>NC_080696.1:25455660-26655660 GCF_030445035.2 Dasypus novemcinctus
AATCCACCACACCTTGGGGTCCATCTGAGGTCCCTGATTGTCCTACCCTGGGCATTTGCGGGGTTTTTTTCCTATTTTTATTCTCTTTCCTTTCTCTCTCTCTTTTTTTTTTTATTGTCTTGGTTGCTAATATTGCATTATTTCCTAGTCTTTTCTCCCATTGTATCCCCCAATTTCTTTTTTCATTTATTTAGGGGTCATTTTTTTTTTCTCTTCCTTCTTTTCTTTTTCTTCTTGTTTCCCTCACTTTTCTTTACCCACCCCCCTCTTTTTTCCTTCTTTATTTTCCTTTTCCCTCTTTTTCTTCTTATTTTATTTAATCTTAATTATACAATAGGTGCTGCAGGGAACACCTTACATTTGCTGGGTTTCCTCATCCTCCATTTCCTTGTTTCTGTGTGAATTGATTTGGGCCACCCCTAAGCTATCCCCTTTCTGCCACATCTTGATATCCTCCATCATCTACTATCTCCTATATTCCACCTTCCTTTCTTTTGTCCCCAATGTCTAACTTTTAATTTCTAAAACCTTTGTTTTGTTTTCCATCTTTTATCCACTCTTGATACTATTGTCTTTCTTTTCTCTTTCCTTCTCTTATGAAAACACTGGCTTTTTAATTCATACTATATTCCTCCCATATTCAGTCAACTACATCATTATAGGCACTCTACTTACTGCTATAACTCTACACAACTTACATGAATCTAACATCCATCCTCCCAGATCTCATATTGTTGCTCTGTTAACATTTATTACCAATAATACTTTACACATTTTCCTTTTTTACACAATTGCCTTTCCCTGGCCCTAATATTTTCCTTCAAAGTGAACTCAGCCAGCAACAAGAAATTAGAATAAGAACAACAAACTGACAAAGAGAAGATATAACACTTACACAAGAACAACAGCTAATTAATCCCCAAGACAAGATGAAGAAGCTAAGGAAATGATTAAACCCGTCAAGATAAAATGATGACCAGACAGCAACAAAAAACTACAAACAAAACCAGTAATCAGGAAAACATGGCTGAATCCAATGAACAAACTCAAAACCAGGAAGGGGAGCAGAACTTCAGACAAGTAATTAAAGATCTAAGAACATATATCAGAGACAAACTTAATGAAGTAAAGGAAGAGGTTAACAATATGAAGAAAACACTTGGAGAGGAAATTGCAGACATATGCAAAAAGATAACAGATATGATGGGAATGAACAACACAGTTCAAGAAATCAAAAATACACTCGCAGCAAATATCAGCAGATTAGAAGAGGCAGAGCAGAGAGTTAGTGATGTGGAAGACAGTACATCAGAAATCAAACAGATAGTAGAATTCATCGATAAAAAGATAGAAAAAAATCCAGCTAGGATTTAGGGACCTGAATGACAATGCAAAATGCACAAATGTACATATTATAGGCATCCCAGAAGGGGAAGAGAAGGGAAAGGGGTCAGAAGGGATGTTTCAGGAAATAATGGCTGAAAACTTCCCAAATTACTGAATGAGACAGATGTACATAACCAAGAAGCACAATGCACCTCAAACATCATAAGCCCCAACAGGCCCACCCCAAGACATATACTTGTCAAATTATCCAATGCTCAAGACAAAGAAAAAATTCTAAAAGCAGCAAGAGAAAAGAAAGCCATCACATACAAGGGAGGCTCCATAAGATTAAGTGCTGATTTCTCATCTGAAACCATGGAGGTAAGAAGGCAGTGGTATGATATAGTCAAGGTACTAAAAGAAAATAATTTCCAACCAAGAGTACTCTACCCAGCTAAACGAGCATTCAAAAATGATGGAGAGTTCAAAATATTCACAGATAAACAGAAATTGAAAGAGTATGCCAACAAGAAACCTCCCCTTCAAGAAACACTAAAGGGAGTTCTGCAGGAAGAAAGGGAAAAACAGGACAGGCAGAGTTGGAGGAGACTGTAAGAGCAACAAAAAAGACAAAATGTGAAGAAAAAAAACAAAATATGACAAACACGAGTCCAATCAAAATATGGCTAACATAAATAATTCCTTGAAAGTAATAACACTGAATGTCAACGGATTAAACTCACCTATCAAAAGATTCAGACTGGGACATTGGATAAGGAAATATGACCCATCTATATGCTGTCTACAAGAGACACATCTTAGACCCAGATATTCATGGAGGCTAAAAGTGAATGGATGGAAAACAATCTTACAAGCAAACAATAACCAAAAAGAGGCAGGAGCTATATTAATATCAGACAAAATAAACTTTAAATGCGAAACAATTGTGAGAGACAAAGAAGGATACTACATATTAGTGAAAGGGACACTCTCGCAAGAAGAATGAGCAATCATAAATACTTATGCTCCTAACAAGGGTGACTCTAAATACATGAGACAAACACTAGAAAAACTAAATGAAAGAATAGATGCATCTACAATTATAGTGGGAGATTTTATACACAACTATCAACTCTGGACGGAACATCTCAAAAGAGAATCACTAAAGAAAGAAAACATTTGAACAGTATATTAGAGGAGCTGGATCTAATAGACACATACAGATCATTACACCCAAATACAGCAGGATATACATTTTTCTCAAGTGCACATGGATCATTCTCCAAGATAGACAATATGCTAGGCCACAAAGAAAGACTTAATGAATTCAGAAAGATCAAAATCATACAAAATAATATCTCTGACCATAGTCAAGTGAAGCTGGAACTCGGCAAGGGCCAGAGGTACAGATTTCACACCAAGATATGGAAATTAAACAGCACACTCTTAGAAAAACAGTGGGTCAAAGAGGAAATCTCAAAAGAAATCAATAACTACCTTGAAACAAATGATGATACCACAACATACCAAAACTTATGGGATGCAGCAAAAGCAGTACTGAGAGGAAAATTTATAGCCATAAATTCATACATTAAAAAAGAAGAAAGAGCAAAAATTGAAGAACTAACTGCACATTTGGAGGAATTGTAAAAAAACAACAAAGTAATTCCACAGGAAGAAGAAAGGAAGAAAGAACAAAGATAAGAGCAGAACTAAATGAAATAGAAAATAAGAAAGCACTTGAAAAGATAAACAAGACCAAGAGCTGGTTTTTTGTGAAGATCAACAAAATTGACAAACCCTTAGCAAGACTAACTAAGAAAAAAAGAGAGAAGATGCAAATACACAAAATAAGAAAGGAGAAAGGAGATATCAACACTGACCCCACAGAAATAAAGACTATCATAAGAGAGTAATTTGAAAAACTATATTCCAACAAAAATGACAATTCAGAGGAAATGGACAAATTCTTAGAAACACATAAGCAGCCTATATTGATGAAAGAAGAAATTGATGATCTCAACAAACCAATCACAAGTAAAGAGATAGAATCAGTCATTAAAAACCTCCCAACTAAGAAGAGCCCAGGGTCAGGTGGCTTCACAGGTGAATTCTACAAAACATTCCAGAAAGAACAAACACCACCCTGCTGAAACTCTTCCAAAAAACTGAAACAGAAGGAACATTGCCTAACTCATTCAATGATGCCAACATTACTCTAGTACCAAAGCCAAACAAAGACACCACAAGAAAGGAAAATTACAGACCAATTTCTCTAATGAATCTGGATGCAAAAATACTTAACAAAATACTTGCTAATCATATTCAACAATACATTAAACTAATTAGCCACCACCACCAAGTGGGATTCATTCCAGGTATGCAAGGATGGTTCAACATAAGAAAATCATCAATGTAATACACCATATAAACAGATTGAAGGAAAAAAAATCACATGATTATATCTATAGATGCAGAAAAATACAGCACCCATTCTTGATAAAACCTCTCCAAAACATTGGAATACAAGGAAATATTTTAAACATGATAAAGAGTATATATGAAAAACCCACAGCCAACATCGTTTACAATGGAGAAATCCTAAAATCCTTTCCTCTAATATCAGGAACAAAACAAGGATGCCCACTCTTTCCCCTTCTATTTAACATTGTCTTAGAAGTACTTGCTCAAGCACTGAGGCAGAACCAAATATAAAAGGCATTCAAATTGGAAAGGAAGAAGTCAAAATTTCATTATTTGTGGATGACATGATCCTATACATAGAAAACCCTGAGAGGTCTACAACAAAGCTTCTAGAACTCATAAATGAGTTTAGTAAAGTCGCAGGTTATAAGATCAGTGCGCAAAAATCACTGGCATTTCTGTACACCAATAATGAGCAAGATCAGGAGGAAATCAAGAAACAAATACCATTTACAATAGTCAAAAAAATCAAATATTTAGGAATAAATTTAACTAAAGATGTAAAAAACTTATTCACTGAGAACTACACAAGACTGTACAAGGAAATCGAAGAAGACCTAAATAAATGGAAGAATATTCCCTGTTCATGGATAGGAAGACTAAATATTATTAAGATGTCTATCCTACCAAAACTGATCTACACATTCAATTCAATCCCAATAAAAATCAACACAGCATTCTTTAAGGAATTAGAAAAACTAACTATGAAATTTATTTGGAAAGGAAAGAGGCCCCGAATAGCCAAAGACATATTGAAAAAGAAAAATGAATTTGGAGGAATCACATTACCTGACTTCAAAACATACTACAAAGCTACAGTAGTGAAAACAGCATGGTATTGGCATAAGGAGAGACACACAGACCAATTGAATCTAATTGAAAGTTCCGATAAAGAACCTCATATATATAGCCATATAATAGTCGACAAAGCTACCAAACCCTCTCAACTGGGAAAGAATGGCCTACTCAACAAATGGTGCCTGGAGAACTGGATATCCATATGTAGAAGAATGAAAGAGGATTACCATCTCACACCTTATACAAAGATCAACTCAAGATGGATCAAAGACCTACATATAAGAGCCAAGACCATAAAGACCTTGGAAAGCAGTGTAGGGATACATCTACAAGACTTTGTAATAGGAAATGGCTTCATGAATATCACACCAAAAGCATGAGCAGCAAAAGAACAAATAGATAAATGGGACTTCCTCAAAATTAAAGCCTTCTGCACCTCAAAGGAGTTTCTCAAGAAAGTAAAAAGGGAGCCTACACAATGGGAGAAAATATTTGGCAACTATATATCGGATAGGAGACTTATAACTTGCATATATAAAGAACTCCTATATCTTGAAAATAAAAAGATAAGCAACCCATTTAAAAAAATGGGAAAAAGATTTAAACAGACACTTCTCTAAAGAAGAAATACACATGGCTAAAAAGCACATGAAAAAATGCTCCAAATCTCTAGCTATCAGGGAAATGCAAATCAAAACTACAATGAGATACCATCTTACTCCCATAAGATTGGTAGCTATGAAAAAATACAGAAGAATACAAATGCTGGGGAGGATGTGAAGAAATGGGAACACTCATCCACTGCTGGTGAGAATGCAGAAGGATACAACCATTCTGGAGGACAGTTTGGTGGTTTCTCAAAAAACTAGCCATAGATTTGCCATATGACCCAGCAATTCCACTGCTGGGTATATACCCAGCAGAAATGAAAACAGGGACACTGACTGATATATGCACACCAATGTTCATAGCAGCATTGTTCACTATTGCCAAAAGTTGGAATCAACCCAAATGCCCATCAACAGATGAATGGATCAATAAAATGCAGTATATACATACAATGGAATACTACTCAGCTTTAAGAACAAATACACTACAAACACACGTGATAACATGGATGAATCTTGAGAACCTTATGTTGAGTGAAGCAACCCAGGCATTGAAGGACAAATACGACATGACCTCAATGATATGAAATAAGTAAACCAATCTACCTCAGAGAGCTAGAGACTGGATAGGCTTACAGGAAATCAGGGGATAGAGGAAGGATGTAAGCTGACATCTACATGGGTGAAATCTATGATAAGCTGGAGGTAAGTATGTGTACAAGAAAGGGATAAAATGGAGGCATAGGGTTACCTTTGGGTCGGGCTTTGCAGGCTTGAGGGGGACTAGGGATGAGTGGATGGGTAATATTGCCCAAGAAATTGGGTGGAGGGCGGGGCAACATACGAACATAGGAGATTATCAGGTGTTGGTTGAGAGTATAATGTTGAGAAAACCTTTTCAAAATATAATTAGTAAAGTTACCTGTTTAAGATACTTAAAGGGGATAATCTGACACAGGACAGACTCCTAGGGAATATGTGAATGTTCATTTTGCCAGAGTGGGTTATATCATTGGGTAGAGACCCATATAATGAGAGTGAAGGTAGACCCACATCCTGGGGAGGACTAATGCCATCAAATAGAGGGAACTGTATCTCTGAAGAGATATGGTGGCTCCCAGGGCATTAGGGCAGTTGAACATGTCAAACCCTCAAAACTGTTGCAAGTATCTCTGAATATGGCTCCTCAAGAAATGACGATTGACTGTCCCTGTGGGCCCCAAGGGGAGGAGGAAATAGATATTGAATAGATGGAACCAACGTAACTGTGAGGGCAATAGAAGTGTTTCACAAGAGTACGCAAGGATGGATAAAAACATGTAATATTACACAAAAACATATAGGGGATGACAGACTATTAATGTAAATCATAACGTAAAACATAAGATAATTAAAAATTTATAAAATTGTATAGCCTTAAGTATAAACCAAAATGTAAACACAAATGTTACCTTGTTTGAAAGCTATTGTCTCAATATCTGTACATCAGTTTCAGTAAATATGAATATGTTATTCAATATATTCAGTATGAATATGTTAAAAGATTATTGCTGTGGAAGGGAAAAGGTTTTATATTGGATATGTGGGAGTACTGTATATTGTATATATGAATTACTGTGAACTAGGGCTCTTGTGAAGAGAAGCTTAATAATTAGGAAAAAAGAAAAGAAAAAGATAGGATTTAGAATTTTTCCAAATCAATATGTATTCTATATCTAACCTTTAAACTCATCGCTATATTCCATTTTACTATTAAGGAAACCTGGCATTATATTGGGCTTCACTTTTCAGGAAGTTTTGGATCACAGAGTGGTTCAAAAATGGCAGCGGAGGAATACTGGTATGGGATGTTATTGACGGGACATATGGTTGACAGGGAGTTATATAGGGCATGTGTCCAGGGTGCATGGAAATGTTTGGATATATTCATAGTGGAAACAATTAAAAACAACAGCTGGGGGGGTGCTGGGTTTCTGGCCGGGGGGGGCTCTGTCGTGGTCCCTAGGGGAGCAGCAGCAGTCCCCCGGGTGCAATGGCAAGGACCAGGAAGGAATGAGGGTCCAACAGTGAGCCCCTGATACTAATGACTATGCTTGTGAGCCTATACACCTGAAATAAGAACAAGGCCTAGAGCAGCACTGTGCCTAAGAGTTCCCTCCTGACAGCCTCTGTGTTACTTAAATGTGACGAGTCTCGAAGCCAAACTCAGCATGTAAACGCACTGCCTTTCCCCCAGCGTGGGACATGACACCCAGGGATGAGCCTGCGTGGCGCCGAGGGACCACTACCAAGTACCAGCTGATGACGTAACTAGAAAATGACCTTGAATAAAAGGTTCAATGCGGACCAGCAGAATATCCCTGTCTACATATAACAGGAGTTAAAAATGCTTTTTGACCTAAATTAAGGGGGAAATGGAAAGGACAAATGAGTTTATATGGCTATGAGTCTCTAAAAAAGAGTCTGGAGGTTATCAGAAGGATTGCCCTTATGCACACCTGAGCAGAGTCTCAGAGACAGACAAAGTAGATACAAACCCAGGTGTTGGTTCTTCTGAGGGCTAAAGAGACCCACAGGTTTTATGGTCATGACAGATGGAGTTCACTGCCATGTCAGTTGGCCCTTCTTTGGAGTTGGTGTTTCTGCATGATGGAGCTGTACTCAGATGTGATCTCTTCATAAGTCTTTCCTGTTACTTTACTGGAATTGTAGTTGGTGCTGGGGTTTAAGATATATCTAGGGGATCTGAATCTCTGGACTGACCATATGATAGCCATGCCCTGAGCCTCAATAGACTTCAGCTCCTACACTCTGGTTTATTGGACTTACTCCACTCAGCTAACATGGAGTTAAAGAATGTCAACCACCACACCATGGAGCCAAGAGTGCCTACAACTGAACGCAGGAGGATTGTATCCAGTATCCATGTGGAATCTAAGACCCCTCTTGACATAGATGTGGAATGGACACAACCAATCCAAGGTCCACAGGATGGAGGAATACAGTAAGGATTAGAGTGGACTTACTGATATTCTTTCATGAACTATTGTGGTTAGTAATTAAGAAAATGTGGCATGGGTGTGGAAAAAGTTTCCATGGTGGCTGCTGAGTGTGGGGAATGGGAGGAAGAGATGAGATATGGAGGCATTTTTGGGACTTGGAGTTGTCCTGGGTTATGCTGCAGGGACAATTACCGGACATTGTAGATCCTCCCATGGCCCACTGGATGGAATGTGGGAGAGTATGGGCTATGATGTGAACCATTGATCATGAGGTGCCCAGAGATGTACTCACCAAATGCAATGGATGTGTCATGATGATGGGGGAGAGTGTTGCTGTGGGGGGGAGTGGTGGGGTAGGGGCGGTGGGGGTGAATGGGGACCTCATATTTTTTTAATGTAATATTTTTAAAAAATGAATTAAAAAAATAAAATTAAAAAAAATTATAGTTCTTTTTGCCTTATTCTTTCTGTGCATATCTTAGAGAGGTGATGTGCAATTTTATCCCCTAAATGCTGCTCGATTTGTCTCCTTTTCTCCATCTTGTTTACCTCTCTTTATCCAGTTTCTCCCTGCTGTAGCATATGCTTTGCACAGGCAGGAAAGTGATTTTCCAGTTGGAAATCCTCCAGTTTTTCCTTCAGGGAAAATCCCAAATTACTCAGCATGGCTTACAGAAGCTTCCACTATCTGGCAGCAATCAACCTTTCCAGTCTTAGCACGTGTTTCTCTCTATCCAAACATACTTAACTAAACTCACTTGTCTCTAACTACACCATGTTTTTTGCAGTTCTTTCTTGTTATATAAATGATCTTTATATAATTTGTTCACAAGGCCACTTATTATTCTCTTTATGTTGCTTGCTTATGCATCTATCAAGATCCAGCTGAAATAGCAACTGCTTTGTGAAGTTGTTCTCGAGTCTCCTAGGAATTAAAAATAATGAATGCTTATTCATATTGTACTTTCAGAAGACATACATCATTCATCTATATTGCAGTTATTTGTTAGTTCTCTAACTAGAATGTGAACTACTCATGAACAGAAACTTTATCTTATATTTTTTTTATTGCATGCACTTTCTGTGCTATCTGCTCTATGATGTATAGGTTCACTACTTGCTTATTAATACTTTGTCTTCTACATATCTCAAATTAGTTGGGTTTATGAAACATGTATCTTTATTTGGTCAACAGTGTTATTTTTTCCTAAGAAGAAAATTTAAAGATACTTCAATAAATACTCTTTTAAATTATTCAGGTATAAATTCAGATATAAATTCATCTAACATTTAGTAGACATGTACGGTAATGAAAATGCTGCTTAAACACTGGAGATGAACTCAGAATCTAAATGGAAAGATAGAAATATCCTTTCCAGAGAGTTGTTTTCCAGGTAGGGTCATGACTGAGTCATCATTAGGTTAATTTCATCAAGTCACCTGATTGTCATGTGTGTCAGCCTTTTGTTCACCATATTTTGCTGTAAAACGAGTTCTTCAGTAACAATATTGTGTGAGATCCCATAATGGCAAAGAAGTCATTCAGTAACTCCATAGTGATACGGATTTTTTAAAAAATTACAGATAAGGAATGAAAATTCACATCCACAGTAAGGATCTATTTGAGAACAAATCAATAGTGCCTCTATGTAATCAGCCCACCACAAATGATTGTTTGGTTCTATGAGCAATGGGCTGGAAGGTTCAGAAATGATCTCTGCTCTCAGCTGGCCACTTGTTATCCAGGTGAATCTTCATGAGGAACTTCTGGTCAAAAGTTCACTTATGAACTGATCACCATAATTTTTAAGCCCTGATTCTAATTAAGTGATTTTTGTTGGACCACTAATTAGTAAAATAGTTCAAAGTCTTGGTATGTTACTTTCCCAATTTAAAGGCAAACTGGTAATGACCACTAATCTGGTAGAAGCTATAAGAAAGACTTACAGCACATACCTGTACCAGTGTCCACAAAGGGATGAAGCCATCACTTTATTCAGAATTCCTAGTTTGTAAACATGCTGAGTTTGACAATTGTGGGGAGGTATCACTCTCTGATATAGAATATCAAGGCAGCTGTTTCTTATAATACCAATATTTTTTCAGTATACAGATTAACCAAATTTTAATAGGTTGTCAGTTTATTTCAGTCCCAAGGAAAATTTTGATTAAGCATTTGATACAAAATATCATGATGATGAAGCAATTATTATGATCATCCTTGCCTTGCTGTACATTATAATTATTTTTCTAAAGTGACCCTGCTGCTACATACTACTGGTATACAAGAAATGAAGAAGTACAAGAATGAAATGAAACCACTGTCTATGATTTGAGCTTCCTGCCACTCTGAAGTAGATCCATATAGTTTTCTTGTTTAATTCCGTTGGTTAAAATAATATATTTTGCATGATTTCAATCACTTGTAATTTTTGAAATTTGTCTCATGACTCAGAGTATACTCTATTTTGTGGAATGCATGCACATGCAAAGACATTTTATTCGGCAGTTCTTTGGCTATGTGTTCTATAAGTATATTTTGGTTATGGTAGTGATTATATAGGTTAAGTCTTCTCTATATTTTTAATGAATTTCTGCTTGCTTTCTATTTTTTTTCAGGGAGGGTTTTGAAATATCCAAATAAAATTATTGATTTTTCTGTTTTTCCATTCAGTAGTAGCAACATTATTTCATGTAGTTTGAATTAAACAATATTTAGTCTTGGTGAATTGAACTCTTTATTATATTGAAATGTTGCTCCTTATCCCTCATAATTTTCTTTGTTCCAAAGTGTAGTTTTTCTAATGTTAACACAGCCATTCCAAATTTCTGTATATTGATCTTTACATGATAAACTATGTTTATAAATTTAAAGTGGGTTTCTTGTGGAAATAATATAATTGGCTCTGCTCCTTAAAATAAAATCAACCTCTTCCTTTTACTTGAATTTAGAAAATTTATCTTTAATACAATTATTTATATGGTTGGGTTTAAATCTTTTATTTTGGTGTTTGTTCTATTTTTCCTACCTTTTGTTTGTTTTTCTTTTTCCTGTCATTTTATTTGTATAATGACCATTTTTTTCTTTATTAGAGAAGCTATGGTACACAGAATAAGCACGCATAAAATTCAGGATTCTCATATACCACCCCACTACCACCTTGAAATGGAACATCAGTTACAGTTCATCATAGCACACTTTTACAATTGTACTATTAATTAAAGACCATGGTTTTACTTAAGGTTCTCTGTGTAGTGTAGTTCCTTAGATTTTTAAAATAATTTTTTCTTCTGTTACCATACACCAGCAATCAACACTCCTTTGGATTCTCCCACTATGAGGTCTCCATTTTCTGATGTCTTCAGTACACCCAATTCCATGTTCCCAAGATCTATATTATCTTTAAGAACAGCATCTGAATCACAAATCTTAGGCAAATGCTCACCTGGAGGTTTGATCTGAGCCACTTTATTACTAAGAACTGGCTCCATAGGTAGTTTAGAGTTTTCTGAGATTTTTCTCTCTTTAGTAAATGTGCCCAACTTTCCCTTCCATTTCTGAGATTCCTGTGAAGAGAGTTTTATGCTTCTTTCAAGCCTGGAATTTTCCTCCAAAGCCCCTGTCACTGATGTGGGAAACTGCTCTACACTCACCTGAGAGATTTTGAAGGATGATTTGGTTGGAACTAGTTGATGTTGATTTGCCTTGTTGAGTCTTCTAAGGTCAGAGTTTTGCTTGTAGTGTCAGCCATCAGGTGAACTTCTTGTAAACATTTAGATATGTCTCCTTTACATGATTTTCTAGACTCATCTACTTTAAGTCCAAGTAAAGAGTTGTGGCTTCCCAGTTCTTCATTCATGGGCTTCACATGTACAATTTCTGATACTTCATTCTTGAGTTTGGCTTCTGTTATAGTTGATTTAAAGCCTCCAAATTCTTTTTCTATGTGGTGAAATTTATCAACAATTTGTTGTGTTCCCTCTAGAGGAGCAGAAATGTCAGTGGCCAGTTTTTTGTCTCTCCTTCCATCATTATAAGATTTAATAATAAAAAAAAAACCCCACTATAACTATTCAAGCCACCATTTCCCACAGCATTCCTTGGAGATCTGGGCTTTGTATAAAGTCCTCTGGCAGAGTTGCCAACACCTGGCACAAGGCCACCAAGATCAGGATTGCACAGGCCACCATGACTATCAGCAGACCATACAAGGCTCCCAAGACCTCTGCTGAGTCACCTCAGGTTGCCAGGAACCTGTTGCCACAACACAAGATAGAACCCAATGGTGAGCATCCTGCCAGGAACCTCCCACTGCCTGGCAACCAAGGCAGACCTCAGTGGATGTGATCACATCTCATGACCCAGGAGATAAGGACTTAGCTCTGAAGACCAGCAGGGATAGCCACCCTAGATTTTTCCTGACTGCCTTAGGAAAGAAAGAGATAAATGTCTTCCTGTACTGAACCATCTGGATTACTTGTTTGGAGGTTTCACAGTAGAGGACTTGCAGACCCCCAAAGTTGGCCACATAAACTTTTCATTCTGTGGCCTGGGACACCTAAGCCAGGTAATGGTGATCAGATAAGACTCCAACTGTCAGTGCCCTCCTTGAATTGTGTCTGCCTGGTCTTGAAAGTGTGTTAGAGTGTAACAGGGGTTATGACAGTCCCCGCATAGAGATTCAACTCACTTTACTAATTTCATTTTTAAAACTAAGGGAGAAATATTAGTATTTTCAAGTCTTTAGATTTCAAGCATGTACATTCTGTCTGTGTGATCTTTGGATTCACTCTCATCTTTCTCTTTTAGCTGTTCATACAAGGGCTGCATTGGCCACAAGGATTGCTAGCTTGCATCTGACTCTTTAGCAACATATTTTTTTTTAACATTTTATATTGAAATAATTTCAAATCTACAGGACAGTTGCAGAAATAATACAAACCCCAAACAGAGAACTCCAACATAATCCCACACCCAAGGTACCCAGATCTGCAGACCTACAAATTTTAACATTTTTCCATTTTGGCTATATCATTATATTTATCTATCTATCTATCTATCTATCTATCTATCTATCTATCTATCTATCTATCTGTCTGTCTGTCTTCTGAACATTTGAAAGCAGGTTGTACATGTAATCCTCAAACACAACGCTTCCTTGTATGTTTCTGAGGAAGGACAGTCACTTATTTAATCACCTTAGGTGTAGTTATCAGGCTCAAGAAATTTAACGGTGAAATTAACCTCACACTCTAAATCTAAATGCTTACATTGAAAAAGAAAAAATACCTCAAATCAGTGACCTAACCTCAAAATTAGAAGAACTAGGGGAAAAAGAATAAACTGAACCAAAAGTAAGCAGAAGAAAGGAACTAAATATGAGAGTAGAGATAAATGAAACAGAAAACAACAAAAGAATCAACAAAATCAAAATTTGGTTCTTCAACAGGAAGTACCTACAGAAGAATGACCAATGCCCCTCAATATCCCCTGAAAAATAAGGGCATGAACTGTTTGAGGGGGGAGTTGAGGCAGGTTATTATAATGAAAGGAGGAAAGCAGCAGGCCTGGCAGACAACTTGGTTGACAGACAACATGGCCAGCAGACAACATGGCAGTCAGAAGCTGCCAAGACCTTGACTTTGACTTTAAGGTCCCAGAATTGAGGGGGGTCCTGGATATTCCAAACAGGTGACACTATTGGCCCCCACCATTGGTGGGATATTCAATAACATATGGGCCCCCTCCCCTTAGCATTAGCAAGAGGAGGAATAATTAATAGCTTAAATAATAACCACACAAGCTAAAACCCATTTTCTCTGCCTAGAAGATTCACATCAAATTTTGATGTGTATTTTCCTTCTCATGCATTTCTCAGCAAGCTCTGTTCTTTTCACCATTTCTCAATAAACTCTTCTTAGTAACAAAAAAAATTTGGTTCTTTGAAAATATCAACAAAATCAATAAACATTCAGGTATCTGGCAAAGAAAAACGGGAGAGGATACAAATGATGAAAATCAGAATTGAAAATGGGAACAGTACTACCAACCCCATTGGAATAAAAAAAGGACTATAAGTGAATACTATAAATATCTGTATGCCAATAAATTAGATAAAATAGATGAAATGCAAACTACCTGCATTGACTTAAGAAGAAATAGAAGATCTCAACAAATCCGTTATTACTAAAGTGACTGAAACAGTAAACCTCCCAACAAAGAGAAGCCCAGAACCAGATGGATTCACAGGGAATTCTACCAAATATTCTAAGAAGACTTAATTCCAATTCTGCACAAATTCTTTCAAAAAATTGAAGAGAGAACACTCCTTAACTCATTCTATGAGGCAAATCTCACTTTCATATTGAAGCCAGATAAAGATACCATAAGAAAAGAAAACTAAAGAAGAATATGTCTTATGAATATAGATGCAAAACTCGTCAAGAATATACTAGCAAACTGAATCCAAGAGCATATTAAAAAGAATTATACACCATGATCAAGTAGGATTTATGCCTGATATGCAAGGTTGGTTCAACATAAGAAAATCAAATAATGTAATACATCACATTAGCAGAATGAAGAGAAAAACACATGATTATCTCATTCAATGCAGAAAAGGCATTTGACCAAAATCCACCATGCTTTGTTGATAAAAACATTTAGAATGACAAGAATAGAAGGAAATTTTCCCAGCCTGATACAGGGCATATATGAAAAGCCTACAACTAACATCCTGCTTAATGGTGAAAGACTGATAGCCTTCCCTCTAAGATGAGGAACAAAACAAGGATGACCACTGTTACTGTTGTTATTTAACATTGTATTGGAAGTTCTTGCCAGAGCAAATAGGTAAGAAAAAGCAACAAAAGTCATCCAAACTGGAAAGGAAGGAGTAAATCTTTCCCTGTATGCAGATGCTGTGCTCCTATATACAGAAGTTCCTGGAAAAAAAACCTCAGGAAAGCTCCTTATGCTAATAAATGCATTCAATAAAGTGGTGGGGTACAAGATCAACACTCAAAATCAGTAGTGTTTCTATATACACTAGCAATGAAAAATCAGAAGAAATCAAGAAAAAATACATTCCTAATAGCAACTAATATAATTAAATATCTAGGGATTAATCTTAACAAGGATATAAGGGACTTATACACAGAAAACCATAAAGGCTGAAAGAAATAAAGAAAACCTAAATAAATGGAAGTATATTTACTGTTCATGGATTTGAAGACTGAATAAGTTATGTTGCCAAGGCTACCCTTAGCAATTTATGAATTCCATGAAATCTCAATAAACTTCCTATAACTTTATTTGCAGAAAGGGACAAGCCAATCATCAAATTTATAAGGAAGAATAAGTGTCATAAATAAGTAACACCATCTTGAAAAAGAATGAAGGTGGAGGACTCCCATTTCCTGATCTTAAAATGTATTGCAAAGCCACAGTAATCAAAACACCCTGGTACTGGCACAAGGACAGGCATATAAACCAATGTAATAGAATTGAGAGCTCAGAAATCATCCCTCATATTTATGGCCAACTTTAGTATAAATTTCACCACTTCAGAGTTATAAGAAAAAAACAAATCAATTAGCCCTTATCAACCCTTATATCATTGCAATTATGAAATATTATTTTACTTTAAAATTATTTTTTTGCCTTATTATTCCCTCAAAATAAGATTTATATATCAAGGTAAGTGTTGCCTTCTTATAAAAGGTCCCAGCTTTATTACTAGATAAGAATACAAAAGTGAAATAACAGGTACCTGGCATTTTTTGTCATCTTGTATCTCTCTTTTCTCTTTGCATAAGTTTTTCAGATACTCACTAGACCTGACTTGATCACATGTTGATAATACAAAGTCAGTTCCTAAATTTTATATTCACATCTATCAATGAAGAGAGATTGTGTCAGTCCAAGTTTTAAATACCCCAGGGACACAATTTGATTATTCTTTTAACAATGTACATTTCCTATGACCGATCTTATGGAACCAGTATTTTCATGTCATGAAAAGCACCTGGGTGTTATTGAGAAGAACCAGTATCCAAAAGGAGAAGAGGGGGCGGGGCAAGATGGTGGCTGAGTGAGCTTACCTGATAATCTCTCCTGCAAAGAAGCGGCTGGGCAGCATTGGAGGTTCTTCGGGACCAGGCTGTTTCGGGATTTTTGCAGGGCAGGAAGTGTCTGGACATCGATTTGGTGGGAAGGTAACAAAGAAAATTCATCTATAAGATATAATTGAGACTCTATTAAACGGAGGTGGGAGCTGCAGGCAGGACGCTCCCTCCTGGGGTGGGTAGAGCCGTGGCACCTGTGCTGCAGTGGCGATTTCTGGAGGCTCCGCGGTTCTGGGGAATTCATAAGTCCTGAGCGCACTATTGGGGGGTTAACAGGACAGGAGGCCTTTGCAGACCGATTTGGGGAGACAAACGGGAGTTTTATTGTGAAGCGGGAAATTTTTGATTGTGGACACAAATAATAGTACTTCCGCCTAGAGCCCAGCCCCCCAAAGCCTGGCTGCCGATATGCAGCGGACTTAAATTGCTAGCAATAAAGAGACGGCACCAGGAGGCTGTTACAGGGTCTGGCAGGGTGGGAGACATATGGAAGCCGATTAGGGGAATATTTTGTGAAGTGTGGGAATTTCGGTTTTGGACTCTGTTATGGGCATTTCCAGCTGTAGCCCCACCCCTGGGCCTGGCTACTGATCTGCATCATTAAATTGGCTGCAGTGTAGAGGCGCCCCCAGGTGGCTGTTCCAGGGGCTTACAGGGTGGGAGGTGTCCTGAAGCCGAATTGGTGATACATCAACAGAACAGACCCCAGTAAGTGAGTGAATTGTGGGGTTCAGACACATTAGAGTTTGCGGATGTGACCATATCCATAGGGCTGGCACCCAGCTGCAGGGATCCCTGAAGGCTGTGTTGCACTGTGGTGCTCCCAGGCTCCCTGTTAACCAGATTTGAGGTTGCCAGGTCTGAGTCCCTTAAACCCTGGTGGCCCACACCCCAGAGACTCACACCTCTTGAGTCTTCAATATCTCAGACTTTCCATCCCTGAATCCATCCCTCCCTGAGGTCCATCTGAGGTCCTTGAATGTCCTGGCCCTCAACGTTAGCATTTTTTATTTTATTTTATTTATTTTATTTATTTTATTTTTTTAATGTCCTGATTGCTAACATTGCATTATCTCCTAGTCTTTTCTCCCAGCGTATCCCCCAAAGTCTATTTTTTTCTTTCAGTTATTTAGGGGTTTTGTGGTTGTTGTTGCTGTTATAGTTATTCTATACCTTTTTTTTCTTTTCCCTACTTGTTCCCCTCCCTTTACCCACCCCCTTTTTCTTTCTTCCTTTCTTCCCTCTTTTTTCTTCTTCTCTTTCTTGTCCCTCATTTTCTTCTTATTTTATTTTACCTTAATTATACAATAGGTGCTGCAGGGAACACTTCACATTTGCTGGGTTTCCTCATCCTCTGCTGCCTCATTTCTGTGTGAATTGATCTTGGCTACCTACACTATACCCTTTCCCCTACATCTTGATATCCCCCATAATCTACTGTCTCTCCTATATCCCACCTCACTTTCTTTGATCCCCAAAGTGTCTAACTCTTAATTTCTAATACCTTTGTTTTGTTTTCTGTCTTTTATGCACTCTTGAAACTATTGCCTTTCTTTTCTTTTTCCCTTTCTCACAAAAAAAATAGCTTTTTAATTCATACCATATTCCTCCCATATTCAGTTGACTACCTCATTATAGGTAATCTACCTACTGCTATAACTCTACACAACTTACATGAATCTAATATCCATCCTCCCAGATCTCATATTGTTGCTCTGTTAACATTTATCACCAATACTACTTTACACGTTTTCCTTGCTTACACAATTGCCTTTCTCTGGCCCTAATACTTTCCTTTAAAGTGAACTCAACCAGCAAGGAGAAATAAGAATAAGAAGAACAAAGTGACAAAGAGAAGATATAACACTTACGCAAAAACAACAGCTAATTAATCTCCAAGACTAGACAAAGAAGCTAAGGAACTGATTAAACCCGTCAAGATAAAATGATGACCAGACAGCAACAAAAAACTACAAACCAAACCAGTAATCAGGAAAACATGGCTGAATCCAATGAACAAACTCAAAACCAGGAAGGGGAGCAGAACTTCCCACATCTTTAAGTAATTAAAGATTTCAGAACATTTATCACCGACAAATTTAATGAAGTAAAGGAAGAGGTTAACAACATGAAGACAACACTTGGAGGAGAAATTGCAGACATATGCAAAAAGATAACAGATATGATGGGAATGAACAACACAGTTCAAGAAATCAAAAATACACTCGCAGCAAATATCAGCAGATTAGAAGAGGCAGAGCAGAGAGTTAGTGATGTGGAAGACAGTACATCAGAAATCAAACAGATAGTAGAATTCATCGATAAAAAGATAGAAAAAATCCAGCTAGGAATTAGGGACCTGAAGGACAATGCAAAACGCTCAAACATTCGTATTATAGGCATCCCAGAAGGAGAAGAGAAGGGAAAGGGGTCAGAAGGAGTGTTGCAGGAAATAATGGCTGAAAACTTCCCAAATTACTGAATGAGACAGATGTACATATCCAAGAAGCACAGCACACCCCAATCGTCATAAACCCCAACAGGCCCACCCCAAGACATATACTTGTCAAATTATCCAACACTCAAGACAAAGAGAAAATTCTAAAAGCAGGAAGAGAAAAGAAAACCATCACATACAAGGGAAGCTCCATAAGATTAAGTGCTGATTTCTCATCTGAAACCATGGAGGTAAAAAGGGAGAGGTATGATATAGTCAAGGAACTAAAGGAAAAAAATTTCCAACCAAGAATACTCTATCCAGCTAAACTAGCATTAAAAAATGATGGAGAGTTCAAAATATTCACAGATAAACAGAAACTAAAAGAGTATGCCAACAAGAAAACTCCCCTTCAAGAAATTCTAAAGGGAGTTCTGCAGGAAGAAAGGAAAAAACAGGACAGGCAGAATTGGAGGAGAGGAAGGGAAAAAAAACACAAACAAACAAAATATGACAAACACAAGCCCAATCAAAATATGGCTAAAACAAATAATTCCTTGAAAGTAATAACACTGAATGTCAACGGGTTAAACTCACCTATCAAAAGATTCACACTGGGGCATTGGATAAGGAAATATGACCCAGCTATATGCTGTCTACAAGAGACACATTTTAGACCCAGAGACTCATGCAGGCTGAAAATGAATGGTTGGAAAACAATCATACAAGCAAACAATAACCAAAAAAAAGACAGAAGTAGCTATATTAATATCAGACAAAATAGACTTTAAATGCTAAACAATTGTGAGAGACAAAGAAGGATACTACATATTAGTGAAAGGGACAATCTGTCAAGAATATCGAACAATCTTAAATATTTATGCTCCTAACAAGGGTGCCTCTAAATATGTGAGACAAACGCTGGTAAAACTAAGTGAAAGAATAGATGCATCTACAATTATAGTGGGGGATTTTAATACTTCACTATCAACTCTGGACAGAACATCTCAAAAGAGAATCACTAAAGAAACAAAATATTTGAACAGTATATTAGAGGAGCTGGATCTAATAGACATATATAGATAATTACACTGAAAAACAGCAGGATATACATTTTTCTCAAGTGCACATGGATCACTCTCCAAGACAGAACATATGATAGGCCAGAAAGAAAGGCTTAATGAATTCAGAAAGATCGAAATCATACAAAACAATATCTCTGACCACAGTGGAGTCAAGCTGGAAATTTGCAAGGGACAGAGGCCCAGATTTCACACCATGATTTGGAAATTAAACAGCACACTCTTAGAAAAACAGTGGGTCAAAGAGGAAATCTCAAAAGAAATCAATGAGTACCTTGAAACAAATGATAATGATAATAAAACATACCAAAATTTATGGGATGCAGCAAAAGCAGTACTGAGAGGGAAATTTATAGACATAAATTCATATATCAAAAAAGAAGAAAGAGCAAAAATTGAAGAACTAACTGCACATTTGGAGGAATTAGGAAAAAAACAACAACAAAGTAATCCAACAGGAAGAAGAAGGAAGAAAATAACAAAGATAAGAGCAGAACTAAATGAAATAGAAAATAAGAAAGCACTTGAAAAGATAAACAAGACCAAGAGCTGGTTTTTTGAGAAGATCAATAAAATTGACAAACCTTTATTGAGACTAACAGAGAAAAAAAGAGAGAACATGCAAATACACAATATAAGAAATAAGAAAAGAGATATCACCACTGACCCCACAGAAATAAAGACTATCATAAGGGGATACTTGGAAAAACTATATTCCAACAAAAATGACAATTCAGAGGAAATGTACAAATTCTTAGAAACACATAAGCAGCCTATATTGATGAAAGAAATTGATGATCTCAACAAACCAATCACAAGTACAGAGATACAATCAGTCATTAAAAACCTCCCAACTAAGAAGAGCCCAAGGTCAGATGGCTTCACAGGTGAATTCGACAAAGCATTCTGGAAAGAACTAACACCAATCCTGCTAAAACTCTTCCAAAAAATCAAAACAGAAGGAACATTGCCTAACTCCTTCATTGATGCCAACATTACTCTAGTACCAAAGCCAAACAAAGACACCACAAGAAAGGAAAATTACAGACCAATTTCTCAAATGAACCTAGATGCAAAAATACTTAACAAAATACTCGCTAATCGTATTCAACAACACATTAAACAAATTATACATCACGACCAAGTGGGATTCATTCCAGGTATGCAAGGATGGTTCAATATAAGAAAATCAATGTAATACACCATTTAAACAGATTGAAGGGAAAAAAATCACATGATTATATCTATAGATGCAGAAAAAGCATTTGACAAAACACAGCACCCTTTCTTGATAAAAACACTCCAAAAGATCGGAATACAAGGAAATGTTTTAAACATGATAAAGAGTATATATGAAAAACCTACAGCCAACATTGTTTAAAATGGAAAAATCCTAAAATCCTTCCCTCTAAAATCAGGAACAAGACAAGGATGCCCACTGTCTCCCCTTCTATTTAACATTGTCTTAGAAGTTCTTGCTTGAGCACTGAGTCAGAACCAGATATAAAAAGCATTCAAATTGGAAAGGAAGAAGTCAAAATTTCATTATTTGCAGATGACATGATCCTATACATAGAAAACCCTGAGAGATCTATGACAAAGCTTCTAGAACTCATAAATGAGTTTAGTAAAGTCGCAGGTTATAAGATCAATGCACAAAAATCAGTAGCATTTTTGTACACCAATAGCAAGATCAGGAGGAAATCAAGAAACAAATACCATTTACAATAGTAAATTAAAAAATCAAATATTTAGGAATAAATTTAACTAAAGATGTAAAAAACTTATACACTGAGAACTACACAAGACTGTACAAGGAAATCAAAGAAGACCTAAATAAATGGAAGAATATTCCCTGTTCATGGATAGGAAGACTAAATATTATTAAGATGTCTATCCTACCAAAACTGATCTACACATTTAATGCAATCCCAATAAAAATCAACACAGCCTTCTTTAAGGAACTAGAAAAACTAACTATGAAATTTATTTGGAAAGGAAAGAGGCCCCGAATAGCCAAAGACATATTGAAAAAGAAAAACAAAATTGGAGGAATCACACTTCCTGACTTCAAAACATACTACAAAGCTACAGTAGTGAAAACAGCATGGTATTGGCATAAGGAGAGACACAAAGACCAATGGAATCAATTGAAAGTTCTGATATAGAACCTCATATATATAGCCATATAATATTCGATAAAGCCACCAAACCCTCTCAACTGGGAGAGAATGGCCTATTCAACAAATGGTGCCTGGAGAACTGGATATCCATATGTAGAAGAATGAAAGAGGATTACCATCTCACACCTTATACAAAGATCAACTCAAGATGGATCAAAGACCTAAATATAAGAGCCAAGACCATAAAGACCTTGGAAAGCAGTGTAGGGAAACATCTACAGGACCTTGTAATAGGAAATGGCTTCATGAATATCACATCAAAAGCACGAGCAGCAACAGAACAAATAGATAAATGGGACTTCCTCACAATTAAAGCCTTCTGCACCTCAAAGGAGTTTGTCAAGAAAGTAAAAAGGGAACCCACAGAATGGGAGAAAATATTTGGCAACCATATATCTGATAAGAGACTTATAACTTGCATATATAAAGAACTCCTATATCTTGAAAATAAAAAGATAAGCAACCCATTTAAAAAATGGGAAAAAGATTTAAACAGACACTTCTCCAAAGAAGAAATACAAATGGTTAAAAAGCACATGAAAAAATGCTCCAAATCTCTAGCTATCAGGGAAATGCACATCAAAACTACAATGAGATACCATCTTACTCCCATAAGATTGGCAGCTATGACAAAAACAGAAGAATACAAATGCTGGAGAGGATGTGAAGAAATGGGAACACTCATCCGCTGCTGGTGAAAATGCAGTAGGATACAACCATTCTGAAGGACAGTTTGGCGGTTTCTCAAAAAACTAACCCTAGATTTGCCATATGACCCAGCAATACCTCTGCTGGGTATACACCCAGCAGAACTGAAAACAAGGACACAAACCGATACATGTACACCAATGCTCATAGCAGCATTGTTCACTATTGCCAAAAGTTGGAATCAACCCAACAGATGAGTAGATCAAGAAAATGTGGTATATACATACAATGGAATACTACTTGGCTTTAAGAACAAATACACTACAAACACACGTGATAACATGGATGAATCTTGAGAACCTTATGTTGAGTGAAGCAACCCAGGCATTGAAGGACAAATACTACATGACCTCAATGATGTGAAATAAGCAAGCTGCCTCAGAGAGCTAGAGATTGGAAGATATGCTTACAGGAAATCGGGGGGTGGAGGAAGGATGTGAGCTGACGTCTGCAGGGGTGGAATCTATGATGAGCTGGCGGTAAGTATGAGCACAAAGAAGAGATAAAATGAGGGCAAGGGGTTGCTTTGGGTGGGGCTTTGCGGGTTTGAGGGGGACTGGGGATGGGCGGAGGGGTAATATTGCCCAAAAAATTGGGGGGAGGAAGGGGCAAAATACAAACATAGGAGAGTGCCAGGTGTTGGTTGAGAATAAAATGCTGAGAAAACTGTATCAAAATATAATTAGGAGCATTACCTGTTTAGGATGCTCAGAGGGGATGGTCTGACGTGGGACAGACTTCCGGGGAATGTCTGAATGCTCATTTTGCCAGGGTGGGTTGTACCATCGGGTAGAGACCCAAGTAGTGAGAGTGGGGATGGACCCACATCATGGACCCATCACATGGAGAGTGGGGATGGATTAATGCCATCAAATAGAGGGAACTGTATCTCTCGATAGAAAGGGTGGCTCCCAGGGCATTAGGGCAGTTGAGTATGTCAGGCCTTGAACACTGTGGCAAGTATCTCTGGACATGGCTCCTCGGGAAATGGAGATGGGCCCCAAAGGAGAGGGGAAATGGATGTTGAATGGATGGAACCAAGGTAAATGTGGAGGCAAGAGAGGAGTTTCGCGAGAGTACACAAGGATGAATATAAAACATGTAGTATTACACCAAAAACATATAGGGGATGACAGACTAATAATGTAAACCATAATGTAAAACATAGGATAACTAAAAAATTTAGAAAACTGTATATCCTAAAGTATGGACCACAATGTAAGCACAGATGTCACCTTGTTTGAAAGCTATTGTCTCAGAGTCTGTACATCAGTTTCAGTAAATATGATATGAATAAGTTAAAAGATTATCGCTGTGGAAGGGAAAAGGTTTTGTGGTGGATGTGTGGGAGTACTGTATATTGTATATATGAATTACTGTGATCTAGGGCTCCTGTGAAGAGAAGCTCAATAATTAGGAAAAAAGAAAAGAAAAAGATAGGATGTAGAATTTTTCCTAATCAATATGTATTCTATATCTAACCTTTAAACTCATCGCTATATTCCATTTTACTAGTAAGGGAACCTGAAATTATATTGGGCTTCACTTGTGAGGAAGTTTTGGATCACAGAGTGCTTCAACAATGGCAGCAGAGGAATACTGGTATGGGATGTTATGGACAGGCGATATATGGTTGACAGGGAGTTATACAGGGCATATGTCCAGGGGGCATGGAAATGTTTGGATATACTCATAGTGGAAAAAATTAAAAACAACAGCTGGGGGGGGGTACTGGGTTCCTGCCTGGGGTTGGGGGGCTCTGTCATGGTCCCTAGGGGAGCAGCGACAGTCCCCCAGGTGCAACAGTAAGGATCAGGAAGGAATGAGGGTCCAACAGTGAGCCCCTGATACTAATGACTATGCTTATGACCCTATACACCTGAAGTAAGAACAAGGCCTAGAGGAACACTGTGCCTAGGAGTTCCCTCCTGACAGCCTCCGTGTTACACAAATGTGGCCAGTCTTGAAGCCAAACTCAGCATGTAAATGCAATGCCTTCTCCCCAGCATGGGACATGACACCCGGAGATGAGCCTCCCTGGCACCGACTGATCATTACAGCTGATGATGCAACTAGAAAATGACCTTGAATTAAAGGTTCAGCGTGGACCAGCAGAATATCCCTGTCTACATATAAAAACAGGAGTTAAAAATGCTGTTTGACCTAAATTAAGGGGGAAATGGAAAGGACAAAAGGGTTTATATGGCTATGAGTCTCTAAAAATGAGTCTGGAGTTTGTCAGAAGGATTGCCCTTATGCACACCTGAGCAGAGTCTCAGAGACAGATAAAGTAGATACAACCCCAGGTATTGGTTCTTTTGAGGGCTAAAGAGACCCACAGGTTCTATGGTCATGGCAGATGGAGTTCACTGCCATGTCAGTTGGCCCTTCTTTGGAGCTGGTGTTTCTGCGTGATGGAGCTGGACTCAGATGGGATCTCTTTTCACAAGCCTTTCATGCTACTTTACTGGAATTGTAGTTGGGCTGGGGCTTAAGATATATCTAGGGGATTTGAATCTCTGGACTGACAATATGATAGCCAGGCCCTGACCTCAACAGAGTTCAGGTCCTACACTCTGATTTATTGGACTTACTCCACTCAGCTAACATGGAGTCGAAGAATGTCAACCACCACACCATGGAGCCTAGAGTTCCTACAACTGAAAGCAGGAGGATTGCATCCAATATCCATGTGGAATCTAAAGCCCCTCTTGACATAGATGTGGAATGGACAAAACCAAGCCAAGTTCCACAGGAAGGAAGAGTACAGTAAGGATCAGAGTGGATTTAATAATATTCTATTCATGAACTATTGTGGTTAATAATTGAGAAAATGTGGCATTGATGTGGAAAAAGTGGCCATGGTGGCTGCTGGGTGCAGGGAAGGGGAGGAAGAGAAGAGATGTGGAGGCATTCTCAGGACTTGGAGTTGTCCTGGGTGGTGCCCCAGGGACAATTGCCAGATGTTGTATGTCCTCCCATGGCCCACTGGATGGAACGTGGGAAAGTGTGGGCTATGGTGTGGAACATGGGACATGGGGTGCAGCGATGCCCGGAGATGTACTCACCAGATGCAATAGATGTGACATGATGATGGGGGAGAGTGTTATTTGGGGGGGAGTTGTGGGGTGGGGGCAGTGGGGGCAAATGGGGACCTCATATTTTTTTAATGTAATATCTTTTTAAAAAATGAATAAATTTAGTAGAATTTGAAAAAAAAGAACTGAAAAAAAAAAAAAGGAGAAGAGATTTGTGTCAGGCAGCCATAGCCAATATTTTTCTTACTCATTCACTTATAGAAACATGAAAGTTTATTGGCCAGGGGGATTGATGCTGATTGCCAAAGGGAAATTGGGTTGGTACCATACAATGAAGGCAATGGTGATTAATTGTTAAACCAGGAGATTTACTGTATAACACCAACCACTTAGTGTATTTTTTTTAATTAATGAAGAACTCTGATATGAAGAATGAAAAAACAACAAAAACAAAACAATGATTTGGAACCTATAACAATGAAAATTGGTTATACCATAATATGGTAGAAACTGAAGTGACCCCAGAGGGAAAGGAAAATAAGGAGGGCAGAAGAGAATTATCTACTAAGAGGTCATAATCTTATTTAGAATTCAGACTGTAAAAGATATATTTAGGTTTTTACTCTTTTTTCATCATATGAAATACATTGATGGTGGCTAAGGTATTCTTAAGGCTCCAGGAGTATATCTGTCTAGTATGCTATCACCTCACAGTTACAGGTTTAAATTTTAGGCTTTCATTGCATCTGGGTAGCCTTGACAACATACTATTAAACTACAGCAACCTAGGACAAATATCCAAAAATTTGAAAAGACATTTTTACTATTTCATTTTATTCTTTATGGAAATTGAAAGAAGAAAAATTCAATTTACATAAAATGAGGTTAGGGTTTGGGGTAAGGATAGGGATAGTTCAAAGAATGTATGCACATTGCATGCTGAGAAGAAAAAGTGATAGAATTTTGAAGGCAAAATCCATACATTTTATCCACATGACAAGCTGACAAATGATACTCTAGAGCTCTCTCTACAAGGTAGCATGTAACAGTGAGAATTCATCAAACAATAATTCAATGTTGCTTCATTTCATTGTGAAGATTGATGTCCAACATAGTGGGTTTTCCCAAACTGCACGTGGAAGAAGAGGTTTCCTTTGCCAGTAAGCAGGAACTACTCTTCAATGGTGTGTAAACATTCAGGTGCAGTTCTGATTCACAGGAAGATAAGGTACAATATGTGCATTTACACACCTCTGAAGTACTGAATTATGCGGTCACCCCTCGGGCTGAAGTGTGGTTTGCTGGCCTGGCAGGGGAGCGGCCGCGGCAGGCCAAGCCGCTGCCCCCATAATAGGGTGGCTGGTCGGACTCACCGCCACCCCTGAAGGGAGCTCGGCATGGGCGCAGAGTGCCCTCGGGTCTCCCCTTCTCGGCAGCCATGCTTCCGCGGCCGCCCCTCCTCCCGGATGGCTCCACACGATGCTTGTGGGGCGGCACCCTTCTTCTTCTTTCTCCCTGCGCAGGCGCAGGGCGGAAAATTCCAATCTTCCCTTTTCCCCTCCCCCGACAGCAGCAACAGCCAGGCGTGGGCGGAAAAATCCAGTCTGCCCTTTTCCCTTCCCCCGACAGCAGCAACAGCCAGGCGTGGGCGGAAAAATCCAGTCTGCCCTCCACCCCAGCAACAGCAGCCACCAATCCCTAAACCCTGCCCCTTCCCCCAGCAACAGCGACAGCCAATCCCTAACCACCACCCCTCCCCCGTCCAGTACCGCCCACTGACCTTTCGCCGGCAACCAATCAGAACAGGGCGTGGCTTCGACCAATCAGCCTTCCCCAGCCCCTATAAAACTGTTGCCTCTCCCTCAATAAAGTGGACTTGCGTGTTTACCTTGTCTCCGCGGTAGTTGTTCTGCTGTGCCCCCTCCAGTCCTGAGAGCCCCCGACAAGGGCCTGGCCTCCCTTGTCCCCAGTTCGTCGCCTGCTTCTCTGGGCGACCCCTTCGTTGCCTGCTTCTCCGGGCGACCCCGTCAGCCGAACCGCGCAACCCCTTGTGAGACTGATCCCTCGTCTGCTGCTGGACCGATCCCTTGTCCCAAGTGGGTCCGACCCCTCGTCCCAAGCGGGACCGACCCCTCGTCCAGAGCTGGACCGACCCCTCGTCCGCAGCCAGACCCCACCTCTACCGACCGAGCAAGCCGCCGCAGCTGGCGCCCAATGTGGGGCAAGGCAACTCCACCACAGCCTCACTCCATAACCTGGCGGCCCCCCCCCTCCTTTCTTCTCACCGTGGGGCTTCTCTCGTGCAACATTGCTGCTACCTGAGCCTTGGCTACCTCATATGATCCACGGTGGTCTGGGAGAATCGCTGGATGGCTTTCTCCTTCCATGTCGGGGGCTTATACCGACCCGCTATGATTAAGAGGAGCCTTGGATTTCTCGGGAGCGCGCACTTGCACGTCTGAAGTAATCCTACCACAGCCCTACGCCCTCCTCTCTTCTCACCTTGGGACTTCTCTCGTGCAACATTGCTGCTACCTGAGCCTTGGCTACCTCATACGATCCACGGCGGTCTGGGAGAATCGCTGGATGGCTTTCTCCTTCCATGTCGGGGGCTTATACCGACCCGCTATGATTAAGAGGAGCCTTGGATTTCTTGGGAGCATGCGCTTGCACGTCTGAAGTAACCCTACCATAGCCCTACGCTCTCCTCTCTTCTCACCCTTATCTTTTCACTCTGCATTGCTGCTCCTGAACCTTGGTGACCTCATATGATCCACGGCGGTCTGGGAGAATCGCTGGATGGCTTTCTCCTTCCATGTCGGGGCTTATACCGACCCGCTATGATTAAGAGGCGCCAATAAAACTCTCAGGAGCGCATGCCTGAGCACCTCCACCCCTGCCTTCACCTCTGCCTCCTCCCCTCCGTGCTTGCTCCCATTTGCCTTGCTCCACTGCTCGTCGTTCCGCCCTCCCCTCGTCGGGGCCTTCTCTTGGCCCGCGACCACCGTCGGAGTCCCATCGGCTCCGACCCCTCATCTCACTGCGCACCTCGGCTCCCATCGCCGCGCTCTCAAGGTAAGGGCCCCTTTTCTTATCGGCTCCAAAAGGCCATTAGCAATGGGTAACATCCTATCTGCTAAGCAAGCCCCACAAGTTCGGGCCCTCGCCGGTCTCCTAGACACTCACCAGTGTAAGATCTCTTTGAAACAGCCCCAAGTCTTCTGTAATCGCGGCCCCCCATGCCGCCATCGCTCTCAAGAAGCTCCAGCCCCGCTAAACGGTCCGCAACCTGCTTTCTAGCACCCAATAACGTTTCTACTCTTGCCTCCCCATACTTCTGCAGAGCTTCCTCCTGTCTCGACCTCACTCCTCTTCTCAGCCATCCAAAGCGTCCCTTCTCATCCCCCACCCCCCTCCTTTTTTTGCCTGAACCCCCACTGCGTTGCAGATTGGGCCGCCCCATGTCGGCCTGCCCTGTTAACATCGGCCTCTCTCGCGCCTGTGGAGACTTTGGCCTTCCTGTTGTCCTCGCCTACGTCTCCACCACTCCCAATGCTGCCGCCACCACCGCCGCTGGTGCCCTGACGCGACTTGTCCTCACAACTGTGATCCTCCAGACCATCACACAGTCTGCCTCTGCCGCTCTTTGCCGCCAAGGAGAGATCAACTACCTGTAGCGCGCTGTCACTCTGAACTTTTAACAGCAGATAGACCTTATAGCCGCCGAGATCAACAAGAATTGGACATTGGCCACCCTTGCTTGCAACGGCAAGATACCGCCCCCCAAATTGTACATTTGTATCCCCGTCATACTCACCTCCCTCTTCAGCCCCGCTTCCCTCATTGCTTACTGCCTCTTGGGCCTCAGCTACTTGTTGCTGCTGCCATCCTGGCCCTTATTTGAAAAGAAGGGGGAAATGCGGTCACCCCTCAGGCTGAAGTGTGGTTTGCTGGCCTGGCAGGGGAGCGGCCGCGGCAGGCCAAGCCGCTGCCCCCATAATAGGGTGGCTGGTCGGACTCACCGCCACCCCTGAAGGGAGCTCGGCATGGGCGCAGAGTGCCCTCGGGTCTCCCCTTCTCGGCAGCCATGCTTCCGCGGCCGCCCCTCCTCCCGGATGGCTCCACACGATGCCTGTGGGGCGGCACCCTTCTTCTTCTTTCTCCCTGCGCAGGCGCAGGGCGGAAAATTCCAGTCTTCCCTTTTCCCCTCCCCCGACAGCAGCAACAGCCAGGCGTGGGCGGAAAAATCCAGTCTGCCCTCCACCCCAGCAACAGCAGCCACCAATCCCTAAACCCTGCCCCTTCCCCCAGCAACAGTGACAGCCAATCCCTAACCACCACCCCTCCCCCGTCCAGTACCGCCCGCTGACCTTTCGCCGGCAACCAATCAGAACAGGGCGTGGCTTCGACCAATCAGCCTTCCCCAGCCCCTATAAAACTGTTGCCTCTCCCTCAATAAAGTGGACTTGCGTGTTTACCTTGTCTCCGCGGTAGTTGTTCTGCCATGCGCCCTCCAGTCCTGAGAGCCCCCGACAAGGGCCTGGCCTCCCTTGTCCCCAGTTCGTCGCCTGCTTCTCCGGGCGACCCCGTCAGCCGAACCGCGCAACCCCTTGTGAGACCGATCCCTCGTCTGCTGCCGGACCGACCCCTCATCCCAGGTGGGACTGACCCCTCATCCCAAGCGGGACCGACCCCTCGTCCAGAGCTGGACCGACCCCTCGTCCGCAGCCAGACCCCACCTCTACCGACCAAGCAAGCCGCCGCAGAATTATATCTTGAAATACAACAGGTACACATGAACAGATATGTCCATTTGAGCCTGATTGGTCAAAAACCTACTCAAGTCAGATCAGTACCCAATTATATGTGGTTCCTGAATTGGAATAATCAATATTCAATCAATGACACTGAGTCTAAAATACATATGGAAATTCAAAGGGGAAAGGATTATCAAGGGAATTCATGAAGAAATAGAGGGAAAGAAGTCATTCCTTCCACAGCAATTCTCTATGTAATTAATTCAGTTTCTTCTAGCAAACATATAAGAAATTGAGAGTGCACATGGAGACTAAAACATATATGGATACCTATTTCATGATAAATGTGAAAATACAGAGCAATAGGAAATGAAAGACCTTTCGTTAAGTGAATAAGCCCATTTTCTGTATCTCAACTTTTTGGCCCACTGTGTCTTTTCATGTACTGCATATTATTATTTTTTCGAAATTAGATATGAAAATTGTAAAAGAAATTGAAAATACTGAAAAATCACCAGCTGTTATTTCCTTAACTCATTCTCACTATCCTCTCTCTCTGCAGTATTTTACTATTTCCCTTTTATACTTATGACATTTTCTATTTTTTCCATTGTTTACTGTGTTAATTCTGCTGTTATTCTTCTGATTTATCTCTCTCCTAAGCTGTCTATTAAATGTTGTTATAAGCAACAAATGAGTCCTTAATTTGTTATTTTATTTTCCCATTATTGAATGTTCATTTGTTGATTTTCTGGAATTTTCTGTTCTGTGTCCACATTCTCAATCATTACTTTTATTTCCTTGAACATTTGAAATATGTTGTATTAAATCTGTCTCTGAAAACTTCACTATCTTTGGCCCCCAATAGATCTCATTTCTCTTTGACTTTTATAAAATAATATCATTTTCCTGTATGTTTGGTTTTGTTTGTATATGTGTTGAATGCTAAGCCTGAAATATTTAAGAGACAAATTGATAACTAAAATACTGTTTTCTTCTTTGGGTGATGCACTTTTACTCCTTTAAGTCACTTAGGAACATTATCTATTTCATGTAGCCTAATTGGATCAAGAACTTTCAAACATGACTATTCCCTGGAAGCACAGGTATATGTTTGGTTTTGGCTTATTCTAGGGTAAGGTCATTTTGGGCTCAATCTTAAGGTAATGTCTCCCCCACAAAGTCTTTGTGTCTCCTCAAATGCTTAACTAGATTCTCTGCACCTCCATTCCCACTTTCAGAATAGACAGATGCTTGAGGAAAAGCTTTCATTTCCTGATATAGATATAATTTCCTCAGTATTCTTTTGACCCCAAATCTTTATCCCATTTGTTTCCAATGGCATTTCTTCACTATGGGGCCTTCAAGAGCATTTTTATTTTGTATTTTGTCCAATTTCTTTCTTTGTTTGAGATGGAACATTTGTCTCCATCATCTAAATAACCATTATTGTAGAAACATTTCCCCAGCATCGTTTTTATTCTAGTACATTGGCTGCAAATTTCGGAAGTCTCTTAACTAGCCCTTCTTATCCTTCCTATTTCCTGCTCTATTTTTCAGTGCCTTCTGACATCTCATTATCTTCAACAATGCACTAAGCCAATGTGTTATGCTTTAGCACATTGATTTTAAGATTATATCTAATATGATTCCAACTGGTACCTTGAATTCCTATCTTGATTTCCCAACATTTCTCACAATATTTTTTTTTACAAATGTAACTTTAGAAGAGACCTGAGGATAATGGCAGTCTCCACTCAAGGTTCTGATACTCCTTCTGGGAGCAAGACATTGTGACGAGAGGGGATGGACAGGGGATTTGAAGACTCAGTATCCTTCACCTTCCAAGGGAGAGGAGAGGAAGGTAGTGCAGAGTAGCTCAGCAGTAAGATCAGGAGTCTTCCTTCTCCTGGAATCTGCAGTCAGTACAGGTGTAGAAGACAGTCTGCCCTTCAGCCTCAGAGCCATCTGTCTGACGTGGTTTACCATTCCTCCACAACCACATTGAGGGCAGCATCTGTCAACCATGGGCCCCTGGAATTTGGGTCCTTGTTCCACCGCCACGGACATGGTTCTTCCCAGTTTGTGGAACACAAAAGAGGTCTTCACCACCTTCACTTAGAAGTCCTGCATGTTGACGGAGAAGTCACAGCCTACCACAGGCTGAGCACAAGTGCAGTGCGACCTGGAGCCTCTCACAATATCCATTTAATTAGAAGGTAGAATCATTTTGAAATGTAATTCATTCTCTTCTTAAAGTCCTTCAAATTATTTCTCATGAAACGAAACAACATCTGAAATCAACGGAGCATATGTGTTTCATCTGCCCTGCAGCCTCCGCAACCTGGTCTCTTTCTTCTTTCTTTCTTTCCACTTTACTTTCATTTATTTGTGAATAACAAACTCATTTATTACTTAGGCTTATTACATGTACTGCCTTTCTGCTTGAAAAAGATTCTCTCCGAATTACCTGCATTCTCATTTTCTCTAAGTCTCCACTCAAATATTTCTATCTCAGAGAAACTTTCCTTGACTATTTTCTCAATATTGGTATTTTTGGTTATTCTTTATTTTATTCTGCTTTATTTTATTTTGTAGAACTTATCATTTCATGGTATTATAATGATGATAATACATTTATGAGATTTATTTTGACTGAAAGTGTAAGATTCATGACTACTTTGCAAACTGTTATAATTACTTTATCCATAGTCCCTATACCTAAAATATAGCACTTCAGTTTCTTGAAATCCTGTGCTGAAAAGTAATGGATTAAAACACACTCTCATGTATTTATTTACTTTAACTTTTAAATGACTAAATCAGTTCTTCTAAGAGGCCACTCAAATTAATTAAAACAATTGTTAATAGAGGCCCAGACTCAAACTTATTGCTTAAAAATTCTCCAAGTTCCCTAAAAGCCATTATTGTAGTCTCTCAGATATATTACTTCCTGTCATGTGTACACATTTTCAGAAATAAACAATGTTTTCTATCCAATAACCTTAAGTTTGGAGGGCCCTGCTTTACAAAGAACTAACATTTCAAGTATTACATATATCTGATGCCAAAGGAATAACCTACATTTAGTAGTGCATAATGACATAAATCGTAGAAAGCTCACCCACTACTTCCACTGTAGTAATTCCAAAACAACTAAGAGCATGGTCTATACTTTTGATTGAAAAATCCATAAATATCATATTTCAGAATGCAGACCAATACTCTAGTAACTTCCAACATGTAAATATGTGAACACAACAAACTGATATTCTTCACTTAATGAATTTCCTTTCAGAAAACAGTAATTCAAGAGAGCAAGACACCTGCTACCATCTCCTGGAGTGGAGTCCTACCACATGGAAGATTGCAATGAGATGTCAATACAAGCATCTGGGGTGCCAAGAAAGACACAGTTTACACAGACACTGGATGGACCAACACTCTCAAAGGAAATGCTTGAGCAAGAATAGCTTCAATAGTGAACAGAGGTCACCCATGATCAGCAGGTCTTGATTTGCAGCCAACAAAGAGAGATTTCTACAGGCACCCCACATTTATCAATGTATACCAGGAATAAGAGTAACAAATCTGGTACTGAGTTCAGGCTTTATTTGGGGTCATAGGGAAAGCCAGCAGGTCATGCTCATTCCATCCCCTATCACAGTCATAATTCATACACATACAGAGACACATCCACACATTTTTATTAGTCACCTACACTGATTGTCTATATGTCTATTATTTTTAAAGAAAATAGAGTAGATTTATAGAGAAATTATGCATAAAATACAGACTTCCCATATATCATCCTATTATTAACACATTGCTTTACTGTGGTACATCTTTTCCAACTGATTTAAGAACTTACTTTTTTTATAGTTGTATTATTAATTGTAGTCCATAGTTTATATTAAGGTTCACCATTGGTGTTGTACAGGGCTATTTTTTAAAAATTGTTTACTTTAGCAATATATATAAACCCAAATTTCTCCTTTCAACCACATTCAAATATGTAATTCAGTGTTATTAATTACATTCACAATATTGTGTTTCCATTTCCACCACTCATTACCAAAACTTTTCCATCAATCCAAACATAAATTCTACAGTGTAATGATTAACTCATTTCCTACCCTTATCCAAACCCTAGTAATTTATATTGTACTTTATGACTCTATTTCTTTATTCTAAATATTTCATATCAGACATATAATACAATATTTGTCCAATACACACACATTTGAAACTACTTGCCTTTATATTATCAGAATAAAAATGATATTTTGTAATGGTGTGAAGTGTGATGAACTTTGAAAGCCATAGCTTAATACAGCTTTTTTTTTTTTTACCAAATTTCAGTTAATAAATTGTAATTATTAAAATACATACAATGGTACAATAACAGAAAGAATGTTGACTTCCCAACCTGGGGAGTTGTGCTACATTCTGTAATAAAGTACAAGAATTCTAGAGCACATAGGCAATGCCTAGGGAAAGAGGAGAGAACAATGCACCAGACCCTTGATATTAATATTTGCTCTTATCAACCTTGTTCTTGACACTTAGCCTAGTTTTATATATTGCCTAAGTGTTACCTCCTGAAAGCTTCCTTGTTGCTCAAATGGGACCACTCTAAACCACACTCAGCATATAAATGTACTACAGGGAAGCAGATTTGGCCAAGTCGTTAGGGCATCTGTCTACCACATGGGAGGTCCCCGGTTCAAACCCCGGGCCTCCTTGACCCGTGTGCAGCTGGCCCATGTGCAGTGCTGATGCGCACAAGGAGTGCCCTGGCACGCAGGGGTGTCCCTGCATAGGGGAGCTCCACGCGTAAGGAGTGCACCCAGTAAGGAGAGCCGCCCAGTGCGAAAGAAAGTGCAGCCTGCCCAGGCATGGTGCTGCATACATGGAGAGCTGACACAACAAGATGACGCAACAAAAAGAAACACAGATTCCTGTGCCACTGACAACAACAGAAGTGGACAAAGAAGAACACACAGCAAATAGACACAGAGAACAGACAACTGGGAGGGGGGAAGGGGAGAGAAATTTTTTTAAAAATGTACTACAGTCTTCCCAGCGTACAGGGCGGTATATGGAAAAATAGAATGGTATATGAAAAAAGTCAACTTATGTAAATTACAGATGATAGTTAATAGTACAATTTTAATAACTTTTCATAATTGGCAACAAATGTAATTAATGTTTAAAAAATTACAATTCTAAAAAAGTCATCAATTATAAAAATGTTCTATACCAATGCAAACTGTTGGTTGTGGGGTGGTGTAGAGTAAACCAGTATTTTATGCATGACGGATCTATAACCTCATAAATTCTCTAACAACAAAAAAGAGAGAAAAATGATATTAAAAAAGCAATGTGTGAGCATAAGGAAGAAAATGAAAATATAAAAAGATACAAATTATGGGGATGAATGTCACAGTCATAGAGATTTCCATGAACATGGAACATTGTTTTGCAATGGACTGCAGTTTTCTGTGTGCAAGTCCTTTACATTCTTAGGTTTATTCCTAAATAATTGATTCATTAATTTGCTACTGTAAATGGGATTTTTTTCTTAATTTCCTTCTCAGATTGCTCAGTATTGCCTCAGGTATTTTGGGGCACTCTGATTAGGTGTATAAATATTTATGATTGTTATTCTTCTTGTTATGATTGTTCTATTACCCCTTTTATTTATATCTTTGTCTTTTCCAACAGTTTTGCATTTAAAGTTTATTTTGTCTGATATTTATATAGTTAAGCCTGCCTGTTTTGGTTACTGTTTGCATGTAAAATAGTTTCCCAACCATATACCTGCAAACTGTTTGTGTCCCTGGGTCTAAGTTTAGTTTCTTCTCAACAGAATATATATGGATCATATTTTCTTATCCATTTTGGAAACCTGTGTCTTTTGATTGGAGAGTTTAATCCATTAACATTCAATGTTATTACTGTAAGGGCAGTACTTACTTTAGCCATTTTTTCTTTAGCCTTATATGTGTCAATTTTATTTTTATTTCTTTTTTATCCTTTTAGTTACTCTAATCAATAATTTTCCTTTCTACAGATGAATCCAACTCTTTATCTCTTGTTTCTTCCTTTTGACCTGCAGAAGTGCCTTTAATTTCTTCTCTTCTCCCCTTGAGAGAACTCTCTTGTCTGTTTGCTCATTGTTTGTGCTTGTTGTTCTTGCTCATTGTCTGTTTTTTCTTTCAGAGGCACTGGGAACTGAACCCAGGACCTCTCATGTGGGAGACAGGAGCTCAACTGCTTGAGCCACATCTGATCCCCCTCTTTGGTATTTCTTGAAAGGTATGACTCTTTGACAAATTCTCTCAAAAAAAGCAAGAAGGAATACAAAATGTAGAACTAATCAAGGATGTCCAAAGAAATATTCTTAATCAACTCAGTAAAATGAAGGAAGAGGTAAAGGATAATAAGAGGATTGGGGAATATACAAAAGGAATTATAAACATAAGTAAAAAGATAGCAGATTTTACAGTGAAGAAAGACACAATGCAAGAAATGAAAAATACACTAGAAGCCCATAAAAGCAGATTTGAACAGGCAGAGGAAAGAATTAGGGACATGGAAGATAAGATATCTGGGATTGTGTAGATAGTAAATAGAGACAAAAAATGGGAAAAATTCAGCGTGAACTCAGGGGGATGAATGACAAAATGAAACCACAAACTTGTATTATGGACAATCCAGAGGAAGAAGAGAAAATGGTCCAGTAGGAGTGTTTGAGGAAATAATCATTGGAAATTAATCAGTAATTATATCCTAATAATCACTTAAAATTATTAGGGACATGGATAAACATGTCCAGAAAGCACAATATACTCCAAGCCCAATAAATCATAGCAGACTTACTCTGAGACACATACTTATCAGATTGTCAAAAGCTCAAACAGAACCCTGAAAGCACGTGAGATCCACCACATATAAGGATAGTTCCATAAGATTAAATGTTGATTTCTCATCTGAAACCATGGAGGCAAGAAGGTAGTAGTATGACAATTGATTCTGTAAAAGACTGTCAAGTCCATTCATTTGGGGAAAAAATAGATTCTTCAACATATATAACTAGGAGAACTCTTTCATTCTTTTCACATGAAATGAAAGAGGACTTATCTTATACCACATAAAAAAGTAATATATAAATAACTAAATGTAAAATCAGGACTATAAAACTCCTATAAGACAATATAGCTGAGCATCTTCAGGATCTTGCATTGAGCAATGGTTTCTTGGACTTCAAAGCAAAAGCTCGGGAAACGGACTTTGGCCCAGTGGTTAGGGCGTCCGTCTACCACATGGGAGGTCCGCGGTTCAAGCCCCGGGCCTCCTTGACCCATGTGGAGCTGGCCCATGCGCAGTGCTGATGCGCGCAAGGAGTGCCCTGCTACACAGGGGTGTCCCCCCGCGTAGGGGAGCCCCACGTGCAAGGAGTGCACCCATAAGGAGAGCCGCCCAGCGCGAAGGAGGGAGCAGCCTGCCAAGGAATGGCGCCGCCCACACTTCCCGTGCCGCTGACGACAACAGAAGCGGACAAAGAAACAAGACGCAGCAAAAAGACACAGAAAACAGACAACCGGGGGAGGGGAGGGGAATTAAATAAATAAAAATAAATCTTTAAAAAAACAAAAAAGCAAAAGCTCATGCAAGAAAAGAAAAATAATAATGGGACCTCCTGAAAATTATAAACTTTTGTGCATCAAAAGACTCTGTCATGAAACTGAAAAAACAAATTCAGTGGTAGAGAATATTTGGAAACCACTTATCCATTAGGATTTTAATATCCATAATATATAAAGAGATCCTATAACTCATCAATAAAAAGACAAAAATTTAAAAATGCACAAAGACTTGAATATACATTTCTCCAAAGGGGATATATATTTTGCTAAAAAGCACATGAAAAATGCTCAACAACACTAGCTATTAAGAAATGAAATTAAAAGCCCCAATGAGATATCATTTCACACCTTCTAGAATGGCTGTTACTAAAATAAAAAGGGAAACTATAAGTTTTGGAGAAGTTGAGGAGGGATAGATTGGCAGTAATGTAACATGGTGTGGCTGCTGTGGAACTGGGTTTTATAATTTCTCAGGATGGTAAATAGAGAATTACCATATGACCTGACAATCCCACTTCTAGGAATATAATCAGAAGAATTGAAATTAGGAACTCAAACAGATATTTGCATACTAATGTTCATAGAGCCATTATTCACAATTATAGAATTGCCAGAAGTTGGAAGCAAACTCAGTGTCCATCAACAGACGAATGGATAAGCAAAATATGGTATATGTTTACACAAGGGATTATTATTCAGCCAAATCAAGAAATGAAGTCCTAATGCATGCTAAACTTGGATGAACCTTGAAGACATTACGCTGACTGAAATATGCCAGAAAGAGAAGGACAGGTATTGTATTATCTCTCTTGTTATGAATGAATTATAATAAGCAAACTCATAGAGTTAGAATATAGTATATAGGTTATAAGGGGATAGATTGTAGTTAGAGAATGGGAGTTGATGCTTAATCTGTAAAAAATTTCTATTTAGGTTTATTATAAGTGTTTGGAAATGGATGGTGGTAATGGTAGCCCATTATCTTGAGTGTAATTAACAGCACTGAATTATATAGGTGAACATGGTTAAAAGGGAAAACTTTAGGTCATATATATTACCAGAAAAAAATTTAAAGATAAACCATAAGACTTTGTAACATAGTGAACCCTTTTGTAGAGATGGATTATAGTTAATAGCACAGGTATAAGAAGATTCTTTCATGAATTATAACAAAGATATTATGCTAATGCCACATTACTAATGGGTAGAATATGGAAAAATTAATTGAATATAAACTATGGACCATAACTAATAGTGCTATTTTAATAAGGTTTCATCAATTGTAACAGAGGTAAGTACTGTTAAAAAAGAGTATATTTACTAAAGAGTACTATCATCAATTCTAACAAATGTTCCACACCAATGTATAGTGTTGGTGGTGGGCTGGTATATGGGAATCCTGTATTTTATGTATGATTGGTTTGTAAAACCACAACTTCTCTATTAAAAAATGGTGTGGAATTCTTCCTAAATAACGTATTTATATATTGCCACTAATGTATTACTTTTGCAACTTCCAATTTGAGATGTTTCTCCCAAAGCAGTAATGGACTTAACAGAGATGAATTCATAATTATTGTTGTTGTTGTTTATTTCCCTCCCCTTTCCCCCTCCCCCTCCCTAGTTGTCTGCTCTCTGTGTCTACTTGCTGCGTGTTCTTCTTTGTCCGCTTCTGTTGTTGTCAGCGGCATGGGAATCTGTGTCTCTTTTTGTTGTGTCAGCTCTCCATGTGGGCAGTGCCATTCCTGGGCAGGCTACACTTTCTTTCACGCTGACCGGCTCTCCTTATGGGGCGCACTCCTTGTGCGTGGGGCTCCCCCATGCGGGGCACACCCCTGTGTGGCACAACACGTCTTGCACGCATCAGCACTGCACATGAGCCAGCTCCACACGGGTCAAGGAGGCCCGGGGTTTGAATCACGGACCTCCCATGTGGTAGATGGATGCCCTAACCACTGGGCCAAGTCTATTTCTCAGGCTGAACTTTCTTTCGTGCTGGGTGGCTCTCCTTACGGGGTGCACTCCTTGCACGTGGGTCTCTCCTACGCATGGACACCCCTGCGTGGCACAGCACTCATTGTGCGCATCAGCACTGCATGTGGGCCAGCTCCACACAGGTCAAGGAGGCCCGGGGTTTGAACCGCAGACCTCCCATGTGGCAGACAGATGCCTTAACCACTGGGCCAAGGCTGCTTCCCCAAATCATAATTATGAAATTGATTTAGTTTTGTCTCTGCTAAAAATCATTTGGAAACTAACTTGATTCTGACCAAAATTTGCAACATAATCAGGTAAACATCAGATTAAAACATTCTAACTTTTAGTTTTACAACTGTTTAGTTGGAATTCTCAAAATAAATTTGTGTCTGATTGTTGACAATACATGGAAATATTAATAGTAATTTAAACAATTCTGCAAACAAATCTATTACTATAGCAAGAATGTAAATATCCATGGAAACATAATTAGAGGGAGACAAAGTGGAGGAAAGTTAATTTCCCTGAGGATTAATTGTGGAAAACTTTTCTGCTCATGTAATGATAGGATAGTCTTCCCAAATGTAATAAGATCATCACCTTTTCACACTTACTAATGACAAAATTTTTAGCGGTTTAAACATTAGACTTGGACTTTAAATACATTGTGAGTCTTTGAGATGACTTAACTGGTTAAATAAACTTAATAAATTATAGACCCACTATGTTGTTGCTCTTCAACTTAAAGTGAGGGCAGGCTTGTGTGGTGTGTTTTGTGACTTTGTGCATGTGTTTCTATGTACTGCTGTTGTTTGTGTGCAATTATGTTTGGAAGAGATATTAGTTTAATCATTAACTCTTCATTGTGGGCTCCAATCAAGTACAAATTTAATACATCAATGAAAAACTGGAATCAAAATGAACATTTGTATCTTTCAACAATGCAGACCAATTTATGAAGTAAGATTCTGAGTCTCAGGAAGTAATGAAAATTCCTCACAATTCAATATTTATTATACTCTTTACTTTATGAGCATATCCTGAATTCCTTTCTATTTAGCTTGAAAATATCTTTGCTACACTATTTCCTTCCACCTTTTCTCTGGCAAATCTCTTCTTTTGAATGTTATCTCCTATTCAATATGTTTCTCATTTTAAATCCTAGTGAACATAAACAAAATATGATCTAAATTTATTAGCATGTGTGTCCCTGATTTGGGCTACATCTAAAATGTATAAGCACCGTATTGGCAAGAAGTTTCAACTATGCCCTGTTAAAATTTCTGCACATCATCAAAACATAAGAAAAAATGTTATTTATAATGAACTGATAGTTACCCTTTAATTCTTTATATAAATGTTTTAAGGTTTACAGTGCTTAATATTATCTAAAAGATATCAAGGAAAAAAGAAATTAAGGAAAAAAGGGTTTTGTGTATTATACCACTGTTGGTAAACAGTTAAACCTTACCCAAAGAGAAGCCTAAGTTTTGCCTTGGTTTCTGCAAGAGATTATCTAGGCCCTAGGAATGTCATGGCAGATAGAAGTGTCCTTGGTGACCTGTGCGGTGATAAAAATGTGATTTAGGTTGGTGGCATTGGGGTGTATAGTATTAGTCTCTGGAGGGTTTGGTGGATATAGTTTGAGATCAGTCATTTTTATACGATTGAACCCCATAAACTATGGACCCCAAGGCTCACACAAACTTCCATTTGTTTGCAGTATGCGCTGTCACACATTAATGCATAGAAATAACACTCTCTTGACTGCTTGGGGAGAGGATGACAGGAAACTTCATATTTGGTTCTTTTCCTGAAATCTGCCCTATGTGTCTCTTCCCTTGACTGACTTTAATCTGTATCTTATCCCACTTAATAGAATATAACTTATAACTGTGACTATAACAGCTCTCAGTGAGTTCTTGGCATTCTCCTAGCAAGTCAAGAAACCTTGACAGTGGTTCTGGGGACCCTCACATTTGCAATTTATTTTTAAAAAATGAGGTAGTCATGTGGACTCTTTCCTTTATGCAGTTGACTCACTTTCTCACAGTCCATTCCACTTTTTATATAAGTTATGCCAGTAGAAGATATATGACAAGCTAGAATTAGATTTCTAACGTCTAAGAAAATATATTTTTCTCTATTAATTTCTTTGTTGAATAAATATTGTGAAAGTTACACTATTGAATCTTGAACCCCAATTTGACTCAAATATCTAGTCAGTGATGAAAATTCAGTAACTCAAAATAATAAGAGAAATTAAATAAAATGTATAATTTACATTATAGGTGTTATTTTTCATATAAATCTTAATTAAAATTTTGCAAGAGGAGGGCTGAGAAGTGATACTGATGCTTAACATAAGTAGAAGTTTTAATTAACTTGACTGTAAAAATGTGGAAATGGGTAAAGTTGATGGTAACACATTATAGTGAGTAGAACTAATGCAGCTGATTCATAAATGGGACTGTGGCTAAAAAGAGTTGTCTATGAATGTAAATGTGAAGTTAAAGAAGGCTCTAGAATAATCTAGGTGGGAAGCAGATTAGGCTCAATGGATAGGGAGTCTGCCTACCACATGGGAGGGCCAAGGTTCAAACCCAGAGCCTCTTGACCCATGTGATGAGCTGGCCCATGCCCAGTGCTGATGCACGCAAGGAGTGCCATGCCATACAGGGGTGTCCCCCATGTAGGGGAGTCCCATGCACAAGGAGTGTGCCCTGTAAGGAGAGCCGCCCTGCATGATAAAAGTGAAGCCTATCCAGGAATGGGGCCGCACACACAGAGAGCTGATGCAGCAAGATGATGCAACAAAAAGAGATACAGATTCCAGGTGCTGCTGACAAGAATACAAGTGGACACAGAAGAACACACAGTGAATGGACACAGAGAGCAGACAATGGGGGGGGGGGCAGGAAGAGAAATAAAAAATAAATCTAAAAAAAATAGAATAATCTAGGGAATAAATAACATAGTGAACCCAGAACTTGATGAGAATTGTGGTTAAGAGTACAAATGCAAGAATGTCCTTCTATGAAGCAGAACAATATACATCACAGTTGAAAGGTGGTAAGAACATGGAGAAGCATGGGAATGTAACCTATGGAGTATAGTAAACAGCAATACTGTAATATTCTCACATCAATGCAAAGAAGTACTGTGATAATAATAGGGGTGTATTTAAAAAATACGAAATGCATGTTATAGACCATTGTTAGTGGCAATAGTCTGATGATATTATCTCGTAATCTGCAACAAATGTCCTGCAACAGTGTAGTGCCTTGGTGGAGGGGTGTTATATGGGAATTCCACACATGTGTATGATTTTTTTGTAAGTTCACAACTTCTCTAATAAACATATGTTTTGTTTTGTTTTTTATTTTGTGCAGACTTCTCCAGTCCCCACAACTGTAGAGAAGGCATGGATATTGAATTAGATAAGTATATTTTCTGATGAATAGGAAAACAATCCAAACTATTAACATAGACTTCTAATATAAGGCCAGGCTATACTGCCAAAACTTAGACAATACCAATTCAGAGCCTGCATCCACACACTCACTTCAGGAGACCTCTGCTGAGGATGAACTGGCAAATGATTACATCATGAAATGGTTATATTAAGAAATAATTCATTTGTTATCAAATCTCCACAATTAAGAATCATTTTTATGTCCTGGCTCTGCCATATTTTAGCTGGGAAACTTTGTTTATTCTTTTCTATGATGCTGAAAAAGCTGTATCTGGTATCCAACCAGGAAAGTTCTGCATTTTAATGCACATTCTGCAAGGAAAAGATGACATTCAGCACATTTGGTTGACTCAGGTGATGAGACTAGCTTCCACTGAAATGATAATGTGAGAGACTTCCTGAAAAATTTTACACTGAAACTATTTGGGGACTGACTTAAGTTCCATTATTATGACACCTTCTCCTCATAAGCTGTTTCTTTTCATAAGTGCCCCCAAACTGACCAAGTATAAATTAATGTCTTTGATTCCAAGGTAAGTTTTTTAAAAGCCATTTCCCAGCATCCTGTCCTGTGAGAGAGTGGAGAGGAGTAAAGGAAAAGCTGGGATGGAGGAAAGAGGGTGAAGATCTTGTTTGTGCTGTTTTGCTCACCTCCACCCACCCATCCCATTTCTGTGTTTTGGAAGGCCTTCCCAGATGCTGTCAACAATTTTCCTGCTAAATTGGCAGGGAAGAGATCAAATAGTTCATGGTTAATCCTCTCACCATTTTAACTGGGCTTCTCTGTTGGAAATTACTGACATAGTAGTAAAGTTCTTCATGCCACTTGTATTGAGCTTATTAAAATTCTAAAATATGTTCTCATTAAGATAGGCTTCATGAATTTTGCAAATCAAGAACACTTGTGTACTGGCACCCAGATCAAGAACTGTACTAGAACCCCAGAGGTTCCCTCATGCCCCACTCTAGTCAATACTATATCTAATGATAACCATTTTTCTGACATCCATCAGAACATATTATTTTCACATTTTTGTAATTCATATAAAGAAATTACCTGTGTTACTTCTTTTTGTCTCTCCTATCACAGAATATCATATTGGTGTTATTTATCTCTTTTGTTTATCATAACTATATTGAGTTTATGCTGCTTTTTGTATGAAATAACGTGTGTGAACATTCCAAAATGCATTTGTCAATAATAAGTTTCATGATGCTTGGGTACTTTTTTTGTTTTAAATTGTGCAAATATAAATGAGTATGTATCTTTTGGTAATGCATATCTAAATTTGTGGAATATAAACTGTTGGTTTGGAGGAATTGCTGGGTTATAAACTGAGAATATGTTCAGTCTTTGTTGGAACTGCCCCCACATTTCCAAGATGCTTGCAAAATGTATCCAAACACTTTGCTCCGCAAGGTATTTATTTGTTGTGGCTTTACATCTTAGCCAACAATTGATGTTATAGGTCATGTAAACACAAGCCAGTTTTGTAAGTGGTGACAGTGTTTCATAATGGACTTGTTTGCATTTCTCTGGTGCTTGGATATGTAGAGCATACTTTTGTATGTTTATTAGCCTCAAGTACATCCTCTTTTGTGAATTATATGTTCAAGCTTTTGGATAATTTTTATTTTGGTCACCTATCATGTTCTCATTTTTTGGTAGGAGATTTTATACACTCTTCCATATTCTGGATTACCACTTTCTACCTTACTGATGTCTTATAAAGAAAAGGAATATTTAATTTTGATATAGTCACATTTACTAATTTTTTAACTGCAAATTGTGTTTATTTTTTAAAAGAATGAAATATTCGAAAGAAAAAGATGGGGTCGCTGGGTGTAAAGTGAGTCAATTATGACACACTCTCCCCACACCCCAATGCTTCAGTGCTGAAGACCAAACAGAGCAATACAAAGCAAATCTTCAAGAACTCAGAGGGCTGGGCTCTAAGGATTGAAAAGAAGGACAAGGAGTCTTCCTTAGCTCACACCTACGTGTCCTTGTGATTTGGGAATTTATTTTGCCATCAAAATAAGCCCTGAGACCTACATATCATGCTCATATAATGACCAGGCCTAGCAGATGAACTGAGTTGGAATAATGAGTTGGATAATTTTTAAAAGAAGGCCTCCAAATCCTGCCTGCTGATGCTTAAACTTGCCCTATCAAGACGAATCTTGCAAGGCAAATTTGGTTGTCAGACTTCTGGGCTGCCTTCAAGGGCTAACTGATCTCTTAAATTGAGATGCACAACTTTACCTGATGGGAAGTTGCTCCGTACCTCAAAAGCTCAAGTCCTGAGTTTGGAATGTAGGTGCCAGGCACGCTTGTTTTGACCAACTTGAGTTTTATGTTGTGAGCATGCTAAAAAAGCACTGCACAGCAAATGGAGCACACTGAAATACACTGGCCAGGGTGGGTAGGCAAATACTAAGAAATAAAACAACTTGCTTAAAAATAATTTCTGACAATTGCCTTAAGAATAACACTGCAGGAAAAATACATAGTTCTGAGAATTCCAAATCCTTTCATATTTCTCCCTTTTCCATTTACTTTGTTACTCAGAGCAACATCATTTAATGGAAAGTTTAAAAATAAGCAGCACAAGAATACATGCTGTAAATGACCTGGTTAGATTAACCATTAAATAAATTTACAGTGCGTAATAATGTAAGGAAAGTAAAATAGTACTTACTGCAGTTTTGATTATTACCATGTTTAAGCCTTTTTAAAAACCAATTAATACTGATGCTATAGGAACATTTGAAGACAAATATACTTAATTTAAGGAATAAAGCACCTGAATAGTTTGTGCAGTTTTGTGAACTACACAACAAAGTCCAAAAACAGTCCAAAACAAAGTAGTTATTTAATTTTTAGGGAAAGTTTGATTATTGAAATTTTGTGTGCTTACTTTAGGTTATATCAACAAAACTCAGTCTATTTTTGTGTAAGTGCTTTCCTTCCTTGATATTATTGGTTTTGGATTTTAGATGGATTTCCTCCAAACGGAAAGTTCTTGTGATAAAAAACACTTTCAATTCTTATTAATGACCTAGGAATAGTGCAGAGAAATCTCCCTAAAGCAGATTATTTTTTCATTAAACTATTTTAGAATTTATGAATTCTGTTATTTCAATCCACAATTGTAGACATTTTCCCCATTTAGTTAGCTTTTTAGTAAACTATAATGCTCACACAAAAGAGAGTGAAAGTTACACTACCCCATGACAGTTTGATTTCAAAATCCTTTCAGAAACTAAAGTGATTAAATTGGAATAAAGAGTGGCATATTTCCCAGGTTTAGAATCGCGATTTTTTTCTTAGCTGTTTGGAAAATAGCTATCTCCCCTGCATTCATTTAAAATGTATCTCCTGAAGTGCAAGATCGGAGTTGACCAGTGATCAATTTAAAGGATTTATAATCCAAAATCACTGTGCATGCTTGGCATGGAGGCCTGGCTCCCAGGTAATTGCTTGGGCCTGAGGTCACAAACTGCCAGTTAAAATGGGAGTGTTTGTTTATTTCCAGGGGGCACCAATGGGAAGGGGCTAACCTTTCAGTTAGGAAACTGTACCAGCCCTTTACTTTGAGACTGCTAATCCTCCGCCTGAAGATTTGTCCCTGCCTCGCTGACACCAGATTTAAGGGAAGACGCCTAGTTTTAAATGCCATCCGTAGTTTTACTTCCCGCTCGACTTCAACACACCAAAGATTGTTAGAGTCTGTGTGGACCAAGGGAAAAGGCTTTGCAAGGTCTGTTTACCAACGGCGTTACCTCGGGGAAACCGCAGCCCTGCGAGCCCCAAATGACCTACGGCAAAGATTCTCCAAGTGGAGCAAATTTCCAGCCCCGCATAAACCCACATCCCTGCAGGGGGGACGGCCTCGCCTACCGCCTGCCGAGAGTGGTCGTCTCGCGTCCCGCGCCTTCCCGGGAAGGTTTCCAGCCAGCCGAGGCGCGGGCTGCACCGCCAGTGCACGAAAGCCGGGCCGAGGGGAGCGCGGGGCTCCGGGGACGGCGAGTGCCGAGAGCGCGCGGGGACCCGGGGGACCCGAAACCCAGCGCTGACGGCGGTGTCTTTCTGCTCCTCTCCAGCGTTCCAGCTCGGTTTCCCCCTCCCTGCCTCCCTCCCCCTTTCTCTCTCTCCCCCCTCAGCTCCTACTCAGGGTAGGGTGTGTCGTGACGTCACAGAGATTCCGCCCAACTCCGCTGCACGTGGCGGGCGTGGGCAGCCGAGCAGAGCGGAGCTGCGCGGGGGCGAGCGGGGAGTGCCCAGGACTACCGCGAAGGGGCAGGGGAGGCCGTGGCCGGGGGCGCAGAGTCGGAACCCGAGAAAAAGCCCGGAGGAGAGCGAAAGGAGGAGAGGGAGCTGGGCAGGGCGCTGGGACAGGAGCTGTTCGCGCAGCAGGCGCAGGCCCGTCCACTGTGGAAGGAGGGCGAGAGGTGAGGAGGGGATGGAGAAGAGGAAAGCCCATTTACTACTTTTTAAAAATCAGTTTAATTTGGCTTGTTTACAAAATTCTTACCATTCTAAATCACAAATTACATTTTATATCTTTTTTCTAAAATCTGTATTTTAAAATAATTCCTCTATTTTTACCTATAACTTTAATACCTTCAATCTATTTGGAATTGATGTTGGTTTATTGTGTGAGATGGAATCCTGAATTTTTTTTCATTATGGGCAACCACTTCACAAATTACCATTTATTTAAAAAGCCATCATTTGACCCACTGTACCACACTGTCTGCTTTTTTTTGTAAGTCATGGTTGCCTAAATGTGGGTATGCTTTCAAACTCCTTAATCTGTTATGCTAATTATTTCATTTACCCTTGTGCCACTAACATACTCTCTAATAAATAGATCCCATGAAAGTTCTTCATACTTGCTGACTTAAGTCCTCCCGCTTGGTTCTTCTAATTTAAGTTGACTTTCAGTCTTCTTGGCCCATTGCTTATGAACTTAGAATTTGTTTGCGAATTACTCACATTAATAAATGGTACAATCTTAAGAGGAATTATATTTAATTTAATATATGGAAAACTTTGGAGTTAATGGAATTTTAGCAGTTATGTCTATATGATATGTCCCACCATTTATTAAGGTTTCTTTAACTTCTTTCAATAATGCTTTGTAGTTGCCAATGTAAGGGTTTTCCACACATTTTATGACTGTTATTTCATAGTTTCATTGGTGTTATCTTTCATTTGTTTCCAGAATATGGAGATACAAATGCTTTGTTAATGACCTTCCAGACAATTTGTAATGAGTTATTAAATCCAAAGATTATAGATTACTTTGAAACTTCTAGATATAGTTATGTTATTTGGAAATAATGACAATTTTATGTCTTCGTTTTTATATGCCATTTATTACTTGTGTTAATTTCTTGTACAAATTGAGTCACAACAGTACAAATTAAATAGCAATGATGGTAGCTGTCATTCCAAATGGAATATCAGATGGAAAGTTTTCAAAATCCCAACATTGCTTATAATGTTGGAAACAAGTTAGGTATTCTTGTTTTTGTGAGATTAAGGATGGTCTATTTCTAGATTTTAAAATGGTTTTCATTAACTGGGCTGAATTTTGTAAAGTGCTTTTCCACATCTATTGAGATAACAGGTTTTTCTGTTTTATTTCTGTTAATGTAGTGAACTACATTGAATGCTTTTACAAAAGTTAAATGACATCGTATACATGAATTGGTTCTCCTTTTCATGAAATATTATCCATTTAATATTTCTCTGGGTTCCATTCACATTTTGTTGTGGATTTTGTTCCATGTCCATGATAAAGAATGTTCTCTTAGTTTCCATTCAGGGAATTAGCTTCCTATTTTACTATTCTATAGAGAATTCTGTCCAACATTGATAGGGAATACTCAGGAAACTAGGGCTCTATGACTATAAACATGCTATAGATATCTAGCTTCATTCCATTGTAGTTTATATACACTTTGGATTTTTCAATATTTTGAAATTTATAAGTGATTTGTTTAACCTACAGTAAATGTATGCTTTTCATAAATCTTCCGTGTGATTTTGAAAAAGTGAGTTATAATATTAGGTGTAGTGTTATATTTATGTCAATTAGATAAAATATATTATGTATCCCTTTCACATATTCCATGTACTCATTTAGTTTTTATTTGTGTGTTCCAAAAGCTATGAATAAAAGTAGGTTTAAGGTTTTTTGTTATTATTGTGTATTTCTTATGTCTCCTTTTGGTTTTGACTTAATTTATGCTTTGTACATTTTGAAGCTATGATGCTGGTTTTGATTGGATATGCCTATATAAAATAAATCCTGAAAGGGCCTAAAAGGATTAGCATTCTAATTCAACGATACTCTTAAAGCCTAAATCTTGGCTTCTAAGTAATTTTACCCAGAAAAATGATATGGGATTCTTTGGAGAATCAGTTGATTCAGGCCTGGAGTAGGGAAAAGAAAAGGTAAATGTAGAAATAAACTAGCATTGATACTTTATTCCATGAACTTTACCTTTTCAAACTCAGTAATGTAGATTTTTAAAAATCTATAAATTCTATTTCCAAAAAGATGTAATTTCATTTTTATATGCATGGAGAAACTACAGTGGTAGACAGGTAATTAAAATTAAGAAAAATTGTTTACAATTTTGACAATATAAACGTTTTAAGTTGAGGTTTTGATAAGATGGAATAAACTACAAATGTTTTTTTAAAAATCAAATCTAGATCCTCATTTGCTCCCAGGGGTGGCAGAGGGGTGAGCCCTCACCCACATGCCACCCCTCCTGCAAGCCACCCCAGGCTGCAGCGCTGCCTCCGGCTTTATTCCCAGGCCTGGAAGCAAGAGCAGCAGGAGGGGAGGGCCGCGCAGTGGGGTTCTGTGGCGTGGGGAGGGCTCCCACACACCTTCTCCTGTACTATGGGCAGTGGGAAAGGTGCACGATGACGAGTCTTGCCCCCCGGGGAGCTCCATGCACCTCACAGGCACGGAGGCTGCTTGTGCCTGGCCAGGGCTGTGGGTGGTGCTGAGACCAGCTCAGCAATAGGTTTACATGAAGGGAAGGTGACGCAGACCTGAAGAAATAAAAAGACAGAAAGACACAAGAGAGGAAATAAAGATTGGACCAGGAGACTCACGGTTTCTGAAACTGAGAACCTCAACCCTGGTTTCCACATTGTATTTATTTAGGAACTAACAAGCAGCTGTTTGTTATTTACTATAATAAGGGACAGGTCATACAAAGTTCAGATGCCTCCTGACACAAACATTTTTTCTTGCTGACCAGATGGTATTGCATCTAGTCAAGTTCTGATGCTCCCAAGCCCACCCTTTTTGTCTGTGTTATGGAAGCATTACAAATTCAAACCATGTTCCTTCCCATTTTCCCACAACAATTCCTGCTTTTTGTTTTTGCAAAGCAGTGATGACACATTTGGCAATTTTTTGCTGCTTCATACCCCAGAGGGTTTATTGTGTGCATCTAAGGAGGTTGCTCTTACTATGGCGAGCATAGCTACCAGCAAATTAGGAGCAGTAACTGGCAATTTCTCCTTTTCCAACTGTTGTTTGGCTTCTTGACTCAGATGTTTAATTTGCCTCCATGTGGGGGTGAAGCTGCTCTGGTCTTTGGAGTGGGACTCATGTAGTTTCCAGCATCAATCTCTCCATCTGCATGACTGAAGGTTCTGGGTTCCCCAGGAACTTTCATCGTCTTTTGGCATTCATGATATGGTTTTATTCAGTGAGCTGGTACCCACACAGGACATTCTCTGTCTCCTGGGGAAACACAATCATACCCTCATCTCCAGGTTAACAGCTTCCCTGTTGACCATTCATTAGTCAGTGGATCATTCCACCAAATTAAAGGTTTTTCAGAGTTTGGGTTTGAGTTTTCGAATTATTTTGGAAATGCCTTTCAGCTGCTGTCCCTTCCAGGGTGGTTCCACAGTTAAGAAAAGTAAGAGTGAATTGTGCTTTATGTAACTGCACTTGAAGTGTTTCCTTGTTTCCCCCTTTTTGTTTTTGTAACATGAGTTTAAGGGTTTGATTTGCTCATTCCAAAATAGCTTGCCCTTGGGGGTTGTATGGAAGTCCTATAATATGTGAAATACTCCAAGTATCTAGAAATCTTTTAAGGGAAACACTGGTAAAGCAGGAGCATTATCTTTTTAGAGAATGGGGAAGTCCAATTACAGCAAAGCAAGCTAACGAATGCTGTCTCACGTGTTGAGCAGTTTCTCCCATCTGAGCTGTAGCCTAAATGAATCCTGAACAAGTATCTACAGAAACATGAACATAACATAATTTTCCAAAGGAGGAGATATTGTTAGTCCTTGAAGCAAGGCCTTTATGGATAACCAGAGATGGCATGAAGAAAAGTTTAACATGAGAGTTAGGCAAACTAACTTTTATTACATCTGCAGAGGTAAGGAGCCAAGGCCAGTCCAAAGTGACTCAGACCTGACTTCCTGTGCTGCAGTTTCACTCTTGCTTAAATACCCAAGCTTCTACTTACCATTTGCTTTGATTACACATTAGTTTTTATGCATGTGGATGAACACACATAGCTGGTTATATAATTGTATGATTAGTATGTTCAGGAAATCACACTTGCAAATACATTGCATGATCAAGAAAGGGGTGAATAACTCCACCCCTGTGTGGGAATTTTACTAGGTTAATTAAGCAAGCTGAAGTGAGGACAGCAAGGGGCTGCTTCTGCTCAGGTCCAGCCAAATGGTCGAAGCTGGTTTTCATACTTCATTGCTTCAAAAGGATATTCTGACCACCAAAAGCGCAACTTGACCCAAAGAGAGGGTTGCATCTCATTACCTCCTGATTTACATAAAATTCTTTTCTTTGTATCCTAGCAACAGGGAGAGAAACAAGTTACTTTCAGGTGTTTGGTCATCCTACATCCATCAATATGAGTTACATCCATTTGCCACAGTGAGTTAGCAGTTAAACCACAGAGATTTACTCCAGGTTCTAGTTGTTCTGGGTTTTTAAGAATTTGACAGGATAGACAAGTCTGAACAATGTCCCTAACTTGTGTCCATGTTAAAGGAAAATGAGCTTTGAGGCCAGCTGCATTTATATGAGTTAGATTATGAAAATTAACATGAATATGAAAATGAATAGCTTCTTATAAAACAGGAGTGACTAATTTATCAGTGGCATTATTGCCTTGTACTAATGGTCCAGGTAAATTTGAATGGGATCGAATGTGAGTGATAAAAAATGGACTTTTTCTATTTCTAATTATCTGTTGAAGTTTATAAAAAAGCTTGTAAAGAAACTGATTTACATTAGGTTTGATAAGGCTGTTTCAATCAATTGAGTAACCTGGACAACATACACCAAGTCTGAAAGGATGTTTATGGACTCTGGTATGTCTTGCAAAGCAGTAAGTACTGCTATTAATTCGGCATGCTGAGCTGAAAATCCAGGAGTAGGAATTTTCTTAGTTTTATATCCAGTATACCCAACTGTGCCATTTCTAGATCCATCAGTAAAGATTATGGGGGCATTTGGTTGAAACTTAGTTGTGCTAGGTAAAATCCATTGAGTGTTTTAATGAATTGTAATATATGATTTTTAGGGTAATGGTTATCTATCTGTCCAATATAATCATGAAAGGCTATTTGCCATTGTAAGTGATTTTATAGGCAAGCCTCAATTTCCTTGCACAAAAGTGGAAGAATGACATGAGAAGGGTCCTGTCCGTGAAGGGCATGAGTGCATTCATGACATTTAAGTATAATCTGGGCCATAAAGTCCACATAAGGAGATAAATTTTTAGCAATACTGTTAGGTAAAAATATCCATCCTACAATATGATCTTGTTGCAAAGGAGTCCCATGGGGGAGTGTAAGGAAGGCAAGATAATCAATTGGCAGTGGCTGTTCGGAATTAATGTGCTCAACTTGGGCACTTCGAATTTTTTTCTCTATTCTTTTTTTTTAAGATTTATTTATTTATTTATCTCCCCTCCCCCCCCCCCCCCATCCCGATTGTCTGTTCTCTGTGTCTGTTTGCTGCATCTTCTTTGTCTGTTTCTGGTGTCAGTGGCATGGGAATCTGTGTTTTTTTTTGTTGCGTCATCTTGTTGTGTCAGCTCTCCATGTGGGTGGCACCATTCCTGGGTAGGCTGCACTTTCTTTTGCTCTGGGTGGCTCTCTTTATGGGACACACTCCTTGCATGTGGGGCTCCCCTGTGTGGGAACACCCCTGTGTGGCATGGCACTCCTTGCACACATCAGCACTGTGCATGGGCCACATGGGCCAAGGAGGCCTGGGGTTTGAACCGCGGACCTCCCATGTGGTAGATGGATGCCCTAACCACTGGGCCAAGTCCACCACCTCCTCTATTAGTTTTAATTCCTGTTCTGCTTCTCTCATTAGAATCCAGGGGCAGTTTAATTGAAGATTTCCTCATAGTAGGGAAAAAAGATTAGACAGTCCATATGTGGAAATGCCCACTTTAGGCCTCAGCCAATTTATATCTCCTAATAATTTCTACAGGTCACTGGAAGTTTTAATAGAATCCCTACAAATCTGAACCTTCTGAGGCTTAATTGTAATTTTATTAACAATAGTCCCAAGATTAGAAATGGGAGTAACATTTTGAATTTTCTCAGGGGCAAGTTTTAACCCTGCTGCAGTTAAGCTCTTTTCTAGGGCCTGATATGCTAAAACTAGAGTCTGGGGAGAGAGAGCAGCACACCATATATCATCCATGTAATGCATAATATAACAAGAAGGAAAAGCCAGTCTGACTGGATTTAAGTCTTTAGCAAAATTTTGACATCTGGCCGGTCTATTAAGCATTCCTTGAGGAAGATATTTCCACTGAAACTGTTTCATAGGTTCTTTGTTATTGAAAGAAGGCACTGAGAATGCAAATATCTCACAGTCTTGGGGACCAAAGGTATTGTAAAGAAACAATCCTTTAAACCAATAACAGGTGGTCAGCTATGAGGGATCATAACTCATGTGGGCAAACCTGCCTGCAGTGCACCCATAGGTTGAATGTCTGCATTTACTGCTCAGAGGTCTGTTAAAAGCATCCATTTGCCTGATTTTTTCTTAATAGGAAGCACAAGAGAGTTCCAAGGACTAAAAGATTCTTCAATATGCCCCTTATCTAACTGTTCATTAACTAATTTATGGAGTGCCTCCAATTTTTCTTGGGTTAATGGCCACTGTTCAACCTAAACTAGAGAGGTTGTAGTCCATTTAAGAGGAATGGGTTTGGGTGGTTCAAGGAGGCTAGACTGAGCAGTGGCCATTATGGAAAAGGTGGATATCCTAATTCTTCATGATTACCATGAGCTGTGGGAGCTATTGGTTTAACAATTCCCTGGTGGTGCTTACCCAATCCTAACCCTAGAACATGCCCTTGTTTCCTCATTAATTGTTGACTTTGTTTACTATATTGGCTAACCTGGGGAATAGAAATTTCAGCCAGCCATTGTTCTAAAAGATCATGTCCCCAGAGTTTAATAGGTAAGTCTGCAACATACAGTTCAAGGGTGTCATGCTACCCATCAGGTCCCAGACAATGAAAATTTGCCCACTCTGTTTTAAACCTCTGGGAGTACCAAGTCCCACAAGAGAAATAGATGCATCTTGTAATGGCCAAGCAGAGGGCCAATGGTTAGAACTAATAGAAATATCTGTTCCAGTATCAAAAAGTCCTTTAAATCATTTGTTCTGAATGGTTACTTCACAAAAGAGATAAGATTCTAAAATTTTTTCAGTTAAGAATACTGCTTTTCCTGCATTTCCAAAACCATTTTTCCCTCAGACTTTCTTATTAGCTCCTACAGGAACATAAGGGGGCAACAACAATTGTGCTATGTGATCTCCAGTATGAGCTTTCCATGGAACTGAGGTAGATGTGATAACTTGAATCTCTCCTTGATAGTCACAATCAATTACTCCTCTATGCACACTAACTCCCCGGGAGTTGAGACTGCTCCTCCTGAGGAAAAGTCCGACCATGCCAATTGGTAAAAGTCCCCTTATTCCCATTTTTACACAGATGGGGGAATCCCCTGGAAGCAAGATAACAGGTTCTGCCATAGGGATATCTATGGCTGTGCTTCCTGCTGTGTCAGAGGATAAGTCAAGGGCACTGCAGAGTATTGGGGAGTGCCAGGATTGCTCTGCTGAACTGGGAAAGCTCCCTTTTAGAAGAGGGCTTGGAGTGGGCTCTGCTGGAAGTTTCCTGACAAGGGAGTACCATTCTTAAGATAATTAGACCAACATTGGCTAACCCAGTGATTTCCTTTACCACAGGGGGGGCACAGTTCAAATGGTTTCCGAGCAGAAATATTCCAGAGAACCTCTTATTGATTTTCATTTCTGCCATAGCCTGAGTCATCATAGTAGCACAGTGGCCCTCCATCCATACATCCTGGCACAATTTAATATATACAGTCAAATTCAATGGTATCAGCAGCTTCTAAATTATTGACCTGTTTTTTGATAGCCTCTTGTAACTGAGTAATAAAGTCCGAGTAAGGTAATTTAGGTCCTTGTAATATTTTTTTAAATGACACCAAAGGCTGGCCTTTAGCCTCAATTTTTTCCCAGGCCCTTAAGCAACAGTAACAGATCTGTGTGATGGCTTGATCACTCATTGTTAACTGCTGACCTGCTCGCACCCAATTCCCCACCCTCAATAACTGATCTGAGGAAATGGGGATATTATGCACCCTTTTATGAGCAGCCTGAGTCTCTGCATGATCTGTCCACCAGATTTTGAATTATGAAACCTCTCCAGACCCTAGGCTGATGCATGCTAATGCAGACCAGTCAGCGGGGATCAGCCTAGAGCCTTCAGCAAGTCCCTGCATGGTACCATAGGTAAAAGGAGAATTTGGACCATATTGTTGCACTGCTACTTTTAACTCTTTGAAAATTTTAAATGAGAAGGGTTCATGAGTGAACTCATAAACTCCATTCAGAGTTTGAGGATGCACTCCTGGAGCTACTCTCTCTCATATGGTGACCAGAAAAGCCATTTGAATTTCCTCCAAGTCATCCTCCTTTCTAACCTGTAAAATGCCTTGTTGTAAAGCTGACAACTTTGGCTGAATGTCTCTGGGCATAGGAGGGGGAGGAGGTGTCACTTGGGGGGGAAGGTGACTTTTTAAAGTCAGTTAATGAAGGAGCTGATGGCAAAATAACTTTAGATTTAGTATCATCAAAAAAACTCAGTTGGAGGAACTTCCTCACTTTCTCTATTTTCATTTTTCTCTTCTTCATCTTCTGTTTGCAAAGGTTCAAAACAAATTTAATAATTGTCCAATTGGACCAAATAGTAACAGGGAGTGGAACAGCTTATACATGTAATTTTTCTAACTCTTTTCCTACTCTTTCCCAGTCTTCTAGTTATAAACTTCCTACTTCTGGGAACCATGAGCAATATTTTTCTATAATCTGTAAATGTTCTAAAATACAAAACTTGCTGGCCTCAGCTCCTCCTGCCTTGAGGAGTTGTTTGAGGAGACAGATATATGGGAGAGATTTTCTTGAACTGTCCCCATTTCCCATCATAACCCTGCTAGAATACCCAAAAGTGTCCTTACTCACCGAGGACTTGGAAGGCCTTCTAAACCACTCAGGGCTCTACACTGTGGCAACACCTTTAATTTCACTTGAAGTGATTTTTCTTCCCTTTGTGCCCCACATTGGGTTCCAGGGTGGGAGGTGCAGAGAGAAGTAGGCTGTGGCACAAGTGAGAGAGTAAGGGTTAGGCTCCCCCACAGACTGGGGAAGTTCCTGAAGTGAGGAGTAGGGCTGGAACCCTGCCATTTGTCCTTATCCCACCATGGCTGCAGCTGAGGCTGGATCATGGCTCTAGGTTTGGGGCTTCACCCCTATTCCACCTTTGGCCTGGCCCATGTGACTTCAGCACCCATGGCTGAGCCTCTCCTCCAATCCCACAAAGGGGATTCTCAGCTTTTCTGGGCTCTGCTGGAACTAATCCCATTGACTCCCCATTTTTCTTATTTTCTGGGATTTTATTTTGCAGGGATGGGACAGATAGAGGTGGTTTAATTCCTCTTACCCATGTGCTTCAAAATCCTGACCAAGAGGGGCTTGGGTGCCTCCCCCATGGCAGGTAGTGGGGCCTAGTGCACCCATGTGACATAACCTGCAGTTGGGGAGAACAGGTTTTTGGCACTCAAAGAAGTGGCCTGCACCCCTGCCCCCATGCACCCTGGACCTTACCCCGCTGGGGGCCTGCAACTGCCCAGTTCATGCACTTGTGACATAACCCTCAGGGCAGGCCTGGAATGGGGGCTACAGGAACTTAATCAGGGTGGCCTCACTCCTGTAGCCAGGTCTGTGGGCTGGCTGTGCCCCTGGGATGGCAGCCCCGGGGCAGGACAAAGAGGCTTCAGGAGATAAGGAGCTGATCAGCACCAAAAGTCCTGAAAAAATAAATAAATAAAAAATCAACAAGTCTATATGATAGTAGCTGCAGAATACTTTTTAAAAAAACTGCAAAGGTACGTCTTTACAGAAATATAATGACACATATACTTAATTTGACATGAATGTGTGTCATAAATATATTTAAATGACATCAGACAAATATAGATAAATAATGAGCTCCATACTTATAAATTTGAGAATTTAGGAATCTTTATATGCACAGGAAAATAGAAAAGACTGGGGAATTTTAATTTTGAGGATTGAGTTTATGTTTTCATGATGACCACAATGATATTGTCCAGATATACCTAGTGTTGATTTAATAAAACACTATAACTAATATTAATAAGCATATTAAAATATATAATTAAATTAATGAAAGCTAGGTTTTCCTTACATTTAGACTGTGTTTTGGCATCAAGAGAAATGTTTAAAAAGGGCAAAATATAAAATCCAGGAATAAGATACATGAAAGATCATTAACAATATGAAATAACATAATCACATTTCTCTTGTTATCAAATATTTTAATTCAGAATTTTATAGCACTATTTAACATTTAAATTTGATAAAAATCTATTAAAATGATTATAATCACTGTTGATATGATCAATAATTTAGTCCTAATTTGATTTTTCCTTTGACCTTCTGTAGTTATACTTACCAACACATTTTGAAAAGCAAGATTTTATCAAACAATTCTAATTTCAGGAATATATCATAATGATTGGTTCACATGTCTTCAACACATAACTAATTTGGAATACATAAGCATGAGAATTTATCTAAGTGACATAAAAATATTTCAAATTAATAAGAAGGCATTACTTTGCAGTCATTAAAAGACAACTCTGATATCAGCATATCTGTGTTCAAGTGTCACATTTACTCCACACTTGGTGGTCTTAGATAAGAAATGTGAGAAAATTAAAGGAGATAATAAATATAAAATCCTTAATTCCATTCCAGCTTATACAAATTTATTAGTAATACTCAGTTAATAACAATATGTAATAATTGTAAAATGTTATTGATATTACTGCTTATTGTTAATGTTGTATTGTTAATAAAATAATACATTATGAAGAAAGATATTAAAGAAATCCCCCAGAAAAAAATGACTAGATATTTCAGAAACAATGTTGTTTAGGATATAATGCTTATGAAAAAGGAACGTGTGAGACCACAGATGGCAGTGCTGGTAGATGCAATCAAAATAGGGAAGAGGGCAAATTCTATCTCTGCCATCATGACATATTTTTCTTCATGATATCTCTGAGCAAGCACTGGGATATGACCATCATACACAAAATAGTGAATCAGATTCTGAAGGATTACTGAGAGTGATCCCTGAAGCTAATGTCTTTTTTTGAGCATTTACTTGTGACATACATATTGCCTTGAGGAGATGAAAGTAGGTTTAATAATTTCATAAAGAGTTCCAAAATGATACTAAGAGTAAGGATGATTGTCATTGTAGGACATTGGATATTTTATTGTTAAAATGAGGAAAAGAGGGAAACGGACTTTGGCCCAGTGGTTAGGGCATCCGTCCACCATATGGGAAGTCTGCGGTTCAAACCCCGGGCCTCCTTGACCCGTGTGGAGCTGGCCATGCGCAGTGCTGATGCGTGCAAGGAGTGCCGTGCCATGCAAGAGTGTCCCCCGCGTGGGGGAGCCCCACGCGCAAGGTGTGCGCCCGTGAGGAAAGCCGCCCAGCGTGAAAAGAAAGAGCAGCCTGTCCAGGAATGGCGCCGCCCACATTTTCCGTGCCGCTGATGACAACAGAAGCGGACAAAGAAACAAGAGGCAGCAAATAGACACCAAGAACAGACAACCAAGGGAGGGGGGAAATTAAATAAATAAATAAATCTTTAAAAAAAAAAATGAGGAAAAGAAAATGGTGGTATTATTGTTAAAAGAAAAAAGATCATGCAATTTAGAATATCAATGAAATTTGATCAAAACATTCTGATCACTACCAATGATTTGTCAGGTGGTTGAATAAGTTTAGTCAGTTGTTTTGTTCCATTTTTCCTTTTCATGTTTCCCATTTCTTTCCTTTCTCAGCTGCAGTGAGATTCATTGTCTGGCAGTTACATTACTCTTAATACCCTATGAGTGGTTACACAGCTGAGTAGTTTATGGATATGATCCTCCCTCCAAGTCAGAGGGAGCCATTATTTTTATTTTTTATTTTTAGTCTTGGTCCACTAGAGAGAGTCCCACTTCCATCTTGTTTTCATTTTTATTAGCTATCTTCAGATAAGTCATCTGTCTTGAGTATGGCAAGGAAATTGAACAAAATTATTAAACAGTTTATACAACAAGAAATAAACAGATATAGAATAATAATCACAACTAAAAGCATAAGTTCAAATCAAACTAGTTGTCTTCATATTCCATTAAAACAAGAACCTTGTTTAGGAAGGTCTGGCCATTGAAATGTTTGAGCCTGACTTATATTATAAAATACCTTAACTTGGTTCTTCAAAATATTTAGGTTATTTGCATGTGTTGTCAGAAATAATGACATAAATGCAACATTGTTCATGCAGAGCCAAGGTATCTGGAGTCTGTCTGCATAGCAAGGCCACTGGTACTAGGCTGTAGCCTTAAGCCTGAGGAGCCCAAAGTACATTGACAATGTTGTTAAAGCTGTTTCATAACTTTAGGCATATTTATAGCTGTTCACTCCAAGTCATATGTTCTTAGGGAAGATGATGGTGCACATGAAAGAGTGGGAATCTGTAGTAAGGTAGGTCAAAGGATTGGGACTATTATGCCTCTTTTGTCCATTGGAGACTTGATATACAGAAGATCCTGTGAGCTTTTTGACAGGAATCTCGGGTAGAACAAGATATGTAAGATCACAGGACCCAGTCCAATTTACAGGTAGGTAACAAAAGCATGCAGTTATCTGCAGTTTACAAATGGGATATAAAATAGCTCATACAATAAACAGGAGCAGAATCTAATAATGCATGAGTGTGCTATAGTTTTCTATCAAAATCCAAAGTTCTTATATATAGTCTCCCTCCTTTTGATAAAAGATGACCATAAAAAGATATTCTTGTTCATAAAATAAGGCTGTTTTCATTAGATTTGGCCTAAGTGTATACATTTGTACAACAAGAATGGTGTTTTACCATATAGGCATTTTTAAGTCTGGTCTCCTAGAAGTTTTCATAAGGAATCTTTTATTGGACTTTGAAAAGCCTCCTGAGGCTAGGAAGGCAAGACAAAAATTCAACACCAGAGTTCACCCACAGTTTGCCAATACATTTGGGTGAATTTCTCTTTCTTATAGTCAGAGAAAATAAAAAAATATTTGCCAGAAATTACCTTCTTTACTGACCTATAAGGTTGGGTACCCAAGAGGAAGGTACCAGACCAGATTTTCCACAAGAGTTTTGAAAGCATTGGCTCCAAAATGTCAAATTTAATGTTTTAAAATTCTCTGGTCATATGTGAGTAATTGAGCATCATTTTCAAACATGACATTCCAGTCAAAGCCTTGGTAATATAACCAATGTCTTCAATTATGTCCTGTTAATTAGGAGTACAGATACTGATTAAACCTATGCAAATAATTACAGTGCTGTAAAAATAAAAATATTTAATAAGAGTTTCAAAAACTAGAAAAGTCAGGCAGAAAGAAAAGAAATGTTTTATGGGGAAGCAGATGTCGCTCAAGTGATAGAGCTTCCACCTACCGTATGGGAGGGCCTGAGTTTGATCCCTGGGGGCTCCTGTTGAAAAATAAGAAGAGAAAGCATGCCTGCATGGCTCACCACATGGTGACCCAGTGCCTACATGAGTGCCCACATGAGTGGCCATGTGAATACCTGGGTGGTGAGCCAGTGCCCTGCACAAGTGAGTCACAAAGCAAGATGATGATGCAATAAAAGAGAGACAAGGGGAGAGTCAAGGTGAAGCACAGCAGAAACCAGGAACTGAGGTGGTGTAATTGGCAGGGCTACTGGCCACATCCAATTTACAGGATAAGTCAGGGTCCAACCCTCTTACTGTCTGAGCCTGTGACATTGCCATCTTTACTTCTGCTGGGGGTCTTACCATTCCCATGCATGACCCTTCCTGATTAACACATACAATGGTTTTAATATCTGAACTAAATGAGGGATGAAGGGTCTCCAGTAGCTGAACAACCCCAGAATAACCATTAATTGTTTTGGAGTTTGTGGTGTGGGAAAATATTACACTTTAATAGTACTTGAGAAATTGACAGAACAGCAGGGACCTTGCAGCTTGTCCCAATTTTTTGCCTATCCCAGACTCTTATGATATCATTGTCTCTGATGCTTCCTTTAACTCTAAAAGAGAATTACTGCTTAAAATAATATCATTAGTATGATGATATAGGGTTAAAGCCACAGGTTTTCTCCAACCAGCCAGATCCTTCACCATGAGGCCAGGACAGATGATTGAGCTATGCATATAACCCATTGTTGGACTTCCCATCTAAAGGTGAATGCAGGAAGGCTAGTCTTTCTTAAGGAGGGACTAAGGAAAGCCTTAGTTAGATCAAAAGCAACATTATTTGGGAATGTTTCATACAGCAGTAGTGTTAATGTAATTTATGATAATCTACTGTTATGTACCACTCTTAGTAGCATCCAAGGGCCACTCTATTTAACCACAGAACTACATCTTCAGCAGAGGTGGAATAAATCAAATAATAGGAGCCAAAGCATCCACTTCTTAATTACGAAGCAGACAGGTTGTTTCTGAGACATATAACATCTTCAAAATATTTTACGTCATGATTATCAATACACCTTTCTCTAATGTTATGCAGAAAACATTAAGTTTCTAGGAATTTTTAAAAAATCTTTAAGTATGTGAATATTTTCCTCATAAAATTTGATTAAAAGAAGGTTGAAAAATCCCTTTCAATTTTATAACAGTTTTCTGGGAAAATAACATTGGCTTAGGTACACAGCTTTTTTGCAAAACAAAACAAAACAGAATGGTCAAAATCCTACCCCAGTGAGCTGTTTTGGAATCTACAGAGCAGGAGACTGCAGGGCATTTTCCAGGAAAAGCATGGCAAAGAGGCAAAGAACCAAAGGGAAAACCATGACTTGCTCACCCCTGTGGCTGGAAACAGCAGGCAATTAAGACCCTCAAGACAAATAGCTTGTGTGGAAACACTGGTTTGCACCAGCCAGCTGAGTAGAAGGGATCACTCTTTAGGTGGAAAAAGGGTCTGGCAAAGGGTGAAGAGTGGTTTCCATGCACCTAACTTGCCCAGACCTTGAAAAATATTAGAAGTCCAAGTCATCTTACAAAAAGGGAGGAAGAAGAGCCAGGTAAGCTTTCAAAAGACTATTTAGTCCATAGAGCTACTCTAGCACAGTGGGTAAATTCCTGCATTGCATGTAGAAGGTCACTGTTTCACATCCCAGTATCTCCTAAGAAAAGGAATACAGAAAGAGATAAGGCACACAAGCCAGTACCTTATGGCAGGGTACTTATTGACTGACACTCTGTTTTCTTTTACAGATTTTTGGATATTTTTTCTTTTCTTTTTTTTTGTTTTTCATTTATTTCCTTAACTAGAACTGGATGCATCACCTGCAGAGGGCAGGCTGCAGGGTGATTAACTGATGAGCACAAGCCACCTGAGAAGGTCCCTGGGGTCCTAAATAGGAAGTATGGTTTTCCTGAGTTGTTCCATTATTTCTGATGTGTTTCTTGTTTGTTCTTTTCCCTTTCTTTGTTTCTTGATTTCTTTTAATTATTCTTTCAACCTACATTATTTCTCCTTTCCTTCATTTTCAAATCTTCTGACTTCTGTTGTTTTTCTTTTGTTCCATCACTTCTCATTGGTATTCACTTTTTCTTTATCTCTCTCTCTCTTTTCCCCTTTTATTCTCTTCTTGTCTGCCTAACCTTTTATTTCATTCATTTTTTCTCTCCTTTCTCTCTCATTTTATTTTGTTCTACTCACTTGTTCTTCCTTTTAATTCATTCTATTTTCTCTCTTTTGCTTCTTGTTTTTTTATTTAACCTTTTTTATTCTTATTCCTTTGTATTATTGTGAATTTTTACTCAAATTACTTAGTTTCCTAGCAATTGTATGGTTCTCATTCTTCCTTTTATATATTATTATTATTACTATTATTCTACTTCTACTCTTATCAATCTCATTCCTTTACATTGATCCAAATATTTTTCTTAAAGGGAACAAAGACTATTACACGGATATACTATAAAAGGTACCAAGTATCATAAAGTAACCGTAGAGAAGAAAGAGAAGCTAAGTAATCTAATAAGCCCACAAGATAAACAGATACCTAGACACCAACAAAAATATACAATGCATACTAAAAAGAAGACATGGTGCAGTCTGACAAACAAACTAAAAAATATCAGGATGTGTAGAACATGGAACAACTAATCAAGGATGTCCAAACAAATATCTAGAATCAAGTTAATGAATTAAAGGGAGGCATATAGGATATTAAAAAGACACTAGGTCACAGCAAGTGCCCGTATGGGCAAAATCTATAAGGTGGAAGTGAGCTGTTGTGCAGTGAAGGGATATGATAGGCGTGTAGGTATACTATTGGGTTGAGTGAGGCAAACTTGACAGGGGGATAGGGTGGGAAGGATGTGTTGGACAGGCCAAAGAACTAGGGGAAGATTTGATATAGGAGCACATGAGCCTTAGGGATTGGTGGGTACATGGATTAAACTAAAATTATCAGAAAACTCTTTGGCAATATGACAAGGAAGAGTTAATAGTTTATGGTGTTGGAAGGGGAGACATTTGGGACAAAGTATACCTGGGGCAGTCTTCTAGAAAATGTGCAAATGATCATTTTGCATTGTGTGTTGTATCAGTGGTGGGAGACCCACATAATGAGTGGGAAGGAGTTGGACTCATACTTGGGAGGCACAAGATATTCTCAAGCAGAGGGGAAGTTTTAAGAGCATGGGTGGTTCCTAATAGGAGAGAACAGATTATTATATGAAGCCCTCAGCATTGTTTCAAGTATCTATGAATCTTGTCCTTTGATGAGTGAAGCCTGGTGGTCGCCATGGGCCCTGTGGGGAGGGTGAAAGAGGAATAGAGTAGATAGAAGAGAGGGTATTGAGGGAACAAAGGAACTGTTCTCCATGATCTTGCAATGATGGATACAGGCCATTTTAAATTTCATAAAAAATTTATAAAAATGTATGTCCTAAAATGTAAACCATAATGTAAACCATTGACCATGGTTAGTAGATATATTTCAATATTTGTACATTAGCTGTAACAAATGTACCACCCAGATGTAAAAAGGCTATTAATAGGGAGGATAAAAAGGGGGAGGATGTTGGTATACTGGAGTTCCCTAATTCTGTATGTGAATTAACTGTGACCTAAAACTACTCTGAAGGTAAAATGGAAAAAGATAAGGCACTGGGGAAGAAATGGAAGAAAATGTCACTGTACATACAGGACAACAGATATTACAGTGGTGGAAGACAAACTATCAAATATGTTTTTTAAAAATATATTTTTATTTTTTAATACCCCAACTTTATTATTTTTACTTTATTTTAGTTTTTTTTAAACATACAAATTTAACTTTATTTCATCATCATTTAAAGCTTGATTTTATAAAACACAAAAAGACATTTTTAAGAAGTGTTCTATATCATAGAAAACTAAACAGTAGAAATATCCATGGCTTCATATATAAATTAGTCAAAGTTTTTTCAACATGGGAACTATACAACTAAATAAATGGCAAAAGGACCTAATAACGCAATGTTTCATTACTGGTGTTATACTAGTTACTTTCAGGGTCTAAACAAAGATCCTGAATATTCAGACTTCTTTTGCTGCATTTTATATTTATATATCTCCTTATCTATATTCTGACTTAAGCTACTTGACCAAAATGTATGATTTAGGAAGTCATTCGACTTTATAGCAAAAGTTTTCTCATCTATAGTTACCACCTTCAGAGGAATGCTGATAAAATCCACAGGTTCCCTTTTGAACAATGTGCAATATGCTTTCGTGCTAATCTATTTAGCAAAACACAGTAACAACGAATACCTTACTCTCCTCTAATTCATGATATCAATCCCAGGGAAAGTCAAGCAGGTACTAAAAACTGGAACAATTATGCACGGTTCAGTAAAGTATAATGTTGGCTTTCCCTATCTAAAAATAAACAAAGAAATAAAACCTATCAACTAGAGTTGATTTTAGGAAAACCACATTTTAGAATTATAAGTACATTCTCCTCATCTCATCCCTCAGTCATTAACAGGAATTTTGTAGGCCACCATGCTATTTACTTTGTGAATTGTGGTAGTAAATGAACGAAGACGGACTTCCTCAGAATTGGTAATGAACTGTGGTCCTGACTCTTCCCATTTTTCAGGTACAACCAAATCTTTGTCTGTATAAATCAGCAGATCAAATGAACAAGAAACTTCCAATAGTGGCAGAAATGTTACTGTCATTGTTATCTGTCTGATTACTGAACGAATTTCATCTTGGATAGCTTTCTGTGACTTTTCTCTGTGTGCACTGTCATCTTTTGCAGTCTTGTCACACTCAATATCAAACTGCCATCTTTCCAGGACTTCACCACTTTCAATATTTGAGATGACTACCACCAGTTTCTGAACAGAACACTTGTATAACCAATCTTTTAGTTGTTCCACCACATTATTGAGGTATTTTATGAGCTCAGGATCAGTAGTTATAAGCAAGGTGAGTCCATATTTCTGTACTCGTGTAAAGGTTTCAAATGGATATATGCCACGCTGATATAAAATGCTATTGATGCCAAAAGAGAAGAACTCGGCCACAATTTCGGCGCTCCCACTCAGGGTAATGCCCTGCTCCCGGGAGAGCTGCCGCGCCATGGCCAGGCCCAAAGATGCGCTTTCACCCTGTAAACAGCACCAGCAGCGCCTTCTCTGCAGTTCCCCGCCACTCGTTTCAAAAGTAACCTATTTTAGTTTTAACTATTCTAAATTATTACCTATTTTATTTCTTATTTAAACCTACCATTATTATTTCATTTTCCTATTAATCAACTTTAGCAATATTCTTGGCTTCATTTTTGAAGAAGTTTTGTATCACAGAAGGGTTACAACTTGGACAAGGAAGGATCATTGGTGTTGGGTGCCAGTAATGGGGGAAACATGGGAGGGGGTTTGTCTGAGCATGCATATATAGTATGTAGGTATGTTCATATGTTTGTTGGGTATTGACACAGTGTGTAGAGGTTCACATGACAACTGAGGGAGTGCTGAGCTCCCACCCTGGGGAGCTCTGCCACACTCCCAGTGGAGCAGCAGCAATCCCCCAAGTGTAGGGACAATGACCAGTGAAGATAGTTGGTCCAATGATGGGCTTTGATATTGATGACTGTGCTTATTATTGTTTTGCTCTTGAATTTGCAACTTACTCTGCTGTTGAAGGGTGCCTAAGAGTTGCTTCTGAGAGCCTCCACGTTGCTCAAATGGGGCCTCTATCTAAGCCAAATTCAGCATATAAATGCATTACCTTCCCTACAGAGTGGGACATGACTCCTTGGGACAAGCCTCCCTGGCACCAATTGATTACTACCAAGTACAGGATGATGAGGCAACTGGAAAGGACCTTGAATAAAAGGGAGAAAATGTAAAGAGAAATGAGTTTATATGGCTAAGAGATTTCAAAGTGAGTTGGGAGTTCATCAATGAATAATGCTTATGGCCATCTCAGCAGTATCTCATAGACAACTAAATTAGATACTACCCCAAATAGTGGGGCTCCTGAGGGCTCCAGAGACACCCAGGTCCTATGGTCATAGTAAATAGGTACAGAATTTGATGTCTGCCAGTGGGCCTTACTTTGGAGTTTGTGATCATAAGTGTGACAGTTGTCTCATCTGTGACTTCTCTACACATGCCCCTTCTGTGCCTTTTATTTGAACCTATAGCTGGTGCTGGAGCTGGTAGGTGCACATTCAAGACACTTGAATCCTTGGGCAATCCATGTCCTGGTCTCAGAGCCTCAGCAGAGTTGCAACACATACTCCCTAGTTCATTGGTCTCACCCAAAACGACTAAAAAGGGTGTAAGGATGGAAAACCACCACACCAAGGAATCAGTCTACAATTGCAAGCAAAAGAATCACATCCATCAGCCATATGGGATCAAAGCACCCTCCCAATAAGAGGTAGAGTGGGCATCAGCATCAAGGAATTCTCAGGAGTGGAGAATAAAATATGGACTAGAGTGGACTTACCAGTATTCTACTATAGATTTATTGTGATTCTAGCAATGGATGAAATAACGTTATTGATGTGACAGTTGGCACTGGAGGTGCTGAAGGCAGGAAGAGGGAAAAAGAGGTGAAATATGGAGGCATTTTCAGGACTTGGAATTGACCTGAATTACATTGCAATGACAGATACAGGTCATTATATATCCTGCCATAACCTACAGAATTGAGTGGGAGAGAGTGCAAACTTCAATGTAAACTATAACCCATGCTTAGTGGCAATGCTCCAAAATGTGTTAATCTATTGCAATGGTTGTACCACACTAATGAAAGAAGTTGTTAATTTTGGGAAAAGTGGGAGGTGTTTGAAGTGGGGCATATGGGAATCCCTTGTATATTTTTATGTAGCATTTTATGTAATCAAAGTATCCTTTAAGATAAATAAAAAATATACATTTAATGAAAAGAAAAGAAGACACAGGAGGAACATACTGAAGGGAGAGCACCATCCCCCACTAAGTATAAATCCTAACAGGGCTACTCCCAATCATATACTTATCAAATTGTCCAATACTGAAGACAGAGAGAGAATACATAAAGCAGAAAGAAAAAAGAGATCGATCACATACAATGGAAGTTCAATAATATTAAGTGCTGATTTCTCATCTGAAAGCATGAAGGCAAGAATGCTGAGATATGACATAGTTGAGGTTCTGAAAGAAAGAAAAATCTGCCAAATTAAAATTTCATTCAAAAATGAGGGAATGTTCAATATATTGACAGATAAACAAAAATTGATGTAATTTGTCAGGAAGAGTCCTACCTTTCAAAAAATGTTAAAGGGTATTCTGCAGGTTGAAAGGAAAAGAGAGGAGAGAGATGGTTGTAAGAGAGTATAAAAGGAAAAATTCCACCAACATTAAAAAAAATGAAAACACAACAATCAAATTTATTTGAAAGAGTTAAGGGCCCTGAATAGCTAGAAACATCATAAAAAGGAAAAGCAAATGCTTATCTCCAGGCTTTAAATCATATTACATACCTATAGTGGTAAAAACAGAATGGTACTGGCATAAATACAGACACATAGACCAATGGAATCAAATTTATGCTTCAGAAACAGACCCTCACATATATGGTCAAGTGATTTTTGACTAGCCTATCAAACCCACACAACTTGGGTAGAGCAGTCTATTCAACAATTGGTGCTGAAAGAATTGGATATCCATAGCCAAAAGAAGGAAAGAGGACTCTGTCTCACACCTTATCCAAAAATTAACTCAAAATGTGTCAAAAACCTAAAGATAGCATCATAAAACTTCTAGAAGAAATTTTAGGAAAATATCTTCAAGACTTGGTGGTAGGTGGTGGATTCTTAAAAGAGATAAGAGAACTGAGATGGACTACTGATGTTTAATGTACGTAGAAGTTTTAATTTGCTTTACTGTAAAAGTATGGAAATGTATAGAGTGGATGGCAACACAGTGAGTAACAGTTATTTTATAAATGGGGATGTGACTGAAAATGATAGTCTAGGCATGTAAATGCCAATTGACAGAATGTTGGAGAATAATCTAGGAACAGAATAGCAGAGTAAACCAAGAGGTGGATGAGAATTGTGGTTGATGGTACAGATGCAAGTGTGTCCTTTGTTAGCTAGAGCAAATGTACATCACTACTGCGGGGTGTTGGGAATGTGGAGAAGCATGGGAAAAATACAGCTGGAGTGACCTATGGACTGTGGTTAGTAGTAATAATATAATATTCTTTCCTCTATGTGAAAGATGTACTGGGTTGACAATGAGGCAGTATAGAAAATGTGAGCCAAATGTACACTTTGGACATGGTAACAATCAGATGATTTTATCTTTTCTGTAGTAAATGTTCCACCACAGTTGTGTTGATGGAAGGGTGTTGTTTGGGAATTCTGCACATGTGCATGATTGTTTTATAAGTTTTCAACTTCTGTCATAAAAAAAATATATTTAAAAGATAATAATAGGGTGGGTTATAGAAAAACAAACCAAATATATGATAAGTACTGTGATTCGTAGTAAGATGTTGACAATATTCTTTCATAATTTGTAAGAAACGTCTTACAACAATGCAAGGTGTTGGTGGAGGGCTGAAGTATGGGACCCCTGCATGATATTATGCATGTTTGCTATGTAAGTTCACAACTTTTATTATACACTTGCTTATGTAGGTTCACGTATAAATGATATAAAGATAATAATAACAGGGGTAGTTGGGGGGAAATACTTTGTTTAGTAGTAATATTTTGACAATGCTCTTTAATTATTAGTTAAAAAGTTTTAGCAACAATGCAAGTTATTAGTGGTAGGTGAGTTATGAGAGTCCTGTATGATGTTATATATGTTTGTTTTGTAAGTTCACAACTATTATTACACACTTATTGTTTATGTATATTTATGTATGAGTGATATACTTCAATAAATTAATTTTTAAAAATGAAGCCTAATATATAGCAAAATTCAGTTAATAGAATAATGAAATATTAATGATAGGTTTAAACATTAGAAATAAAATAAAATACATAATAATTTAGAAAAAACAAAGGAAAAAATTTGTGGTGTTAGAAATGTAAAATATTATGAATAATAAATAAATATATTTTTTTCATTTTGCCTGTCATCACTCTAATAGGTGTTGTCCTGTATTTACAGTGGCAATCTCTTCCATGTCTTCCTCAGTGTCTTACCTTTTTTTTTTTCATTATGTTTTCAAAGTTTTAGGTCACTATAAAGTCACCTACAGAATATAGGGGACTATCATATACCCAATATCCTCCCCCTTTTCCAATTCCCCAGCAATGATCTTTTTACCTGTGGATGTTAATTTGTTACAACTGATGTACAAATATTGAAACATAGATACTAACCATGATCAGTAGTTCACATTATGGTTTACATTTTAGACCATACACATTTATAAATTTTTGGTGAAATTTAATATGGCCTGTATCTAAAATTGATTTACCACCTCCTCCATCTATTCTATCCCTCTCTCCCTTTCCCTGTGGTGCCCACAATGATAACCAAGCTTCACTACTTGAAGGACAAGATTCACAGATACTTGTAGTAAAGCTGAGGACTTGACACACTGGTCTGTCATCCCCCTTTAGGAGCCACCCATGCTATCAAGAGACACACTCCCTGCTGTGTACTCCCCATAATGGGAGTACAACTCTTTCCTGCTCATTGTATGGGTCTCTACCAACTGATATAACATACTATATGACAAGATGAGCACACACTCTCTCCCAAGAAGCCTGCCCAGGGATGCCTGTGCCAAATTCCCCCCATCCAACACCCTAATCTAGTAACCCTTCCTTATATTGTCAAAAGTGTTTTCTTGACATTATAGTTCAATCATCTACCTGCCAAACTCCTGTGTTCACCTGCTCCCCATAACCCTCCACCCAGTTCCATGGACCATGTGAACCATCCTCCCAACCCTAGCCCCTGTCAAGTTCTGCACAACCCAACCTGATATTATCCCTATATCCCATCATATATCATCACTAATATATAGTGTCTGTCTTTGTCTCTCACAATAGTTTTGCATTGAATGTCTATTTTTTCCAATATTAGTATAGCTACTTCTGTCCTTTCTTGATTATTGTTTGCTTGTATGACTGTTTTCCAACCATTCTTTTTCAATCTTCTAGAATCCATGAACTTAATGTGGTTTCTTATAGGCAGTATATAGATGGGTCATATTTCCTTATCCATTCTGCCAATATGTCTCTTGACTTGTGAGTTTAATCCATTAACATTCAATGGCATTACTCTCAAGGAATTACTTGCACTAGCCATATTGCCTTTGGGTATATGTCATATGTTCTATTTTTTCTTTTCTTTTTTTGTCTTTTTAGTTGTTCTTACACTCTCCTCCAACTCCCTCTATTTTTCCTCTCAACCTGCAGAACTCCTTTTAGTATTTCTTGATGGGCAGGTTTCTTATTGGCATACTCTCATAATGTCTGTTTATCTGTGAATAATCTGAACTCTCCATCATTTTTGAATTCCAGATTAGCTGGATAGAGATTTCTTGGCTGGAAATTTTCTCTTATAGTACCTTGACTATGTCAAAACACTGCCTTCTTGTCTCAGTGATTTCAGATGAGAAATCAACTGTTCAACTTATTAGCCTTCCCTTGTATGTGATGGTTCTCTTTTCTCTTACTGCTTTCAGTATTTTCTCTTTGTCGTAAGTATTGGATAATTTGACAAATATATGTCTTGGAGCAGGCTGCTGGGATTTATATTGTTTGGGGTTCAATTCACTTACTGGACATATACACCAATCTCCCTCAATACAATTTGGAAGTTTTCAGCCACTATTTCCTACAAAACCCCTTCTGTTGCCTTTCCCTTCTCTTCTTCTTCTGGTATGCCTATAATGCATATGTTTCTGCATTTTGTGTTCCTATTCATTTCTCTAAGTCCCTGCTTGGTTTTTTTTCCTGTCTTTTTACCTATCTGATCTACTGTTTGATCTCAGATATACATACTGTCTTCCACATCACTGATTCTTTCCTTTGCCTGTTCAAATATACTGTTATGTGCTTCCAGAGAATTTTGACTTCTTGAATTGTGCTATTCATCACCATCACATCTTTTACCTTCTGTGTATGTTTAAAATTTCTTCAGTATGCTCTCCCATTGTTTTCTTTTTTTTTATCTATTATTTTTTATTAAATAGTCTGGGGAGCCTGGGTCCTGGGTAGCCACACTGGGAAAGCTATGTACTACACTAAAAAAATGCATTATGACATTAAAGATTCTGGGTTCCCACACTGGGAAAGCTATGTACTGCAGTAAAAAAAAGTGCATTGAAATATTAAAGATTCTATTAGATGGATTAGAATAGATTTACTGATATTCTACTACAGAACTATTGTGACTAGTAACAGAAGAAATTGTAGCATTGGTGTGGAGAAAGTGGCCACAGTAGTTGCTGAGGGCAGGGAAAGGGAAGAAGAGATGTGATGTGAGGGCATTTTCAGGACTTGGAGTTGTCCTAAATGGTATTGCAGGGACAGATGCTGGACATTACATATCCTGCCATAACCCACCAAATGGACTGGGGAGAGTGTAAACTATAATGTAAACTATTATCTATGTGGTGCAGCCGTGCTCCAAAATGTATTTACCAAATGCAATGAATGTGTCCCAATGATGAAAGAGGTGGTTGATGTGGGAGGAGTGAGGTGGGGGAATGTGTGGGGTATATGGGAACCTCACATTTTTTAATGTAACATTTTTTGTGGTCTATGTATCTTCAAAAAATATAATTAAAAAATGATGGGGTGGGGAAAGTGGGGTATACAGGAACATCCTATGTTTTTAATGTCACATTTTATGTGATCTATTAAGTTTCAAAAAGATAATTTGAAAAAAGATTCTATTAGAAAAAAGTAGCTTTAGGGTTAGAAATATCTAATTCCTATTTAGGATAGGCAATCAACTCACTAGGTGATAAACTATCAAAATATCATAAAATGACTCAAATATTGGTTGCTGTTAGAGTACATACTAACTTCTGCCACAACCTGCACAGGTGAACAGAGAAACTGAGAGGAGGCAATGGGAGCTAAAGAAAGATACATAGAGACAAAGACAAGATTAGAGGGGGGCCAGGTGGGCCAGAGCTAGCTGATGGCAAAAACAAGGCCCTGAGCTGGCACCACAATCTTTATTTAAAGCAGTTAACTAGGTCATTGTTCTCAGAGCAGGCGCTATCAGGTATGAAGTTCTTTGAAGAGAGTTTTCTTAGAGTTTCTTCTTATCAGGACATTAGCTCCTTTCTGCTTATTTGTAGGTACAGACGCAGCTGACCACACCCTCACCTCTTTGTGCACATCGATCCTCCTTAGCAACATGGCTCAAGCCCTGCACATTACTTCAGGGACCCTTACAGGATTCCCTTTTCTTTTTTGTTTGGACATCAGCTGTGCCTGTGTTAGGCTGGTTTCCTCTGAAACTCTTATCGGTCATTGACCATACCAGTCAGCTACAAACTATTGTGCATGAGGCGCCATGGGAGTGATCAGAGGCCATGCTGAGCCTTTTGTGTGAGTTTAAGGTGTGTGGTTTCAGTTTGCAGATATTGAAGCCCTCAGAGCATTTGGCTGCAAAATAGAAAAAACATGCACCACAACACAACACAGACAATAAGGCCTACTAAATAGCAAAAGCTATGCTGCAACAGGTTCCAAGGATTGAAACTGCATAAAGTATGTAGGAGGTTCTTGGCCAATTGTTTGGGGTCCCTAACTGCCAGATGAGCAGTTTAGAGAGCTAAGATCTCATCGTGCAAGTGTTTTAGATCCATACTAATTTATTCATGATTCCATACCCCTTGTAGGTGCAGTTTCACTGCTATCCAGTTCAGGAAGTTTCATTGAATTGGACAGAGGTCACACAAACAAACGTGTACTGCAGATGGCATTGTACCATACATGGCACTGCAATGTCTTCAATTGATCTCCTAAAGAAAGGGCTGTTTCTTCCAATGCATTTCATTTTGCTTCCAAGTTTTGGTCAATATGTTCCTAATTTTCTAATGCTAGTGAAGTGTTTTTAGCCAAATCATTTACAAAATGAGCTTTCTGAATGCTATTTCCTAAGGCCACACCTGCAGCTACAGAGGAGGCTATAATGGTAATAAGCACAACAATGCCAGCAATGATCAGGCCAAGGGCTCCACAATGTCATGACTCTAGTGTGTGCTACATGAGCTGCAATGTTCTTTCCCCAGGGTCATCATACCAGGGCACATCTAGGGTCATGGGGGGCATGACAAAGCTAGATTGTCAGACGATGAATAGATCATCAACCCAGTTAGCAGTGGTAATGCAGTTGTGAGGCTACAGAGGGGGCATTCTACCATATAGTAAGAACCCCAGAAGGAACTATTTACATGGTCTGCTAAAACTTCATATGGGCTGGGTACACAGGCCTTCAATCCATGTCAAAACTGGCAACCATGTTCTGCAGTCCTAGTGCCTGTGAAATTGGTATGATGGGTCGCAGTAACCAACTGCCACTGCTTATCCTGCAAAACAAACTTTGGAGAAGTGATGACATTAGCAACAAAACCTCCTGCAGACATGTAATGAAAATTTGGATGCCAGGGTTTCACACAGTGGGTCCAGGTATATTAAGTACCCAAGCCTCTTGAGATGTTATGAGCACAGGCTGGGACATAAGCACATGAGACCCAAGGATGAAAGTCCTTAAATTTTAAATTAGTGCTTTTAGTACAGAGTGGCAATGGGGGCCAGTGGTGCACAAGTGTGCACTGCCAAGAACATTACTGATTAATCCAGCTGGGTTTTTGAGTATGAAAGAACAATCCATTGGGGTTCCATGCCAAGTAATTGAATTGCACAAGCATGGCCCCTAGCAGCAAGGGTGGCAATCTCTTTTGTATAGGAAAGCACACTTTTTTGTAGACTATGAGACAGGTGAATCCACTCCAGGATGCCTATTGATTGCCACAAAACACCTGTAGGGGAAAAGTAGTGGCACAAATCAGTAATTCAACAGGCAAGGTAGTATCAAGTCGTGTTAGATGGGTGTCTGCTATTTTTTGCTGCATGAGATGTAGAGCAGACTCAGCTGTAGGGATGTGGAATCAGAGTCTCCTCAGAGAATGTCAACTAAAGGAGTTAAATCACTTGTGGTTAGTCCCAAAGAGGGTCACAACTAATTAATGCCCCCTAACAATTTTTGGAAATCATTTAAAGTAGCTAAATGTGACACACGAATAGTTGGCCTTTGTGGCACTACTCACTTCTTTTCTACTAGATGGCCTAAGTAAGTGAAAGGAAAATCTTTTTGAACTTTTTCTGGAGCAATTTGCAGTCCCCACTGCATAAGAAGCTGTTGGGTATCTGTGAAATGTGAAAGCAACTGTTCTTCTGTTGCACAAGCCAATAGGATATCATCCATATAGTGAATAATATAGGCAGAAGGGTATTTTTCTCACATGGGGGTTATCGCCTTACTACATAAGCATGGCAGAGAGCAGGACTGTTGGCCATGCCTTGAGGCAGTACAGTCCAACAGAACCAGCATAAAGGTTGTTGAAAATTAGGGCTTGACAAGGAAAAGGCAAAATGGGGGTGGTCTGCAGGGTGCAAGAGAATAGTGCAAAGGCATCCTTTAGGTCTAGTACCGAAAGGTGATATTGTAAAGGGATAGTGGTTGGAGGTGGGAGTCCAGGTTGTAATGGACTCATAATTTGCATGGTTTTATTTACTGCATGCAGATCTTATAACAACTGCCAATTTCCTGATTTCTTTTTAATAATAAAAATGGAAGTATTTCATGGACTAAAATTTTCAGAGATAGCCAGCAGCTCTCTGTTCATTCACTAGCATTTTGCATCAACTAACTTCTCCTGTGTAAGGGTCACTGATCACCCATACAGGTTCTTTGGATAGCCAAACTACGGGTGCTGCAGCTGTCTGGGTAGAAGTATCAGTAACCCCAGCTAAAAATGTGGGTACCCTACCCTCTTTTGAGGAGGATGAGTCTGAGTTTGCATAGGTTCCAAAAAACCTTGTTATAGTTTTCCCAGGCCCTTTTTGGCATCATAACCCTGTTCTAACATTATTTGTGTAACAGCAGATGGGCTAACAAGAAAAGGCCAATATTACAAAGACTGTTTCATCCCCATAAATTAATTGGTCATGCTTGCAGGACAAAAGGCTGAAACCATTATGTCCTTCATCCTCCCATTGAATGAGTTGGGCACTATGGAAATGGTGCTGCATGGCACCCACCCCTTGTAAGGTACCTGATGCTGTTTCCATTGCAGGCCAATGTTGCTGTGCAATGACAGGTATATCAGCCCTTGTGTCTATGAGTTACTCAAAAAGCCTTGCCATTTAGGTGCAGTGTTAGTAATGCCCATTCCGCCTGAATTAACAGAATCCAATAAGCAGCTGGTGAATGATCAGAGGGATGATGAGTTGAGGCAGCAGGAAGCAAAGTGAGGTGAGAAAAAGCATTATGAGGCTCCAACACAACAATAGAAGTAACAGTTACTACTAAGCGAATTTCTTCAGTATAAGTAGGGGTGATTAATGAAGAACAATTATTCCCTTCACAGCCAAATGAGGGATACCAAGAATTAGCCCATAGGAAGTTGGGGGTGTAGGACACCAGGTGCCAGTGGGAACAATCTGGGATCCCATTTCAGGGTTTTATACCCATCAGGTGGTGGGAATGAGTTCCATGTTGTTGATACATTGCTGTCGGGAATTGGAGGCAGTGAACTGGGCAGGGCTATTTCCAAGCCAAGGCTGTGCCACTTCAGGACAGAATAGGAGGAGTAGTTAGAGCCCCTACTATTTGGTGGGGCCAGGGTCGGCCCCACAAGTCATTTCCCAGGGACTGTACAGGTTGTTCCAATGCAGTGGTCTTAGACCGGCATTCATTTGCCCAAAGCTTGCCTCACTGTCAGCGAGGGCAAGTGCTAGGTGCTTGCACTCATGGACCCAACAGCAAAAGGGGAGAAGGATGAAAAACCACAGAAGGGCAGTTGCAATGAAAATGTCCTGGTTGTTGGCACTGAAAATAAGCCAGGTGAGAATTTTCAGTGGTGATTTTAAGAGCAGCTGTTAAAACTGCAGAAGGACCAATATCTGCACAAAGCTGGACATAGTCTGTGATGATGGCAGATTTTGATAAGGTCTGATAGCATTTTTGCAAGCTGCATTAACATTTTCAAATGTGAACTGTTTCACCACGATGCCCCCAGCTTCAGGATCAATCACTCACCCTACCACCTTAAAAAGATGGGCCACAAAGTCAGCATAAGTCTCTTCTGGTCCCTGCAAGATTTTGGATAATTCTAAGGATTTTTCTACCTGTGAGGGCAATTTTCTCTCGGTGTGTAAAGTACAGAGACTGATTTGTTGGTAGGCCTGAAGCCCAAACAGCAATAGCTGTTGGAGAGGGTCTTATTGACCTGTGCCAGTAAGCATTTCCATGGAGACAGGCACACCATGTGCTCAATTGTGATCAGCCAGTGCACTAGAATCCTCAAACAAATTACTTTTCCATATTAAATAATGCCCCCCAGAAAGACAGGCTTTAGCAAGAACTGTGCAGTCCTTTGGGCAAAGGGGGTCAGTACGCTGGGTTCCAAAAGGGATAGGGTGAAAGGTGAAGTAGGACCATAAATACTACAAGTCATTTTTAAATCTTTCAGCAATTTAAAAGGAATGGGGTCATTAGAGAGCAAGATCTGACCGGGATTTTTAGGGTCTGGGCCCTCTATCACTGGGAACAATTGGAACCCTGTGACATCTTCCCCAGCAAGACTCACCACCCCTTGCTGCAGTGGAGATACCAAAGGAACCTCTGCTTTATATGCGCAGGCCCTGCAGGGACAGAAGGGAGAGCTGTAACTAACAAGTTCTGATCATGCACAGATAATTGAGACATCTGGTGTTGTAGTTTCCCTAATCCAGAACCCAAGGGCACGGTAATCTCTTCCCCCTCTTCCTTGGAGTCCTTGGCAGCGCCGGAGAAGACCCCTTTAACCCTTTATTAACTGTGGATGCTAAAGCTTCAAACATAGGTTTGAATTCCAACTCTCTCAGAGGATCCAGAGAATCCCTTATTAAGCCCCACAAAGTAAAGGTGCACACTGGTACACCCTGTGGCCCTTCAGCAGTGTAACGGTCCCAAAGGCATTGGCTAACCTTCTGCCATGTCTCTTCATTTATGGTGCCTTCATTGGGAAACCAAGGGCAAGTCTGTTGCAAAAAAAATCTAAAAAATGTTTCCAGTTGTGAGGTAGTTACTTTTGAACTTCTGTCAGCTAACAAAGCTTTCAACATTTGGACATACAAACTATGCTGCAATGAATTGTGATTCCCCATTTTTTACACCCAGTGCTTCCTCCCTGTACTTACCACTCTTCACAGGGAGACTCCTTTTTGTCTTCTCATGATGTTCCTCCATACTCAGGTCCCTGTCGGGAACCACTTGCCACAACCTGTGCCTGTGAACTGAGAATCTGAGGGAAGGTGTTGGAGCCAAAGAAAGACACATAGAGACAAAGACAAGTTTAGAGGGGGCCAGGTGGGCCAGGGGCTAGATGAGGGCAAAGCCAAGGCCCTGAGCTGGTACCACAAGCTTTATTTAAAGCAGTTAGCTAGGTCATTGTTCTCAGAGCAAGGGCTATCAGGCATGAAGTTCTTCAAAGAGGGTTTTCTTAGAGTTTCTTCTTATCAGGGCATCAGCTCCTTTCTGCTTAATTGCAGGTACAGAAACAGCTGACCACACCCTCACCTCTCTGTGCACATCGATCCTCCCTAACAATGTGGCTTGAGCCCCGCACATTACTTTGGGGACCCCTACAGTAAAAATTTCACTATTTGCAGATAACATGTTGCTATACCTCTAAAGCCCTGAGAATCTAAGCTTCTAGAGTATATAAATGAGTTTCATAAAGTGGCAGGGTATAAGATAAATGTGAAAAAAAAGTGCAAATATCAGTAGCATTTCTATACACCAATAATGAACAATCTCAGGAGGAAATCAAGAAAAAATCCCATTTACAATAACAACTAAAACAATAAAATAACTGGAATAAACTTAACTAAAGATGTAAATGACAGAAGAAGGGAAAACTGCACAACATTGTTAAAGGAAATTAGAAAACCTAAATAAATGAAAGAATATTTCCTGTTCATGGATAGGAAGACTAAAGATTATTAACATGTTTATCCAACCCAAACTGATTTACAGATTTAATGCAATCCCAGTAAAAATTACCAGAGCATTTTTTACTGAATTGGAAAAGCTAACCATGAAATTTATTTGGAAGGGCAAGGGGCCCTGAATAGCCAAAGGCATACTGAAAAAGAGAAAATAAATTGGAGCAATCACACTACCTGTCTTTAAAACATACTACAAAGCCACAGTGGTCAAAACTGCATGATACTGGCTCAAGGATAGGTATACTGACCAATGGAACTGAATTTAGAGTTCTGATGTAGATCCTTACACATACAGTCAACAGACATTCAACAATATCACAAGACCATTCGAATGGGTGAGAATGGCTTCTTCAAAAAATGGTGACTGGAGAACTGGATATCCATGTCCAAAAGGATGAGAGAAGAACACCATCTCACAACTTATACAAAAATTAACTCAAGAAGGATGAAAGATCTAAATATAAGAGCCAAGGCCATAAATATCTTAGAAGATAGTGTACAGAAGCATCTACAGGATCTTGTATTAGGAAATGGTTTAATGAACTTTATACCCAAAGCATGAGCAGTGAAAGAAAAAATGGATAAATGGGAACTTCTCAAAATTAAAAACTTTTGCACCCCAAAGGAGTTGTCAAGAAAGTGAAAAGATAGCCTACTCAATGAGAGAAAATATTTGGTAACCACATATCCGATGGGCATAATATCCAGCATATATAAAGAAATCCTACCCCTTGAAAATAAAAAGACAACCTATTTAAATAATGGGCAAGAGATTTGAATAGACACTTCTCCAAAGAAGAAACACAAATGTCTAAAAAGCACATGAAAAGATGCTCAACATCACTAGCAACTAGAGAAATGAAAATCAAAACCACAATGAGATAACATCTTACAACCATTAGACTGGCTGCTATTAAAAAAACAGAGGACTAAATATCTTGGAGAGGACACTTGGAGGAATGGGAACTTTTATCCACTGCTGGTGGGAAGGCAGAATGATGCAGCCATTTTGGAGGACAGTTTGTTGGTTCCTCAGGAAGCTAACTGTAGAACCCCCGTATGATCCAGCAATTCCACTCCTGGGTATATATAAGAAGAATTGAAAGCAGGAACAAGAACAGATATATGCACACCAATGTTCATAGCGGTATTATTTATTATTGCCCAAAGTTGGAAAGAACCCAAATGGTCAAAAACAGATGAGTGGATAAACAAATTGTATATACACACAATGGAGTATTACTCAGTTGTAAGAAAGAATGCAGTATTAATACATGGGATAGCATGGATGAATCTTGAAGACCTTATGTTGAGTGAAGCAAGCCTGGCACTATAGGACAAATATTACATTACCTCACTGATAAGAATTAAGCAAATTGAAAAGACTCAGAACTAGAGTCTGGAAGGAAGGTTTACAGGAGACAGGAGAAAGAAGATTGTGAGCCAATACCAATATGGGCAAAATCTATCATAAGGTGGAAGTGTATAGTTGTGCAGTGGATGGGCATGACAGTGGTGCAGTGATGCGACCAGGTTGGGCAGTGCTCGTTTGTGAGGGTGGGTTGGACTGTACATGGATGTGGGGATGGGACCAGGTGAACACTGAGAATTTGCAGTATGTGGTTGAAACTACAATGTTGGGAATGTTTTCTGGGAGTATGACAGGGGGACATTACTGGTTTAGATTGTGTTTCAGGGCATTCAGGACAGGGCACACCTGGGGCAGGCTTCTGAGGAGTGTGTGTGTTCATCTTGTCATAGTGTGTTTTATCATTGGTTGGAGGTCCACATAATAAATGGGCAGGTGTTGGGCTCCCATTCTGGGGTGTCCTGCTATGTTCTCAAATTGAGGGTCAAGAGTCTCTCGAAAGCATAGATAGTGCCTAATAGGGGAGGACAGGCTTGTATGTCAAGCCTTCAAAGTTGTCACAAGTAAATATTAATCTTGTTCTTCAAGGAGTGAAGCTTGGTTGCTGCCCAGTTGCCAAGGGGAGGGGGAGGGAGCATTGGGCATTTTGGGGGTGATGGAAGTGTTCTACAAGATCTTGCAATGATGGATACAGGTCATGTTTCATAAAAACATGTTTCATAAAAATTTACAAAGGAAATTATCCAAAATGTAAACCACAATGTAAATCATTGACCATGATTAGTAGCAATGTTTCCATATTTATGTGTATATTGGAACAAACGTACCATACATTTTAAAATGTTATTAATAGGGGAAAGGGGGAAAGGTGAAGGCTGTTGGATATATCAGAATCCCCTATATTCTGTACGTGACTTTTCTGTAACCTAAACCTTCTTTGAAGACAATTAAAAAAAAAAAAAGACACTAGGTAATAAACAGAAGAAAATGTTACTGTACATACAAGATAACAGAACTTATAGTGATGAAAGACACAATGTCAAAAATATTATTTTACAATGGAAGAAACTAAATCATTGATGTGGAGACAATGGCCACGTGGAGATGATGAAGTCAGGGAGAGGAAAAAAGCAGTTTAATATGGGGGCATTTTCTGGACTTGGAATTGTCCTGAGTGATATTGCAATGACAGATATGGGCCAATATATATATGGCCATAAAGTACAGAATTTAATGGGATGGAGTGCAAACTACAATGTAAACTATAATCCATGCTTAGTGGCAATGTTCCAAAATGTGTTCATCAATTGCAATGAATGTACCACACTAATGCAAGAAGTTGTTATTGTGGGGAAGCATGGGAGGTGTGGGGAGTGGGGCATAGAGGAATCCCTTATATTTTTTATGTAACATTTTATGTAATCTAAGTATGTTTTAAAAATAAATAAAAAATAGATATTAAAAAAAGAAAGCAGTGGGGAATAAAACACCCCCCCCCAAATCACACTAAGTTCACAAAATTTTTTTTTCTAATTTAATATTTTATTTTTTATTATTCCACATTTTCTGTAACTTTTCATATTTTGTTATTTTTAAAACTATCATTTCATTTTCTTAGTAATTGTATTTGCTTATTTTCTTAGCTACATTTTTTAAGAAGTTTTGGATCACAGAAAGGTTAGCTCTGTGGCAGGGGAGGATCACTGGTGTGGGGAGTCAGTGAAGGAGATGTATGGAGGAGGTTCCCCTGGGGCAAACCTTCATAAAAGGCATATAAATGTGTTCAAGTGCTCATGGGGCATTGTCAGGGTGGGTGGAGATTCACCCAATAACTGAAAGAATATCAAATTCCCATCCTGGGTAGCTCTGCCATATTCTCTAATGCAATAGCAAGAACCCCCCGAATACAGGGGCAGTGACTAGTGAAGGAGGTTGGAATATTGACGGGCACTTCTTATTAATGGATGGACTTATGAACCTTTAATTTTGAAATTGAAACTTAGCCTAGTATTATAGGGTATCTAAAAATTACCTCCTGAGAGCCTCCTTGCTTCTCAAATGTGGCCTCTGTCTAAGCTGAACTCAGCATATAAACACTTTTCCCCCAGTGTGGGAAATGACTCCCAGAGATGAGCCCTCCCAGGCATGGAGGGATTACTACCAGGCACCAAGTAGCAATGCAACTGGAAAAAAGACATTGACCAAAAGGGGAAAGGGTAAAGACAAATGAGTTTATATGACTAAGAGATTTCAAAGTGAGTCAGGGATCATTCCAGAGGTTATGCTTGGGCATGTCTCAGCAGGATCTCACTGACTGCCAAATTAGATATTTCCTCAGATAGTGGAGGCATTCAGACACCACTGGTAAGGCAGACAGCTCAGGAGTTTGGTGACCTGCCAGTGGACCCTATTTGGGAACTTGTGCTCCCCAGCGTGACAGAGCTGGACTCAGTTTTGGTTTTCCTACATGTGGCTCCTTTCCCCTTCTATTTGAACCTATAGTTAGTGCTAGAGTTGATGGGTATATGTCCAAGAGACTTAAATCTTTGGGTTGTCCATGTGCCAGCTTGGCCCTGAATCTCAACAGAATTGCAACACCTACTCTCTAGTTCATTAGAATCACCCAGGACAACTAACAAGGAGATGATGATGGGCAACAACCACCCAAAGGAACAGAGAGCCTGCAACTGCAAGCAAGATAGTCCTATCCATCTGCACCATAGGATCTAAACCTCTCAAATAGAGGTGGAGTAGCCATCACCATCCCCGTTTCCTTAGGATTGGGGAATGAATGACGGACTAAAGTAGACTTCCTGGTATTCTATTATAGATTTATTGTGATTTTAGCAATGGAAGAACTTTTATCATTGATGTGGAAGCAGTGGCCACTGGATGTTCTGAGGCAAGAGAGAGGGAAAACAGGCATATTATGGGGACATTTTCAGGAATTGGGAATTGTCCTGAATGACATTGCAATAACAAATACAAGCCATTTTATATCTTGTCATAACTTACAAAATTGTGTAGGAGGGAGTGTAATCTACAATGTAAACTATAATCCATTCTTAGTGACAATGCTCCAAAATGTGTTTAGCAGTTGTATCAAATGTACCAAACTAATGAAGGATGTTAATGTGGACAAATGTGGGAGGGGTTGGGAGAAGGGCATATGGGAATCCCTTATATTTTATATGTAACATTTATGTAATCTAAGTATCTTTTAAAAATTAAAAACTATTATTTAAAAAAACCCAAGGGATATTTGTTTAGAAAGGTGTCTTTGCCACAAACCCTATCCAAAGTCAATGTTGGTGCTAGCCACATCCAATTCACAGTGTAAGTCAAGGCTCACCCCCTTTACTGCTTGAGACTGTATTATAGCCCTCTCTACTTCTTAAAAAGCGGCCCACTTGGGAGATTCTCTCATTTCCATGTACAACCTTTCCTGATTAACACATACAATGGTTTTGAATATCTGAGCTAAAAGAGGGATGAAGGGTTTTCAGTACCTCAACAAGCACGAAAAGGTCATTAATCATTTTGGGTTTCTGGTGTGGGAAAACATCATACTTTAATAACACTTAAGAGTTTGCCTGAGCAGCAGGGACCTTGTAGCTTGTCCCAATTGTTTGCCCATTCCAGGCTCTTAAGATAAGATACCATTGTTTCTGATGCTTCTTCTAATTCTGAAAAAGAATTACTGGTTAAAATAATATCAGTATAATGAAATAGGGTACAGCTACAACTTTCTTCTGCACAGCCAGATCCTTTGCCACCAGGACATGACATATGGTGTGGACTCTGCACATGGCCTTGGGGAAGCCCTGCAAGATCCACTGCTGGTCTCCCACATGAAGGTGAATGCAGGCAGGCTTAACTTGCCTAAGGAGATAGTAAAGAAAGTCTTAGGAGATCTAAAACAAAGTGATAGTGGCATAGTGAGTGTTAATTTTTTTGCAACAAAACAACAGTATTTGGGACTTTTGTATACAATAGTGGTGTTACTTTAATTTATGATAATCTACTGTTAATGTCATTCCTGGCAGCCCCCAATGGCCACTCTCTACAGCCAAAGAGCTGCTTCTTCAGTGGAGGTGGGGCAAACCAGATGAATACAAGCCAAGTATCTGCCTTTGATGACTAGGTGGAGAGGTTGTTCCTGGTTTGTGACACAAATCATTATTTAAAATAATTAAAACCGTGATTAACATTATACTTTTATTTAATATTTTGCAGAAAACATTGTTTAATTTTGAGGAATTTTATACAATCTTTAAATATTCATAAGAACATTTCACCAAACAACTTTGTTAAACAAACAGAATGTTATAAAAGTCTTTTAATTTTGTAACAATTTCTAAACACTTTTCATTCAACTTTTAACATATCAAATGGTCTTAACTCTTGTATTACTTTACTTTTCTCTTTTGCACCTTTACCATGATTACATTAATTAACAGGTATTTTATTTTACCAGTACAGGAAAAACTACTTTCTCCATTATTTTATGAAAACTTAAAATTCCCAGTGGAATCAAGTTTATCTTCTTCCTACTACCACTTTCTTATGCAGATTGAAATGGCCTCTGACAGGTTTTCCTGTTATGAAGTTACTTTTTGTTATCTACTGCGATGGTTTGCTCGGTCGGTAGAGGTGGGGTCTGGCTGCGGACGAGGGGTTGGTCCAGCTCTGGACGAGGGGTTGGTCCCGCTTGGGACGAGGGGTCGGTCTGGCAGCAGACAAGGGATCGGTCTCACAAGGGGTTGCGCGGTTCGGCTGATGGGGTCGCCCGGCGAAGCCAGCGACGAAGGGGTCGCCCGGAGAAGCCGGCGATGAACTGGGGACAAGGGAGGCCAGGCCCTTGTCGGGGGCTCTCAGGACTGGAGGGCGCATGGCAGAAGAACTACCGCGGAGACAAGGTAAACACGCAAGTCCACTTTATTGAGGGAGAGGCAATAGTTTTATAGGGGCTGGGGAAGGCTGATTGGTCGAAGCCACGCCCTGTTCTGATTGGTTGCCGGCGAAAGGTCAGTGGGCGGTACTGGACGGGGGAGTGGTGGTGGTTAGGGATTGGCTGTTGCTGTTGCTGGGGGAAGGGGCAGGGTTTAGGGATTGGTGGCTGCTGTTGCTGGGGTGGAGGGCAGACTTGAGTTTCCCGCCCACGCCTGGCTGTTGCTGCTGTCAGGGGGAGGGAAAAGGGCAGACTGGATTTTTCCGCCCATGCCTGGCTGTTGCTGCTGTCAGGGGAGGGGAAAAGGGCAGACTGGAATTTTCCGCCCTGCACCTGCGCAGGGAGAAAGAAGGCATCGTGTGGTGCTATCTGGGAGGAGGGGCGGCCGCGGAAGCCTGGCTGCCGAGAAGGGGAGACCCGAGGGCACTCTGCACCCATGCCGAGCTCCCTTCAGGGGTGGCGGTGAGTCCAACCAGCCACCCTATTATGGGGGCAGCGGCTTGGCCTGCCGCGGCTGCTCCCCCGCCAGGCCAGCAAACCACACTTCAGCCCGAGGGGTGACCGCAATCAACACCAATTCAGTTTCTATTTAATACTGACTTTCTGGATATTTTAGTGTAAACAATGCTTTTACAAATGTCTTATAACAATCCATAGCCATATAGACTGGTTACTTCATCTCAAGACAATTTCACTATCACAGAATATATTCCCTTAATACTACATCCTATAGTATCTTCTACAACTTGCCATGTGCATTCAAGATTTGTCTTACAGAAAGTGGACTTGGCCCAGTGGATAGGGCATCCATCCACCACATGGGAGGTCCATGGTTCAAACTCCAGGCCTCCTTGACCCATGTGGATCTGGCCCACATGCAGTGCTGATGCATGCAAGGAGTGCCGGGCCATGCAGGGGTGTCCCCCACATAGGGGAGCCCCATGCCCAAGGAATGCACCCAGCATGAAAGAAAGTTCAGCCTGCCCAGGAATGGCACTGCACAAATGGAGAGCTGACACAAAAGATGATGTAACAAAAAAAGAAACACAGATTCTGTGCCACTGACAACAGAAGCGGAAAAAGAAGAACATGCAGCAAATGGACAGAGAGAGCAGACAATAGGGGGGCTGGAGGGAAGGGGAGAGAAATAAATAAAAAATAAATCTTTAAAAAAAATTTGTCTTACATCCTTTCATCCTGATATTTTGAAAACCAGTCATCCTAGATTAGGACAAAACACACACCCTTAAGTAAACTTATCAAAATTTAGTGAGCACTTCCACAAATCTTTTACTTCTTTCTATATCCATTTAAGTCATATCCTTCATTCTGTTCTGTGAAGCAAAAATAAACTATTCATTTCATTTTAGGCAAAAACAATTTTTTAAAAAGATGGTTTGTAATAATTTTATTAGTCAAAACTTAAAATCTTCATCACTGCAAAGATTTAACACATATAATATTAATTTATCTTATTAGTACCCATACTTATTTACCAATATAAGCACTTAGCTAATTGGCCATTTGAATAGAGCTCCTTTAAGAATTTTCATTTGTTAATTTAATATTACCATCTGGAGGTATCAATGTATACACCGAACAAACAGAAATGCAGAAAGAGTTAAAACACACCAACAGAAACATAAAGCTCACTAATTTGACTCATTATTCTTACTCCTTTGCTATGGCTGTTTCCAAGCTCTCCATTACTTTACATAGCTGATTATACCACTTTTAAGATCTCTTCTGGAATCCACATTGCCTGTAATATGCAAGCTCATTCCTGGAAACATTTTTATTGGTAATCAGCAGCCAGTTAGGAATACTTATGCAATGTAACTGTATTTAAGCACTAATTTAGAAGTTTAGACTTACAGACATTTAACTCTCATATATTCTGGGTTACTCTTCAGCAGTACAGTTTTGACAGATTTGAAATTCAGGAGTAAGCTATTGATTTAAAACTGAAAGTTCTTTTTTAACACATTGATAAAAATTCTGATCAAAATAAAATGTGACTAAAATTGAAATAGTTAAAGTTTTAATTTTCTTTCAGTTTGTAATATATTTTAATTGCAGGCTTACAAAAGCTGCTAACATTTTTTTATTTATCTATTTCCTTAGGGTTTTCCAGTTCAAAAGTTACTAAATGTTAACAGCACTAATTTTATCAATGTGGTTCTCCTGGCCCAATTAAAATTATCATGGAAACAAAACAGAGAACATTAATGTTGCTCGTTTTTCTACTTTTTCAGCAATTTAATTGTCAGCCCTCACTAGCCCACAGACATAACATTCAGGTGGCAGGGGGTTTGCAGAGTTGCTGCAGGAATGTTTTCTTTATGTTAGTTAACTCTTTAGTAGAATGTTTTCTTACAACCATGGTTTCAGTGAAAAGTGCTGTCTTTTGCACTTCTGCTTGTGCAGTATTTTGTATCTGTGATTTAGCCTTCTTTTCCCCAAGTGGTTTAGCATGATTTAAAGGTTCTTGTAGAGGGAAGCAGACTTGGCCCAGTGGATCGGGCATCTGTCTACCACATGGGAGGTCCGCAGTTCAAACCCTGGGCCTCCTTGACCCATGTGGATCTGGCCCATGTGCAGTGCTGATGCATGCAAGGAATGCTGTGCCACGCAGGGGTGTCCCTGCATAGGGGAGCCCCATGCACAAGGAGTGCGCCCTGTAAGGAGAGCCGCCCAGTGTGAAAGAAAGTTCAACCTGCCCAAGAGTGGCACCACACACATGGAGAGCTGACACACAAGATGACGCAACAAAAAGAAACAGACTCCCATGCCGCTGACAACAACAGAGGCAGACAACGAAGAACACACAGCAAATGGACACAGAGTGCAGACAATGGGGGATTGGAGGGGAAGGGGAGAGAAATTTTAAAAATCTAAACAAAATAAATAAAGGTTCTTCTATAGTTTCTACATCTGAATCACTATGTCCTTTTTATCTAGTTGCTCAGAGAGATCTGTCACTAAAGCAGAGGTGGAAGTCTGCAAATGCTTTTCTAGTTGTTTGTAATTCTTCTTTCCTCTAACCTGACCGTAGACAGACCATTGTTTGCACCTGTTCTTGTGATTCTTCTGGGTTCTTAAATTCTCCTTTTGATTTACTTGAATCAGTTGGAGATTCCATTCCAACTTTTAAGTCCTCCTCCAGTCACCTTGCCTTTGTTTCAACTGCTGCTTGATAGTAGTATCACACTAGGCAAGGAGGAAGGGCCATGCAGTGGCTGCAGCCACTGCACATTACTCATTTTTCTTAATAACAGTTCCCTCTACTCTCTTCTCTAACTGCACTAATCCAGCAGGAGTGTATGGGGCATCCCCCAACTCCCTCATGGGTCCTCAAGTGTTTATTGGCTGGGAGAGCTCATACCACATAGATGTGTATGGCTGCCCCAGGATTCTCCCCAAAGATTCACTGTGTATGGTAGGGTCTACTCTACAGTATCTGGAATGGCTGACATGCTTTCACCTGCCTTATCCCCAGTGGGATTCTCTGGACTATCCTGCCAACTACGCCAATTGTAATGCAGAAAGGTTGAGTACAGGGAGGCCGACAGAAAACTTTGATATTCCAAAGAAACCACATGCGGAGGCCAACAGCGGTCACACCATTTATTTACTCATGTGTCCCAATGTCAGCAATCAGGCAGCAACCATGCTGTACAGTAGGGAAACAAAGATTATATAGGGCTAGACAGCACAAAGAGGGGCTCTAGCTAATTCATAGAGCAGCTCAAGGGTGTATGTATCCTAGTAAGTGATTAACAGTGAGTGCATACATATGGGGGTAATCGTGTGGGTTCCCAGAACAGTGAAGGTCAGCACATATGAAGTTATGATTACTATGCCTAGAATCCTATATGTGCTGTAGCAGAAATTTCCAGGATGGATTGCTGGTCAATTCCACCCCATGCTTTCCAGCAATCTACACAAATAACTAGTGGGAGGAAGAGAGGTGGGTATTTCATGTCCCTACATGGAGATTAGTGCATAGCCATATTCAGGGACTGTTAATTCAGTCTACTACTCACCAAACTAAAGGTTCATGCACATTTACTATTATTTTTAAAGCTGCATATTATTTGAACTCTAGACATATGGAAGTGAAAATAGATATATTGATATGAATCATTCTGAAAGGTAAACAATACCTCAAATGAGCTTAAGTAACATATAGTTTTTATAAGAGTTTGTCTATTTTCTAAATTTTTGGCTAAATTTTTTTAACCTTTTAAAAAAGTAGATCATGTATCTCTTCATATGCAGTATTAATATTGGATTTTTTCCCAAAAATTTATTTATTTTCCCTTCTTCCCCTCCTCCCGCCCTGCTGTTTTTGCTGTCTGTGTAGTTCTCTCTTCTCATTTTTTCTCCTCTAGGATTAACCAGGATTTGATCCTTGAGACCTCTGATGGGGAGAGAGTATCCCTGTCAATTGCATCACCTCAGTTCCTGGTCTCTGCCGTGCTTCACCTTGACTCTCCCCTTTGTCTCTTTTTTGATGCATCATTATCTTGCTGTGTGACTCACTTGCATGGGCACTGACTCACCAAGTGGACACTCATGCAGGCACTGGCTCACCACATGGGCATGCTTCCTCTTCTTTTTCACTAGGAAGCCACAGGGATTCTCCCATATGGTAGGCAGAAGCACTATCACTTGAGCCACATCTGCTTCCCAAATTTTAATATATTGTTAGGAAGCATAATGGCATTTTATGAAATATTTTTATGGCAAAATAAGGCTCAATGAAGGCTATGACAATACTTATGTGCAGATTTATTAAAAATGAATGTCAACTCTTATCCAATGGGAAGATGCATATTAAAGAATATAAGTAGAAACATCACTGGATTGTATGCAATATGCACTAATAGCTCTTCATAAATTCAAAGAGAACCATCTCCTATACTTTCTGAATGTACCATTTATATTGTTTCTCTTCTCTGTCCTGGGCTTAGCTGCCCCATCTTGTCCTCTTTACATCATGAATCTGGCCTCAGTTCTTGTGTGCTGAGTGTGCCCCAGTCAATCATGGCCTCCTGAGGCTCCCGCCATGCTGGCTTGTCGACTCTCTCCTTTCACCTTCCTGAGCACTTGCCTCAGTTCACCCAGGGCAGCTTGCTTTGTCCCATCAGCCACCAGTTTTCTCACATTTCCCACTCCTTCCCAGGGAAGTTTACCTCAGTCCCTCTCCTTATGAAATCCCTCATTCCTGCCTCTCACCTCAGACCGATCCCAAAAGGATCCCTCAGCCTGGCCGGCATTCCTTAGTTTCTGCCCTTTACTCAACACCCACCTCCCTTCCCTGCTTCTGCCTCAGGACCCTGCTCCTCCCCTGCCTCAGTTTACCCTCTGTGTGTTCCCCCCTCTGTGGATTGACCCCACCTCTAGAGTCCCATTCACTTCTCTTGATTCAGCTCCCCACTGCCCTTTAATTGCCCCATCCTCCTAGGCCCTCTCACCTTTCTGTTCCTGCCTCACCCAGTTCATCTGCTCCTCAGCTACTGACCTCTCCCAGATCCACCATCAGCCTTCATACCCTGCCCAACACAAACATGTAGAGAAGCTCCATATCTTCACCAAGGTTCTCTTCTTCTGTCTCACCCCTCTCCCCAAATTGGCCCCAAGTCCCCTGCCTCAGGTCACCACTGCTCTCCCCTCTTACAGGCTCATGCCACTTATGAAGACCCTTAGTTCTCTCACCTTCCTGAAATGCTTTGACCTGGCTCCCAGCTCCATGCCTCCATGTTCCATACACTGCTGCTCCCCTCATTTATCCTTAACTCTGTATTCTTCCCCTCAGCTGTGTTTATTTACACCATGGTCTACATGGGTCTCATCACATAGCCTGATGCCTCATCTCTCAGGACATGCCACTGCCCTTTTCCACCCTTCAGTTCTTCATCCTTGCCCCAGTGCTCCTTTCCATACCTATGTGCCTTCTAGTCACTACCTGTCCCCAGTCCCCAGGGAAACCACTCCCAGACCCTCTTCTCACTGTGTTCCCTGGCTTCCCCCTTGCTCCTTTCAGTTCCTAGGCACTCAAGCCCCTGCTCTCTGTTCACTGCTTCTTCCCTCTTCCTTTTCCTCCATTATCTTGGATCAGTTTCCCTCTGCTAGCTGCCCCAGTGTATCTGCTTGGCTTAGTTATCCTTATCCATCCCCTTCTTACCTGCCTGCCTTCCCTTTCCTCAAGGGCCCTAGACCCCATTATGGAGATATTGAGTCTCAGGGTTCCCTGCCCCTTCTCCACATTCTGCCTCTAAGATGGGTCTAGAGAGGGCACAAGATCACCCTGTAACCAAAACACACCCTGTTCTAAGCTGGTCATGAAGGATGCTCCAAACAATTTCTTGCAGAGACCCACATGTTAGGTCCCAAAACTGGGCCTTTGGGGATAACCAGAGATATAGAGGGAAAAAAATCTTTACCAAGAGAGTTAGGGAGAACTTACATTTGTTATGACTAGAGACAGGAGCTGAGGTCAGTGTAAAGCAACTCAGACCTGACTCCCCATGCTGTAGTTTTACTCTTCTTTAAATATCTAAGTTACTACTTAGCATTTGCTTTGATTATGCATTAGTTTTTATGTATATGGATGAACATACATAGCTAGTTATATAATTGTATGATTAGTATGTTCAGGAAATCATGCTTGCATGATCAAAATTAGGACAGAAAACTCCACCCCTGGGTGGGAATTTTACTATCTTAAGCAAGTTGAAGTGAAGACAGCCAGGCATCTAGCCAACTGGTTGAAGCTGGTTTTCTTACTGCTGTGTTTCAACAGGATATTCCCGACCAGTAGAAATGGAATTTGGTACCAAGAGAGGGTTGGATCTCATTACCTTCTAATTTACATATAATTCTTTCCTTTGTATCCTAGCAACAGGAAGAGAAACAAGTTACTTTCAGGTATTTGGTCATCCTATATCCATCAACATCAGACCACTGTCCTCATTATCACAGTCATGCCTTTACCAGAACACTATAAGATCCTCTATATCTCTCCAGTTCAGGGAGACACTTTGCCTCCTGCTTCCTGGCCCAGATGCTCTGTTATGAAACTCTTTTTTTCTTTGAAATCTGGTGTCACAGGGTAGATTTTTTGTGTGCATCAGGCAGTAAGCCCATTTTGGCAACAGCTATAGGACAAAGAACTCACAGCAATCCCAATCCAGTGGACAGGGAAGAAACAAATACTGGACATGATATAGCCTGTGCATTAAATCAAAATTATTTCCAAGAGTACCTAGTCTCCGAGATGGCCAAATAAGTAATATAGGCCCTACAGTCTTTGAATGTTCAGAAGGGATGTGAGACTGAATGTGTATTCAGGGCTGCCTCCAGATGATGTGGAAGATATGCTAATCCAAACTGGCTTGGATGTGGAGAATATGTAACTCACCGGGAGGAAATAACCTATCTGATACTAAGATCTGAAGAACCTAACCAAAGGTCTGTTTACCATCACTGTTAGTCTTCCTAATCCTATATCCTCTGTATAAAAGGGTCTGGAAAAGGCTGTTCGGGGCTCGGTTTTTATTAGGACAAGAGTCCGCCGAGCCCGGCCGGTCGAAATAAACCAACTTCCTTCTCGGTATTCTCGTGTTCTGGCCTTCGAAACCGCGCCTATCCGAATTTCTCCACTACAGACACTGTGCCTGAGAACTGCCTAGCCTGACATTCCTAAAGCAAAAAGAAGCCATGGCTCCCACAACCTCCAGGTGGAACCCTTAGTTGTGTGTTCAAATCCTGTGGGGTGGAAGTCATTCTTATCTCTGTTTTCTAGGTTAGGATTTTTTTCCTGATTTCAATTTAGTTCAACTCAAGAATAGACAGTGTTCAAACTGGGAGCGTTGTTGGCCAAGTGTAACCTTGACAAGAATATGGACAGAAAGAAAAAGGTACAATTTCAGGGTACAATCCACTCTTAAAATTTTCTTCAATCTAAGATTTTAAAAATTCTGATAAGGAAATTCACAGACAGTAGATTTTCTGTTTTATATACTGGACTTGGGGATTCTTGACAAAATAGACACAAAGAATGTCAAGATTGTAAGATAATTTGGGAACTGCATCTATCACTGTTATGCTGATATCACATCTAGAGAGTGTGTGCCCCACCTACCTGCTTACAATAGGATCATTTTCCCTCCAAAGTTAATAAATGACAATATCTCTTTCTGACCTAAATGGTCAGTTTTCTCTGAGGACTAGGGTGGCACATCAGCTAATAAAACATTTCATATTATGTGATAAAATCCACATTCTTTAAAAATATTAAAGGCAAAAGTAGTATAATTTGACATGCATAGTTAAGTAGCACAATCTTGATTGGAAGTATTTTAAAAAACAACAGAAAACTTCACCACAGTTCACCTCATAGGGCACCTACATTTTATTTAATGGAAATGAGCACTGGGAAATGCCGAGAAAGATATAATTTATCTCCTAAATTATAATCTTGGAGTTTGACTCTCCCATACTATTGAACATTTCTTTCTCAAAATTGCAGTGTTTTGTTCCTTACTACAATTTTCTGTCAGCTTCACATAAGACATGGTGACTAAAAGACAATAAAGAGGAGGGAAAAACAGTGGGAGACCTGTATTTTTATTTGCTTCTGGAATACATGTAACCATGGTAAGAAATGCTTAAGTAGAAATAAGTGTTGGAAATCTTAAATTTTATAAGCTTCATAGGGACATATACTTACTTTAAACTCTTATTAAGCAATTTATCTCTTTCAGCACCTAGAGAGATGAGGCAATATTAGCATTATTCTTAAATTCTTATTCTTAGATTCTCTATTCTTTATTTATACAGAGGTGGACAAAACAGACTTTATTCCTGCTATTATAAAGCTTAAAATTTAGTGCAAGGGAATTATATCAAACAGCTAAACACAAACATATATGTGCTTATATGTGATATTAAGTATCACATATATGTGATAGAGATGTGATATTATGGAAAATCATTGTGGAGAAGTGCCCTTTTGAAATTTTAATATTTATGATTAGCCTTAAGGAATGAGAACCAGATAGCAGCCAGAAGAAGGGAGATGAAAAAATGTTCTACTCAAAGTTGATTAAATGGGAAGAGGATTGTGGGAACATGACCAATGGGTTGACAGATAAAGCTCATCTCTCACTAAAACAAAGGAGAAAGAGCCAGAGGCTGCCTTGGGGACTTGCTTTGGGGTACAGCAGATAAGAAACTGCTTCACAACTGCAGGGTAGTGAGGGACAGAGACAAAGCAGCTGAAACAATGAGCTGTGGGTTGTTAGACCTCCTGGCTTCCTGGAAAGGCTCTCCTCCCCAACCCCAGAGATATTAAGGGAGGGTAAAACTCCTGGAGGACTTTATATAACTGAGCAGAGAGCAGACATCTTCCACCCTGCCAGCTCCTTTGGCTGTATAGAGAACAGGAAGGTGCTCTGAGTGATCTAGGAGGGAACTGGACAGGAAGGGAAGCCAGCGGGAGATGGCGGGTTACTTGCCCCAGTGGTTGGAAGCAGCTCATGTATCCTGCCCTCAGAGAAGATATCCTAGGTGGGGCTCTGGGCTCCCTGCTCCAAATGGAGTGTGATTTCAGATTCCCTGGAAGAGGAAGAGGAAGAGGAAGAGGAATCTGGGAGGGTGGAGAATGATTTTTTTGTGGTGAATTTAGCCAGATGGGCCCCTCTTCAACATTGGAAGGAACCATGACTCAACAGGGAGAGGGGAGGATCTCCTCAGGCAGGTTCTCGGGCCCAGCTGCCCCAGGTAAAGAGAGGAATTACTTCTGAGAGGAGGCAGAGACAGGCAGCTGATCAGCAGGGGGATTGCAGGGAATCCAACCTGCCCAAGGGAAAAGGGGTAGACAGCCTTCTGAAACGCTAACTAACCTAAGGATACAGATTACCTCAGTGGAAGAATTCCTGCCTAGCATATACAAGGTCCCTCGTTTGAGTGCCAGTCTTTAAGAAGTGATTCACTGGGTTATCAAGCATCCAGTTCCAACTTTTTGACAGGGAACATATAGATATTCTCTTGGTATTAGCTGTTCTTGAATCTCTCTCTTTTTAAAAGGTTCCTTTTAAAATTATTTCCTTATGTTACTCACTAAAATCCTGTTCAAAACCTGCAGAGGGCAGGCTGCAGGGTGATTGATTGAACATCAGCAGTGTGAAAAGATCCTTAAGGGTCTAAGAGAGGAGGCTGCTTTTCCATGTTTATTTTTGTTTTTCTATTTTTTTTCCTTCTTCCTCCTTTTAAAATGAGTCACTGCTCTCGTTTCTTGTTTGTTGTGTTTCCCTTTCCTTCATCTCTGCTTTTTTCCTTCATTTACCAATTTTCTCTGCCTACCCTATTTCTTTTCTCCCCATCTGTATATCTTCTGTTCTATGTTGTTCTTTCATTCCCACCTTTTTGTTTGGTCTCCAATTTTTCTTGGTTTCATTTCTATCTCTTTCCTTTTCTCTATTTTCTTTTTCACTTTTTTCTTTCCCCCTCTTTTCCCCATTCCAACCTTTTAATTCATTCTATATATTTCTCTCTGTTCTGTTTCTTGTTTTGTTGCTTTTATTACACTATCTAATATTATTCCTCTGTACTTCTTACTCAAGTTAATTTTTCAGTTTCCTAGGTCTGGTACAGTTTTTCTCCTACATTTTACTATTATTATAACTAGTATTCTTTTTCTCTTCCTATCTCTATCATTTTCTCTGGTCCTATTTTTTTTTCATGGGTACATAGACAACAGCAAGGTAATAGAATAAGAGGAATGAAGTATCAAAGTGAAATCTTATGTGAAGAGAAAAAAAACAATAAAATAAGATGATAGAATAGAGATGTCAATCAAGTGAATAAGCTGATCAAGATAAACAGATGCCCAGACACCAATAAAAAATTACAAGCCATACTAAGAAACATGAAGATATGACTCAGTTCAATGAACAAACTAAAAACTAGGAGGACATGCAGAACATAGAACAACTAATCATTGAACTCCAAACAAATAACAGGAATCAAATTAATAAAGAGGAGGAAGAGATTAAGGATATTAAGACACTGGGAGAACATACTGAAGGAATTGTAAACATACATAAAAAAATAACAGATATGATCGTGACGAATGGCACAATCCAAGAAATGAAAAATACACAGGAAGCATACAATAGCAGAGATGAATAGACGGAGGAAAAAATCAGTGATTTGGAAGTCAGTACATCTGAAATCAACCAGACAGTAGGACAGATAGACAAACAAATAGAAAAAAATCCAGCAGGGATTTAAAATCTAAATGACAAGAAGGAGTGCACAAACATACACATAATAGGCATCCCAGAGGTAAAAGAGAAGGGAAAGGGGGCAGAAGGAGCATTGGAGGAATTAATGGCTGAAAACTTCTCTACCCTACTGAGGGAAATGGGTGTACCTGTCCAGGAAGTACAGCACACCCCAAAAAGAATAAATCCCAACCTACCAACTCAAAGACATATACTTGTTAAATTGTCCAATGCTCAAGACAAATAAAGAATACTGAAAGCAAAAGAAAAGAGAACCATCACATACAAAGGAAGCTCAATAGGATTAAGGGCTAATTTCTCATCTGAAATCATGGAGGCAAGAAGGCAGTGGTATGACATAGTTAAGGTGCTAAAAGGCAAAAATCTTCCAGTCAATAATTCTCTATCTAGCAAAGCTGGCATTCAAAAATGAGGGAAACTCAGCTTATTGCAAGTATCTGTGAATCTAGTCCTTCAAGCAGTGAACCTTGGTTGTCACTGTGGGCCCTGAGGGGAGGAGGAAAGAGGAATAGTATAGATGGAAGCAGGGTAACTGGGGGCAATGGAAATGTTCCACAAGATCATGCAATGATGGATATAGGACATGTTAAATTTCACCAAAAAATATGTAAGTCTATAGAGTAAAATGTAAACCACAATGTAACTAAAAATTTAGAAAATTGTATAGTCTAAAATACAAACTATAATATAAACCAAAATGGAACCATGTTTGAGAAATATATTTCAATATCTGTACATCAGCTCATGTAAAAAGGTCATTGCTAGGGAAGGGAGAAAGGGTTTGATGATGGCTATATGAGAGTTACCTATATTGTATATGTGATTTTATTGTGATCTAAAATTTTTTGAAGACAAAATTAAAAATTAGAAAAAAAGGTATAGACAATGAGGAAGAAATGAAAGAAACTGGCTTGCCACTGTACATACAGAGCAACACCTATTACAGAGATGAAAGGCAAAATGTCAAAAACAAAGTTTTATGGTATTTTTCATTTTATAATACCCCAATTTATGTTTATTTGTTTTTCTAAATTAGTATGTATTCTATTTCTAATCTTTAAACCTAGCATTACTATTTCATTTTCCTATTAATTGAATTTGGCAATATGATAGACTTCATTTTTGAAGTTTTGTACCACAGATGGGTTCAACTATGGCAGGGAGGAATGCTGGTGTGGGGTATTATTGATGGGGGACACATGGTTGGGAGGAGTTCTCCAGGGCATGTGTATAGGGTATATAAAAATATTCAGGTATTCATTGGGTATTATCATAGCAGTTACATTACAAGGACAACTGAAGGAGTGTTGAGTTCCTAGTCAGGGGAGCTCTGTCACATTCCCCACGGAAAAAGCAAAAATCCTCAAAGTGCAAGGGCAAAGACCAGGGAAGAAAGGTGGTCCAATGATGAACCATTGATACTAATGACTATGCTTATGAGCACTTAAATTTCAACTTGGCCAAGAGCTGCAGGGTGCCTAAGTGTTACCTCCTGAGGGCATCCATGTTGTTCAAATGTGGCCACCCTCTAAGCCAAATTCATCATGTAAATGCATTACCTTCCCCCCACCTTCGGACATGACTCCTAAGGATGAGCCTCTCTAGTGCCAAGGGATTACTTCCAAGTACCAGGTGGTGATGAAACTAGAAAATGACCTTGAATAAAAGGGGGAAATGGTAAAGACAAATGAGTTTATATGGCTAAGAGACTTCAAAATGAGTCAGGAGGTCATTAGAGGGGCTGTGCTTATGCACATTTCAGCATGATCTCAGACACAGCCAAAGTAGATAGAACCTCAGGTATGGGTGCTCCTGAGGGCTATCGAGACACCCAGGTACTACAGTCATAAAAAAGATGGCTCTGGAGTTCAGTGCCTTGCCACTGGGACATAATTTGGAATTTTTTGTTCATGAGTGTGATGGAGTTGGACTCAGATGTAACCTTTATACATGCCTCTTTTGTCACTTTTACTGAACCTATGGTTGGTGCTGGGGTTGGTGTATGCTCAAGAGACTTGAATCTCTGGACTCTCTATATGTGAGTTGTGCCCTGAGGCTCAGCAGTGTTGCACCATCTACTCTCTGGTTAGTTGGGCTTACCCAGGTCTGCTAACAGGAAAGTGATGATGGTCAACAACTACACCCAGGAATCAAGAGAGTCTAAAAGTACAAACAGGAAAATTCCATCCATCAACCATGTGGGATCTAAACCCCCTCTTGATTTAGAGGTGGAGAGGACATCACCATCCCAGAGTCCTCAGGATGGGGAAATAGAATGTGGACTAGAGTGGACTTAACTGTATTCTACTATAGAATTATTGTGACTCTAGCAATGGACTAAATAATATCATTGGTGTTGAGACCTTGGCAATGGGAGTTGCTGGAGGCAGGGAGAAGGAATATGGAGGTGTGACATGGGGGCATTTTCAGGACGTGGAGTTGTCTTGAATGATATTGCTGGGACAGATGCAGGACATTACATATCCTGCCATAATCCAATGAATGGACTGGGAGAGAGTGTAAACTACAATATAAACTATAATCAATGTTGTGTAGCAGTGCTCCAAAATGCATTCATCGAATGCCATGAAGGTATCACACTAATGAAAGAAGTAGTTGCTTTGAGAAAAGTAGGGGGTGTGGAGAGCAGAGTATATAGAAACTTCCTATATTTTTTAATGTAACATTTTGTGTGATCTACATATCTTTTTAAAATAAATTAACAATATATTTAAAAAACATATTAGATGCATATAGCAGCAGACTCAAAATGATAGAAGGATAAGTGATATGGAAGACAGAACAGATGAAATTGAAGAGAGAAGTGCTGTGCATTTTTTGCATGCACAGAGCAGGACAACCAACAGGAGAAGGATGGAGACAAAACCTTGTCACTCACTCTGGTAGGCTGGAACATGGAAATGATGTTCCCAACTGTGGTGGATTTCCCAAAAAAGTAAAATACCCTGCATGGGGTCACAAATGCCCTTTAGGGAAAGGAAAAACATTTAGCTACATCATCCCACTCTTGGTCAGGATACGGATGAGATGATCTTGCCTTGGACAGCATAAAAGGGATTGATGAAACAAGGGCTTGCCCATATCCTTTCTTTTGTCCTTGGTGACAGTAGTGGGTGAAGTGGTAGAAAGAATCAACAATGTTCTGCTTTGGGTTGGAATCAGAAGTACAGAATCAACCATTTTCACTAAGGTGGCCCAGAAAGAGAAAAGCCCAGCAATGGGAAGCCATGCCAATAGGGACATAAAGGAAGCACAAAGAACTACCAAAGGAAGAAAGAGGGGTAGGCAGGGCTGGTCCACCTAGGGGGGCAATGAATCTTTACTTACCAAAGCAGGGGAGAGATGAAGCAGAAATGGATGTGATTCCTACAGAAAAACTGCCAAAATTATGGGGCAGAAGATGGTCCCTTTAAATAAGATATTAAGGTCATATTACAAGCCATAAAATAGCAGGAGGCAGGGGGTTCTCAGAACTGAAAATGTTTACAATTCTGCAGAACTGCCCAATAAGCCCTAGATGTATCCCAGAAAAGAGGAACATACAGGTTGCTAAGGTTTCTTGTCCACAGACTAGGGTAGTGAAGAAGACACTTCTGATTGTGACTGATGAGTCAGAGAGGAAGGAGGACACTGCCATCATCTGTATTCTGATCTTATATCCTTTAAAAATAATGCTTATCAGAGAGCAGATGCAGCTCCAGTGTTTGAGTGCCTGCTACTCATTTTTGAGGTCCCAGGTTCTATCCCTAGCACCTCCTAAAAACAATACAGCAACAGACAGGTGGAAAAAAAAACTCAGGAGAGCTGGTGTAGCTCAGTGGGTGAACACCAGCTTCCCACATACATTTTCCTGGGGTTTATCCCTGGCCCTAGTACCTGAAAAACACACAAAAAAGAATGCCTAGGAATGGAGCTAAGGATTCCAGATCCCCATTATGGGTCATATGCCCTATATCTCCATTAGGGTGAATGGGGAATGAGAGGGGTGCCCACTTTCAAGTCTCTTAGATACAGGTGCCTAAGTGGCAAAAAAAAAAAAAAAAAAAATCCAAACCTCTGCATAGTAGTCAATATAGTGAATGACAAAATAGTTGCTAATGATGGTATGGCTTGGCTCATGGAGGAAACTGCAAAACTAAAAGATGAGTTTTATCATAGAAAAAGAACCATGGTAGACATATATACACTGGATATGGCACAACAATTCTCATGCATATGTGACCATGGAGAAACACTTCTGCAAAGTCCTCAGATACCTAAATAGACTCCAGGCAGATGTAGGTACCTCATGACAACACAAATGCTCCAACAATAAGCACATTCCCACACAACAGCAATGGGGTGAGAAGACACTGGAAGGAGAATTCAACTACATAAAGACCATCTGGAAGACTGGGTGGTGGATTATAGTTTATTTTATACTGTACACTCTCACCCAGTCCATTCAGTGGATAAGTAATATCCTGCATCTGTTCCTACAATATCATTCAGGACAACTGCAAGTTCCAAAAATTTCCCCATACCACACCTCTTTTTCCCTCTCTCTGCCTTCAGCAACTCCCATGGCCACTGTCACCACATCAATGATATAATTTCTTGCCTTGCTAGAGTCACATTAATTCTATACTTGAATATCAGTTAAGTCCATTCTAATATAAATTTAATTCTTCCATCCTGAGGACCTACTAATGGCAATGCCCAGTCCACCTCTAAATTGAGAGGGGACTTAATCCCACATGGGTGGTGGATGGGATTTTCCTGCTTGCACTTGTAGACTCTCTCATTTCCTTGGTGGGGTAGTTGACCATCCTCACCTCCTTGTTAGCTGACCTGGGTATATCCAACAAACTGGAAAGTATGTTTTGCAACTCTGCTGAGGCTCAGAGCCCAGCTGGCACATGGAAATTCAAGAGATTAAGTCTCCTGGGTATAGACCAACTCCAGGGCTAAACACAAGTTCAAAAAAAGGGAGAGAATAGACATGTATAGAGAAGTTACGTCTGAGTCCAACTCCATCACATGCAGGAGCACAAATTCCAAAGTAGGGCCCACTGGCAAGGCACTGAACTCCAGAGCCATCAGCCATGACTGTAGATGTGGGTGTCTCCAAAGCCTTTAGGAGCACCATTTCTTGGAGTTGTATCTACTTTGGCTTTCTTTGAGATCCTGCTGAGATGTGCATAACCTCTGATAACCTCCTGACTCTTAGCCATATAAACTCATCTGTATTTAACATTCCCCCCTTTTATTCAAGGTCATTTTTCTAGTTGCATCACCAGCTGGTGCTTGGTGGTAATCCCTAGGCACCAGGGAGGCTCATCTTCTGGAGTCATGTCCCATGCTGGGGGGAAGTTAATGCATTTGTATGCTGAGTTTGGCTTAGAGAGTGGCCACATTTGAGCAACACGGAGGCTCTCAGGAGGTAACTTTCAGGCACCCTGCAGCTCTAGGCCAAGTTGAAATTTCAAGCGGGTCTGCTGTGTAAGCATACTTATCGTTATCAAGAGCCCATCATTGGATCATCCTTCTTCACTGGTCTTTGTCCTTCCACTTGGATGATTGTTCCTGTGCCATTGGGGAATGCAACAGAGCTCCCTGGATGGAAACTCAGCACTTCCTCAGTTGTTGTGTGAAACTACCCATTATGTCAATACCCAACAAACATTCAAAATGTCTATATAACCTATATGCATGCCCTGGAGAACTACCTCCCATCCATGTATCTCCCATCAATGATATCCCACATCAGTGCTCCTCCCCTGCCATAGCTGAAACCCCTCTGTGATCCAAAACTTCTTCAAAAATGAAGTCTAATATATTGCAAATTCAATTATTAGTAAAATGAAATAGTAATGATAGGTTTAAAGATTAGAAGCAAAAAAATAATAATTTAGAAAAATTAAAATAAAATGAAAAATAAATAGGGTTATTAAAAAATGATAATTGTCATAAATTTTTTTGATGTTTTGCCTTTCATCACTGGAATAGGTGTTCTCCTGTATGTACAATGACAGGGCAATCTCTTCCATTCCTTCCTCAGTGCCTTTCACCTATTTATTTTTTATTTTATTTTTATATAATGTCTTCAAAACAGTTTCAGGTCACCGTAAAGTCACAGATACAATACAGGGTACTCCAAAACACCCAACATTAAACCCATTTCCCCCTTCCCTAGCAAATATCTTTTTACATGTGGATGTTATATTTGCTACAACTGATGTACAGATATTGAAACATAGCTATGAACCATGGTTCCATTACAGTTTACATTGTGTTTTACATTTTAGACTATACACTTTTATCAATTTTTGGTGAAATTTAACATGGCCTATATCCATCATGGCACAATCCTGTGGAAGACTTTCACTGCCCCCTAGTTACACCCACTTCCATCTAGCTATTCCTCTCTCCTCCTCCCCTCACGGCTCACAGTGACAACCAAGCTTCACTGCTTGAAGGACAAGATTCATAGATACTTGCAACAATGCGGAGGGTGTGACACACTTCTGCCCTCCCCCACTGAGAGCCACCCATGCTCTCGAGACACACCCTCCCCTGTTTGAGAACATCAGACCTCCCCACGATGGGGGTACAACCCATTCCTGTTCATTGTATGGGTCTCCATTCACTGATATAACACACTATGACAAGGTGAGCACTCACACACTCCCTAGAAGCCTGCCCCAGGAGCACCCTGTGCCAGATGTCCCCCATCAATCCCCTTAAACCACTAACCCTTCCTTATTATAATTTCTAAAGAGTTTTCTCAACATTATAGCTTCAGCCATGTACCTGACAATCTTCCGTGTTCATCTGCTCTCCCCCAAACCTGCCACCCAATTCCATGGACTATCTGACCCATCCTCCCAACCCGAGACCCACCTCAAGCCTGCAAAGTCAAACCAATAGTATCCCTATGCCCCTGCCTTAACCCTTCACTGCACAAGTACTTACCTCCACTTTATCATAGATTTCGTCCATGTAGGTCACAGCTCACTACCTTCTTCTCCCCCGTATTTTCTATAAATCTGTCTTCCAGTCTCTAGCTCTCCGAGGCAGCTTGATTTGCTTAATTCATATCAGAGAGGTCATATAATATTTGTCCTTTAATATCTGGCTTGCTTCACTCCACCTAAGGGCCTCAAGATTCATCCATATGATCCCATGTGTTAGTACTATATTCCTTCTTACAGATGAATAGTATTCCATTGTATGTATATACCACATTTTGTTTATCCATTGATCTGCTGATAGGCATTTGGGTTGATTCCAACTTTTGCCAATAGTGAATAATGCTGCTATGAACATTGGTGTGCATATATCTGTTTGTGTCCTTGTTTACAGTTCTTCTGGGTATAGATCCAGCAGTGGTATTGCTGGGTCATATGGGAAATCTATAGGTAGTTTGTTGAGGAACCACCAAACCATCCTCCACAAGGGCTGGATATTTCTACATTCCCACCAGCAGAGGATGAGGGTTCTCATTCCTCTACATCCTCTCCAACACTTGTAGTCCTCGGTTTTTTTTAATAGCTGCCAGTCTAATGAGTGAAAGTTGGTATCTCATTGTAGTTTTGATTTGGATTTCCCTAATAGTTAGTGATGTTGAGCATCTTTTCATGTGCTTTCTAGCCATTTGTATTTCTTCTTTGGAGAAGGATCTGGTCAAATCTCTTTCTGATTTTTTAAGTGAGTTGTTTGCCTCTTTCTTTTTGAGATACAGGATTTCTTTATATATGCTGGATATTAAGTTCCTATCAGATAGATGGTTACCAAATATTTTCTCCAATTGCGTAGGCTATCTTTTCACTTTCTTGATAAACTCCTTTGAAGTGCAAATGGTTTAATTTTGAACAGGTCTGATTTACCAACTTTTTCTTTCACTGCTCATGCTTTGGGTATGAAGTTCCTGAAGCCATTTCCTATTACAATTTCCTGTAGGTGCATCCCTACATTGTCTTCCAAGGTCCTTATGGTCATGGCTCTTATATTTAGGTCTTAGATCCATCTTGAATTGATTTTTGCATAAGGTGTGAGATGATATTCCTCCCTCATTCTTTTGCATATAGATATCCAGTTCTCCCAGCACCATTTGTTGAAGAGGCCATTCTCTCCCAGCTGAGTAGGCTTCATGGCCTTGTTGAATATCAGATTTCCATATACGTGAGGATCAATATCAGAACTCTCACTTGGGTTCCATTGTTCAGTATGTCTATCCTTGTGCCAATACCATGCTGTTTCAACAACTATAGCTTTGTATTTTTTTAAAAAAATTATAAAATACTTAATAGATGTTTAAAAAGATGCATAGATCACAAAAAATGTTTGCATTAAAAAATATAAGAGGTTCCCCTATATCCCATACCCCATTCCCCTCACTCCTCCCACATCAACAACCTCTATCATCACTGAGGCACATTCATTTGGTGAATACATTTTTTCAAATGAGCTTTTGTTTTTTATTTTTTATTTTGACAATACATAGATAACAAAAAATGTTACATTAAAAAATGAGTTTCCCACATACTCCACCCCCCACCCCACCCCACTCCTCCCACATCAACAACTTCCTTCATCATTGCAGCACATCCATTGCATTTGGTGAATATGTCTTAGAGCAGTGCTGCACTGCATGGATTACAGTTTACATTGGTGTTTACACTCTTCCCCAGTACATTCAGTGGGTTATAGCAGGATATATAATGTCCAGCATCTGTCCCTGCAATGTCATTTAGGACAATTCCAAGTCCTGAAAAATGCCCCCACATCACATCTCTTCTTCCTTCTCACTGCCCTTATCAACTACTGTGGACACTTTCTCCACATAAATGCCACAGTCTCTTCCATTACTAGTCACAATAGTTCTATAGTAGAATAACAGTAAGTCCACAGTAATCCATAGTTTATGCCTCCATCCTGTGGACCCTGGGAAGGTGATGTCCACTCCACCTCTATATCAAGAGGGGCTTAGATCTCACATGGTTGAGCATCTGAGAATCTGGTACTTCAAGCAGTGAAGCTTGGTTGTCACTATGGGCCCTAAGGGGAGGGGAAGAGAAGAATAGTGCGGTCGCCCCTTGGGCTGAAGTGTGGTTTGCTGACCTGGCGGGGGGCGGCGGCCGTGGTAGGCCTATTCCAAACCGCTGCCCCTGTAATAGGGTGGTTGGTCGGGCCCACCACCACCCCTGAAGGAAGCTCGGCATGGGCGCGGAGTGCCCTCGGGTCTCCCCTTCTCGGCAGCCATGCTTCCGTGGCCGCCCCTCCTCCCAGATAGCGCCACATGATGCTTTCTTTCTCCCTGCGCAGGTGCAGGGCGGAAAATTCCAGTCTGTCCTTTTTCCCTCCCCCCCGACAGCAGCAACAGCCAGGTGTGGGCGGGAAACTCAAGTCTGCCCTCTACCCCAGCAACAGCAGCCACCAATCACTAAACCCTGCCACTTCCCCCAGCAACAGCAACAGCCAATCCCTAATCACCACCCCTCCCCCATCCAGTACCACCCACTGACCTTTCTCCGGCAACCAATCAGAACAGGGCGTGGCTTCGACCAATCAGCCTTCCCCAGCCCCTATAAAACTGTTGCCTCTCCCTCAATAAAGGGGACTTGTGTGTTTACCTTGTCTCCACGGTAGTTCTTCTGCCGTGCGCCCTCCAGTCCTGAGAGCCCCCGACAAGGGCCTGACCTCCCTTGTCCCCAGTTCATTGCCTGCTTCTCCGGGTGACCCCCTCGTTGCTGGCTTCGCCGCCGCAAATAGAATAGATAGAAGCAGGGTAGCTGGGGGGCAATGGAAGTGTTCCACAGGATTGTGCAATGATGGATATAGGACATGTTAAATTTCACCAAAAATGTATAAAAATTTATATAGGCTATAATGTAAACCAAAATGTAACTAAAAATTTAAAAAATTGTACAGTCTAAAATGTAAATCATAATGTAAACCAAAAGGGAACCTTGTTTGATAGCTATGTTTCAATATCTGTACATAATCTACAGCAAATATAACATTAACAAGTAAAAAGATTCCTGGGGAAGGGGGAAAAGGGTTAGATGTTGGATATTTGGGGGTCCCCTACATTGCATGTATGACTTTACTGTGATCTAAAACTTTTTTGAAGCCAAATAAAAAATTAGGAGGAAAAAAAAAGGATGTAGGCACTGGGCACTGAGGAAGAAATGAAAGAAACTACCTTGCCTCTGTATGTACAGGGCAACACCTATATAGTGATGAAAGGCAAAATGTCAAAAACAAAGTGTAATGATATTTTTCATTTTTTAATACCCCAATTTATTTTTACTTTAGTTTTTCTAAATTAGGATATATTCTATTTCTAATCTTTAAACCTATCATTACTATTTCATTTTCCTATTAATTGAATTTAGCAATTTAATAGCCTTCATTTCTGAGGATGTTTTGTACCACAGAGGGGTTTAATTATGGCAGGGGAGGGAGGCTGGTGTGGGAATTATTGATGTGGGACACATGATTGGGAAGGTGTTCTCTAGGGCATGTATATAAGGTATAGAGAAATGTTTGGATATTCATTGGGTATCTTCAAAGTAGTTACAGTTACAAATGACAACTGACAGAGTACTGAGTTCCTAGCCAGGGAAGCTCTGCCACATTCCCCAATGGAACAGCAACAATCCCACAAGTGCAAGGGCAAAGGCCAGTGAAGAAGGATGGCCCAATTATGAGCTCTTGATGCTGAAGACTATGCTTATGAGACTGTGTGCCTGAAATTTCAACTAGGCCTAGAGGTGGAGCGTGCCTAAGAGTTACCTTCTGAGAGCTTCCATATTTCTCAAATATGGCCACTCTCTAAGCCAAACTCAGCATATAAATGCATTTCCTTCTCCCCACTGAGGGACATGACTCCCAGGGATGAGGCTTCTTGGTGCTGAAGGATTACTACCAATCACTAACTAGTGATGCAACAAGAAAAAGACCTTGAATAAAAGGGGAAAATGGTAAAGAGAATGAGTTTATATGGCTAAGCATCTTCAAAAAAGAACTGGGAGGTCATCAGAGTGGTATGCTCATGCACACCTCAGCAGGATCCCAGAGACAGCCAAAGTAGATACAACTCCAGGTACTAGTGTTCCTGAGGGCTATGGAGACACATGGGTTCTATGGTCATGGCAGTTGGCTCTGTGGTTCAATGCCTTGTCAGTGGGCCTTACTTTGGAATTTGTGTTCCTGAATGTGTACAGCTGGATTCAGATGTGCCCTTTTTAAAAAAAAAAGATTTATTATTTATTTATTTCTCTCCCTTTCTCTCCCACCCCCCAGTTGTCTGCTCTCTGTGTCCATTCACTGTGTGTTCTTCTGTGGCTGCTTCTATCCTTATCAGTGGCACCAAGAATCTGTGTTTCTTTTTGTTGCATCATCTTGTTGTGTCAGCTCTCTGTTCATGCAGTACCACTCCTGAGCAGGCTGCACTTTCTTTCACACTGAGCAGATCTCCTTATGGAGCATAGTCTTTGCATGCGGGGCTTCCCTATGTGGGGGACACCACTATGTGGCATGGCACTCCTGCGCATCAGCACTGTGCATGGGCCAGCTCCACCAGGTCAAGGAGGTCCTGGGTTTGAACCATGGACCTCCCATGTGGTAGGCAGATGCCCTATCCATTGGGCCAAGTCTGATTCCCTCAGATGTGGCCTTTCTACACAGGCCTCTTCTGTCATTTTTACAAAACCTGTGGTTGGTGCAGGGGTTGGTGTATACCCAGGAGACTTGAATCTCTGGACTGGCCATGTTCCAGCTGGGCTCTGAGCCTCAGCACTGTCAAAACTCCTACTCTTTGGTTCATTGGACTTACCCAGGTCAGTTAACAGGGAGGTGAAGATGGTCAACCACCACAACAGGGAACCAAGAGTGCCTACAACTCCAAACAGGAGAATCACATTCATCAACCATGCAGTATGTTTTAACATCAGGTAGTGTGATTCCTATGATTTCATTTTTCCTTTGACTATGTCTTTGGCTATTTGGGGAATCTTTCCCTTCCAAAGAAATTTCATAATTACCCTTGCCAGTTCATTAAAAAATGCTGTGTTGATTTTTATTGGGATTGCATTAAATAGGTAGGTCAGTTTGGGTAGAATAGATATTTTTATGATATTTAGTCTTCCTATCCATGAATAGGGAGTATTCTTCCATTTATTTAAGTCTTCTTTGATTTCCTTTAACAGTTTGGTATAGTTTTCTGTGTATAAGTCTTTTACACCTTTAGCTAAATTTATTCCTAGGTATTCGGTTTTTTATTTACTATTGTAAATGTTTTTCCCCCTTGATTTCCTCCTCAGATTGTGTACATTAGTGGTGTACAGAAATGTTCCCAGTTTTTGTACATTGATCTTATAACCCGCGACTTTACTGAACACATTTATAAGTTCTAAAGGCTTTTTTTGTAAATTTCTCAGGCCTATCTATGTATAGGATCATGTTGTCTGCAAATAATGAAATTTTGACTTCTTCCTTTCCAATTTGAATATCTTTTATATCTGTTTCTTGCCTCAGTGTTCGAGGAAGTACTTCTAACACAATGTTAAACAGAAGGGGTGATAGTGGTCATCCTTGTCTTGTTCCTGATCTTAGAGGGAAATATTTTAGGATTTCAACATTGTGTGTGATGCTAGCTGTGGGTTTTTCATATATGCCCTTTATCATGTTCAGAAAGTTTCCTTCTATTCCTATCTTTTGAAGAGTTTATATCAGGAAAGGGTGCTGTATTTTCTCAAATGCTTTTTCTGCATCTAAAGATATGATTGTGTGATTTTTTTCTTTCGATCTATTTATATGATGTTTTACATTGATTGATTTTCTTATGTTGAACCATCCTTGCATACTCAGGATGAAACCCACTTGGTCATTGTGTATACTTCATTTGATGTGTTGTTGAATACAATTAGCTAGTATTTTGTTGAGGATTTAGTGTCTAGGTTCATTAGAGAGATTGGTTTGTAATGTTCCTTTCTTGTGGTGTCTTTGTTTGACTTTGGTATCAGGGTAATGTTGGCATCATAGAATCAGTTAGGCAAGGTTCCTTCTACTTCAATTTTTTGGAAGAATTTAAGCAAGTTTGGGTTAATTCTTTCCAGAATGTTTGGTAGAATTCACCTGTGAAATTATCTGGCCTTGGGCTCTTCTTAGTTGGGAGGTTTTAATGACTGATTCTCTCTTTATTTGTGATTGGTTAGTTGAGATCATCGATTTCTTTTTTGATCAATGTAGGCTACTTATATGTTTCTAGGAATTTGTCTGTTTCCTCCAAATTGTCCTTCTTGTTGACATATAGTTTTTCAAAGTATCCTCTTATGATACTCTTTATTTCTGTGAGGTCAGTGGTGATATCCCCTTTCTCATTTCTTATTTTGTGTGTTTCCATCTTCTCTCTTTTTTCCTTTATTAGTCTAGCTAAGGGTTTGTCAATTTTTTGATCTTCTAAAAGAACCAGCTCTTTGTTTCATTTTTTCTAGAGCTTTCTTAGTATCTAGTTCATTTAGTTCTGCTCTAATCTTAATTCTTTCTTTCTTTCTTCTTCCTTTGGGGTTAGTTTGTTGTTGTTGTTGTTTACTAATCCTCAACTATGAATTTAAGTCTTTCATTTGAGCTCTTTCTCCTTTTTTGATATATGAATTTATGGCTGGAATTTCCCACTTGGTACAGCTTTTGCTGCATCCAATAAATTTTGATATGTTGTGTTGTCATTTTCATTAGTTGTAAGGTAGTTACTGATTTCTTCAGAGATTTCCTCCTTGGCTCAATGTATATCTAAGTGTGTGTTGCTTAACTTCCATATATTTATGCATGGTCTAGTTCTCTGGTCCTTGTAGATTTCAAGATTCATTCCATTGTGGTCAGAGAAGTTGTTTTGTATGATTTCAGTCTTTCTGAATTCATTGAGACATTCTCTGTGGCCAACAAGTTGTCTGAGTTGGAGAATGATCCAGGTGTGCTTGAGAAGAATGTATATACTGCTGTATTTGGGTGTAGTGTTCTGTCTACATCTATTAGGTCCAGATCCTCTAATATATTATTCAAAGTCTTTGTTTCTTCATTGATTCTCTGTTGAGATGTTCTGTCTAATGGTGATAATGGTGTATAAAGTCCTCCATTATAATTGTACAGACACCTCTTCCTCCCCTTAGTTTTTCCAGTGTTTGCCTCATGTATTTGAGGCACCCTGGTTAGGTGCATAAATGTTTATGATTGTTCTTTCTTCTTGAAAGATTACCTGTTTTATTAATATATAGGTGTCTCTCACAATCATTTTGCCTTTGAAGTCTATTTTGTATATTAGTATACTACTCCTGCCCTTTTTTTGTTATTGTTTGCTTGTGAGATTGTTTTCCAGCCATTCACTTTCAAATTCCTTGAATCCTTGGGTCTAAGGAGGGATTCTTGTAGACAGCATATGGATGGGTCATATTTCCTTATGCATTTTGCAAATCTGTGTCTATTGACTGGTGAGCTTAATCCAGTAACATTTAGTGTTATTACTCTCAGGGAATTACTTACATTAGCCATATTTTCTTTGGATTTATGTCATATGTTGTTTTTATTTCTCTTTTTGTCTTTTTAGTTGTTCTTATGCTCTCCTCCAACCCTGTCTCTACTATTTTTTTTTCTTTTAACCTGTAAATCTCCTTTTAATATTTTTCAAAGGGCAGGCTTCTTATTGGTATACTCTCTTAGCTTCTATTTCTCTGTGAACACTTTGAACTCTCCATCATTTTTGAATGCCGGCTTTGCTGGATGTAGTATTCTTGGTTGGAAATTTTTTTCTGTTCATACCTTGACTATGTCATACCACTGCCTTCTTGCCTCCATGGTGTCAGATGAGAAATCAGCACTTAATCTTATTGAGCTCATCTTGTATGTGATGGTTCTCTTTTCTCTTGTGGACGTCAGTATTTTCTCTTTGTCTTGAGTATTGGATAATTTGTGAAGTATATGTCCTGGAGTAGGCCTGTTGGGATTTATAATGTTTGGGGTATGCTGCACTTCCTGGACATGTACATCCATCTCCCTTAATAGGTGTGGGAAGTTTTCACCCATTCTTTCCTCCAATAACCCGTATGTTCCCTTTTCCTTTTCTTCTCATCCTGGGATGCCTGTAGTGTGTATCTTTGCGTGTTTTGTGTTGTCTTTCAAATCCCTAAGTCCCTGCTAGATTTTTTCTATCTTTTTATCTATCAATTCTGGTACCTGTTTGATTTCAGATTTACTGTCTTCCACATCACTAATTCTTTCCTCTGCCTCTTCAAATCTATTGTCTGCTGAGACTGTATTTTTGATTTCTTGGATTGTGCCATTTATCACCCTCATATCTGTTATCTTTTCTGTATGTTTACAGTTTCTTCAGTATGCTCTCCAAGTGTTTTCTTATCCTTAATCTCTTCCTTCACTTCATTAATTTGGTCCATGATATTTGTTTGGTCAGCTTTGATTAATCAGTCAATGTTCTGCTCCTCTTCCTTGTTTTTAGTTTGTTCATTGGACTGGGTCATGTCTTCCTGATTATTGGTTATGTTTTGTAATTTTTTGTTGCTATCTGGTCATCATTTTATCTTGATGGGGTTGTTCAGTTGATTAGCTTTTCACTCTAGTCTTGGGTTTTATTTAGTTGCTATTTTTGTGTCTTTGTTAAGTTTCCTCTTTGACACTCTGTTGTTCTTATTCTATTTCCTTGTTGTTTAAGTTCTCTCAAAGGAAACAGATTAGGGCCAGGGAAAGTAAACGAGGTAAGAAAGGAAAATGTGTAATAGTAATATTGATAGTAAAAGTTTTAGCAGAATAACCGTATAAAACCTAGGAGACTTACTGTAAACTCATGTAAGTATATAGAGTTATAGGAATAAAAAAGTGGAGCACCTATAATGAAATGGGAAAGTAAATATGGAGAAGAATATAGTATGAATTATAAAGCCACCATGATGAGGAGAGAGGGACAAAGAAAAGAAAGGGCAAAAACAGAAAGTCCTTTTTCTGAACTCTGGGAGCCTGCAAGTCCCTAAAAGAAGCCAGAGAGATGGTGGCAAAACCATGTGTCTGCAGTTCCTGAGGCCACAGGAAAGGGAGCGTAGGATGCCAGCTAGGATTCTAGATCCACAAATGTCTGAGGTTTTTAAAGAATGGGACAGAAATAAAGAAGGGCAGTTATTACAAATATACTTGTGTGTTCTACAACAGGAGCAGCTGCCTACACAATAATATACAGGGTACAGGGAATATGTACATGAATGAGCATTAAAATGCCACTGTTCCTCTCAGTGCTGAGCCACTTGTGAGGTTGAACCAGTCACCAACTCTGTGGTCCTCCTCAAAATATAAGGCTCAGGACTTCTTGATAATTACATTTTAAAACCCATTTTACAGAGTATTAGGTAGAAATGACACTAAACAACTATGTGGAAAAGTACGTATATATTTATATTATGTGCGTGTATATTAATATATATGTGTGTTTGTATTGTATGTAAATAAATAAATAAAAGTATATGCATATATATGTGTGCCTTGTCTTCACAAAGAGAGGGATGAAAATCCTCAAAAAAGCTACTAGAATTGGGAAGTAGATTTGGCTCAGCTTATAGTGCATCCACCTACCACATGGGAGGTCCAGGGTTCAAACACCGGGCCTTCTGAACCATGTGCTGAGCTGGCCCACACGCAGTGCTGATGCGTGCAAGGAGTGCCATGCCATGCAGGGGTGTCCCCTGTGTAGGGGAGCCCCACGTGGAAGGAGAGCTGCCCCATGCAAAAAAATTGCAGCCGGCCCAGGAGTGGTGCCACACACATGGATAGCTGATGCAGCAAGATGATGCAACAAAAAGAGACACAGATTCCCAGTGCCACTGACAAGAATGCAAGCAGACACAGCAAAATCACAGCAAATGGACACAGAGAGCTGACAATGGGGGAAGGGGGGAAGGGGAGAGAAAAAAAACTGCTATAATTTATAGACAAGTTTTTCAAAGTGGCAGTATACAAGATTAACGTGAAAATCAATAGTGTTTCTATACACTACTTAGGTGCTATCTGAGGAGAAAACCAGAAAAAAATTTCATTTATTATAGCAAATAAAACAATCTAATATTTAGGAATAAACTTAACCAAGTACTCAGAAAACTACAAAACATTACTAAAAGAAACCGAAGAAGAATTAAATAAATGGCAGGGCATTCTGTATCCATGGCATGGAAGACTAGATAGATATTAGGGTGTCAATTCTACCGAAACTGATTTACAGATTCAACACAATCCCAATAAGAATCACAACACCCTTTTTTGAGGAAATCAAAAAGCCAGTAAGTGAATTTATTTGGAAGGGCAAGGGGTCCAGAATAGCCAAAAATGTCTTACAATGGACAAATTTTTATTGATCTTTTTCTCCTGGTTGTTCCTCCCAAGAATATCCTTTTCCCATTATAGCAATGTTCCTCCTCACTCATTAGTAACTTCTTGGAAAAAGACCATGGCTTTAGGCATTCTGTGGAATTACCCCATAAGAAATTTATTTGATCAAGGTGCCAAATATAAGACATGATATGTAAACTTGCTTGATTATGTTGTGCTGAAAATAAAACAGGTTTATAAAGGGAGTGCAGAGCTAGTTATTGTATTAATGCAGGAGGAGCACCAGGAAGTTTCTGCTCAAAAGTTTGACGCGTGGGAGCAGCTTATATATCTGCTTGAGAAAAAGGGAAGGTATGTGGGGAATGGGGAGAAGTAAGGAGAGATGGTTTATTCTTGCTTTGTGCTGTCCATGCTTTCCATGCTTCCTATACATTACAAGGCTGTGGGGCTCTCTGAACAGCGTGTCCTTGAGACCGTGTGATAATCAGCAAGCAGGATACTGAAGTAAGATTGTGGCTCTCTGGTGAAGATCAGCAGGCCTTGCTGGTGTCAGCTTGACTTCTTCTCCTCAGGCTAGGACTGGGGATTTTATCAGTACTGCAAAGGATTTTTAGGACGCTAGCTCACTTCAGTTAACCTCCATTTCTTCCCTATAACTCCCTGGATAAAATGGGAGCTCAATAAATCAAGATGGTTAGTAAAATCATTTATTGTGCCAATTTCACAATTATAAATTTATATCATTGCTTTAACACTACCTGGGATTTCATTAAACCATTCAAACTGAATTTCATAGGTACATGGAGATTATTGGCAGCAGAGGGAGCCAGCCTGATTTGTAAGGGAATAAAAAGACTTCCCCCACAAAACTCTTACTCAGGTTCTACTCTGGACAATATTTCCTATACTTGGGTTTGGTGAAAATTGCAATACAATAGATATATACTAAGATGCATTACCCTCAAGCACTTGCCCCCAAAATCTACACTAGTCAAAACTCTCCACTGCCACAAATGAGCTGTCATAATAGTCCCTTTGATACTAAGACCCTAGCATCACTGATCTGGGGACAAGATGAGTAATAGATGTATGGAATATTATAGAGAAATTAAAGGAAAACAGGTGGCCATGTCTAAGAATTATCCCAATAAATTAAACAGAATACCCAGGGACTGGATGTCATGCCTGAATCCCATTGCTGTTTAGAGCCCAGGGTGTTAGATGGTCCATAGCCCTGGATTATTATTGACTCTGAAGAAGGGTCTGTGGCTTCACTAACACATCCTGCTTCATGTGGGGAGATAGCACTGATCAAGTTTGCGGTCACCCCTCGGGATGAAGTGTGGTTTGCTGGCCTGGCGGGGGAGCAGCCGCGGCAGGCCAAGCCGCTGCCCCCATAATAGGGTGGCTGGTCGGACTCACCGCCACCCCTGAAGGAAGCTCGGCATGGGCGCAGAGTGCCCTCGGGTCTCCCCTTCTCGGCAGCCATGCTTCCGCGGCCGCCCCTCCTCCTGGATAGCACCACACGATGCCTTGTAGGGCGGCACCCTTCTTCTTCTTTCTCCCTGCGCAGGCGCAGGGCGGAAGATTCCAGTCTGCCCTTTTCCCTTCCCCCGACAGCAGCAACAGCCAGGCGTGGGCTAGAGTGTTAGATGGTGCATAGCCCTGAATTATTATTGGACTCTGAAGAAGGGTCTGTGGCTTCAGTAACACATCCTGCTTCATGTGGGGAGATAGCACTGATCAAGTTAATCTTGGTCTGGATCAGCAGGGACCATGGTGCCATTCTGCTGTCTAAACAGAGAGAGCAAATCAAAGTTTTCAGCTTTAAATTTTATTTTCCTAGCTTTTCCCTTCCTAAAGGGGCAGAATGGCTGTGAATAGGATTGGGAATCCTGGTTTTATTTTTTCCATCCCTGCCTTCCCAAAGCCTAGTTGTATACTGGATTCTTGGTTGGTAAAATGCTTTACACTTCACTGGCTCCAAACTCAGGAATTACAAAATAAATACAACCTTGATCATAATACAACATGGAACCAAGGGATGCACAGTTGTATAAATGGACAGAGAGGTCCCCTGTGGATCCTGTGGTTTTACTTTTTCGCAGCAGAGAAGGACCATTAGTGCAAAGAGCCAGAACAATATGAGAAACATTCCCTCCCAGAGACAATAGAGTTGTCATTTCAGAAGAAAGTGCATTTCCCTACTGGTCTGTGGCTGCATTGTCAAGAACTCAGGTGCCAGCTGTTTACTTGGGTTCCACTCAGTTTGTTAATCCACTAGGCAGCAAAATATGAAGAAGAAAAATGAAGCCATGAAACCTCCTCTGATCCTCTCTTCATTCTACTTCCTGCCTCACTGTTCCTCCCTTCACAATCAAACTGAACTCCAGTTTCCATTCCTTATTTCCTCCTGTCTTTCTTATGCAAAATTCACCAATTTTACCCATAAATAAATCTTTTAACATCATTAATGAGCTCCCCATAAATATATTCAATGAGTGTGTTTGCCTTTATATGGAACTAAGAAGAATTGAACCTCGACTTCCTTTGAGGAACTTTTTCCAAGATTTGTCTGACATCTCAGTATTCAAGTTATTCTGATCACTTTTTCCCAAATTCTCCTAAAGGTACTTCTTAAATATATTTTCGAAACATCTGAGTAATCTGTTCTAAGCTTGTGACAGTTTGAAGCTTTTTTGTATGTCCCATAATAGATTATGTTCTTGGGAAGCAGACTTGGCCCAGTGGTTAGGGCACCTGTCTACCACATGGGAGGTCCGTGGTTCAAACCCTGGGCCTCCTTGACCCATGGGGAGCTGGTCCCTGTGCAGTGCTGATGTGCACAAGGAGTGCCGTGCCATGCAGTGGTGTCCCCACGTAGGGGAGCCCCACACCAAGGAGTGCACCCCATAATAAGAGCCACCCAGTGTGAAAGAAAGTTCAGCCTGCCCAGGAATGGCACCACATGCACAGAGAGCAGACAGAACAAGATGACACAACAAAAAGAAACACAGATTCCCATGTCACTGACAACAGAAGCAGACAAAGAAGAACATGCAGGCAGTGGACTTGGCCCAGTGGTTAGGGTGTCTGACTACCACATGGGAGGTCCGTGGTTCAAACCCTGTGCCTCCTTGACCCGTGTGGAGCTGGCCCATGCACAGTGCTGATGCACGTGTGCCATGCAAGGGTGTCCCCCTCATAGGGTATCCCCATGCACAAGGAGTACACCCTGTAAGGAGAGCCACCCAGCGCAAAAGAAAGTGTGGCCTGCCCAGGGATGGCACCGTACACATGGAGAGCTGACACAAGATGATGTAACGAAAAGAAACACAGATTCCTATGCTGCTGACAGCAACAGAAGTGGACAAAGAAGACACAGCAAATAGACACAGAGGACAGACAACTGGGGCGGGGGAAGGGGAGAGAAATAAATAAATAAATCTTAAAAAAAAAAAGAAGATGCAGCAAATAGACACAGAGAACAGACAACTGAGGTAGGGGAGATGGGATCGAAATAAATACATAAATATATCTTTTAAAAAAAAAGATTATGTTCTTGGAACTAATCCATTCCTGGGGGTACAGAACTCTTTGATTGGACTGGATTCACCAGGGTACTTTGTTGTTTTTGTTTTTTTAAAGATTTATTTATTTATCTCCCCTTCCCTCCCCCCACAGTTGTCTGCTTTCTGTGTCCATTTGCTGTGTGTTCTTCTGTGTTTGCTTGTATTCTCATCAGTGCACGAGGAGCCTCTCTCTCTTTTTTTGTTGCATCATATTGCTGCATTGGCTTTCTATGTATGTGGTGCCACTCCTGGGCAGGTTGCATGTTTTTTCGCATGGGGCAGCTCTCCATGCAGGGCACACTCCTTGTGGGAGTGGGGCTCCCACTATGTAGGGGACACTCCTGTGTGGCACGGCACTGCTTGTGTGCATCAGTACTGTGTGTGGGCCAGCTCACCATATGGGTCAGGAGGCCCTGGGTTTGAACGCTTGACCTCCCATGTGGTAGGCAGATGCTCTATCTGTTGAGCCAAATCTGCTTCCCACTGGGGGGTCCTTGACTGGATGCATCTAGGCCCTCTTGCTGGAGTCTTTTATAAATGGGAGGAACATGCAGAGGCACACAGAGAAAACATCTTCCATTTACTCTATCATGTGAGAGAGGACACCAGGATTGCCTACAGCCCAGAAAGGCAAAGAAACCACAAGAGTCTGAGAGAGTGGCTGAGGCTGGACTCAGTAGAGCAGCCCAGAGTGAAGAGCTGTAGCCCAGCAGAGATGACACATATGCCTGGTTGCCCCCACCTGAGCTGGGGAGAAACTGAGCCTGGAGGAGAAAGCAGAGTCCAGTGGCCACTTAGCTCTGATATATGGCAAGAGACCTGGATCTGCTAGCAGCCAACTTTTTGAGAGATGGCATCTCTGATGATGACTTGATCTGGACATTTTCACAGCATTGAAACTGTAAGATTTTACTCTAATAAATTCCCATTACAAATGCCAAACCATTTCTGGTATTTTGCATTGGCACCCATTAGCGAACTAAAACAACACTTCCTATCTCTTCTTTTGATACACTTTACTACCCTCTGACCCATTTTTTCTATTGATGACATTTCCATCACTTCCACCTCTACAACTATCATCTGGAGTTTATTTCTGAAATTTTATCTCTGTGTGCCTATATGTTATAAAAATACAAATTTGAACATAAGAAACTCTCCTTCTTTGAACATAAGGGAAGAAATTACCTTCAGACTCCCATCTTAGTATTTACTTTAGAAAACCAACACTTGTAAGCAATGCCTCCTTCTTTGTCCTTTAGAAATGTATATAAAGCAAATTTCCCCACAACACAGGGTCTCCTCAAGGAAGGAAGTTATTTGAATAAAATGCAATAAAAATATCTCCCATTTTTATGGTAAAGGAGGAGTATAAATCCTGGAGGTAATGGTGGGGACTGTTCATGTCTCCAAATTGTGAACCTACCTCTCATCTGAAGATAAAGAAATATCTTGAGAATGTGTATGTAACGGGTTGTATCTGCTTAGCTACTCACAAATCATGAGGTTTCTTTCTGTCTTTGCAAACTCTTCAGGATTGCCTGCGATGCATCCCATTCTGGTTTAATGCTTTATTCAATGCTTTATTCAATTTATTTAATGCTTTATTCAATAATAAAATTGTTTTTCTTTCTCTTCTACTTTGTGGACAGGTGTTCTGGGTTGAGAGTTTATTTTATTTTTATTTCTTTTCCCCAAAAGTTACAGGCACCTAAATTAAAATATAAGAAGTGAAAATGACCCATTTTCTCATTACAATCTTAATTAATGGCTCCTTCAGGCATCCAGGAATTAATGCTTGAAATTCCCTGTCAGCTCTGAAATTACTCAACAGAGTCCTTTGGACCCGTGTGCATAATACCAATTCAGTGACACGAGGATGTCAAGAAAATAGTTTATTAGCAAAGGCCAGCCCATTGCAGACCTGAGGACATTAATTTCCTCAAATCAGTCTTTTCAAGCTGAAAGCTGGGCTGAGCATTATGTGATTTTGTGGGGCTGATTTAATATATTGAGACTGATTAAGTGAGATTGCGTGAGGTAGGAGGAGGTCTTAGCTGAACATGCTATTTAAAACATACTGAATTGGAAAATCTATTAAAGTCATTCATTGTATTAAATTAAGAAGAGTGTGTGAAAGCCTTTCATTCTGATAATGTTTTTTCCCCTATTTCTAAGTTTAATTTTCTCAATGTTTTGTGTTTTCATTGGGAAAATATTTATATTCTCAAAATATGTGTTATGATGTGATTTGAAATTATGTAAAAAAAGAACATACTTGGTCATATGTTGCATGTAAGCAAATGGAGTTGCAATGGTGGCTGTATGTGTTTTTTACTACTTTAATGAAGGAAAGTTAACTTTTAGGTCAAGCTTTTCTTAAGTGCACATGTTCCTGCTAACAGAACCAGTTTATTCCAGTTCTAAAGTGAAAGACAAAATCAAGCTATATTCCGGATCTTGGATTAGATCATATAATCATCTTACTATACATAAGATGAGAAAAGTTTCCTACCAATATACATAAAGGGGATGGTGTTTTTAAACCAAGAAAATAGAAACATCCATAAGAAATCAGTAGGAAAGGTTACTTTGGTCAGGACTTAGTCAAGTAATAGATTCAGCATCACACAAACACAATTGAGCATCCTTATTCTCTCTGCACTGAGCACTATTATTGTCACTCACCACCTTCCAATCCCATGTACCACTTAACTCATTTTCCTGCAGTGTCAGTTGAAATGTCAAACCTTCAGAATTCCTCTTTTCCCTGACTCTCCCCTGGCACAATGTTAGTCTTTCCAAGTCCATTCATCTGGTGATGATATTTCTCATCCATATTTCTTTATATTTTCCCCAATGTTTTCTCTCTCCTTCTTGGGACTCATTGCAGCAAAATAGACCTCAGAATCCTAATATAAGGCAGATTGCCACCCAACCATTACATATGAATTAATTTCCAGAGTAATTCCTTTTCTAAAATAACCTCACTGGCTCCCTGATAGCCTGACCCCAAATATCTGCATTCAGATCATTATTTACACAGTAAAGGAGGTCCATCACTCCTGAGGAAACTTCTTTCAGGCACTCACCAGAGCCAAACTATAAGGAGAATCGAGGGACCCTGGGTCCTTATTGAAGATGCTGTCAGTATATTCCAGGTTCAAAGCTTCTTTCTTGCTCTAGAAAAATCAGTTGTGATGATTACTATTTATGCTGTTAATAACCTCATTAAACATGTGAGACAGGACATATCCTCTGTCAGTGCCAATGAAGAAAAATGTAATCAAATTATGCCAAAAAACAAATATTTCTCTCTAATTATATAAAAGAGGTAGATACAGTTAATGAAAATAGGTTATATCCTTTCATTCTGTAATTCATGTATGACCAAAGCAATATTCACGTCTCTATCCAGAGGTCTCAGTCTTGCGGATTCAGGGTTTGGGGCAGTGATGTGCGGTGCTTTCAGAAAGAAAATCAGTGCTGCTTTTTATTTCCAGGGAGACGTGTAAAACAACCAAGTCTCTAATGCTAGAGTGTCAGTGTTGCTCTTTATAAGTATAATAGTTATACTGCCAATACCTAGTCAATGCAAATATATTTTTTCATGCTTTTGTATGGCATAGTTTACTAAACAAGAAAAATACCACACAATACATGTCTCTTCAATTCAGACTTACCTGATGTCGTAAAGGGTGTAAAATCCTATAAGATGGTTGAGTAAAATAAAATGGCTGCCTTCATTAGGCACTGCTGGGAATGGACCGCCTTTCCCAGAAGGGATTTCCAGAAGTTGAAAACAATTGTCCTCCAGGGACTTTCTGAGAAAATGGAACACATCCTACAGAACTGCAGAAAAGCAATACCTGGTGATAAAGAATCCTTTGGTCCCATAGAGATAGTTTAGCAGAATAGACAAGCAAATCACACTATTCAATGTATATCTCCTCCCCACATTGTAAGGTACTCCCTATGTAAAACTGAAGCAACATCATTCAAACACATTTATTCATTTGCTTCCACCTTCTCCTTATGTGATTTCCCCTTTGCACTTCCTCTCCAGAGCACCCTTCTATTTTCTGAATTGAATGCTTCCTGATTCATGAACCATGTAATAAAGTATGTGTGATGGTTAGGCTATTGTGTCAACTCAGCTAGGTAATTGTGCCCAGTTGTTTGGTCAAGCAAGCACTGGGTTAACTGTAATGAAAGGGTATTTATGGACTTTAGTCACCATTGACTTTACTACACTAGTAAATCATAGATAGCTGATTATAATTGCATCAATCAGGGAGCTTGCCATCAGCAATGAGTGACACTTTATATAATCAGTGGAATAGATTAAAAGGGGAAGTGATTCCAGCATTGACGGAGAATTTCCCAACTCATCTATGGACAGCCAATGGCTCCCAGAACTCATCAAGAACCTTCAGCAGAAGAGAGGTTCAACTATGGCAGGGGAGGAACACTGGCATGGGGTGTTATTAATGGGGGGCACATGGTTGGGAGGGAGTTCTCCAGTGTATGTATATAGGGGACATAAAAATGTTTGGATAACAGTTACAAATGACAACTAAGAGAGTGCTGAGTTCCTCTATTACATTCCCCAAAGGAACAGCAACAATCCCCCAAGTGCAAGGGCAAAGACCAACAAAGAAGGATTATCCAACAATGAGCTCTTGATACTGATGACTATGCTTATGAGTCTGTGTGCCTGAAATATGAACTAGAGCTGGAGGGGAAATATGAGCCTAGAGCTGGAGGGTGCCTAAGAGTTACCTCCTGAGAGCCTCCATGTTACTCAAATGTGGCCACTCTCTAAGCCAAACTCAGCATGTAAATGCATTACATTCCCCCCAGCATGGCACATGACTGCCAGGGATGAACCTCCCTGGTGCTGAGGGATTACTACCAAGCACCTGCTGGTGATATACATAGAAAAAGACCTTGAATGAAAGTGTCAACTCAGACCAGCAGAATATCTCAGCCCACATGTAGGATCATGTGTTAAAAACTGCTTTTTGACCTTGAATAAAAGGGGAAAATGGCAAAGACAAATGAGTTTATATGGTTAAGAGTCTTCAAAAAAGAGTCAGGAGGTCATCAGAGGGGTTATGATTATGCGCTCCTCAGGAGGACCGAAGAAACAGCCTAAGTGGTTGTTTCTAAGTGGTACTGGTTCTCCTGAGGGCTACAGAGGCCCACAGGGGTATGGTCATAGCAGATAGCTCTGGAGCTCAGTACCATGTCAGGGGGCCCTACTTTGGAATTTGTGTTCTTCAGTGTGATGGAGTTGGACTCAGATGTGACCTTTCTACACATGCCTCTTCTATCACTGAACCTTTGGTTGGTGCAAGCATTGGTGTATACTCAGGAGACTTGAATCTTTGGATGACCCATGTGCCAGCAGGGCCCTGAGCCTCAGCAGAGTTGCAATTCCTACTCTCTGGTTCATTGGACTTATGCAGGTCAGCTAACAGGGAGGTGAAGATGGTCAGTCACCACACCAGGGAAATGAGAGTGCTTACACCTGCAAGCAGGAGAACTGCATTCATCATTCAAGTGGAATCTAAGCTCCCTCTCAGTATAGAGGTGTAGTGGAAATCACTATCCCAGGGCCCAGAGAATGGAGGCATAAAATATAGATTAGAGTGGACTTACTGATATTCTATTATAAAATTTTTGTGACTACTAATAGAAGAAATTGTATCATTGATGGGGACAAAGTGACCACAGTAGTTGCTGAGGGCAACTTCCCACTCCCTAGTGGGAAGAAGAGATGTGTTGAGGGGACATTTTTGGGGGACTTTGGAGTTGTCCTAAATGATATTGCAGGGTCAGATGCTGGGCTTTATATATCCTGCCATAACCCACTGAATGTACTGCGGGAGAGTGTGAACTACAGAGTAAACTATTATCCACGTGGGGCAGCAGTGCTCCAAAATGTGTTTGATGAGTGCAATGAGTGTGCCACCATGATAGGGGAGGTTGTTAGTGTAGGAGGAGTATTGTGTGGGGATGGAGAGTATAGGGGATCCTCTTATGCTTTTTATAATGTAACCTTTTTTGTGATGTATGTATCTTCAAAAAAATACAATTAAAAAAAATGATGGGGTGGTGGGGTGGTGCGGATTATATGGGTACCTCTTTTTTTTTTTAATGTAGCATTCTATGTGATCTATTAACTTAAAAAAATTTTTTTTTAAATTTAGAATAAAAAAATAAAAAGAATCTTCAGTGGACTTTCATTAGAGCCCCTGTTTGCAGCCTGCCTGCAGAACCTGGAGTTGTGCATCCCCACAGTCATGTGAGGGACTCTGATAAAATCTCTTACTATTGACACATAACTCATGTTGATTCTGTTCCCTAGAGAGCCCTGAGAAATACAGTGTGAGACCATAACTTTCAAGAAAATATTTTTTTTAGCAAGCCTAATATTAGAGGTGCCAGGAATTGTTCATCTCCATTATTGATTTGCCTATACATAGGATATGTTTCAACTATTTTTATATAAAATCAAACATTTGAATTTCTTTGGATATCTTCTGAGAGAAAGAAGAAAAATTATTTGTGAAGAAAACTCAAGCAAAATATTTTGATTTTCTGTGAAGTAATTATTTCCAAAAGGAATGTTTTGATTTGCTTAATACATACTTCTGAAATTAAAAATACGTACTCTTTATTTTTAAAGCAAACATTTTTCATAATCAAACATTCAATTTTGTTTCTTTATATGTTTCTATACTTTTACAGCCTAGTTACACTGCAACAATCTTTTTCTATTTTTTATTTTGTCTTTATTTTTTTAATGTTACTTTAAAAAAATATGAGGTCCCCTATACCCCCACCCCCTCACCCCACTCCTCCCCCCATAGCAACAACCTACTCCATCATCATGAGACATTCATTACACTGCAACAATCTAAAGGCAAGTGTGGTACTCTTTTTGTTGGAAGTGAATGTTGGTTGCATGAGTACTAGGATTCAGACCTGGGCCAGGGAGGGGAATTACACTGGCAAAACAGATCATCTGCCCATATGACACATACTGTTTAGTTTGGAAGAGATAATTTAAAGAAAAATGAGTGGTATATTTTAGATACCTAGCCATATATACTTAATTTGTGGTGATCAATTCTTCTTGGAAATTAAAGAAACTTTGACCATGAAGCTTTCACAGGGGAAAGTTCTAAAAATTTTGGTGGAAATAATAATAGGTTTAGAGGTTGTTTTTTTCATTCTGAGGGAACATGTGTGAACTCCTGAAACAGCTGAGAACCTGCTGTGCCCCAGGAATTGAGAGCAACTGGATGGCAGCTGAATGTGATAGACTGGGCTGGAGAGGAGGGCAGGCTACTTGGCTACAAGCCTGAAGACCATGGTAAGTCCAATGGTCTTAGTCTGATTATTGGAAAATATTGAAGTATTAAAGTGATGGAGTGATCTGATTAGATATGTGTGTGCATGTGTGTGGAGAGCCTTTTGCTGCAGAAGGTAATATAGAAATTAAAGACTATTAGTGAATTTAAAAATTAGAACTTTATCTGGTATAGACCATCAGTAGTTACACTGTTGAAAAAAATTGCAAATTAAGTGGTTTCATGACTCTATGCATCTCTTCATCAAATGTTCAATTACCTTCTGCCGGACTCAGAACTTTTTTTCTGTTTTTCCTTCAGTATAATTTTTTAGTTGTTAATCAGGAGCCATACAATCATCACCCTGGTATGTTTGTTGTTTCTGTGAGAAGATTAGAGGCTATATCCTCTGAGAACTTTGCTTTGATGTTTTGGTTTTGCTCAAGGTGAGCTGGAAAGGGTGATACTGATGAGCCAAATGCTCACGTGATCTTGACCCCTATTCCCAACTCCAGGTCATGGCCACTCTCTGCAGTCCTCACTCTGAAAGGATCATTGTTTACTTATACTACCTTCCAGAAGTGTTGCCTGGTTAAAAAGAAAATATGCACATGATAGGCTGAGTGTAGTGCTGGAAGGGGACAGGGAAAATAAGATGTGTGACAGAGTGAGAAACACACAATAAATGAAAAGAGAGGTCCCAGATCCCCGAGGAAGGATTCCAGGTCCAAGACCATTGTGCAAATAGAACTGTCCTTCCTCCTCCTCCTCTAGCCCATTCCCCATTTTCCAGTCTGGAACAGTCTGGCTGCCCCTGTTCCTTCTCCAGGTGGTGAGGCTGGGTCCACATCCCCATGTAGTAACAAGAGCAGAGAGCTCCTTCCTCCAGTCCCTGCTGTTTCTTCTATTTATTTATTTAAAATTTCAATTGTCTTTTTTTAAAGATACATAGATCACAAAAAATGTTACATTAAAAATATAAGCAGTTCCCATAAACACCCCCCCCCACTCCTCCCACATCAACAACCTCTTTCATCATCAAAACCTCTTTCATTAGTGTGGCACAGTCATTGCATTTGATGAATACATTCTGGAGCACTGCTGCACTGCATGGATGATAATTCACATTGTTCTTTGCCACTTCACAATGCTTTGGCCAACTTTCAAGATCTGCTTTCTGCCCAACCCCAACACACATCCCTTTGTTAGAGCAATGGATTTGAGAACGTTGCCCCAATGCTTAATTCACTGGTGTGGCCCAGTGTCCACACAATACCAGTATGAAAGCTTGTAGGTGAAGAGGAGAAAAAGTGTTTTGTGGGTACTTCACATCCAGGCATTTGATCTGCACCTGGAGGAATCCCCCTGCTTTTCAGTCTATTCCCAGGGTCAAAGCATCCCACCTCCCAACCACCCACCAATCTTGCTAGAATCCTAGATGGTTTAAATCTGGATCTGCATCCTGGTAGGTTCTGATACCAGCCATTAATCACCACAAGATTTGATGGGAATCTAGGATGGATTAAAGCTCAAACAGTGCCCACTCTCTCCTTATCACATTTTCCAATATTTTCTGAGATAAAACATGTTTCCGTTCAGTCAGGAAGCTGGTCACAGGAGCATTTTCTGCCTCTTAATCAGCCACACTATAGGGGTAGTTGGGAGAAGGATTCATGCCCATCAATATATCCAGTGCTCCTGTAAGCACAGAGTCTGAGTGGGAGCAGTGCTTTTCATGCCTGCTCTGTAAACACAGCTTCATGTCAAACAAACATGCTGTACCCTGCCAGCCATGCCACCCATAAGCCACGTCTGTGGGATAGGTGCCTACTGAAAGTCAGAGGAAACCCATTTCCCCTCAGAAGAGTATCAGGTCTAGCCCCTTTCTCTCCTACCCTCATACTCAACTGGTGTGCACCTGCAACCATAAGATGACCTCAATCTCAGGGCAGGAGTCAGGACAAAGCTCTCTCTCTAAGAACACAAATGGTGGATGACTTCCAGTTCAAAGCTTATATCCCAGGGTTTGCTACTGTGTGTGAGGAGCTGGAAGCACATTGCTATACAAGGTGGCTCTGTATGTCTCCTCAGACCTGACTTCTGCACCAGGGATGGCCTAGGAAGAATCAGGATTCCTTGGCTACCCCTTTGGCTTTGCTCCCCTATTACATCTATCTGGAAGGTCTACTTATTTGGTGATAGAGGATGAAAGTGGAGCCTCAATACCTATGACATGAGCATTGACATAAATGGGGTACTGGCTTCTACTTATAGAATGGGCAAGACATTGTTGGGAATTCTGTATCATATTGATTACATTGACACTGGATTACACTCATCTGAGGATTCCTTCATTTGTTAGAAGGTTAGAGTCGAGGCTGGAGAATCTTCCCTATTTGTAACATTTTTAGTGTGAATTTTATCTTGTCATCTAAGGGCAATTTATTGACAGAATGCTTTCACCCATACATGACACTCATATTGTTTCTCTCTATTGTTGTCTAAGTTTAGAACAAATATTGGAGTGTTTTCACATATCTGGCATTCATATTGTTTTTTTCCAATGTGAGTTCTCTCATGTTATTTAATATGGAAGGATGAGTGAAAGTTCCCAATATAAATGATATTCATAGGGCTTTTCTCAAGTGTGGGTTCTCTCAGATTTCTTAGTAGGTTGGAAGGTTGGCTGAATGTTTTCCCACACAGATGGCAGGCATATAATTTCACTCCAGTGTGAATTCTCTAATTTTATCTAATGGCACAAGTTCTTCTGAAGGCTTCCTCACAAAGACAATAGTCATAAAATTGAACTATACTGTGACTTTGCTTATGTTCATTGCAGGATCACTGGACACTAAGGGTTTTTTAACTATGAGTTGTCCCAAATGATATTGCAGGGACAGATGCTGGATATTATATATACTGCCATAACCCACTGAATGGACTGTGGTAGAGTGTAAACTACGATGTAAATTATAATCCATGCTGTGTGGCAGTGCTCCAAAATGTATCCACCAAATGCAATGAATGTGCCACGATGATGAAAGAGGTTGAATGAGGAATGGGGGAGTGGGTTGTGGGTTATATAGTAACTTCTTATATTTTTTAATGTAACATAATTTGTCATCCATGTGTCATCCAAAAAATACAATAAAAAATTTAAAAAAAAATTAAGTTCACTGTCTGGGGCTTTGGAAAAAACAACTGTGCTGGCATAGGGCTTCTTTACCGTGTGCATTGGCACATATTGAGTCAATTTCAAGTTGTGATGGCAACCTTCTCTCAAATCACTGATTAAAATGGATTCCCCCCAATATGAAAAATCTGTTGTTGGGAAGGAGAAGAGACATGATAAAATATTTGCTTGAATATACTAATTAATTCAATTCTCTATATATGAATTCTAGACTAATCATTCAGTGAGACTCCAGAGAGATTCTTTTATGTTACATGCACATATTACTCTCTGCATGCAAAGATTTTGTCTTTTGTAGCATCTAATCTCTAACAACTGAAATGATTTTGAAAACTTCATTACATTTCAAAGATTATGACTATGATCCATCTTTATGAAACTATCCTTGATTTTCAGGTACTGGGGTGGAGGATTCCCATACATGGGAAGCCAGCACTCAACCACTGAGCCACATCAGCTCCCCTGAGTTGGTCTTTTCATTTGTTGGTTTTTTGTTTTGTTTTATTTTTAGGAGGCCACAGGGACTGAACCTGGAACCTCCCATGTGGGAAGCAGGCACCAGACCTTTGGGGCCACATCTGCTCCCTGAAGTTATCCTTTTATAACACCTCAGGGTAAGGTTTTAAGGTCAGGTTAATTTTTCCCTAAATTGAAAATTTCCCAAAACCGTTCACTGGGTGAGTACTTAACCTCAACTTTTATTATAGTCAGATGATTGCGTTGAACTCCTAACTTAACCTATCCTAGATTTGATATTGAATGACCAGGTTCATATTCCTGAGGCCTACCTTTCATAGGATGGTAGATGAATCCTTCCTGCAAGTATTTTGCATGGATATAATTTCTTCCTTTTTTCCCCCATCAAATCACTTTTATTCACACATCATCCAATCTATCCAAAGTGTGTAATCAATGGTTCTCAGTATAATCATAGAGCTGTGATTTCATCCCCACAGTCAATTTTAGAACATTTTTATAGCTCCCAAAAGAATAAAAGCTCCTGGAATCCTAGAAATTGGGGAAGTCAAGCTTTTGATGCTCTTTGAAATCCTCCTGTCTTCTCTATGCCTGACATAGCCTAAATCCCTTCTGTAGTGATAAGATTTCCTAAATCTTATTTAAAACCAGTGGGTCTTGCAAATATTTCAATCTTATTTAGATTTATAAGCCTGATTACTCAGATTTTTGCCAATTGATTTACAGATCTGCTGGTGAAAGTCAGTAGATCTAGGTAGGAGAAAATTATTTTAAAAGAAAAGGAATGGAGGAAAAAATCCTCTTCAGCTTAAACAGCAGCTAAATAAACCCCAACATGCCCTAGGGCACTAGATTTCAGGGCACTAATACTTGTGATTACTGTAAACAACCTGGACAATCCCAAAATTAACGGCACCAACCCATACTATTTACCTCTAAGAAAGCAATGTTTTTCATTACACTGCATTTTAAGTAAATGGAAGTAATTCATTTAAGAGGAAATTTCTCTCCAAACTTCCAATGAATTAAATTGTATTTATAACTAATTCCAAGAGTTTAACAAAAGTGGAGAGGCAAAATATCCTCATAGATTTCAAAATTCATATAAAATTAAATCATATATGATACACTTTGGGTGAAAAAATGTAATACCTATTAATCCTTGCTATATAATTGTATATTACTGATTCAAAGTGCTTTGACTAAGGTGTTTTAAGTATTTAATATTACTCTGTCAAGTTCAATTTTAATGGTAATCATTCATTGTAGTATGTTTACTTGAAGACAGTTTCCAAAATCAATTTGATAACTTAAGTATGTATTTTTATTAAGGAAAAAGAAAGTAGTTTTTCCTAAAGTAAAATGACTGGTTGTTATGGAATGAGAAAGAAGAAAATGTAGGACAAAACCTCAATAGATATAGAAAGTGACAAAAGGTTCATGGAATAGGAAATTATGGTCAAAGTTGGGAAAGATTTAATGGGTCTATCTGCAAAAGTTTTAAAAAACCTTCTTCAAGGTTGATATGAAAAACTGAAATTTGGCTTTCTCTCTGTTAAGGTGACATTTTTTCTTGGCTTATTGGTCTGTTGTTTGTTTGAGTGCTCGGGTTTGGGACTGACACTCAGATCTCCTATGTGGGAAGCTACGCTCAACCACAAGCCACACCAGCTCCCCTGAGTTGGTTTTTCTCATTTGTTTGCTTGTTTGTTATGGTTTTGTTTTTGGAAGGTACTGGGGATCGAACCGGGGAACACCCACATGGAAAGCAGGTGCTCACTCACTTGAGCTACATCAGTTCTGCTTTGGTCTGTTTTAGGAAGACACTATAAAGAGATTTTTTTCTCAATAATCAGTGTAAAAGGCAGAAAGTTTGTGTCTTATCAAAATAATTACTTTATGTTAACTTTTTCATGCCTATGGTTGTTTAAGAAAAATAGTCTCACATTTTAAAGAACTAAGTCTTTTCTTAACTTTAGTTAAGCGAAAAACAAACATTTCTTCACAATAGCCCATTTTCCTCTTTAACATAACGTTTAAACCTGACAACTTTTGTCATTATGCTTTTTCAATGTCAAACCCTATGGAATATCTTTTTGTTCCAAATCGTTGCAAAAAATTTTTTTCTTTCACCTTCCAAAAAGTGAGGTGGTAAAAATAAAGTTTATTTAATATGTTATGAATTACATGGGAGGTGTTTAGGAAGTATGACAAATTTTAAAAGAGGTTTTTAACCTTTGGTTGGTTAAATTTGTTAGGGTAAAATATTAATATAAATTAAGTTTGTATAAAATTCCTAGAGATTTAACAACGTTCTCACTGTTCATGTTATGTTATGATAATGATTTTCATGATATAAGACAAGTGTATGTTATTGTTAGTCATGGTTTTAGTTATTTTGAAGATATTATATGTCACAGAAAAAGAAAAACAAATTTCCTTATCAGTTACATTGCTTTACTCTGATGTTTCTCTGAAAGCACAAGCAGTCAGGTACATGTCAAAGGCTCATCATAAACAAAAAGTGTAAAGGTGAAATAGAGCAAAACTTCTGTTACGGTCTGTAGTAGACATCCTCAAGACAAATTAATTGTCAAATGTTTTTATTTCTAAAAATAGCTTCATTTAGAAAATGCTCATAGGAGATTTAGAGCCAAGAGAAAAAGAAATAAACAGAATCCAAATTGAAAAGGAAGCAGTAAAACTTTCACTATTTGCAGATGATACAATCTTATATGTAGAAAGTGCCCCAAAATATACAACAAAGTTCATAGAGTTGATAGATGAGTTCAGCAAAGTGGAAGGATATAAGATCAACATGTAAAAATCAGAATTTCTCCACACTAATACTGAGCAGTCTGAGGAGGAAACAATTCCACTTACAATAATAACTAAAAGAATCAAATATCTAGCCATAAATTTCACTAAGGATGTAAATGACTGTACAGGTTTTTTTTTTTTTAAAGGAAATCAAAGAAGACCTTAATAAATGGAAGAATATTCCATGTTCATGGATTAGAAGACTAAATATCATTACAATATCTATCCCACCCAAACTGATTTACAGATTTAACACAATCCCAATAAAAAATACAACAGGATTTTTTATTGAACGGAAAAACCAATGATGAAATTTGTTTGGAAAGGCAAGTGGTCCCCAAAAGCCAAAAACATATAGAAAAAGAATGAAGCAAAATTGGAGGAATCACACTACATGACTTTAAAGTATACTACAAAGCTACAGTGGTCACAATTGCATGGTATTGGCACAAGGATAGACATACTGACCACTGGAACTGAATTGAGAGTTCTGATATAGACCCACATTTGTATTCCCAACTGATATTCAGGAAGGCCACCAAGCCCACCCTACTGGTACAGAATGATGCTGGGAGAAATGGATATCCATATCCAAAAGAATGAGAGGGGATCATTATGTCATGCTCTATATAAAAATTAATTCAACATGGATGAAAGACCTAAATATAAGAGCCAAGAGCACAAAGCTCCTAGAAGATAATGTAGGGAAGCATCTACAAGATCTTGTAGTAGGAAATGGTTTCATGAGCCTCACACCCAAAACCAAACAATGAAAGAAAAATAGAAACTCCTCAAAATTAAAAGTTCTGTTCTTCAGAAGAGTTTGTGAAGGAAGTGAAAAGGAAGGCTTCTCAATGGAAAAAATATTTGGGAACCACTTAGCTGATAATGATCTAATATTCAGCATATATAAAGAAATCCTACATCTTGAAAATAAACAGGCAACCCATTTAAAAAATGGGCAAGAGACTTGAATAGACACTTTGCCAAAGAGGAAATAAATATCGTAAAAGGCACATGAAAAGATGCTCAGCATCACTATCTATTAGGGAAATGCAAATCAAAACTACAATGAGATATGATCTTGCACCTATTGGACTGGCTGCTATTAAAAAAAACCAAAAATACAGAAAACTACAATCTTGGAGAGGATGTGGAGGAATGAGAACACTCATTTGCTGCCGTAGGAATGTAGAATAGTGCAGGCATTGTGGAGGACAGTTTGGCAGTTTCTCAAGAAGCTAACTGTAGATTTGGTATATGATTCAGCAATCGAACTACTAAGTATATACCCAGAAGAATTGAAAGCAGGGACATGAACAGATACATGTACAGTAATGTTCATAGCAGCATTATTCACAATTGCCAAAAGTTGGAAGCAACCCAAGTGTTCCTAAACAGATGGATGGATGAGAAAAATGTGGTATAGACATACAATGGAATATTAATCAGCTGTCAAAATGAATGAAGTATTGACACACACAACAACAAGAATGAATGTTGAAGACATTATGTTAAGTGAAGTAAACTAGTCAGTAAAGGACAAATAATCCATGATCTCATTAATATGAACATACATATTGAGCGGACTCAAAGAGATAGTCTGGAAGACAGGTTACCAAGAGACATAAAGGGTGTAGAGAGTGGTGAACCAATCCTCAATCTGGGAAGAACCTATGATAAGGTTGAAGGTGGTGGTTTGGCAGTGGATGGGGGTGATGGTGGTACAGGAATTTGAGAGAGTGAGCATGACTGGAGGGGTGGGTTGGGCTATAATGGAACTTGGGGGAGGGCTTAGGAAGGAACAGTTGAACACTGGGGAGGTGGAGGTCTCTGGTTGAAAATACAATTGTAGGAATATTCTGTTCCTATTTCTCTGTAACTATTGCTTCAGAGTTACATCTTGAAAACCTCTTTTTTTACTTAAATGTGGCTTACCTATAAACCAAACTGCAAATAAACACACTACCTTCTCTGCCCCTAGCATGGGACATGACTCCCATGGATGAGCCTCCATGGCACCAAGGGATTAATACCAAGCACCAACCAGTGATGCATTTGGAAAAAAAAAACTTGACAGAAAGGGAGAAACATCAAATACACAAGAGTTTTTTTGGCTAAGAGCTTTTATATTGAGTTGGGGGTGTCATTCCAGTGGTTACACTCATGCATGTCTCCAGCAGATCTCACTAAATGCCACTGTAAACAAAGCCTTAAAGAGGTGTGCTGCTGAGGGCTCTAGAGCCCTCTGGATAGTATAAACAGGGACAGAATCTCTTGAAATCAATATTGTGTTGTTGGGCCTTATCTTGGAATATGAGAACCTATTTCCCCAATGTAACAGAGCTAGACTCATTTATAATTGTCCTACACAAGGTTTTTCTATCCCTTTTATTTGAACCTGCAATTAGCACTATACCCATTAAATACATGACTCAGAGACTTAAATCTTCGATCTGTTCATAGTCCTGTTGAGACCTGAAACTCAGCAGAACTGCAGCCAACACCTACTCTCCAGTCCATCAGACTCACCCAGGACAAATAATAAAATGATAATGATGAACAACCTCCATCCCAGAAAAACAGTGCATATCTAGAATTGAAAGCAAAACAGTTGTTTCCATCTGCCTCATAAGATCTAAGCCTCCTCTCAATCTGAGGCAGAGCTGGCATCATATCCCAAAGTCCTCAAGGTTAAAGGATGAACAAACATTAGGGGGAATGCAACCACAAAAAAGGAAACTTATTAATATTGTAGCAATGGAGGAACATGTAATATTAATATAAAGATAATGGTTACCAGAGGTTCTGAAGGGAGGGAGAGGGAATAGTAGGTGGAACAAAGAGCATTTTGGGGGCACTGAAATTAACTGAAAACCACAATATAAACTATAGACTTTGGTAAATAGCCATGTGTGATAGGCTAATGTATGACACCAGCCAGGTAATGGTGCCGAGCTGTTTGGTCAAGCAAGCACTGGGCTAATTGTAGGAGAAGAATATTTCATGGACTTTAATCATCGGTGAGTTGACTGCACAGATGGCTGGTTATATCTATGAGTACACTGCCATCAGTAGTGAGTGATGTGTCCTCCCATCAGCTGAAGACCTTGAAAGGGGAAGTGATTTCAGGATTTAGAGACAGAAATACCATCTCTAGTTCAGATAGTCAGTGTCTCCTGAGGGCACATCAAGGACTTCCATTGGATCCCCTGGTTTGCAGCCTGCCCTATGGAATTTGGACTTGTGCATTCCCGCAGTCATGTGAGACAATATTATAAAATTTCATACAATTTACATATATCTCCTGTCAGTTTTGTTTCCCTGGAGAACCCTGACTAATATAAAATGCTTCAATATTTATTCATTAATTTTAACAAAACTACCACCAAATTGTAAGATATTTTAAATAGGGGAAGATGGGGAAGAGGAGAGGGTAGCATATATAGGAATCCCTTATACTTCTGATGTAACTTTTCTGTCATCTAAAGCCTCTTTTAAAATACAGTTTATTATATTTAAAAAATAAGTAAATTAAAGTCTAGATTGTATTCTCTTTCAGCAATCATATTTGTTTCTGGACTTTGTTATTTTCATATTCTGAGATGCTTTGCTCTTTGTGCATAATTTGAAATTCCCCAAAACTTTAGGTGTCTCTTTGACACCTGAGACTCAGTGTTAAAATTATCTAGCTCTGAAGGTGATGAAAAAGCAGCTTTAATTCTCAAAAGTCAACTGCATACAACTCTTAAAGAAGCTACAGAAAGGATCCAAGTTTAATCAAAGAGGTGAATGGGACTGATATGGTTAAAGATTATAGTGAGTAAAAATTCAATGTAAAAGGTGATATTATCTATATATTGGAACTTTAATTTCTATATGAGGCCAAGGAGGGAAGAGTTATTTTATCAAAAATCTAAATTTGCTATTGTACAATATCTGATTTAACCCATCAGGTCAGTTTATTTAGACAATATAACTCAGCTTTATTTGACATAGACTCTAAAGTAACAGATGAGATCTTAGTATTCTGTACAGGTTTCTGTAATACTGTGATGCATTTCAAAGTGTTTTCGGCTTAAAATGAAAAAGTATTTGTGAAATCCATTAAGGGACTAGAAAGGGAAAGCATAGAACTATAAACTTCCCCATCTGAGGAATCCCTGCTCTTCTCTCAATCTTACTGAAACTGTAGGTTAAAAAAAAACCCACCATTACAAGATCTAAATTTAATATCCACTCCTGTTAGTAAGAAGATGATCCTCATTTAAACTTGTAACATGGAATCCTATGGGAAGAATGTCTAACAGTGATGAACCTTGCCTCATACAAGAAAATATGCTAATGAGCCAAGACCTCAGTCTTGAAGCTTGCACGTATAAACCTTATTTTGCACGTATAAACTCTAGGGAGCAGGTGTAATTCAGTGGTTGAGCACATGCTACCCAGGTACAAATCCTGGGTTCAATTCCTAGCACCACCTTTTAAAAAATAAAAAATCTTGGCTTAATTTTAACTGATGCCTAACAGAAACAGCCAGGATACCTCCTTGTTACTCAATATGACCTAGTCCTAAGCCAAACTCTGCAGATAAACTCACTACCTTCCCTCCTATGTGGGACATGACTCCCAGGAATAAGCTTCCCTGGCACCTGGGGATCAGTAATGCTTTCAGAGGATGATCTTGATCAAAATGGAGAAAAGAAATAAAAGAAAAAGTTTCTATAGCTAAGAGAGTTCAAGTAGTGTCAGGAGATCATTCTGGAGGTCTCAGTCAGATATACATATCACAAACTGCCACAGTATGCAAAGCCTCAAACAAAAGTGCTCCTAAGGGCCCTTGGGATGTACAAACACCATAATCAATCTGCAAAATCATATGAAATCAACACTGCCTTAGAGCTGGTTATCTTCACTTATAAATCCCCTGATCATAATCCTTCTACTTTTTATTTAAACCTCTAGTTTTCAATTTACTTATTATTTCTCACTGATCTAAAGCCTCTGGATTGTTCTTGTTCCAGCTGAGTCCTGAAACCCAGGGGTTCCAGTCCCTTCAAGAATTACAACCTGAAACTCAGGAATACACCCGTCTGTAAGCAAAGCAGTTTCATTCCTCTAGCCTGTAATGTCGATTCCCCTTTTCAGCATGAACAAGTTCAAGCATTCATTGCCCAGATATCCCTCAAGATTCAGGAATGGACAAAGAAAAGGGGAACTGTAATCATGAACTAACAAATATAATTATAGTTGCTGAATCATTCTTTCAATGCTTTCTAACTTTCTGATACATTGTAATGTAGCCAGAAGAAATGATTTGGAACTGTTGTAACTCACTGAACTTTACCTCTTATGACTTGTTTCTTTGATGATGGTTCTATGTTTTATAACTGTATAATCTTTTCCCTTTAATTAGAAAGTAACAGGATATCTTGTGACGGGCCCAGCATGTATGCCCTTATCTTTTTCTGCAGCCCTGGAGTCTGATACTCCTGACTCAGACTTCAATATTTATTAATGAAGAAATACAATTCAGCCCAGAACTGACCAAGTGAGTTCTGATCAAAGTTGGCCTAATATGTACAATAGCCTAAACCTTAAATTTCAAATTAGCTAACTATGCAATCAATCTGCACCTACTAGAGAATAAACTATCTCTAACCTCATTATCTAAATCTGCCTGTCTTTGTTTTAATGTTATAAAACACTGAAATTTTCTCCAGTTCAGAGAGAGAGATTTGGGGACTGCCCCACTGTCTTTGTTAAAGAACGTTTTTCTCTTCTCAAAAATCCCAGTGTCACTTATTTTACTCTCATTCACACCAGACAAGGACTCACTTTTGCGCAGCAACAGACAGAAACTGTAAATGCTGTTCTATGCAGAGGGTTGGCAGAAATGCATGAGAGAGATAAAATAATGTATAAAAAAATAGACAAAAATAAATATAAAGATTTTGAAATATTGCTTTGATTTTTTGAAAAGTCTGGAAATTGACAGGACTTATAAAATGGGAATAGTGTTGAGCTGGCTCATAACTAATTAGATGGAGAAATAACCAGATCTGGACCCATAGGAGAGAGTAAAGCCAACTAGATTTCAAGGTAGGTTCCACAGGAAAGCAATACTTGGCTTTTCTACTTAAGTCCTGTACTCTCCATCATGTTCTTTTCTGGTTAAAAAGCTCCTCTATTTTGTCTTCTCTTTATATAAGGAAAAATGATTCATAAACCTAATCAGAATTACATTTCAATGGACACCCTGATTACACAGCTGCTAAAGCTGGCCGGGCTTCATTCTGTGGGACATGCCCTGTTCACTTTGATTGAATTTATCATACAATTAACATTTTAAAATCTCATAAACATTTCCAAGTACTTTGTATCCTTTATTAATTCAATACATACTTTTTGACTGAATTCTTTGTACCAGGAAATGTCTTGATCCTCGAGATTAAGTAGGGAACGAGATGCACAGGATCTCTATGGACAAAAATCTAGAATCCTCTGGAGAAAATATATAATTTAAAAGAGGGTGGGGGGAGTGGATGTGGCTCAAGCGATTGAGCACCTGCTTCCCACAAGGAAGATCCCAGGTTTTTTTGGTGCCTCCAAAAAACAAAGACAAAGAACAAGCATTGGGAAGCAGACGTTAGGGTGTCCATCTACCACATGGGAGCTCCACAGTTCAAACCCTGGGCCTCCTTAACCCATGTGGATCTGTCCCATGTGCAGTGTTGTTGCACACAAGGAGTGTCGTGCTACACAGGGGTGTCCCCGTGTAGGGGAGCCCCATGCGCAAGGAATGCACTCTGTAAGGAGAGCTGCCCAGCATGAAAGAAAGTACACCTTGCCCAGGAATGGCGCCACCCACATGGAGAGCTGAGAGCAAGATGATGCAACAAAAAGAAACAAAGATTCCCATGCCTCTGACAAAAACAGAAGCAGACAAAGAAGAACAGGTAGCAAATAGACACAGAGAACAGACAACTCGAGTGGGAGGGGAGGAGAGAGAAATAAATTAAATAAGTAAATCTTTACAGAAAAGAACAAGCATTGTGACTGAAGAAGATTCTTTATTTCATACATTAATTGGCCACTTGTTAATACACTTTTATAGTGTCTTTTCAAGTGTTTTCTCCATTTTTCTACTGGGTTCTTTGTAAAGGTTTCTTGGTAAAGGTTATTTCTATATTAAGGCGATGAGTCCTTTCTTGTATATATGGATTGCAAAAGTAGTTTCCCACTAGTTGGCTTGACTTGCACTTTCTCCATATTGTCTTTTAAGACTAAAATTCCTTATTTTTTTCTTTTCTTTTAGCACTGCTTTAAACAAATCAATTTTATTGACACATATTAATAAATCATAAATTGTTCCAAACTGTGAATGGTATTCTCTGTAATCACATATTTGTGCATTCATTACTTCAATCATTTTAGAGCACTTTCATTATTCCAATAATAATAAACAAAAAACAAAAAAAACCCTCATCCCCTCTAAATCTCTCTATGCTTCCCCTGCTGTACATAGCTGCTATTCTTTTTCTTTCTCTCTAGTATATTTGTATTTTTATTTTGTAAAAATGGTCTTATATATGCAATGTCACCCACATTCATGCTTTATATGAAGGTTCACTACTTTATGAAGTCCCATATTACAGTTTTTAGCTTTTATTCTAGTAATATACATGACCTTAGGCTTGCCCTTTCAACCACTGTCATACCCATATATAGCTCAGCTAATTGCAAACACCATGAGGTGCATTCACCATTTCTATTCATTTCCAAAGATTTACAAATAACCTTTTCCCCAATTATGCACAGATTAACCCTCAGTTTTCCATTCTCTACCCTCATTCCATTTTCTGGTGACCTATATTCTAATTATCAACTCCTTGAGTTTACATTTTACATTTAGTTCATAATAGCACAATCATACAGTATTTGTCTTTTTGTGTCTGGCTTGCTTCATTCAACATAATGTCCTCTAGTTTCACCCATGTTGTCAAATGCTTTACAACTTCATTTCTTCTTACACCTGCATAATATTCCATTATGCATATACACCACATTCATTAGTTGACGGACACCTGGGTTGTTTCTAACTTTTGGCTCTCATCAGTAATGGCACTATGAACTTCAATGTCCAGATGTCTGTTGGTGTCTCTGCTCTCAGTTATTCCAGGCACAGACCTAGTAATGATATTGCCAGGTAACATGCTAGGTCTATATTCAACTTCCTTAGGAGCTGCCGGTCATTCCTCCACTATGGCTGTACCATTCTGTATTCCCACTAACAGTGAATAAGTGTTTCCATCTCTCCATATCCTCCCCAACATTTAGTTTTCCAACTTTAAGAGTGGCCAGTCTAATAGGTGTGAAATGATAGTTCACGCAGTTTTGATTTGCATTTCCTTAGTTGATAATGAAAAACATTTTTTTCATGTGTTTCTTCACCATTTGTATTTCTTCTTTGTACAATTTTCAAGTTTTTTGTCATTTTTTAATTGGGAAGTATGTCTTTTTACTCTTGAGTTGTATAATTTCTTTGTATATCTTGGATATTAAACCCTTACTGGATATGTGATTGACAATATTTTCTCCCATTGAATTGGCTGCCTTTTCACTCTTTTGACAAGGTCCTGTGAGGGGCAAAAGTGTTTAATTTTGAGGAGGTCCCATTTATCTATTTTATCTTTTGTTGCTCATGATTTCTGTGTAAGGTTTAAGAAACTACCACTGGTCACATCCTACATTTTCTTTCTTTCTTTCTTTTTTTTAAGATTTATTTTTTATTTATTTCTCTCCCCTCCCCCACCATTGTCTGCTCTCTGTGTTCATTCACTGTGTGTTCTTCTGTGACGACTTCTATCCTTATCAGCGGCACTGGGAATCTGTGTTTCTTTTTGTTGCATCATCTTGTGTCACCTCTCCATGTGTGTGGCACCATTCCTGGACAGGCTGAACTTTTTTCACTCTGAGCAACTCTCCATACAGGGTGCACTCCTTGCATGTGGGGCTCCTCTACACAGGAGACACCCCTGCGTGGCATGGCACTCCTTGTGCGCAGCAGCACCGCACATGGGCCAGCTCCACACGGGTCAAGGAGGTCCAGGATTTGAACTGTGGGCCTCCCGTGTGGTAGGCAGATGCCCTTTCCATTGGGCCAAGTCTGCTTCCCCTGCATTTTCTATTAGCACTTTTATGATTGTCACTTTTATATTTAGGTCCTGACCCATTATGAATTAATTTTTGTGTAAGGTGTGAGATAAGGGTCCTTTCTTTTGGCTTTGGATATCCATTTCTCTCTGTACCAAGGGAATAGACAGTTCTGGCCCAGCTGGGAAGGCTGACAGGCTTGTCATAATACTTGACTATAGATGTGAGGGTCTATTTCTGAATTCTTAATTTGCTTCCTTTGGTTAATCTGTCTTTATGCCAGTTCCATGCTGTTTTTACCACTAGCTCAGGAATATCCTTTATTTTTTTTTTAAGACTTGTTATTATTTTTATTTCCCTCCTCTTCCTGCCCCCTGTTGTCTGCTCTCTGTGTCATTTGCTGTGTGTTCTTCTGTGTGCACTTGCATTCTTGTGAGTTGCACTGGAAATCTGTGGCTTTTCGTTGCATCATCTTGCTGCATCAGCGCCCCATATGTGTGGTGCCACTTCTGGACAGGCTGTGCTTTTTTTGTGTGGGGCAGCTCTCCTTAGGGGGCATACTCCTTGCACATGTGACATCCCTACATGGGGGACACCCTCGTGTGGCATGGCACTCCTTGTGCACACCAACACTGTGTGTGGGCCAGCTCACCACACAGGTAAAGAGGCCCTGGGTTTGAACCCTGGACCTCCCATATAGCAGGTGGACACTCTATCAGTTGAGCCAAATCTGCTTCCCTTGGTAATATTCTTTAAAGTTCAGAAGTGAGAGTCCTCCAACTTTGTTCTTTTTTCAGCCATGTTTGTCTATTCAAGGACCCTTTCTCTTCCAAACAAATTTGATAATTGGTTTTTCCATTTCTGTAAAAACAGGGTGGCAGGACTTTTATTGAGATTGCATTGAATATGTAAATCTGTTTGGGTAGAATTGATATTTTAATGACTTTGTCAAACTTGTCTATTAGGTCTAGTAGCTTTGTTATGGATTTTTCAGGAGATTCTAGGTACACAATCATATCCTAAGTGAAGAGTGGAAGGTTTACTTCTTCCTTTCTTATTTGGATGCCTTTTATTTCTTTATCTAGTCTAATTGTTCTAGCTTGAATTTCTAGTACAATATTGAATAACGATAAGGACAGTGGGCATCCTTGTCTTGTTCCTGATCTCAGCAGGAAAGTTTTCTACTGCTTTGATCAGCTCACAATAGATCTGCATGAAGGAAAGGCAGCGTATAACTTAAAGAAAGAAAGGATAGAGAGAGACGCAGAAGAGGAGATAAAGATGGGACCAGGGGACTCATAGCTTCTGAAACTGAGAGCCTCAACCCTAGTTTGCACATCATATTTATGTGGAAACTAATGAACAGCTGTTTGCTATCAGAACTGCAACGTCATCTACAATAATAGGAAGTATCTGCAACATTTACAATAAGGTAAAATTTACAATAAGAGGAAGCAATTGCTGCATCATCTACAATAACAGGAAGCAACAAATAGGTAAGCCAGTTTCCCACAACATTCTACCTTTCACCATTGAGTACCATGCTAGCTGTAGGATTTTCATATATGCATTTTACTACATTGAGAAAGCTTCCTTCTATTCTTATGTTTTGGGTGTTTTTCTCAAGAAAAGGTGCTGTATTTTGACAAATGCCTTTTCTGCATCAACCAAGAAGATCATGTGATTTTTCCTCTTCAATTTATCTATGTGGTTTTACACTAACTGATTTTCTTGTGTTGAACCACCCTTGCATACCTGGGATAAAAGTGACTTGATTGTGGCAGATAATTCTCTTAATGTGATTTTTTATTTGGTTTGCAAGTATTTTGTTGACGATTTTTTGCATCTATATTCATTAGTGATATTGGTCTGTAATTTTCTTTTTTGTGGTATCTTTATCTGGTTTTGATATTTGGGTGCTGTTGGGTTCATAGAATCAGTTTGGTAGTGTTCTTCCCTGTTCAATTTTTTTTGGAAAAGCCTGAGCAAGTTTGGTATTAGATCATCTTTGAATGACTGGAAGAATTCACCTGTGAAGCCATCTGATCCTCAACATTTCATCTTTGGGAGGTTTTGTGTTTTTTTAAAGATTTATTTTTTATTTATTTCTCTCTCCTTTCCCCCACCCCAGTTGTCTGCTCTCTGTGCCCATTTGCTGTGTGTTCTGTGTCCACTTGTATTCTTGTCAGCAGCTCTGGGAATCCGTTTCTCTTTTTGTTGTGTCATCTTGCTGCATCAGCTCTCCCTGTGTGTGGCACCACTCCTGGGCAGGCTGCACTTTTTTGCATGAGGTGGCTCTCCTTATGATGCATACTGCTTACACGTGAGGCTCCCCTATGTGGGGGGCACCCCTGCATGGCACAGCACTCCTTGCGCACATCAGCACTGAGCATGGGCCAGCTCACCACATGCTTACCATGTAGTAAGCAGATGCTGTGTCAGTTGAGCCAAATTCACTTCCCTTTGGGAGGGTTTTGAAAACTGTTTCAATCTTTTTACTTATGATTGGTTTGTTGAGGTCTCCTATTTATTCTAGAGTCAGTGGAGGTCAGGGGTTCTTATCTTTTTTGTTCCATGGACCTTTTTGCCGTCAGGTGAAAACCATGAATGCTTTCTCAGAATGTAGCAGCAGAATTTTTGATGCTCAGTATTGGCATGTCTTTACATTAAAATTTAGGATTATTCAAAATTCATTCAAGCTTATAGACCCCCTGTAATCTTCCCATGGCCCCTTTGAGGGGGGGGGGTGTGGAACCCTTGTTCAGAACCCCTACTGTAAGTTTGTGTGTTTTCTAGGAATTTGTTCTTCTCATCTACATTGTCTAGTTTTTGCACACAGTAGATCATAGCATCCTTTTTTGATCTCTCTTATTTCTGGAGGGTCAGAGGGTAATGTATCCCTCTCATTTCTGATTTTATATATTTGCATCTTTTTCATTATCACTCTAGCTAAGGATTTGTCAATTTGTTGAACTTCTCAAAGAACCAACTTTTCATTTTTCATTTTGTTGATTCTCCCTATTGTTTTATTTATTTATTTATTTGTTTGTTTGTTTATTATTTATTTATTTATTCCAAAAACCCCGCCCCCTTGCAGGTTGCTTGCTGTCTGTTCTCTGGCCCATTCATTGTGTGGACTTCTGTGTCTGTATTTATTTTTTATTTATTTCCTCCCCCCTGTCTTGTGACTTGTTTGTTTTCTTGTATCTGTGTCCTTCACTGCGTGCTCTTCTGTGTTTGTTTGTTTTTTTTGCTTGTCTCCCTTTATTATTGCATCAACTTGCTGAGTTGGCTCTCCGTGGCACTTGTGGGCAGTGGCACTCCGTGGTGCTTGCAGGCTGGGCAGCACTCTGTGGCACCCAGGCCAGTAGCTCTCTGGTGTATGGGCAAACCTGCCTTCATAAGGAGGCCCCAGGATGCGAACCCAGAGCCTCCCATATGGTATACAGGAGCCCAACTGATTGAGCCACAGCTGCTTCCCATTCCCTATGGTTTTTTTGTTCTTAATTTCATTTACTTCTGCTCTGATCTTTACTATTTCTATTTTTTAAATTTATTTATTATTCTCCCCTCCCCCCTCCACCCTGGTTGTCTGTTCTCTATGCCTATTTGCTGTGTCTTCTTTGTCCGCTTTTGTTGCTGTCAGTGGCACGGGAATCTGTGTTTTCTTTTTGCTGCGTCACCTTGTTGTGTCAGCTCTCGGTGGGTGCGGCACCATTCCTGGGCAGGCTACATTTTCTTTCTAGCTGGGCGGCTCTCCTTATGGGGTGCACTTCTTGCCATGGGGCTCCCCTGAATGGGGGACACCCCTGCATGGCACGGCACTCCTTGTGCGCATCAGCACTGTGCATGGGCCAGCTCCACACGGATCAAGGAGGCCCGGGGTTTGAACCACGGACCTCACATGTGGTAGATGGATGCCCTAAACACTGGGCCAAGTCCGCCGCCCTACTATTTCTTTTTCTTTGGCTTGGTTTAGGATTAGTTTGCTGTTCTTTTTCTGGTTCCTCCAGATGTTCCATTAGTTCTTCAGTTTTAGCTCTGATTTTTTGTTTGTTTGTTTGTTTTAGATACCAGGGCTGGAGATTGATCCCTGTACCTTATATGTGGGAAGCAGGTGCACAACCACTTTAGCTACAACTGCTTCCTTATTTCTTCTTTTTTAATATAAGCATTGCAGGCTATAAATTTCTCTCTTAGCAGTGTCTTTGTGATGTCCCACAGGTTTTGATATGCTTTGTTCTCATTTTCATTCAACTTCCAAATATTTTCTTCCATTGTGTAGGCTGCTTAATTGACCAGGTCCTCTTAAGTACAAATGACTTGATTATGAGGAGGTTCCCTTTAATCAATTTTTTAAAAAATATTTATTTATTATTATTTTTTTAAATTACATTAAAAAAAAAATATGAGGTCCCATTCAACCCCACCGCCCCCGCCCCCCACTCCCCCCACAGCAACACTCTCTCCCATCATCGTGATACATCCATTGCACCTGGTAAGTTCATCTCTGAGCTTTTTCTTTCATTGATGTGCTTTGAGTGTACGTCTAAAAAACAGTTGCCCAGCACAATATCTGAAGGTTCTTTCCCACATTTTCTTCTGTGAGTTTTATGGTCCTGGTTCGTATCTTCAGGTCTTTGTTCATTTTCAATTAATTTTTGTTTATGGTGTTAGATAGGGGTAAGGTGTGAGAAGGTGAAAAAGAAGCCGACTGAATGGAAAAAAAAATTTGGAAATCACATATCGAATAAAGGTTTAATATCCATGATATATAAAGAGATTCTACAGCTCAACACTAAAATGACAAATGATCCAATTTTAAAATGGGTAAAAGAATTTAATCAACTTAACAAAGTTCCTATTCACATACAAAGTGTTGATAAAAGGGAAGCAATTAGTTAAGATGTGAAGGATCTCTTGGGATTAAGCTTTCCTTTCTATCACCCAGGAGAAAGAAAACCATGTCCTTATATAAAGGACATATACATGGATGGTCATAATATCCCAAACTCAAAGGACCAAAATATCCACAAAGGGGAACATGAATAAACATTTTGTAATATAGTTATTCAAAGTCAAAGAACACAATGATAAAAAATGAGAGACCTGCTGATCTATCAAACATGAATGATTCTGAAACAATGTTTTGGGCAAAAGGTGCACATGCTAAAATGTAAATTCAAATTTATTTCATTTTTATGAATTTTAAGATGTGGCAAAATGATTTATGATAATAGAAAATCAGAACATGGGTGAATATGTTGGGGGGAGTATGTATTGAGTGAAGGGAATAGGGATTATTTTCTAGATTAACAGAAATGATTCATATCTTGATAGAGTTAGTACTGTAGGGAGAGAGGATGAAACTTTTAGAAATGTGACAAGGCATGCAGTTAAGATTGGTGCATTTCATTGTATTTAAAATTTTTACATCAATTTTAAAAAACAATGAGAGAGAGAAAAATGTTCTTAAGAATATACAGAGTTAGACTCATTTATAGGATCTCTACACATGGCTCTTTTGCCTCTTTTATTTAAACCTATATTTAGCACTATACTTGATAAATATATGTCCCAGAGACTTAAACCTTTGGTCCATCCTAGTGTCAGTTGAGCCCTGGATTACAGATGCTTTGCAACACCTACTCTCCAATTCATTGGACTCACCCAGGACAACTAACCAGGAGATGATGATGGATAATGTCCATCCCCATGAACAGAAAGTGTCTTTTGAATGGTCCTTGGGAATCTGAGATGTGGGGAAGGAGCCCAATAACACTAGTCCAGACCCCACATTCCACAGCCTCCAGGGGAACTGAGGCATGTGTCAATATTCACCAGCATTCTGTTGTGTTTCATATTTTTGTTCAGATTTGTGCAGTCTGTTATAAGCCAACTTTTTATAAGACATGAAGATCAGCTTGCAGACAGGCACCCTAGCTACACTGATTGACAAGCAATGTCCCCTTCTTGATAAGATGAGTGCTGCTCACAAGAGGTAAGCAGAGAGTAAGTGATCTTTAGGGGATGCTAGGCTAGAGAAAGTGACTTTATTTATTTATTTTATAAAAGATTTATTTTATTTCTTTCTCTTCCCTTCCCCTCCATCCCCATTGTCTGCTCTCTGTGTCCACCCACTTTGTGTTCTTCTATGTCCACTTGCATTCTTGACAGGTGGCACCGGGAAACTGCATCTCTTTTTTTGTTGTGTCAGCTCTTGCTGTGTCAGCTCTGCATGTGTGAGTTGCCATTTTTGGTGGTCTGCACATTTTCACATGGGGTAGCTCTCCTTGCAGGGCACACTCCTTGCATATGGGGCACCATTACGTGGGGGAACCCCTGTGTGGCAGGGTGTTTCTTCTGTGTGGCAGCACTGCACATGGGTCAGCTCACCACATGGGCCAGAAGGTGCTAGGTATCGAACCCTGGACCTTCTACATGGTAGACAGATGCTCTACCAATTGAGCCATGTCTGCTTCCTGAGATAGCAACTTTAAAAATGGCCAGCCTTATTGACACCTACAGAAAGGCTAAGGGAACAACAGCAGTGCTGATGGAGGAGTTAACTTCGATGGTACTAGAACTACAGGAAAAGAGATCCAGATGTTCCAAACAAGAAGAAGAGATGAAGAAGACGCTGAAAACACTGGAGTCTCAAGAAGAGGTCATGAGAACCACCAGAGTACCAGGCACTTTCCTAAATTCAGTGTGTTTGGAATCCCTTCCACTCCCTGATGTTCCCTCCTCCAGCAGTGGGCCTGGGTCGTTCTTAAAGCAGCACTAAGCTTCTGGTCCACTCAGGCCTGCAGAGCCACCAGGCAGGAACGATCCTCTCCAATTCCATCTGAGAGTCTTTGAGGCCAGTGGATGAACAGAACTTCTTCCATGGGCTGGAGATACTCTACCTTCACCTCCTGGACATACACGTGATTTCCTCCTTGGTCTATTCCTCCTTCAAGCACATGCAGTTTGAACTTGAGGAACACACCAGAAATATGTGAACTACTATGACTGATGAAATGCTTAATATAGTTAAGAGACTATTTAAGACACTTAGTTCTTTGTTTATGTATGATCATTTGTGTGTTTATTAACCTTATCATATTTATAATTTAAATTTCTGTTGCTCTTATAAGTATAAACTTTCTTTTATTTGTTCTCATTTACATTATATCTATTTAATAATTAAACCCATGTAGTTCATTAATGAGATTTTTAAAATGCGAAAGGAATATCAACTTGCAAGAGTTTGTTCCCAAGAAAACAAAGTTATAATTAAATGAAAATTTTACCTAAATATGTAATAGGTAAAAAACAAAAATAGAAGTTTTCTCACTTGGAGGGAAGGTAAAGAGCATACTTACAAAGAACAATATATAATTCAATGGAATATTCAAAAATAATAAAGAATAAAAATTTAAAAGTGATATCTTCACATGGAGATATTTTTATTCCCTTTCAAGAGTGCTTGCAGCATGGGTTCACTGAGCAGGAAGAAATCCCTCCTGGATAACATCAGAAAATCTACACTCCCCACACCACACTCATCTCTCACTCCTGCTTTCCATTTAAATGACACACCTCAAAGGAAAGATGAGGGTACAGCAAGGAGCTCCTTTCCAAGGGAAGCAGCTGGCATTCCTAAGATAATAATTCTACTCATATATAATGGTGCTATGAGAAACTGTGAAGAAAAACTGGAGGTTTCTAATGACCATCGAGGAAAGCAGCAAATGAACATTTGAGGCATCCACATAACGTAAATGAACCAATAAAGCACCATGACTTCTCCACAAAATAGAGAAAAAAAACTGGGCTTGGTTGTGGGGTTAGATCAATGAAGTTAATAAAGTCATTGTCACTATGGAGCTGATAATTTAGGAATGGAAGATTTGAAAAGAAATTGAAGAGAATCCATGGCATGTCAGGAGATGTTAAGGGTGATGGAGAACCATAAGGAGGGAAGGTAGAGAGTGTAGATTCTGGGACAAAAAAGGGGGCTCATGGAAATAGACATGAGGCAAGCTCTATCTGAGCAGTGTGTGTTCCTGGCACAAGCATTGAAGGATGAGGGGCCAGAGCAGATGAGAGCACTCAGTAGATGTGATGAGCATGAAAGTTGTGAGAACCAGCCAGGGTCCAGAGGAGCTGGAACACACTGAGTCACATGCAGGGTGAGGGGGCTAAAAATGACATGGGCCAGAGGACTGAAGACACTGTCACTGTGGTAGAGGAAAGAATTTTAATTCAAAATGACAGTGACTGCAATGTAGAGGGAAAGGTAAAACAGAGAGACAGGTTTGGGACTCTGACCATGACTTTAGGCTGAGCATGGTGAGGGCAAGAACCTGGTGGGAACCATGTAGATGGAGACACAGTGACAAGATCAGATCCAGGACATGAGTCTTGATGACTGTGGGTGCAAGAACAATAGGAGATAGGAGGTTACCACTGAGAGTTTGAGCTGAGCATCTGCATGAGGGTGGCATCCTCCAAAAACAGGGGTGGCTGGCAGAGGAATGTGTCTGTTGGATATTGGACTGAGATCATTTGTGAGGGGGGTGCTTTCACAGTCTCCTTAGTCATCACATTGCAAATAACAAGTGCTCGGTATCACAGCAGCAAATTAGACACAGAGAGGTGATCACATGTGCAGTGGTAAAGTTAATGGATTAGTGGGCACTGAGAGTTGAACAGAGAAGTTTTCCAAGTTATAGGAAGATTCCAAAGGGTAAACTGGTGGGTCTCCTTATGGCCAGATCCCTGCTTAGCATTCCCTGTCATCAACATCACAAACTGCCTCACCAGTAGACTGCCCCAGCCTGTTATCCCAGGTAACGGCTTGAGTTTTGCAGAATCCCTAACCATTCACTGTCCCTACCATGGGCAGTAACAGCTTAGGTAGTCATGAAACCCAGAAGAGAGCTAGGGAATTGGCCTGAGCCTCCCACGTATTCATGGTGTAGGAAGGAGGGGCAGTTCTTGCCCTTTGGCTAATAAAAGGTCATGCCAACCAAGGTATTACCTGGATACTATCTCTGCCTGGGATTGGGCTTTTATGTCTAGAGGTCTGACTTCAGGACCATGTGGTCTTCACTATTGAGGTACCTGCCAAGTCCCCATGCTTCTGAAAGTCATTCCCAGAGTTTTCACCCTATTTCACAATGAATGCCTTCCTCTTCCACCCCAGTCTCCAAGCCAGGGGTCCAAAATACTTAAGCTACAATTTCTCGGCCCATCCAATCAGAATGGATTCCTAGGGCCTGCCTGCAACTTAGCCTGAGAGTGCTTAAGGGAATCCTGAGAAGAAATTCAAAGCTAGACATTACTAGTATTAAGCCATTCATCCCTCATGAAGAGAGTTCAAGGTTGGAAATGTTTTTCCAGGCTCACCACTTTGGAATGGAAGGGTCACTCCTCACTGCCTCCTCAGGAGTAATAACTCCATGGGACTAGAAATCCCGTGGTCGCTGTGGGAGCCAGAGTAGCAGGAGAACCCGTGCGGCCAGCTGTGCTGAGTGTGTACTTCCCTGAATCCATCTGTTTAGGTGGGGCTATGTTGGTTAGAGATGTCATTTGTAGTGAAGTGTATTTTTTAGTTCTGAAAACTGGTGGGAGCACTATACCAGAAATGGGTTGGCTTTTCTTATGGGAAGTTGTCAGGCTAAAAGCTTACAGAAGCTGTGAAAATGTCCTAATCAAGGCATCATCCTAGATGCTGTCTTCCCAAAGGTTGGCTACTGGTGATCCTGGACGCCTGATCGTGACAAGACACAGTGACATCTCTGCAGAATCAAGTCACTGGCTTCTCCTCCAGGCTCTCTTTCTAGCTGACATGTGGGCAGTCAGGTCAATGGCATATTTCTTCCCTCTCCTCAGACTTCTCCACATCCTCTTTTGGTAGTTGTGTGTGCACTGCTGATCTCACCCTCCAGCCACTGGGGCCTCTCTCATCCAGGTTCTTGGGGTTAATCTGATGTTGCAACTGTTTTCTGTGTTTCTGCTGCTTTTATTCAACCATTTAAAAAGGACTCAAATAGGAGGATTAAGGCCCACCCTGTCTCTTGCCAGCTAACTAAAGGACCTGAACAGGAGTAATTTAATCAAGAGTTACCACCTCCAACACACAGGAAGGGATTGCCTCCATGGACATGACCTGTTCTGAGATCCAGATAGCTTCAAACTGTCACAGTTGGGTACATGGAGCCCTTTCTAGGGATCAGAAAATATGGTGTTCCTGTAGAAAGTCCTGCAGAGGTGGGTATAGGGGCTCCCCTTTCTCCTAGTGTTCAGGAGAGCCATGTCGTGAATGGCAAAGGCCTGTTGGTCAGGTTGTCTGTGTAATCATGCATGCAGAAACCACTACATGCATATGGACATGGACATATATGTGTACATACAAATACACACATATGAAGTTATATATGCATATCTTTTCATTTATAACCCATATTCCCTTTTCTCACTGATGGAAATAATATTTTTTTCCAAAAGGCCTCTATAATTTTTTCTCTTTTCATCACTCCCTTTTTTAGTATGCATGTTTGATCTCTATTTTCCACTACAAATTTCCTCAAATATCCAGGTTCCTGGTTGTTTACTCACACTTAGCTACTAGGGGTATACACCTGTCTAAGAACTCTGTTTAGGTGGGGTCTGTGTCTTTTGGTGTATTTCTGTGGGTTGATGGAGTTCAGTTTTTTATAGCATTTTATTGAGATATTATCACACAGAGCCCATCTAAAGTGTGCAATCAATGGCTTTCAATATAATCAGTGTTGTGAAACCATCACCACAATCAATATTAGGACATTTTCATCATTCTGAATGGAAAACCCCATAACCAACAGCAGCTACCTCTTAATTCCTCTATCCTTCCCCCACCCTATATAACCATTAATAACCATTCTGTGTCTATAGGTTTATTGATAATTACATTTTAAACAAAAAAGACCTCTACCATTTGTAGTACTCTATGTCTGGTTTTCTTCATATAGGAAAATGATTTTTATTTTGGTGATTTTCTAATTAGAGGTGTTCTAGGTTTATATAAACTCATGAAAAATATAACATTCCCATATCACCCCCTATTGGTGACACTTTGCATTGGTGTGCTACCTCTGGTGCGATGGGTCAACAATATTAAAATATTACTGCTAAGTAAAGCCCATAGTTTTCATTAGTTATATTTCCCCCCTATTCCACCCTATTGTTGTACCTATAATAGTGATGTGCATTTGCTATATCTCCTGAAAGAACATTCTTATATTTGTACCTTTAACCACAGTCATCCTCCACACATGGTTCACTGTGTTATACCCATGTTCTACCCTCTAGCTTTCCTTCTAGTTATACACATGACCAAAAACTTCCCCTTTAAACACATACACATGTAATTCAGTGCTATCAATTATACTCACAGTAATGTGCTCCCATCACCCCTGTCCATTTCCAAAGATTTACAATCAATCTGATGAAAAATTCTTCAAAATTAAGTGTTATCTCCCCATTTTTACACTCCTTCCATCTCCGGGTAACCTATAGTGTAGATTATAATCCTATGAGCTAGTGTTTTGTAATTAGTTGATGTGAGTGAAATCATATTATATTTTTCTGTTTGTTCCTGGCTTATTTCACAAAACTCTATAATGTGACATGAATATGGTCTTCATTCTTTCTTACACCCAAATTGCATTCATATATGGTCTTCATTCTTTCTTACACCCAAATTGCATTCATATGTATATATATGTACACATTTTGTTTATCCATTGATCAGTTAACGGACAATTGTCTCCATTCTTTGGTAACTGTGAATAAAGCCACTATGAACATCAGTGAGCAAATGTCAGGCGGCGGACTTGTCCCAGTGGTTAGGGCATCTGTCTACCACATGGGAGGTCCGTGGTTCAAACCCTGGGCCTCCTTGACCAGTGTGGAGCTGGCCCATGTGCAGTGCTAATGTGTGCAAGGAGTCCTGTGCCACGCAGGGATGTCCCCCGTGTAGGGGAGCCCCACGCTCAAGGAGTGCACCCCATAAGGAGAGCCGCCCAGTGTGAAAGAAAGTGCAGCCTGCCTAAGAATGGCATTCCCCACACGGAGAGCTGACAAAACAAGATGATGCAACAAAAAGAAACAGAGATTCCCATGCCGCTGACAACAGAAGTGGACAATGAAGACACAGCAAATAGACACAGAAAACAGACAACTGGGGTGGGGGTGGAGGGGGAACAGGGGAGAGAAATAAATAAATAATAATAATAAAGTCTTTTTTTAAAAAAGTGAACAAATATCTGTTCGCGTCCCATCTCACAGTTCCTCTGATTATGAACCCAGGAGCATGATTGCCCAATCATATAACAAGTCTATCCTTAGCTTACTGAAGAACTGCTAAAGTTTCTTCCATAGCGGCTACCCCATTTTACATTGCACAAGCAGTGTATGACTGTTAGCCTTCCTCCACATCCTTTCCAACAATTGCAGGTCTCTGGGTGTTTTTTATACTGGCCATTCTAGTAGGTGTGGTATGAAATCTCACTGTGGTTTTGATTTGCATTTCTCTAATAGGCTGGTGGTGAAAAGCACTTTGGATCCATTGGGTAGGCTGCTTTCTTGACTAGGTCCTTTCAAGCAGAAATGATTTGATTGTGAGGAGGTTCCATTTATCTCTTTCTCTTTCACTCTAAGTGTTTGAGTGTAAAGTCTAAAAAACGTTGCCCAGCGTAAGGTCTGAAGATTCTTCCCCACATTTTTTTCTATGAGTTTTATGGTCCTGGTTCTTATCTTTATATCATTGATCATTTTTGGTTCATTTTTGCTTAAGGTATGAGGTAGGGGCAAGGTCTGAAATGGTGGAAAGGCAGCTGGTTAATGGGAGGAAATACTTGGAAATCACAGATCTGATAAGGGCTTAATATCCATGATCTATAAAGAGATTCTACAACTTAATACAAAACAACAAATGGCACAATTAAAAAATGAGCCACAGAGGTGTTTGAACAAATGATCAAAGCTCCCCCCCTCCACATGCACGGTGTTGATAATAGGGAAGCAGTGGACGTGGGTGGTAACATTAGCGTGTTCTATTTCCTGAATGATTTTTAAGTAAACTTTAAAACTTCTCTAGTTAAAATGATGAGTTATCTGGAAATAGATAACAAATTATGTCAACTTTAAATCTGAGAAGGCAAAGAAAAATGTCTTTCATGTGTAACTACTGAAAGAATGTAAAAATAGTGTATATCTTCTAAAGAAATAGAAAAGATAAGTTTGAATAAGGACTTTGATTCCAAAGAAGACATTGAGGAGAAAAATAATATTAAACAGTGAGAATAAAGAAAAATTATATGGAAGGAAGGAAGATTAAATTTAAACTTGAATAGTAATTTCAGTCATATAAGTGTTCCACCTAATCAAAATTTTCAAAAGGATTTTTTAAGAACTCTATGTGTTTCACTTTAAAACCCAGGCCCTCCTGACCCATGTGGTGAGCTGGCCCATGCCCACCTGACTGATACCCCAAGGAATGCCATGCCACACAGGGGTGTCCCCCGCATAGGGGAGCCCCACGCTCAAGGAGTGCACCCCAAAGAGAGCCGCCCTGTGAGAGAAGAGAAAAACACAGCCTGCCCAGCAATGGCACCACACACATGGAGCACTGATGCAGTAAGATGACACAACAAAATGAGATAGAGATTCCCAGGCCACTGACAAATGGACACAGAAGAACACACAGTGAATAGACACAGAGCAGACAACTAGGAGGTGGGAGTGGGGGTGGAAAGGGGAGAGAAATAAATGAAAATAATAATTCTGTTTATAAAAAAAACAAAGCCCATCTAAGGGGAAGCAGATGCAGTGCAAGTTGTTGAGCCCCTGCTTTCCATGTTCAATCCCAGGTACCTTCTGAAAAAAATCAAAGATAAACAGCATGTTTGGCAGTAAAATATGGATTTTATATAATCACAGATAAACACAAATATAAGTAAATCTTGTGTCAGTATGGCAACAGCAAATACACAATCATTAAGGAAAAAGTACTGGAATTGTAGGGTCTTATCATATCATTAAAAGGTTTAAATTCTGAGAAAAAAATAGTAAATTAAAATTGAAGTGTACCTATTTGCAAGCTTTTGCAAACTGACAGAATTACATGTAAGAGACAAACCCAAAACCCAATAGAAGATTTTGGGATGACTCTTTCAGCAAGGGATGGAATAGAAGAAAAATTATCAACATGGATAACAGACTACTTCTTAATGCACACTTTTCTATAAGCCATCTATATAAATCATGGTAAAGAGAAAAACACACTTTTCATGAACTTAAGGAACTGAAGGGCTGAGGCAGGAGAAGGATATGTAGGAGACAACCATGGTCATCCTGTCAGCAAAAAGGAGGCTCTAATAAGAGAAAAAGAGGAAGCAAAGTAGAAGGGGCCAGATGAACTTAGAAAGTGAAGGATGGATGTCACACGGAAAGAGAGAAGTAAAGAAAGGTCACAAAGTTTTGGCCTGAACACTTGTCAGGAGGGATATGCTGGCTATGGAAAAGGGAGAGGCCAAGAAGGAGGAGTTTGGGGAAGGAGTCTAGAGTTCGGCATTGGCACATTACACACAGAAGTGGGATGTCCTGGATACAACTCTGTGTAAATATGGAGTGTGTGGGAACACTGGGTTAGATAAATAGGGTTAGTATTCATGCCAGGTTAGAAGGAACTTAAAGCCAAGAGTAATCACATGACCCGCAAGAGAATCGATTTCTGAAGAAGGAAAGAGGTCCAAGTATGGAGCCCTGGGTGGGGGAATTAAAGCTGAGGAATTTTTGGAAGAAAACACAAACCAGCAGAGGAGACAGACATGGATAGACAAGAGAGTCTAGATGATAAAAAGAAAAAGGAGAATGTGGTGAAACAGAGATAAGTGATGGGAACACTTGAAGAAGTTCAGTGGAACCAACTGTGCTAAATGCAGCTAATGCCACAGTTAGTGGGATGTGAAGGATCTTCTGGGAGTAAGCTCTCCTTTTCTATCACCCAGAAGAAAGGAAAACATGTCCTTATATGAAGGATACCTATAACACCTTTAGGTCATAATACCCTAAACTTGAAGAGTCTGAAAATCCATACCAAAAGATACAAGAATTTTGTAATAGTCATTCAATTTCAAAGGATTCAATGATTAAAAACAAACAGGGAACTATTGATCCACCAAACAAGTAGAATGAATCTCAAAACAGTTATTTTGACAAACAATGCAGGCACCAAAATGTAAACTCCAATTGATTTCATTTTTATGAATTTCAAGATGTAGCAAAACAAATGTATGTGGATAGAAAGTAAGAACGAGAGTGAATATGTTGGGAGGTGGTTATTGATTGACATGTATAGGGATTATTTTCCAGATTCTTGGAAATGATTCATATCTTGAGAGGGCAAGTGGATGCTGTAGGTGAAGGAGATGAAAGATTTGAAAAATTTGATGTCAATCAGGTAAGAACAAAGCATTTAACTATATTCAAATCTTACATCACTTTTAAACAAGCAATAAGAGAGACAGAGAGAAGACTGCTTGTCAGAGTATAATGGAGAAAAGCACATTTTATTTTCAGTATCTTTCCCCCACTGACCACCTCACTGAGGAGCAGCCAGGCTGTCAGTCACTTGTGGGTTCCAGGCAGAATGTTGGGGAGTTCTCTGGGGTTTATTGTGGATACAGGGTTACTGGGCAGAGTCCTGTGGTGGCATCAGTGCCATGGAGGGCCTGTAGTGCTCTGTGGAGCTTGTCATTTGGACGATCCTAGGGAAGCTTTGAGAGGTGGTGATGGAGAGCAGTGGCACTACTCCATACCTCACATTCCACAGCCTCCTGGGGGACTCGGGGGCACTTCAATCTTTCTTCAGCATTCTGGGGTGCCTCCTCCTGTTCAGACTTGAGCAGTTTATTAGAAGCGGACTTTATATAAGCCATGAAAAACAGCTTGCAGACACACTAGCTACACTGATGGTCAGGAAATGTCAACTTCTTGATAAGATGAGTGCTGCTAACAGGAGGTATGCAGAGACTAAGTCATCTTTAGAGGAAGCTAGGCTAGGGAAAGTGACTTTAAAAATGCCCAGCCTTATTGACACCTACAGAAAGGCTAAGGGAACAACAGCAGTGTTGATGGAGGAATTAACTTCCGTGGTCCTAGAACTACAGGAAGAGAGATCCAGATGTCCCAAACAAGAAGATGAAATGAAGAAGATGCTGAAAACACTGGAGTCCCAAGAAGAGGTCATGAGGACCACTGCAGCACCAGGTGCTTTTCTATACTCCTTGTATTTGGAATCCCTTCCCCTCCCTGATGGTCCCTCCTGCAGCAGTGGGACTGGATTGGGCTTAAAGCAGCACTGAGCTTCTGCTTCCCTCAGGCCTGCAGAGCCACCAGGCAGGGATGACCCTCTCCAATTCTACATCAGAGAGTTTTTGAGGGCATTGGATCAATGGAACTTGCTCCATGGACTGGAGATCTTCTACCTTCACCTCCTGGACACACAAGTGATTTCCTCCATAGTCAATTCCTCCTTCAATCACACAGAATTTCAACTTGAGGAACACACCAGAAATATGGAAATTTCTCTTTACAGAAATTCAACATGAAAGAAAATACTACTACTGACAAAATTGTTCATATACTTATGAGACTTATGTATCTGTTCATTATTTATTAATCTGTTCTTATATTTATGTTACAATTTTTGTGTTGATCTTATAAGTATAAACTTTCTTTTATTCTTCTCTGTATAATATGTTTTACATATGTAATTGTAAGTTGAACATATATGCAGTTGTCATGAGTTTTTTTAAGACAAAAACATTATAACTTACAAGAGTATATTGCCAAGAAACCTAAGTTATAAGTAAAAGTTAATAGACGTAAATTTTAAAATTTTAATAGTTGTAAAATAAAAACGAGATTTTCATCTTTCTTGGGAAGAAGGTAAACAGTATACTTACAAAGAATTTTACATAATTCAATGATCTATTTGAAAATAATAAAGAATAAAAATTTAAAAGTTATATCTTTACATGGAGCAGTTTTTATTCCCATGCAAGAGTGCTGCAGTATGAGTTGTATAAGCAGGAAGAAATCCCTCTTGGACGAGATCACAAAATCTACACTCCCTATCCCATACCCATCTCTCACTCCTGCTTTCCATTTCAATGACACACCCCCATGGAAAGCTGAGGGAGCAGCAAGGAGCTCCTTTCCTGGGGAAACAGCTGACATCACTAAGATGATAATTCTAGTCATATATAATACTGCTAGTCATGAAGCCCTGAAGAGAGCTCAGGAATTGGCCTGATCCATCGCACATATTCATGGTATAGGAAGGAAGGGCTGTGCTTGTCCTTTGGCTAATAAAAGTTCATGCCAACCACGGTATTACCTGGGATACTCTCTCTGCCTGGGATTGGGCTTTTATTTCTGGAGATCTGACTTCAGGACCATGTGATCCTCACTATTGAGGTAACCTGCCAAATCCTCATGCTTCTGAAAGTCATTCCGAAAATTTTCACCTTTTTTCACATTGAATACCTTCTTCTTTTTTTATTTCATTATGATGTTTTAATTTATTTCTCTCCCCCTTCCCTCCTCCCCCAAGTTGTCTGCTCTCTGTTTCCATTCACTGCGTGTTCTTCTGTGACCGCTTCTAATCTTATTAGCGGTACCGGGAATCTGCATTTCTTTTTGTTGCTTCATCTTGTTGTATCGGCTCTCCATGTGTGTGGTGTCATTCTTGAGCAGGCTGCACTTTTTTTTGCACTGAGTGGCTCTCCTTACGGTGCACACTCCTTGTGCGTGGGGCTCCCCTACGCAGGGGGCATCCCTGTGTGGCACAGCACTCTTTGCGCACATCAGCACTGCACGTGGGCCAGCTCCACATGGGTCAAAGAGGCCCGGGGTTTGAACCACAGACCTCCCATGTGGTAGTGGACAGCCTTTCCATTGGGCCAAGTGCGCTTCCCTGAATACCTTCTTATTCCACCCCAGTCTCCAAGCCAGGGGCTCAAAATACTTAAGCTAGAATTTCTCAGCCCATCCAATCAGAATGGATTCGTAGGGCCTGCCTGGAACTTAGCCTGAGAGGGATTAAGGGAATCCTGAGAAGAAATTCAAAGGTAGACTTATTATTTGTATTAAGTCATTCATTCCTCACGAAGAGGTTTCAACGTTGTAAATGCTATTCCTGGTTCACCACTTTTTAATGAAAGGGTCAATCCTCAGTGTCTCCTCAGAAGTAATAGCTCAGTGGGATAAGGAAGCCCGTGTTCACCATGGGAGCCAGAGTACCAAAAAAGAAACAGTGCTGACAGTTGTACCCTTAGTTTGCATTGCTTACATTTTCCCCATATTCCACCCTATTGTTAGTACTTATAATAACCTGCATTTCTTGTATTACTACTATTAACAATAGTCACCATTCATTAGATGGTTCAATGTGCTATAAACATTTTATCCTGTAGCTTTCCTTCTTTTACCATACATGATCCCAAACTTCCCCTTTAAACACATTTAGTCACATAATTGACTGCTGTCAATTAAATTATACACACAATAATATGCTACATCACCTCTACCCATTTCCAAACAATTGTAATCAACATAATGAAAAATTCTTCACAAAGTAAGTGTCAGGTCTCCATTTTTACACTGCTTCCATCTCTGCGTAACCTATATTATAGATTATAACCCTATGAGTTAGCTTTATAATTGGTGGATATTAGTGAAATCATAATATATTTGTCTTTCTGTGCATGGATTATTTCAAAAAGTCCATAATGAGGGCGGCGGACTTGGCCCAGTGGTTAGGGCGTCCGTCTACCACATGGGAGGTCTGCAGTTCAAACCCTGGGCCTCATTGATCCGTGTGAAACTGGCCCATGTGCAGTGCTGATGCACTCAAGGAGTGCCCCGCCACACAGGGGTGTCCCCTGCATAGGGGAGCCCCACGCGGAAGGAGTGCGTCCCATAAGGAGAGCCGCCCAGTGCGAAAGAAAGTGCAGCCTGCCTAAGAATGGCACTGCCCACACGGAGAGCTGACACAGCAAGATGACACAACAAAAAGAAACACAGATTTCCGTGCCGCTGACAACAACAGAAGCAGACAAAGAAGACTCAGTAAATAGACACAGAAAAGACAACGGGGGGGGGGGGGGGAAGGGGAGAGAAATAAATAAACAAATAAATCTTTAAAAAAAAAAGTCCATAATGTGATATGAATAAAGTCTTCCTTCTTTCTTACATCCAAGTTGATGTCCTTTGTATGTATATATCACATGTCACTCATCCATTCATTGAATACCATGTCACTCATCCATTCATTGAATACCGATATAAGAATATCGGTGAGCAAAGGTCTATTCACGCTCCATCTTTCAGTTCCCCTGAGTATGAACCTAGTAGCGTGATTGCTGGATCATATACCAATTCCATGCTTAGCTCCCTAGGAAATGCTAAACTGTCTTCCACAGTGGCTACCCCATTTTCCATTGCCACCAGCTGGGAATGACTGTTCCTCCTTCTCCATATCCTTTCCCACAATTGCAGTTTTCTGGTTGTTTTTTTTTTTTTATAGTGGCCATTCTGGTAGGTGTGTTATGATATCTCATTGTGGTTTTGACTTGCATTTCCCTAATAGCTACTTGTGGAAAGCATATTTTCATGTGTTTTTAAGCCATTTGTGTTTGCTCTTTGGAAAAATGTCTTAAGTCTTTTGCCCATTTTGCCATTTTGTTTGTCTTTTCATTCTTGAATTGTGGTTTTGCTTTACATATTCTGGAGAGTAAACCCTTATTAGGTATATGGTTTACAAGTATTTTCTTCCATTGTATAGGCTGCTTTCTTGACCAATCTTTTCAAGCATAAATTATTTGATTGTGAGGAGCTTCCATTTATTTATTTTTCTTCCATTGCAAGTGCTTCCATTGTAAATAAGAAATCTTTGCTCTGCCCAAGGTCTAAAGATACTTCCTGACATTGTCTTCTGTGAGTTTAATGGTCTTGGCACTTTTCTTTAGGTCTTTGATCATTTTCAGTTAATTTCTGTTTAAGGTATGAGGTAGGGATAAGGTCTGAAAGGGTGAAAAGGCAGCTAACTTAAAGGGAGAAAGTATTTGGATGTCACAAATCTGATAGGGTTTGCTATCCATGATTTATAAATAGATTCTGCAACTCAACACTAAAGCAAGAAATGACCCAATTAAAAATGGGCAAAAGACTTTATTGAACAAATCATCAAAATTCACACTCACATGCACAGTGCTGATGGTAGGGAAGCAGTATGTATATGGGTGATTATATTGGAAAAATCATGCATGATTTTTCAGTAAACCTTACAAATTCTCTAAGTAAAATGATGTCTCATCCTGGAAATGCATAATAGATTGTTAGATTTGATAAGGCAATGAAAAATGTTGTCTTTTCATCTATAACTACTAAAAGAATATGAAAATAATGTATATCTTCTAAATAACAGACAGGCAAAGCCAAGAGACTCCAGATGATAAAAAGAAAAAGGAGAATGTGATGAACCAGGAATAAGTGATGGGAATGCTTCAAGAAGTACAGAGGAACCAGCTGTGCCAAAAGCAGCTGGTGAAGCAATTAGTGGGATGTGACAGATCTTTTGGGATTGAGCTTTCCTTTCTATTGCTCAGAGGAAAGGAAAACATGTCCTTATATAATGGATACTCATAATATCTTTAGCGCATAACACAAACTTCAAGGACCCAATCATTCACCAAGAGGAACGTGAATAAATATTTTGTAATACGGTCAATTTCAAAGGAGTAAATGATAAAAGGAGGGAACTGCTGATACACCAAATAACAAGCATGAATCTCAAAACAATATTGTGAGCAAAGGATGCAGGCACCAAAATGTTAATTCCAATTTATTTCATTTTTATGAATTTCAAGATGTGGCAAATGAAATGTATGAGGAAAGAAAATGAGAATGAGGGTGAATATGTTGGGAGGTGGTTATTGATTGAAGCGAATAGGGATTATTTTTCCAGATTAGTGGAAATGATTCATATCTTGATAGGGTAATTAGATACTGTAGAGGAAGGTGATAAAAGGTTTGAAAAATTTGACATCACTCAGTTAAGATCAATATATTTAACTGTATTTATATTTTACATCAATTTTAAACAAACAATTAGAGGAAGAGAGAAGACTGCTCATAAGAACCAAGAGTACCTACAACTGGAAGCAGGAGAATTGCATCCATCATCCATGTGCAATCTAAGTTCCTCTTGATCTAGAGGTGGAGTGGACATCACCATCCCAGGGTCCACAGAATGGAGGAATAAAATATGGATTAGAGTGGACTTACTGATATTCTACTATTAAAATATTGTGACTAGTAACATAAGAAATTGCATCATTTACATGGAGAAAGTGGCCACAGTAGTTGCTGAGGACAGGGAGAGGGAAGAAGAGATGTGATGAAGGGGCACTTTTTGGACTTGGAGTTATCCTAAATGATTTTGCAGGGTCAGATGCTGGGACATTTTATATCCTTCCATAACCCACTAAATGTACATGATAAACTATTTATCATCCATGTGGTGCAGCAGTGCTCCAAAATGTGTTCGCTGAGTGCGATGAGTGTGACACAATGATGGGGAGGTTGTTGGTGTGGGAGGAGTGGGTTGGGGGGGTGGGAGGTATACGGGAACCGCTTATGTTTTTTATAATATAACCTTTTCTGTGATGTATGTATCTTCAAAAAAATAGAATTTACAAAAATGGGGAGTGGGTTACATGGGAACCTCTTATGTTTTTTTAAATGTAATGTTCTATGTGATCTATTAACTTTAATTTAAAAAGTGTTTAAAAAGGAGTAAAATGGAGAAGGAAAGCAAGATGGCGTCACACTAAGTGCACCCACATCATCTGTCCTACAAAATAAATGGCTGAGTGAGGACAAAGTCCTGCCTGAGTGAGCTGTTTGAGAACCCACAATGCAGAGGCTTCAGGGCAACAATCTGGAGAGAGTCTGACAAAAAGACCAATTTTTCAATGTAAAACCATGAGTTTCTTAAGCTCAAGGCTGTAGCTGTGGGATGGCTAAGCCCCTCCCTCAGGGCAGGAAGCCAAGGCGTTCTCACCCTTGCCAGTCACCCAGCTGGAGGACACAAACTCTGAAAGTGGCAGGGTTCTGGTGAAGGGTGGAGAGGGGTCCCCCAAGTGCAGGTTCAATTGTCTGGACCCTCTTTTTTGAGCTTTGAGGGGCATACCAGCTGGCTTGAGAAGAAACCAGGAAGAGGGGTGAGGCGAATCTGATGAGGCAGCCTGATTTACCTAACCTCCCTGTGATAGGGAAAATTGGTCTGGGTGAAGGTGGACTCAGGCAATTAACTAGTCCTGTGCAACTCACCTAAGGCAGTGGGACAGTAGGAAGTGCTTAATAGGCTTCCAAGATATATTTAGGGTTCCTGGCCAGGTGTGGGTGCGCTCTCTCAAAAAGACTGAGAGTCATTTTTTCTGTGGTGAGTTAATTCACCAGGGTCATATTTGAATTTCAAAAGGGAACTCTCACAGGCTATTGATTCCTACTGCCCTGGGAGAAAAAGCAGTTAGAAAACAAATGGGGGTCTGGGAAGGGAAGGACAGATTCCTAGTCAGCAGTTTATCCAATTGCAAAGAGTCAATCCTGCCCCAGGGAAAGGGACTCTTTCTGAAGAGCTAATGAGCCCAACCAGAAAGTTCAGATCAGTGGAGGAGTTTCAGCCTTGGGTAGTTTGATTCTTGGCTCCTCTTAGAGAGGTGACCCACTGGGATATTAAATATCTAGCTGATACTTTAGGACAGGGAAAACATGGACATTATCCTTATATAAGCTTCCCTTGGGTCTCTTATTTTTCATTGAAAAAAAGGTTATTTTTGTTATATAATTTAACTTAGTTTACTCACTAAAACCCACTGCAAAATCTGCTGTGAGAAGGCTACAAGGTAATTCATTAACATCGGCAGCCTGACAGGCTCCACATGGGCTTAAGAGAGAAGTCTGCTTTTTCTTAGTGATTGGTTGACCCCTTGCTTGTGGGTTTGTCTGTTTTTCTTTTCTTGTCCTTCCTTCCTCTTCATCCTCCCCACCCCTTTTTAATTAGGGGCTGCCAGCTTGTTTCTTATTTGATTTGTTTGCTCTTCCTCCATTTCCTCTTTTCTGTGTGTACTGATTTTGGCTACCAACACTATCTCTTTTCCTTCCTACATCTTTCTATCTTGTACCTTCTGTTGTTGCTCTTACATTCCACCTCACCTTGTTTAGCCCACAATTTTTCTGGCTTTTTATTTCTAACACTTCTGTTTTTTATCTTTTATTAACACTTTCTGTTTTTTCCGTTCTTTCCTTTCCCTCTCTCCTCATCACGCTGGCCTTTTAATTCATACTATATTCTTCTCCATGTTAAGTTTTCCATTTCATTATAGGTGCTCTGTTTTTTATTCCTATACCTCTACTCTGCTTACACAAGTTTAATATTCATTCTCCTAGGTCCTATATGGTTCTTCTGCTAACCTTTACTATTTTACAAAATTTTACAAAATTACTATTATACATTCTCTTTTCTTACATCTTTTACTTTTCCTGGCCATAATCTGTTTCCTTCAAGGGAACTTAGACAACATCAAGGAAATAGAATAAAAAGAACAAAGTGTTAAAGAGAATACTTAACACACACACACAAAGCAGCAACTAAATAATACCAGAGGCTACACAGAGAAGCTAATCAACTGAACAAACCCACCAAGATAAAATAATGACCAGACAACAACAAAAAATTACAGACCATACCAATAATTATGAAGACATGGCCCAGTCCAATAAACAAACTAAAAACCAGGAAGAGGAGCAGAACATCAAACAACTAATCAAAGCTGTCCACACTAATATCACAGACCAGCTCAGTGAAGTGAAGGAAGAGATTAAAGATATTAAGAAAACACTTGGAGAGCATACTGAAGAAATTGTAAACACACACAAAGGATAACAGATACGATGGTCATGAATGGCACAATCCAAGAAATCAAAAATACACTCTCAGCAAGCAACAGGAGATTTGAATAGGCAGAGGAAAGAATTAGTGATGTGGAAGATGGTACATTTAAAATCAAACGGCTAGTAAAATTGAGAGATAGAAAGATAGAAAAATTGCAGCAGAGTTTTGTGTTTAGAGTGACAATGCAAAATGTACAAACATATGCATTATAGGCATCCCAGACGGAGAAGAGAAGCGAAAGTAGACAGAAGGGTGTTATAATAAATAATGGCTGAAAACTTCCCAAACCTACAGAGGGAATTGTATGTATATGTCCAGGAAGCACAGTGCACCCCAAACATTTTAAACCCCAACAGGCCTATTTCAAGACATGTTCTTGTCAAATTATCCAATACTCAAGACAAAGAGAAAATACTGAAGGCAGCAAGAGAAAAGAGAGCCATAACATACAAGGGAAACTCAATAAGATTAAGTGCTGATTTCTTATTTGAAACCATGGAGGCAAAAAGGTAGTGGTATGACATAGTCAAGGGATGAACAGAAAAAAATTTCCACCCAAGAATACTCTATCCAAAAAAGCTGGCATTCAAATATGATGGAGATTTCAAAATATTCACAGATAAACAGAAACTAAGAGAGGATGCAAATAAGCAACCTGCCCTTAGAGAAATACTAAAGGGGCAGGCAGACTTGGCTCAAGCAATTGGGCTTCCATCTACTATATATATATAGGAGGTCCAGAGTTTGATGTCCATGGCCTCCTGATGAAGGTAGGCTTGCCCATGTGACAAGGTGGCCCATGCAGAGTGCGGGCCCATGTTGAGTGTAGGCCCACATGAAGTCCCGGACTGCATGGAGTGGTGGCCTGCACAGAGAACTACAGTGCACAGGAGTGCTGCCCCACACAGGAGTGTGGCACAGTACAGGAGTGCTAGTCCATGTGGAGAGCTGGTGCAGCAAGATGATGCAACAAAGCAAGACACAGAGGAGACATGATAAGAGATGAAGCAATCAGGGACCTGAGATGGTGCAAGAGAATGATTGCCACTATCCCACTCCAGAAGGTCTCAGGATCAATTCCCAGAGTGACCAAATGAGAATTCAGACACAGAAGAACACACAGTGAATGGACACTGAGAGCAAGAGGGATGGGGAAGGAGGGAAAATAAATAAATAAATAATGGAAAAAAGAAATACAAAAGGGAGTTCTTCAGGTTGAAAGAAAAGTACGGAAGAGACAGATTTGGAGGTGAGTATAAAAACAACTAAAAAGACTAAAAGAAATAAAAACAACATATAACTTACAGAAATCCAAAGAAAATATGGCTATGTAAGTAATTCCTTGAGAGTAATAACACTGAATGTTAATGAATTAAATTCAACAGTCAAGAGACACAGATTGGCAGAATGGGGAAGGAAATATGGCCCATCTATATGCTGTCTACAAGAAACCCACCTTATATCGAGGGATTCAAGGAGGCTGAAAGTGATTGGCTGGAAAATAATCTTAGAAGCAAAAAATAACCAAAAAAAGGGCAGATGTAGCTACACTAATATTGAACAAAATAGATTTCAAGTGAAAAATGATTGTGAGAGACAAAGATGGACACTACATATTAGTAAAAGGGGTGATGTTTCAAGAATAAAAGACAATCATAAATATTTCTGTCCCCAACCAGGGCACCTCAAGATACATTAGACAAACACTGCAAAAACTAAGGGAAGGAATAGATGCCTGTACAATTATAGTGGGGGACTTTCATACACCATTATCACGCTTAGACAGAATATCTCAACAGAGAATCAATGAAGAAACAAAGACTTTGAATAATATATTAGAGGATCTGGGCCTAATAGACATAGAAGAACACTACACCCAAAGACAGCGGGATATACATACTTCTCAAGTACATATGGAACATTCTTCAAGATAGACCACCTTCTAGGCCACAAAGAAAGTCTCAATGATTTCAGAAAGATTAAAATCTTACAAAATAATTTCTCTGACCACAATGGAGTGAAGCTGGAAATATTCAAGGGCCAGAGAACAAGCTTAGGCACAAAGACATGGAAGTTAAGCAACACACTATTAGACAAACAGTGGATCAAGGAGGAAATCTCAAAAGAAATCAGTAACTACCTCAAAATTAATGAAAATGACAACACAACATGTCAAAATTTATGGGATGCAGCAAGAGCTGAACTGAGACATAAATTCATAGCCATGAATTCATATATCAAGAAAGAAGAAAGAGCTAAAATTGAAGACCTAACTGCACACTTTGAGGAATTAGTAAAAAAACAATGGACTTACCCTAAAGGAAGAAGAAAGAAAGAAATAACAAAGATCAGAAGCAGACTTAAATGAAATAGATATTAAGAAAGTACTAGAAAAAATAAAGAAAAGAGGTAGTTGAGACAATCAATAAAATTGATAAACCCTTAGCCAGACTAACAAGGAAAAAAAGAAGATACAAATACACAAAATAAGAAATGAGAAAGGAGATATCACCAATGACCATAGAGAATTAAAGACTATCATAAAGGATACTATGAAAAACTATATGGCAATAAGAAGGACAATTTAGAGGAAATGAACAAATTCCTAGAAACACATAAGCAGCCTACACTGATGAAAGAAGAAATTGATGCTCTCAGCTCACCAATCACAAGTAAAGAGATAGAATCAGTCATTAAAAACCTCCAACCAAGGACTGCCCTGGGCCAGAAAATTAACACAGCATTTTAAAATGAACTGGAAAAAGTAACTATGAAATTTCTTTGGACGGGAGAGAATCGAGAGAATGGTCTCTTCAACAAATGGTGCTTGGAGATCTGGATATTCCTATGCAAAAGAATGAAAGAGGATTCCCATCTCACACCTTATATAAAAATCAACTCAAGATGGATCAAAGATCTTTATTTATTTATTTATTTATTTATTTATTTATTTATTTTTATTGACTTTGTAATAATATTATATTAAAAATATATATGTGAGGTCCCATTCAACCCCACCCCCCCACCCCCCCTCTCCCCCCCCAACAACACTCGTTCCCATCATCATGACACATCCATTGGATTTGGTAAGTACATCTTTGGGCACCTCTGCACCTCATAGACAATGGTCCACATCATGGCCCATACTCTCCTCCATTCCATCCAGTGGGCCCTGTGAGGATCCACGATGTCCAGTGATTACCCCCGAGGCGCCATCCAGGGCAGCTCCACGTCCCAAATACGCCCCCCACCTCTCATCTCTTCCTGCCCTTCCCCATACCCATCGTCCACCATGTCCACTTTTCCCAATCCAATGCCACCTCTTCTATGTGGACATTGGATTGGTTGTGTCTATTGCACCTCTATGTCAAGAGGAGGCTCAGATTCCACATGGATGCTGGCTGCCATCCTCCCATTTTCAGTTGTAATCACTCTAGGCTCCATGGTGTGGTGATTGTCCTTCTTCAACTCCATCTTAGCTGAGTGTGGTAAGTCCAATAAATCAGATTGTAGGTGCTGGAGTCTGTTGAGGCTCAGGACCTGGCTATCACATTATCAGTCCAGATAAGAGCCAAGACCATAAAGACCTGGGAAGACAATGTAGGGAAGCATCTACAGGACCTTGTAATAGGAAATTACTTCAGGAATTTCATACCCAAAGCATGAGCAATGAAAGAACAAATAGATAAATGAGACCCCCTGAAAACGAAAATCTTTTGTACCTCAAAGGAGTTTATCAAGAAAGTGAAAAGACAGGCTACCCAATGGGAGAAAATATTTGGTAACCATATATCTGATAGGAGCCTAATTTCCATCATATATAAAGAAATCCTGTATCTTGAAAATAAAAAGAGAAACAAACCATTGAAAAAATGGGCAAGAGATTTGAACAGATGCTTCTCCAAAGAAGAAATACAAATGGCTAAAAAGCACATGAAAAGATGCTCAACATTATTATCTGTTAGGAAAATGCAAATGAAAACTACAATGAGATACCATATCACACCCATTGGACTGGTCGCTGTTAAAAAACAGAGAACTACCAGTGTTGGAGACGTGTGGAGGAATGGGAACCCTCATCCACTGCTGGTGGGAATGTAGAAGGATCCAACCTTTGTGGAGGATGGTTTGATGGTTCCTCCAAAAATTAGCTATATGTGACCCAGCAATTCTACTGCTGGGTATATACCCAGAAGAACTGAAAACAAGGACACCAACCGATATAGGCACAACAATGTTCACGACAGCATTATTCACTACTGCCAAAACTTGGAATCAACCCAAATGCCCATCAAGAGAAGAGTGAATAAACAAAATGTGTTACACATGCACAATGGAATACTACTCAGCTGTAAGAAGGAATACAATACCAACACATGGGATCACATGGTTGAATCTTAAGGACCTTATGTTGAGTGAAACAAGTCAGGATTCAAGGACAAATGCTACATGACCTCTCTGATATGCACTGAGCAAGTCAAGCTGTCTCAGAGAGCTAGAAACTGGACAATAGGCTTACAGGAAATAGGGGGAGAGAGGAAGGTTGTGAGCCAGCACCACTGGGGCAAAATCTATGATAAGGTGGAGGTTAGTACTTGTGCAGTGAAGGAATAAGATGGGGTATAGGGATAGTATTGGGTTGGGATTCACAAGCTTGAAGGAAGCTAGGGTTGGGAGGATGGGTCAGATGGTCCATGGAATTGGGAAGAAGTTTGGGAGGAGCAGGTGAACATGAAAGATTGTCAGGTACATGGTTGAAACTATAATGTTGAGAAAACTCCTTAGAAAACTTAATAAGGAAGTGTTACTGGTTTAAGATATTTGATGGGGAGAATCTGGCACAGGATGCTCCTGTGGCAGGTTTCTAGGGAGTGTGTGAGTGCTCATTTGTCATAGTGTGTTATAAGAGTGGGTGGAGACACATACAATGAGTGGGAAGGCGTTGTGCCCCCATCCTGGGGAGGCCTGATGTTCTCAAACAGAGGCAAGGGTGTCTCTTGTGAGTATGGGTGACTCCCAATGTGGTAGGAGATACTAGTGTGTCAAGCCCTCAGCATTGTTGCAAGTGTGTATGAATCTTGTTCTTTAAGCAGTGCAACTTGGGTGTCACTGTGGGCTCTGAAGGGAGGGAGAGATTGGAATAGAATAGATGGAAGAGGGTGTAACTGGGGGCAATGGAAGTCTTCTGCATGAATGTGCAATGACGGATACAGGCCATGTTAAATTTCAACAAAACTATAAAAATGTATAGTCTAAAATGTAAACCATAATGTAAACCATAACATAACCATGGTTAGTAGCTATGTTTCCTTATTTGTACATCAGTTGCAGCAAATATAACATCCACATGTAAAAAGATCAACTGGGGAATGGGGAAAACGGGGAGGATGTTGGCTATATGGGAGTTCCCTATATTCTATATGTGCTTTACTGAGACTGAAAACTTTTTTTGAGAGAAGTGGACGTGGCTCAACTGATAGAGTGTCCATACCCTCCATACGGAGGGTCCAGGGTTTGATCCCCAGGACCTCCTGACCTGTGTGGTAAGCTGGCCTATGAGCAGTGCTGCTGCACACAAAGAGTGCCATGACATGCATGGGTGCCCCTGTGAAGGGGTGCCCCATGCGCAAGGAGTGTGCCCTGCAAGGAGAGCTGCCATGCATGAAAAAAGCATAGCCATCCCTGGAGTGGTGCCGCATACATGGAGAGCGGACGCAGCTAGAGCATGCAACAAAAAAGAGATGCAGTTTCCCAGTGCCGCCAGATAACACAAGTGAATGGAGAAGATCACAGTGAACAGATGGACACAGGGAGCAGAAAACAGGTGGAAATGGGAGAGAAATAAATAAAATAATTAAATCTTAAAAAAAAAAACTTTTCTGAAGATATTATATAAAACTAAGATAAAAAATAAAATGATGTAAGACACTGAGAAAGAAATGGATGAGATTGCCTTGCCTCTGTACATATAGGACAACACCTATTACAGTAATGAAAGGCACAACCTCAAAAAATTTTATGATGTTTTTGATTTTATAATACCCCAATTTATTTTTTACTTATTTTAATTTTTCTCAATTATTATGTATTTTATTTCTAATCTTTAAACCTCTCATTACTATTTCATTTTCCTATTAACACAATTTGGTAATATATTAGGCTTCATTTCTGAAGAAGTTTTGGATCACAGAGGGGGTCAACTATGGCAGGGGAGGAGCATTGGTGTGGGGTGTCATTGAAGGGGGATGCATGGGTAGGAGGGAGTTCACCTGGGCTTGCATATAGGGTATATAGATATATTTGGATTTTTGTTGGGTGTTGAAATAGCGGGATAGAGTTTCACACAACAATTGAGGGAATGCTGAGTTTCCATCCTGGGGAGCTCTGTTGCATTCCCAATGGAACAGCAACAACCCCCCAAGTGCAAGGGCAAAGACCAATGAAGAAGGATGGTGCAGTGATGGGTCCTTGATACTGACAACTATGCTTATGAGCCTGTGCACTTGAAATTTCAATTTGGCCTAGAGCTGCACAGTCCCTAAAAGTTACCTTCTGAGAGCCTTCATGCTGCTCAAATGTGGCCACTCTCTAAGCCAAACTCAGCATTTAAATGCATTACCTTCTCCCCAGTGTGGGACATGACTCCCAGGGATGAGCCTCCCTGGCACTGAGGGATTACTACCAAGCACCAGCTGGTGATGCAACTAGAAAAAGACCTTGAATAAAAGGGGAAAATTATAAAGACAAATGAGTTTATATGGCTAAAAGACTCCAAAATGAGTGAGGAGATCATCAGAGGCATTGTACTTACGCACATCTCAGCAGGATCTCAGAGAAAGCCAAAGTAGATAAAGACCCAGGTAGTGGTGCTCCTGAGGGGTATGGAGACACTAGGTCCTACAGTCATGGCTGATGGCTCTGGAGTAGTTCAGTGCCTTGCTAGTGGACCTTACTTCAGAATTTGTGCTCCTGCGTGTAAGAAGTTTTACTCAGATGTGACTTCTCTACACATACCTCTTCTGTTACTTTTACTGAACCTGAGGTGGGCAGTGGGATTGGTGTATGCTCAGGAAACTTGAATCTCTAGACTGTCTATGTACCAGCTGGGCCCTGAGCCTTAGCAGAGTTGTATAACATACTCTCCAGTTGTTGGGCTTACCTAGGTCAGCTAACAAGGAGGTGAGGATGGTCAACCACCACACCAAGGAACTGAGAGCATCTACAACTGCAATCAGGAGAATCCCATTGATCAGCCATGTGGGATCTAAGCCCACTCTCAATTTGCACGTGGAGTGGGCATCGCCATCCCAGGTCCTGAGGATGGAAAAATAAAATAGGGATTAGTGTGGAATTACCTGTATTCTATGATAGAATTATTGTGATTCTAGCAATGGGAGAAACTATATCATTGATGTGGAGACAGTGGCCATGGTTGTTGCTGAGGGGAGGGAGAGGGTAGAAGAGGTGTGATATGGGGGCATTTTTGGGACTTGGAGTTGTCCTGAATGATATTGTAGGCACAGATGCAGGACATTATATATCATGCCATAAACCACTAAATGGATTGGGAGAGAGTATAAACTACGATGTAAACTATAATCTATGCTCCGTAGCAGTGCTCCAAAATGTATTCTTCAAATGGAATGAATGTGCCACACTAATGAAAGAAGTTGTTGATGTGTGAGGAGTAGGGGGAATGAGGTATACAGGAACCTCTCATAATACAAACAGACACAGAAGAACACACAGTAAATGGACACTGTGAGCAGGGCTCAGTCTCTGAACCCCATTGGCTTCCAAGTGTTTTTTTTTCATTTATTTGCTTGTTTTGTTTTGTTTTTTTCGTCGCAGCGTCAGCTTCTGGGAAGTGGGAATCAGGGCTCAGAGGCCTTGGACGTGGAATCTGAGGGCCCCGGACTGAGCACAGAAGCCTCGAAGCCTTGTGGCTTTCGTGAACCTCAGGGCCAGGCGTTGGGAGCCCCAAACTCTGCAGGTAGAGTCTGCAGACACGTGTGGACTCAGGGGACACGTGTGGACTTAGGGGACCAGTGGGTGGTGATTTCTAGAGCCAAGGACCTCCAGGATTCATGGGCTGGTAGAGCTCTAGAACTATTGATTAAAGGATCAGAAAACTGGCTACAAGGCTCAGATTCCTACCTTCACAGAGTCAGAGACTTTTAGAACAATCACAGCAGCTGAAAAATTGAGAGGTCAACTATCTTTTTGTCTTCAACTTGATCCCATAGAGTTCAATCAAAATTTAAGAAAAGAAAAAAGTCTAAATGTCCATCTTCTTTTTCTATCTAGGGGACAAGCCCATGGGGCAGAAAGTTAAAAGTGGGTGAATCGAAGGTGTTTATTGTACTGTCCTTTTGACTTTCTACGGGTTTGAAATTGGTCAAAATGAAAAGGCAAGGAAAAGTGAAATAGAAAATGAAGTGTGAAATGCACTGCAGCGTTGTGGAGTCTCCAACGAGGTGATGTACAATACCAAGACTTTCTAAATCTCTGCAACTGTGGTTTCCTTCATCCGTTCAGTGTATATTTAATTTATTCGTTAATGATGCAGAGCTCCTGCTGTGGGCTGGGAGATGTTCTAAGGACGTTGAAAATGTTAACTCATTTAGCTCTCACCTGGGAGGTGCATATTGTATTATGCCCACTTTACAGATGAGAGTACTGAGGCACAGAGAGATAAACCGACCTGTTCAGGTCAAACTCAATGTGGTTTATTTTTATTTTTTTCTTTCAGGTACCAGGGCTGGGGATCGAACCTGGGACCTCGTACATGGGAAGCAGGCGCTCAACCACTCGAGCCACTTCCGCTCCCCTCGGGGTGTTGTTAAGAAGCTTGTCCCAGGTCCTGTGCTGGACCCTGTAATGAGGCAGTGAACAGATGGACCTTGTCCCTGCCCTTGAGACAAATAAGTGAACAAGTAAGGAAAAGCAGCTGCTGCTTGGACGGAGGCAGGGCCTCCCCTAGATGGAGTGAGCAGGGAGGGCCTCTCCGAGGAGGTAGCATTTGAGCTGAGACCCGAACAGGCCACCCTGGGAAGGACTGGGGACCGCAGCCACGGCCCTGGGGACGGACCCAGGCAGCCGTGGATTCGTCCAGCAACAGGACTTGGAGCACAGAAAACGGGGACGTGAAGGGGCGGCCAGCTCCCCGTGGCTGGACAGATGGGGAGACACAAGGCCAGGGATGGGACACGAGAGGAGCCGTGGGCTGGACTCTGGACTCGGAGACCCGCCTGTGGGTGCCTGGCTGTGCCCTCTGCCCTGGAGCGCCCAGGTCCCAGAGGGAGGCACCATTACCCCCGGGAAGGAAAGGGGGGCCTGGGGAGGGTCAGAGATTGGCCCAAGGACACACAGCTAGCAAGTGCTCATGAGAGGCTGCTTGCCCACTATTTAGAGGCTGGGTTTTGGTACCTGGCTCACCTGCTGCCCCGCGGCCCAGCCTGGGGGCCACTCGAGAGCAGGCCCTGGGTGCCAGGATCAGCTCTGTGCCCTGGCACCCCTGCCCTGGCTTGTGGAACGATTACCCTGACCGGGCTGAGAGTGTGGAACCCAGCGAGGCCTGGGATCAGGGCCTGAGGGGTCAGCACTGCACCAGGGGTGTGGGTGGGGGCCAGGGGACATTGTGCCCCTTCCCAGCCTCAGGTCCTGCTGCCCTCGGCCAAGCTGGCAAGGAGCCCCGCTCAGCTCTCCTGGGTTGCTCTGCGCAGGGTGGGGCTGGGAGAAATGCAGCAGACTCCAGTCTCTGGGGCCACTGAGCAGAGGGAGGAAACTGAGTGTGACACCGCAGGGTGTGGGAATCATCCGTGTTTGCGCATGGGCACAGGCGTGAGGTGAAGTCCACGTGCATTTGGGCACGCTGGTTGTACACGCAGTGCTCCCAAGAGCCAGGGAGGGTTCAGCCACGGCTGTGCACAGCGCTGGGAACACGGCTGCACATGAGGGTGCCCGTGGGTGCCTGGCTCAGTGCATGCGTGCGTGTGCCCGCCAGCATACGCAGGCCTCACGTACACGCGTACAGAGGAGTAGCCTTGCAGGTGAAGTCCCTCCCTGCCACCTCCCAGCCATGCTGGGTTCCTGGATCTCTCTCGGCTCCAGGGTCCAGATCTGAGGAATGGGGGTGCAGATCGCGGCCTGGGGCGGGGGGGAGGGCTGGGCTAGCCTCCCTGGCCCCTCCTCGGCAGGGGGCCTGCCCTGGAGGGTTGAGGAGGGGGTTCAGCGCCCTGGGCTCTCCCAGGCCCTGTGTCACCCATCAGTGCAATGGCCCAGGCTTTCCATTCCCTGAGTGAGTTTTTGGCACGGCTGGCCCGAGGCTAGACGCCCGCACACCCGCTCCCCTGCTGGCCCAGGGGTCCCACCAGGCCGGGGGGGTCAGGGAGCCACCTTGTCAGCCAAGCGGTGTGCGTGGGGGGACCCAGGCCTCGGCGCCCTCCGTCTCTCTCTCTGGGGCCCTGGAGTCCCCAGCTAAACGAGTCCCCAGCTGGGCTCGGGCCGGTTCCACCCTTGGAGGCTCGGAGGCCTTGGTCTTCTCATCTGCAAAGTGGAGATCATAAAACCCCCGCCCCAGGGAAGAAGCAAACAGCGTGGTGGCGGGCACATAGTAGGTGCTCAATACTTGTCAGCTGCTCTGGCTGCTAAGACCAGGACTGCTGCTGAGGATTTCTGCTTCGAGTTTCATTCATCTGCTCATTCATATTCGGCCAGTGTTGATTGCTACCCTACTTTGTGCCAGTCCCTGTGCTGCGTGTGGGGATAACGTCACAGAAAAAAATCTGCAAAATTCCTGCCTTCATGGAAGAGAAGAAACATCAATGAGTGAGTAAACAAATGACGCCATATCAGACTGGGGTAAAGCAGAGGAGGAGACTTAACAGGGAGGTGCGGTAGAGAGTGACGGGGCTACTTCAAAGAGGGTGGCCGGGAAGGGCCACCGTGAGAAGCAGCTGTGACCTGAGTGCGGGGCATTGAAGGGGGAGGAAACAGCGAAGGCAAAGGCCCTGGGGTAGGAGCGGCCACTGTGGCTGGAACAGAGAGAGGGAGAGGGCTGAGAGCGGGTGTGGCTCCTGCAGGGCTGGGAGGCAGGGGTGAGGAATTTGAATTTTATTCCAAGGGTGATTATTATAAACAAAGACCAATGTTATGAGTGACTACGGCACGCAAAGTGCAAACTCATCATGATTCACTTCCAGCCCAGAACTCGGGCACTTTGGATTAGGAGCCTTAAAGAAAAGCACCTGCGCACCTCTCCCTTAGCCTCTTTTATAAAGAAATCAGAACCTAACAGGCCCCTGCAATTTGTTCAGTGCTAATTCGCTGTGTTAGATGTGATTGAGAGTTTGTGAGCTGCGAATATGTCTACGGTTGTTGGACTCCAGGGCTTGTGGGGTGAGTGAGGGTGCATTGGACTGGGGAGGGGGGCACGATATCACCAGCCTTGATTTCAACAGCACAGGGGCAATTGGGGAAGATTTGTGAGCTCAGCCGGTCCAACCCCCTGACTCTTCGATGAGGAACCTGAGGTCCAGACAGACGATGGGAAGTGAGGGTCAAGGTGACGCTGTGAGTCAGAGACAGATGTGGGACTTGAACTCAGGCCCCTGACTTCCAGTCCAGACTTTCTGAGAAATGGGTGTCTTTTCATGGACTGCCCCTTTCTCTTCCTCCTAGACAGTGTCAGCTGCTCTAGTGACCAAGAAGGAAACATGAGGTAGATGTCTGGAAGTTTGGGGTTCACCCTTTATCCCCGTGGGGTTTCTCATCAGCAGCCCTATTGACATTTAAAAAAAAATAAATTTATTTATTTCTCTCCCCTTCCCCCCACCCCGCCTCCCCCCTCCCGCCTCCCCAGTTGTCTGCTCTCCGTGTCCATTCGCTGTGTGTTCTTCTGTGACTGCTTCTATCCTTATCAGCGGCACCTGGAATCTGTTTCTTTTTGTTGCGTGATCTTGTTGTGTCAGCTCTCCGTGTGTACGACACCATTCCTGGGCAGGCTGCACTTTCTTTTGCGCTGGGCGGCTCTCCTTACGGGCGCACTCCTTGCGCGTGGGGCTCCCCTACACAGGGGACACCCCTGCGTGGCAGGGCATTCCTTGCGTGCATCAGCACTGCGCGTGGGCCAGCTCCACATGGGTCAAGGAGGCCCGGGGTTTGAACTGTGGACCTCCCATGTGGTAGGCAGATGCTCTATCCATTGGGCCAAGTCTGATTCCCCAGCAAATAAAGTTTTATTGGCATATTGCATGTAACTTTGTTTAGGCACGGTCTAGGGCTGCTTCCATGCTGCAGGGGCAGAGGTGAGATGCTGGGACTGAAATCTTTTCCTCCCTGGGAGGAAGGAGGCATCAGCCCCTGTTTTTATGGATTAGGATGTGAGGTCTTAGCCCGGGGACTGTCACAAGGTGGGGCTCCAAAAATAGTATTGGGGTCTAATTCTCCTCCCCCGTCGGGCCCCCCACTCGTGTACCCTCCGCCCTCCTCCTGCATGGGGGGGCAGAGTGGGCAATTTGAACCCCAGGGTGCGAAGACTCCTATGGGAGGGCCAGGGAGGTCCTGAATTTGAATTCTACCCCTCCCTTGCTGGTGACCTTGGACATAGGGTCCAGCACATAGTAGGTGCTCACTAAGCAGCTGCTGAATAAACAGTGAAAGGCTATACCCCTGCTGTGGGCCTTTCATTCCAGCTCCATCTAGGTTGTGAGGGAAATGTTTCGCCAAGTGTGGCCCGTGGGCCTTCCAGCATAGAGGGGGGCATGGAGGGGGCCAAGCGGGAGGCAGTAGCGTGAGAGGCCTCTGGTCTCGGGGTGGCTTCCTAAACTCCATGGGAGCAGGCTGGGGTGGGCTGGGGTGGGTGGGGGGTGGCTCTGAGCCTGCCTCTAAGTCTCCATCTCTCTCGGCCATGCCTGAAGTCTGGAGGAGCCCGGCTGCTTGAGGCCTCTTCCTGGTTTTGACCCCCAAATTTCCCTCCCATCCCTCCTCCCAGTCTCCTTTCCCACTGGCCTTGGGGAGCTGCGGGTGTGCCCCCAGTTCTTTTTCAGGGGTCCCAGAATCGCCAAGAGATAATCTTTCTGGCTCCCTGGAGGAGGAGGTATCCGGGCACTCCAGAACCTCTGGCTCCAGTTCCAGGCCTCTGGTCTCATGGTCAGGGCAGCCCCAGGGCTGCTGAGAGCAGAGGCACCTTTACCCCGATGGCCTGGCCCTGCCAGCCGGACCGCCACCAGAGCAGGGTCCCCAGGTTGACATTGTCCCTGCCGGGGGGGCTCTCCCCTAACCCACAGGGACCTGGTGGCTCCTCCCCCATCTCCCCCAGCCCGCCCCCCAGCTCCCTGGCCCTCGGCTCCTGGCTCCTCCCGCTGTCCCCCTCACAGCACCCTCCCTCGAGGCACAGGTGTGTCGCCCTCAGGGCCTCTGCAGGTGCCAGTGGCTCTGCCTGGACCATCTACCATCTGTCCCCGGGTGGTCCCCTTGGAGCGGCCTTCTCTGACTTCCCCTCCCTCAGCTCAAATATTCTCGGAACCTCCTTGGAGTGCCCCCCTCTATGCCCCGCATCCTGCCTCAGTTTTCCTTCAAGGGTTGGAAGAGATGGCCCAGAGAGGGTGTTCCCCAGAGCAGGAAAGTGCACCAAGGCCTGGGGGCGTGAAGGGTGAGAAACCCCTGTGGCTGGGGGAGGTGGGGGAGGTGGCTGTGGGGATGGGTGGAGCCAGGGGGTGGGTGAAAGGCAGCCGAGGAGGAAGAGCCCTGGGCTAGGAGTCAGCAGCCCTCCCTGCTCTCAGGACCCAAGAATCCTTACCTGCTTGCTGGAGCCCACCGAAGTGGGGAAACTGAGGTTGCACAACTGATTCTAGGCCTAGGTTCAAAAGGTTGCCCGGGGGCAGGGGTCAGCCAGGGCAGTGTGTGGTCAGTCACGCCTAGGCCAAGGAACGCTCCGGATTCCTGGCCCCACCCAGTGACCCCCAGACCCCGGAGGACCCGGGAGGCCAGGGTGAGGGCAGGGCTGAGGCTGGTGCCGGCTCCCTGCTGAGCTCTCCTTGTGCAATACCACACCCATGGCTGTGACGGGGCGGGTGACACAGGCTCTCCGGGAGCCACCCAGGGTCATGCCGCCTAGTCGGGCACTCGGGGCTCCCAGCAGCCTGGACAAGCTTCACGCAGCCTGACGCACTCCCTGCACTGCCGTTTCCTGTCGGGGTGTCTTCAGGCAGGTGGCTTCCCCTCTCTGAGCCTGCAGCTCCTCTTCTGCAGCAGCTTGTTGGGAGGCTGGCTCTGCCCCAGCCCCACTGGCCGCCCAGCCCGCTCCTGCCCCAGGGCCTTTGCACTCTCTCTTCCCTCTGCCAGGAGACCCTTTGCTGGAGATGCTTTGCTTCAGGCCACCGCTCAGCGTCACAGCTCAGTGGGGCCTCCTCAGACCCTGGCGCGCCCTTCCATGCTTGGTCTCCGCAGCTCTTACCACTACCTGACACGTCATGACTTTTGCTTATCTGTCCACCTCTCTCCAGGCTGGCATCTCCTGGATGTCTTGGTCACCACTTTGTCCCCAATGCCCAACACAATGCCTGGCACGAGAAGGACCTCAATCAAGATTAAGAGAATGAACGAAAGTAAAGTCGCCAGCACCGTCTCCACCCACAGCAAGCCCTGGAGGCCCAACGCGGGGAGATGGTGGTATATTTCTAGCGCCCCCTTAAATCTGACCCTCTCCGGCCGGAATCCCTACTTTTCCTGCCCGGCCCAGCTCCCTGCACCGTCTCACGCTGGCTCAGGGCGACCTCTCGGGGAGATGCAGGCCTACAGGGTCCCTACCACGGGCTCTACCTCCAGCTCCTCTCCTGGGGGCAGAGGCTTCTGGAAAGTGGGCAGAGCAGGGCTTCAAAGCTGTCTTGGGTTAGACCCCCTGAGCTCCAGGGCCTGCCTTAGTCGTTGCCTGGCATGACTCCAACGCTGCATAAATGGAGAGAGTGGCCCAGAGAGGGGCCGCCGTGTCTGAAGTCCAACCCCTGGGCTTCCTGGCTCTCTAGACCTCTGGCTCCTGTGTTGTCCCTGGATCAGGGCTGGACCCTGGGGCCCGATTCCCGGATGGCAAGACTGAGTCCTGTTACAGGCTTCGGGGCCAGGGGGCAATCCCAGGCCTCCCACTTCCTGGCCTTGTGACCTGAGGCCTGTCCCTTGGGCCCCTCTGACCCTCACTTTCCTCTTCTGTAGAATGGCATGCCAACGACGCCCACCTTTTGGGGGTTTTTGTGAGGACAAGAGCAGCCGTCCAGCAGCATGGAGGGTCTCAGGCCCTCCCTCTGGGGCTGGGTCTTCCGGCTCCCGAAACCCCGGGGTCTCAGCACTCCCAGCTTGGCACCGCTGCCTCGTCCCCCAGAGCAGTTTCCATGGTCGGTCCCAGGCAGCGGTGGCGGCTGCTTGCCTTTTCCCTGCTCCGCTCCTCATCCTGGCCTCACTTCTCCAGAACCAGCTTGTTTTTGTTTTCTGTTTTACGGCTCCATAAATGAGTCATGGGCCTGATCTGATTTAATTTTGTCGTAATTGTTATCTTTTCAAGCTTGTTTTTTTCCACTCAGTTACTCACGAGACCACAAAACATAAACAGGACGAGGCCTTCCAAGAGGCCCACTGCCGGGCCTCCCCAGCGCCGCCCTGGGCTCCGGGGCTCGGGCCAGGCTCCACAGCTCCCAGAGGTGTGCGGTGGGGCCGGTGGAGCTTCTGGGGGATGTGCTCAGGGCCCTGCTCTGGGCCGCTGCTCTGCGTCTGCGCCGACTTGCTGTGTGACCTTGGACAAATTGCTGAAGCTCTCTGGGTCAGAGTCCCTAGCGCCCTCCTTGGCAAGCTTTAGAACAGGGCGTCAAAAACTCAAATACTTTGAGACAGGGAGGCGACAGGAGGAGGGAGGTGGGCTGGGTGGGACTGGGGAGAACTGGAACGAGCTGGCCCTTCTCAGGGGACAGCTGCTTCTCAGGGGACCACCGCCTCTCAGCAGGCAAAAGGCCTGGAGCTTCCCATTTACCCCGAGAAGCCAGAAATCTGGGGTTGTCTCAAGTCCTGCTTTTAAACTGCTAGCCAATGACTCAAATTAAACAAACAAAACCTAACCCTGTGGACACGGGGGGCCCTACTGGCCACCTCTGGTGTGGAAGGTTCTAGAAGAGCCGGCTCTGCCCACAGGCCTGTCCACTGCAGCCGCAGCTGCCGTGTTCATCTCTCCCCGCCTTCTCTGAGTGATTCCCTCTGCGGGAACACGCTCTCCCCTCTCCTCTGGCCCCTGGAGCCGCGTGGCCCCCGTACTCCCGTGGCTCCCGGGTGTCCCCTCTCCCCACACGAGGGGGTCGATGGCCGTGGTAGTAGCTTCCCCCACTGGACTCTGCGCTCAGAAGGGCTGGCACCAGCGCTGTCTGTTCACAGCCCCCCGCTCTGGCACCTGGTGGGGACTGCACCCACTTTTGTTTTTATGTTGTTTTTTTTCACGAACTTTCGTCCACGGAGGACTTGTCTTCTTCTTGTTTATTGGAGACCCTTTCATGTTGGGAAAATTAGCCCCTTAATTGTTAAAAATCATGAAATATAGTGTTCCTGGTGTGTGATTTGATTTCCAAAATGAATCACCATAATACTTCATCAGTGAATAATCAAAGGTGGGCTGTCCCCCCTGGGGGGCAGGGTGTGGGCTGGGTGGCAGGAGCCGAGTGAGGGGCTGGAGGTCCCAGCCAGGGGGAGGCAGGACCCAGCCAGGGGGAGGCAGGACCCCGGCCAGGGGGAGGCAGGACCCCGGCCAGGGGGAGGCAGGACCCAGCCAGGGGGAGGCAGGGCTGAGGGTGGCTTGGGCGTGGCCACATGACAATCGCTCACCCATCAGATGCCTCCATCCCAGGTTTTTGGTCATTGCTGGAATCAGAAGATCCAAAAGATAGGGAGGGGGCAGGGTGGGGGGCAGTGAGGAATCCACTGGGGGGGTCCGCAGTCACATCAGCTTTCCAGAGGCCGCCGTGGGTCTGCTCTGAGGACGTGTGGGCCTAATGGAGAGTGAATCATTTTTCAGGACCCTCTCTGCTCTAGTCTACTCTGCCTCGCTATCGTATTGGGAAGGTCAAGCCTGCGGAAAAGACGGGGCCTTGTGCTGATATGCAATTGTGTTTAAATATATTTATGTAAATCAACGCTCACTTCAACCTTCGTGCATTCTGAAGACTCTTGCACCCAGCAGCGATAATACGATACTTGTGTGAAATAGAAGAGAAAATGCGTTTACATTCACAACTCTTTTTCCACTTTGGAAGACAGGGTCCCAGCCTGTAAGGTGACTCTATTGCTAGGACCCCGTTCTCCAGGGGTTCACTTTATGTGGAGTTTTCCTGTCCCAAAGTGTCCATCTTTATTTTCTAAGCTCCAGCGAGAGGTCTCTAAAAGTCCCTTTGCCCTTGCATGCCACCCCCCCCCACCTCTTTCTCTCTGTGAGGGATGTAGGGTGCTAGGGTGGCGTTGCCCCGGGGCGGTCCCCTGGGCCCAGGGGCCAGTATCCAGTGCTGGGCGGCCCTACCTCCCGAGCCCCCTGCCCGCCCCCTGCCTTCCCTTCTCTTTTGCCTTCTCCAAGCCAGGTCCGGGGTGAGCCTTGGGCGGTGCTCAGGCCCGGGATGGAAGCTCCAGGGTCCCTGAGGGCCAGGTGTTCTGGGACCACAGCAGGCCTCCCTCCAGGACAGGGGCTCCCCGGCCCCGGGCTCTGAAGCCCCTGTGGTTCTAAACTTCTGACACACCTGAGGCCTGGTGGGTAGTCACTTGTGCACTCAGGAAATATTAATTGAGCACCTACTGTGTGCCGAGCACTGGGGAGACACTAATGAATAAAACACAAACTCTCTGCCTTTCATTGTGTTTTTGTTCTTGCAGGAGACAGTCAAGAAATCCTAAATAAGTACAAGATGAAAAAAGAAAAGTGAAATCAAAGTAGGGAAGAGGGGAGAGGAGTGCGGGGAATGTTGTGTAACATGGGGACACCAAAGAAGGGGGCATGAGGGAAAGAGGGGGACCTGGTGAGCAGATGTCTGGGGCAGGGTGTTCCAGATGGTGGGAACAGCAGATGCAAAGGCCCTGGGGTAGGAGAAAGCTTGTGTTGTTGGAGTAAGACGAGAAGAATGAATTGGCTAGAACCTGCGTTCAAGGGGGAGAGTGGGGAGAGGAGGTTGGCGAGGTCAGCAGGGCGCTGTGGCCTCAGGAAGAAGAGTTCAGTTTCTTTTTTTAAGTTTAATTATTTATTTATTTCTCTCCCCTCCCCCCCCCCCCAGTTGTCTGCTCTCTGTGTCCATTCACTGTGTGTTCTTCTGTGACCGCTTCTATCCTTGTCAGCGGCACTGGGAATGTGTTTCTTTTTGTTGCATTATCTTGTTGTGTCAGCTCTCCGTGTGTGCAGTGCCATTCCTGGACAGGCTGCACTTTCTTTCGCGCTGGGTGGCTCTCCTTACGGGGCGCACTCCTTGCGCGGGGGCTCGCCTACACTGGGGACACCCCTGTGTGGCACGACACTCCTTGCGCACATCAGCACTGCACATGGGCCAGCTGCACACGGGTCAAGGAGGCCTGGGGTTTGAACCGTGGACCTCCCATGTGGTAGACGGATGCTCTAACCACTGGGCCAAGTCCGCTTCCTACGAGTTCAGATTTGATGGCCAGGGAGGCGGGAGCCATGGATGGTTCTGAGCCGGGAGGTTCGTGATTTGGCTCGGGCCTAAATCAGGGCCCTCAGCCTCCGCCCTGTTGACATTTGGGACAGGATGGTCCCTGTGGTAGGGGCTGTCCTGTGCACTGCAGGCTGCGTAGCAGCTTCCCTGGGTTTGACCCCCATATGCCAGAGACACGCCTCCCCCCAGCTATGACCATCAAAATGTTTCCAGATATTACCGAATGTTCCCTGGGGGGCAAAATTGGCCCCTGCTCTAACTGGAGCCCTCTGGCTGCAGTGGGGAGCAAAGGCTGCAGAGGGGCAGGGATTTGAGGCTGGAGCAGGGAGAACAGCGAGGAGGCGGCGACTGGAAGCGGGAGAACCGGTGGGACGCGCGATCTGTTTTGAAGGTGGAGGCAACCAATATGTTGGATGGATGCGGGAGAAGGAGGGAGAGAGGGAAATTGAGGACAACTCCAGGGCTTGGACTCGAGCACCCGGGTGGATGGAAGTACCTTTTTCTAGGTGGGCACCTATTGGAGTGGGCCAAGTGAGAAGGTCTCTCCCTCCAGATGCCAACCTGTGTTTGTGACCCCTGGTTTATGGATCACTTTCACATACTAGTTTGTGACAAGGACAAGGAAAAGTCTTTTCCATCTGTGTTCCTTGGCACCCAACACAGAGCTTGGTACCTAGTTAGTATTCACTAACTACTTACTCTTCCAAGATTTTGCGTTGGCTGTTTCTCTGCAGGAAGTACTCCTTTCTCCCACCTTGGCCACCTGACAACTCCTAAACTCACCTCAGGTTGCCTCCTCCTTCTTGTCCCAGTTTCTTGAATGCTCCTTGCCCATTGTTGCTCTTTCCTCTGCTTAGAATCTCTTCCCTCCTCCTCTTCCCTTGGGTCTGTCAGAACCTTTTATGTGCCCAAACCGGCTTCAGCCAAAAAGGGGAAATGTAGAGACTCCTAAAAACTAAAAAGTCCAACTAGGTTCAGGTATGGCTGGACCCATGTCCTATCCTGTGTTGGTTCTCTTTCAGGCAGGCTTTTCCCTGTGGCGTCCCCTGTTGCTCCAGGCTTTTGCTTACTCACTTTCAGCCCAATGGAAACATTGCGACGCCTTCACAAATAATTCCCAGCAGCCAAAGTCCCAGGATCCAGTCAGGGAGGCAGGCTTAGTCACATGCCCATCCCTGGACTAATCACAGGAGCAAGACCTGGCTGTGTCCCCCTGCAGCCAGAGACCTGGACCCCGCCCCCCTGCCCCCCATACCGAGACTGGGGAAGAGAAGCTTCTTCAGTGGGAAATCGGCTCTTCCCTGACCATGGGGGATGGACACCAACCTGCCCAGGAACTTCCTGCCTCCTCTTCTCCCGCCAGGCTCTAGCTCGTCCCAGCATGCTGTGCGACCGCAGGCCCACCCCTTCTCCTCTCTGGGCCTCCTGTTCCTTCTCTAGAAAATGGGAAAGAGGCCATTTGAATTCCAACATTCCAGGATTCTGGGACAGCTTCCGGAACAGGCGGCTGCTCCCGAAATCCCAGGAACCTTCCGGTACTTCTGGGGACGGAAGTGGAGAGTCAGCCAGAACGTCGCCCGCCCCCCAGCCTGGGAACACGCTTAGAAGATGACAACTGGGCTCCCTTGGGCCGAAATTCCACTCCCGTGGGGACTTGCCAAGGAAAACAAGGCCAAGAACCGGGCATTAAAGGTGAGCCTACTTGACGAGCCTTAAGATGACAAATTATTTACACAGGTGTGGGAACCGTCCCTCGCACCCTGCTTTCTTTTCTTTTCCTTCCTCCACTTTCCAGATTCTTTCCCCTAAAGGCACTGACAGATGTGCCAAAGGAGGGGGCGGGTGGTTGAGAGATCTGCCCAGAGTAAGTCCATGACCCCGAAAAATAAGAGGGAAGAGAGAGAAAATCGGGAAAACAGGGCGTCCGCCTCGGGGGGGAGTCTGGTCTCCCCCAACCTGCCTGCTTTCTCTCAATTCCCATTGCCTGGGGAGATAATGAGACTCACGTTCTGCGAACCTCAAAGCTACCCGAGTCCTTCAAGAGAACCCTCCCCAGTCCATCCCTGGTCCACACGGGAATACAGAGGACCAGAGAGGTGAAACGCAGTTCCCGAGGTCACACAGCCAGTGAATAGCAGACCTTGGAGCCAGCAAGGAAATAGGTGGAGGAAGCACTTGTTTCTTAAGTGTCTCCTGTGTGCCCAGTGCTGTACTGGACTCTGCGGACACAGCCAGGGATTTGGACCAAAAAATCACGTCCTCGTGGAACTGACAGGGAACGAAATCAGTAAGACAAATAGACACCTTCATGAGTGCTTTCAGAAAAATGAAACTGGGCAAAGGGTTGGGTGGCAGGGACTCTACATGGAGGAAGGCACAGTTGAGCTGAGAAGGATGAGAAAGAAGCCACCCACAGGGAGATCAGAAGGAAGGACGTCCTGGGCAGGTGGCCCTGCAAGTGCAGTGGCCCTGAGGTAGGAAGTGGATTGGTGGTCAGAGAGGAGGCCAGGGTGGCCAGAGCAAGGAGCTGGGGAGAGGAGATGGCCAGAGGCAGGATCCATGCTTATTGCTCAGGACGACCCTAGGAGGAAACTGAGGCCCAGAGAAGAGCAGTGACTTGCCTGAGGTCACACCGCAGAATCAGATTCCAGTTCCTGCTCTTCAGAGAGGGGAGACGGTCGGAGCAGAGAGTGTCCAGGGCCTTCCAGAGTTCTATAAGGGTGAGCAGCACCGGGGGCGAGCCCTCTGCTTGGAATCCTGACTCCAGATTCCCAGGTCTCAATGGGCTCTGCCTCAGTATACCCATCTGTAAAAAAAAATGGGTTTAATGACATGTCTGCCTCCAGTGTGGACTTCAGAGGGGGTGCTGTGAGGGCTAATTACTGCCCGGCAGCTCCAGGAGCCTTGATGAAAGGTGGCAGGAAGTGGGTGCCATTAACCCGGGCCGGTAATTACCTCCAGCATAGGGGGAGAGGGAGGAGGGGTCCCAGCCCATGTCATACCTGGTTCTGATTCAACGTCAGGCCCACTCCTTTCCAGATGCACCAGGACCCAGCAAACATCTGGCCCCGAGGCACCCAGCACCAGGCAGTCCTGGGGCTATGAGCGGTGGCAAGGTACCCGGGCCTGGGTTCGAATTTCACTCTGCTGGGACCTGGCCCCACCCCTCGACGCTCAGGGTCTCCATTTCTTTGTCTGTACAATGGGCACGAGAACCTTACTTCTAGCCCACCTGTGCAGACAAGAGGCCATCTGACCAGCTCCTCTTCTGGCCACCTCTGTGTGACATGTCAGGCCACTGCCACCCACACCGTCTGCCAGCCCGGCCTCTGTGTCCCACAGGAACCAGTGGAGGACTTGTCCAGATATGCATACATGGCTTAAGACCACGTGTGGGGGTGTCGGTCAGGCCTCCTGTTGCCCCCTCTCCCTTGGACCCCAGAACCATCTCCACCTCTCCTGGCCCAGGCCCCCCGGCAGCCCACCCCTCCCTATTTCCCTCTCTCTTGGCCTCTGGACCTTGACCTTCTCCCTCCCCCCCACCACCACATCCAAGCTCATGAGCCAGCTGTGGACATGCACCTGGTCCCCAGGGCGCCCTGAATCGTTAAGAGCCCTGGGGTTCTGGGAAGCCAATGCCGACGCCCCGAGCTGTGGAGAGCAGAAGGCGGGGGCCCCAGGGAGGGCTCCCCCGAGCTCCGCCTGGACCAGCCCTCACCCCCATCACCTGCCCTGCCAGCTGCCCCCTTCCCACCCCCACCCCTGCTTTATCTCCTTCGAGCCCTGACCACTCCCTGACGTCATCTCGGATTTCCGCCCCCCACCCCCCCAAGAACGAGGCCTCCACGAGGACAGAGGTGTTTTCTGTTGTGTTCACTGTTCTATCCCCGGGACTCCATGGGGCACCCAGAGTCCAGTGGCACCCAATAAATGCTTGTTGAATGAGGACGTTTTTAAAAGACAATAGCTTGAACCATGGCCATGGAGGTTCAAGGACTGGGTGGCTCGTCCGGGGCCGTTGGGTGCCAGGAGCCTCCCCACAGCTGTGTGCTGCTGGCTGGGCTGCGCCCCATGCACACGTGTCCTCGTGCCACCCCTGCGGTGACCCCGCGAGGTTGGGCCTGCCACGAGCCCCATTTCCACAGAGGTGGAGCAACTTGAACTCGAGGTCACGCCGGCCCCCAAAACCTCCCCGACGCCAGCCCTCCAGCGATGACCCCGCCCCCCGATTCTGGGCACAGCCCCCCAGCGGCACGTGCTGCAGGCCGGCCCCCGGGCCCCGCACCCTGGCGGCCACCCTGGCGTCAGGTGGGAGGGCAGGCGGCACTGCCTCGTCCCGGGCGGCAAGGAGTTTCTCCCCCTGGACTTACTGTACATGATTCAGCGCCAGCCCCGCTCGTGAAATCTGGGAATTTCGTGGGCAAGGCCGGGCCCGGGGGCTGGCTGTCTGGGAAAGGGAGCCCCGGAAGGGTTAAGGGGGTGGCAGGAGGCGCCAGGCCAGGGCAGCGGGAGCGCTCCCTTCTCTGCGCGCCGGCCGGCTGCCTGTGGCTTGCTCCTGACATCACAGCTGCGTCAGCCCAGCCTGCCCAGTCCCCCACTTCCTTCCCTCTCTGGGCCCCGCACCCCCAGCCAGCTCCCCAGCCTCACGGTCCTCTCCTGAGAAACACGCAGCACCACCCCCCCTCCCAGCAGGGAGGAGAGTAGCCAGATGTGTACATGTTTCTTTCCTTCCAGGAGGCACTTAAGAAAAGGGAGCCACGATGGGTTTAAGCCAAACCATGGTCCTCTGAGCTAAACAGAGCGAGGGAGAAAATTATTACACCCACCTCAGGGAAGAAGAGACCAAGGGTCTGAGAAAAGAAGGAACTTGACCACAGTCACCCAGCCACAAAATCTTAATTACTTGAAGGGTTAATAATGATCACATAGATCATTAGCAGGAAATACAGTTTTCATTGCCCTGTAGAGGTGCAGGGATTGCCCTGAGGTCAGGAATTTTCTTCCTCACCTTGTTTATGTTAAGTTGCATGAAGTCACATGGGCTACCTGGGCATTTGTTTGACTGGAGGGAAACATGATTTCATAGGGACTGTTTATGAATCAGTCTTCAATTAAATAAATTCTGCCTCTTGAAATCTTGAAAACAAATCTGTGTGTGTGTACTCTGTACCAGTCACTGCTTACCCGTGTCAGACTCACTTAATCCTTGCAGCAACTCTGCGAGCATGGCAAAACTATCACTCCATCTCCCAGACAGAAAATAGCAGAACTGATAAGAGCGGCTGCTCTGATAAGCCAGTTATTCCAGGCACTGAGGGTATTATTTACCCAAGAGGTAAATACTGCTCTTCTCCCATGTCACCGATGGGGAAAGTGAGGTCCCACGGGGTTAAGTAATTTGCCCAGCTCCAGGGATGCGTGAATGGCGGTGCTGGAATTTGAACCCAGGCCACCTGGCTCTGAAGCCACACTCAGCCCTGCACTCACCGCCTCTGTCCCCGGCCAGGCGCAGAGCCGGGGCTGGACACCCCGCAGGTTCTGGGGTAACTCCAGAAGGTCTGAGAGGAGAAGCAGAGGCTGCTGGGGGCACCCCAACCATGAGCCGCTGCCAGCTTCAGCTCACGCCCGGAGAGCATCACCTCTGCAGGCACGAGAGCCTTCGGGTTGCAGCTGCCATTGCCCAAACCACCTGAGAGGAGGTTCACGGTCCTCCCCATTCTACAGCGCAGAAAAGCCAGGGCCCAGAGAGGGCCTGGGACCTGCCCAAGGTCACACAGCAGACATGTGTAGGCTACAGCCTCCTGGGTCAGGCTTTTCTGTCTCCCTTTCACTCTCCCAACTCCAAGATCGAGGCCAAGCGACACGTGAGCCAGGTCACAAAAAAGGAAGGACAGGAAGGTCGAAGGAGGGGCAGCGCATGGAGCAGTGGGGGTAGCAGACACAGTCAGGCTGGGGGGAGAGGGAGGGGCTGAGGCTGGAGGGGCCAGGAGGTGAGCGTCAGTGATCAGGGCCTTGGAAGTGACGCTAAGGACTTGTCCCAGGGAGGCTTGAAAGGGGGGAAGGAATGTGGTCCCTAAACAGAGGGTCAACTACTGCAGCTGCCGCCCCTCCGTGCCTTCCACTGCCATCCTGGCCTCTACAGCGCAGTCTCCACTGGCAGCCAGAGGGACCCCAGGGAAGCCCAAGTCAGATCCTACCCATCATCGGCACATAACCCTCCACGGCTCCCACCTCCCACAGGCTAGAGCCAGAGTCTGCCCATCACCCTCTGCCCTCACCTGCCCCCTCCGTCCCCCTCGCTCACTCCCTCCGGCCACCCTGGCCTCGGTGCTCTTCCTCCACCTCAGGGCCTTTGCACCTGCTGTTCCTGTGGCCTGGAGCGCTCTCGCCCCGCCCATGGCTGCTGCCTCCTTCTCCTGAGCTCTGCTCAGCTGTCACCTGCGCAGGGAGGCCGCCCCCAGCTCCCATTTAAATCTGCGCCCCTCCCCGGCTCCCCGGCTCCTGGTCATAGCCCCTGATCCCTTCAGCTGTAACATACTCCTTCACTTCTTTATTCTGTTTCTTGCCTCCTTGCCCCACAAAAGTGCAAAAGTGCAAACTTCGTGGGGACAGAGATCTTGGGCTGCCCCGAGTCCCGCCATGTCCCCCGCGCCTGACACAGGAAGTGCTTGATAAATATTTGTTGAGTGAATAAGTTCTTTTCTCTTAGAAAAACTTGGTGAAGTAGTTGCCCACCGCCCCCCCCCCCCCCCCCCCCCCGGCTTAGAATGACCTTTGTTCCAGGACCAGATGGAGAAGTGACCCGCCCGGGGCCACACTGACACAAGTGGCAGGTGAGCCTGGCCCCAGTGGCTGTGGCTTTTTCTCTCGTCTTTCAGCCTCTGGGGTCTGGTCTCCACATCAGCAGCATTCCCACCGACTCTGCCCAGGTGACTGCGCGCTGGGGTGCCCACCTGGCTCCATCTGAAGCTGGAGGAAACTCAGGCTCAGAGGGGTGAGGTGACTTGCCCAAGGCCACACAGCAATGAAGGGTGTGAATTTTGGTCTTTTTGCCTCTCTACTTGGGCTACTTCCTGCTAGAGCAGCTGTTTTTCTCTCTCTCCTCCTTTCCTCTCTCTGGCCAGTGCATTTGCAGCCTAGGAAAGCCATTTTTGTGATTTCTAGACTAGCAGGCCTTGACACACACCATGTTCCAGCCTGCGCCAGGGCAGCCACCTGGCCCCGCGTGCCCTGGGGATGAGCCGCTGGGAGCGCCGCTCGGCCCAGCTGCCCCATCTGGGAGCAGATGCCGGGCTGTCTCCCTTGGGCCATCCCCCCACCCCCGAGCATGGCGCTGGGCCTGCAGGGCGGGGAGAGGCCAGCGGTGACCCTGAGGAGCCCACACTGAGCAGAGGTGGCAGGGGAGGGGCAGGCCTAGCGCTGGAACCAGGCTGGAGGTCTTGGTAGTCTGGGAGGAAAGAGACAGGCTGGGGCTCGAGGGTGGAAGACCCAGCCCCACCCTCACCCCAGGAGCCAGGCAGGAATTTTAAAAGAGTGAAGTTGGCTGGGCAAGAAGATAAATAGTTCCTATTCCTTGGGCTCAGATTCAGAGAGGCAAGAGGGAGTGGTGGGGACTGGGGCACCTACCCTGCCTGAACAGCAGCTGCTCCTCAGCTCTAGCTGAGTGAGGCCCCTGGGGAATGGGGGCCCAGTAAAGCAAGATCTTCTGGGGTTTCAAGGGGAACGGAATATAGATGTCTATGTAATGTCTTCAGATTTTTAAATATTGGCTCCATTCATTTGAAAACTTGTTGTGGGCCAAACAAAACCTGCCAGAGCGCCAGGTTCAGCCAATTTGCAGCCTCTGTTGAGGCTGAGTCCTGAGTCAGGATCTGCTGGCTGGGATGGGGACAAGGACCCAGCAGCGGCAGCTGCGTCTGTGGGGAAGGTTCTTGCCAGTGGGTGCCCCTTCCCCGCCTGGGGCTGAGCCCCTCCCAGCCCTCCCCCACCCTCCCACTGCCTCTGGGGCTCTTCCCTCCCTCATGGACACAGCCGAGCATGCATTTGCAGGCAGGTCCAAATTCTTCTCTCCCCTCCCAGGTTCCTGCAGCATCAGAAGTGGGTGACCCCTCTGTGCCCTGGGTCACCCCCAAAGCCCCGCCCTCAGCAGCCCGTTCTCACCCTTTCCCATCACCCTGGGGCCCCAGGCTACGGGCTTCCAATAAATGCCACTTTGAATCTTGACCAGGTGGCCTTGGGACCCTGCTTGGGATGAGCAAACCTGCGCTCCGTGCGGGAAATGCCCTGGCCCCGCAAGCCCCAGGGCAGCTGCACCTTGGGCTTCGGTCCCTCTCTCCGGCTAGAACCCAGCCCATCCTCAAGGCTGCCGGGCCTCCCCTGAGCTCCTTTCCAATCCATTTAGCTGGGCTCTAGGCCACGCGCTGGGGACTCAGACCTAAAGAGGTAAGAGCCATCTCAGGCGCGACTGCAGTGTTTGTTGAATGAATATTCCACTCACTCCCTGGGCACCTCAGCCTTTCCAGGGTCCCCCCAGCCCACCCACTTTGTTAGCTCAGCCCTGGCACTTCATCTTCTCAACCTCAGGTCCACGAGCTTCCCAGACACCTCCCCTTGATGGCCCCCAGGATCCCACTCAGCCGCTTCCCCCCCGCCCCAAACTGCTCCTCTGCCCCAATTTCCCCGTAAACCTCATGGCCAAAGCCAGAAGCCTGAGCTTCATCCTTAACAGCCCCTGTCCAACCCACCTGGTCACCCAGGCCTGGCAGCCACCCTCCTCAGCGCCCCTGTCTCCCCTTGCCTCTGCCTCTTATCCACCCCCCACTGCACCCCATCCTTCCCATCACGTCTTGCCCAGTGCCTGCCGCTGCTGCCTCCCTGGCCTCTCTGCAGTGATACTCCCTCACCCTGACCTCCAGTTTCCCACAGCAGCCTGAGTGACACTTACTGTCCCTGCCGCTCTCAGAATGAAGCTCCCTGTCACCTTCAGAAGGAAATCCAAACGCCTTGGCCAGGCTCCAGAGCCCTGCTGGCCCAGGGTCCTTCCCCGGGCCCTGCCTATTTGGCCAGCCCGAACCACTCTCGCTTCTCCAGTGAGATGTTCTTCTCGTCCCTGGGCCTGGCACCGGGTGCCGCCGTGCCGGGAGTGCGTCCCCCTCACCCACTCCCCCCTCTTTGGCTCCTCCACGTGTGCCCTTCAGACTCGGCTTAGATGTCACGGGCTTCAAAAGCCTGCCCTGCATCCTTAGTCCATTTGGGTCCTCCCTGAGGTTCCGGATGGGAGTCAGGTGACACTGGCAGGGACCAGAAATCCCCTCAGGCATTTAAAGCAGAAGGGATTTGAAACAGGGATCTGGGCACTCACAAAACCATGGGGAGGGCTGGAAGAGCTAGAGCAAGACCACAGAACTGGCCCTTCAAGGGGCTGCCAGCAGTCAGGAGGCGCTGGACTGCTGCTGACTTTGAGAACACAGCAGGGGGAGCAGATGGGGCTCAACGGATAGGGTGTCCACCTACGATATGGAGGGTCCAGGGTTCAAAACCCAGGGCCTCCTGGCCTGCGTGATGAGCTGGCCCATGTGCAGTGCTGATGCACGCAAGGAGTGCTGTGCCACACAGGGGTGTCTCCCGCATAGGGGAGCCCCACATGCAAGAAATATACCCCACAAGGAGAGCTGCCCCATGCAGAAAAAAGCACAGCCTGCCCAGGAGTGGTGCCGCACACACAGAGAGCTGATGCAGCAAGATGACTCAACAAAAAGAGACAAATTTCTGGTGCCGGTGACAAGAATGCAAGCAAACAAAGAAGAACACACAGCAAATGGACACAGAGAGCAGGCAGCGGAGGCGGGAAGAAAGGAGAGAGAAATAAATTAAATAAATCTTAAAAAAAATAAAGAACACACTGGGAGAGCGGATGTGGCTCAAGCCGTTGAGCACCTGCTTCCCACACGGGAGGTCCCTGGTTCGGTTCCCGGTGCCTCCTGAAAAAACTAAAATGAACAACAAGAGAAACAAACAAAAAACCCAGTTCAGAGGAGCCAATGTGGCTCAGCAGTGCAGCGCCAGCGTCACACTTACGAGGTCCTGGGTTCAATCCAAAAAAAAAAAAATACCAGCAGAGCAGTGGCTCAGAGTAGGAGGCTACAACCACCACCATCTCTAGACCCCGGAACTGTAACCAGGCACCAACATTCTTGCAAGAAAACACAACCCCAACCTCGTTCCCCAGCAGGAAGAGAGCCAAGGCGAAAACAAGATGGCCTCCATTTTCTGACCCTCATGGGAAGACACGCGAATGGCGGGACCTCGGTAACATACAGAGCCAAGCTGCAAAGAAGGCTGGAACTGTCACTCTTAGCGTGCCAGTCTTGGTAACCTCTAGCTGGAAGGAGATAGTATAAATGGACGCTGAGTGCCCATTGGCCCTCAACGTGGTGTCTCAGGGTTCCCCTGGCACAGCCCCCGTCTCCCTGGGCTGAATGGACCCCTCCGTACTGGTCTGTCTCCAACCAGACCGTGGCCTCTTTAAGGGCCTTGGCTATCTCTGGCACAGCTCCAGGGCAAGAAAATAATAGTAACCATGCAATCATGTTAAGAAGAAGAAATGACATTTATTGGGCACTTACTGTGGGCTGAGAGCTGGGCGTAATGCTTTACACACTTGGTCACATTTTCACAGCCCAGTGGGGGTTCTTCATTTTGTACGTGAAGGAAAGGAAATCCAAAGAGGTGATCATTCCCAAGGTTGTGCAGCCAATAATTAGCTACAAAATCTGACTGATGTCTACTCCAAGGAGGTGCCATCATGCAGGGGCATCTTTGTCCTCTCTCAGGGATTTCTCTCAGGCATCCAGAAAATTTGCAGAAAATGTACAATAAATAAATGAATACACGTGTGTTCCTTCCATTGGGAACGTCCCTATCCCCATCCCAGGCCCTTCACCCCTCTGGGCCTGTCCAACACCAGGGCTTGGAGTAGAAAGAAACTAGTTGTGCTGCGCAAGGCTTCCTCACCCAGGGCAGTAGGTGGCTCCTAAGCTCACTGACCACCATCCCCACGAAACTGACATTTTGTGTCTTTCTGCAATTTTATGGAAAAATGGGTCAATAGCTTTCATTAAACTTTCGAACTCCAAAAACTTGACAAATATCAAGGAGGGTCTCAGGGATCTTCAGGCCTTATGAGTTTGCATTCACCAACTCACCCAACCACCCATCTTCTCAGTCATTTATCCATCCATTCATTCATCCATCTACATGTTCACCAGCCAGTCACCAGATAGCCAGTCAGCACCTATCCATCCATCCATCCATCCATCCATCCATCCATCCATCCAACCATCTACCTCTTTACTGGCCAGCCGGCCAGCCATCCACTCATTCATTGCATCAATCCCATTTATCCCTTTATGTGTTTATTCATCTAGCCATCTATTAATTAATTCATCATTTCATTCATTAATTTATTTGCTCATTTAATTGTATGTTTATCTATTCATTCATCCATCAATAAATCACAGTTCTCAGTAATGAAATCACCTATCCAGACAGCATCCATCCCACATTGGGTTAATCGTGCATCCACTTATTCATTCAACTATCCATCATCCGTCTATCCACTTTTCCATGAATTTCTTTATTCATCTTCCATCATCCATTAAGTCAGTTGCTCATCATTTTATTCATTGATTCATCTATACTTTCATTTGCCTGTATGTTTATCTATTTCATCCATCTGTAAACAGTCTGCTCCTCCATCCACCCATGTACCCAACCATTAAATCATCCATTCAACTATCTACCCATCCATGAAATCATCACTCATCCTTCCACCCATTAAATTCTCTAGCCACCCATTCTGTTCTCTGTGCTAAAACCAAAAGACGAATCACATCTGGCCCCACCCTGGAGAAGCTCACAGTCAAGTGATGGAAACAGACAGTTACAAACCCAGGATAGACAATATTAAGAGGCCAAAGGGAGCTCCAGGCAGGTGCCTTTACAGGAGGGACCTGGAGATGGAGGGAAGGCTCCTTGGAGGAGGGGGCATCCAATTCAGGATGTTCAACACAGGAAAGCAGTGGACGAATGCCCTTAGATGCCCCAGAGGGTGACCCACAGAATGCCCAAGTCTCTGAGAAGCTCTGCAGCCAACGTTGCTAAACCCAGAGATTTCCAGATTTATTGTGCCATGGAACCCTTTCCCCGCGTCACTCCTGTGAACTTCCCAGAGAATGTGTCCTTCTGAACCCAATTTGGGGAAACACTGGTCTGACCCAAAGTCCTTGTTTCCACAAACCAGGGAACAAAATCCAACAAAACAGTCCCTGCCCTCAAAGAGCTTCCCACCCGGAGGCCAGATGTGAGATTAGGTACATGCAAAGCGCCTGGTCCGCAGACACCGGTAAGTAAGTATTTGCCAAAAGAATGTTCTTGTTGGAAGAAGACACTCAATAATGCAAGGTGACCCCTGGTGTTTAAGCTCCCCCCACGGCAATCTCAGCCAACTGTGCAGCTCCCGGCCTCAGCTCCCCAGCCTGGGAAGCTGGCAGCAAGCTCGCCCGTGCGGGAAGCTGCGTGCTTAGACGCGCTTCAGCAGCAGGCCCTGCCTTGGGCTGCCGTTCTGTCCTCACCTCCGTTTTTTACCCGGGCGTACTGGTTTTCCAGCCGGGGATGGAGCCCTGGAAGTCTGGGCCTTTCTGGGCCTTTGCAGTTGAGGCTGGTACCTGGAAACGGCCTGAGTAATCCCAAAGTGTTCCTGCCCAGCCTGATGAGGCACGAACTGGAAATTCCCTACAATATTCGCTCGTTAAAGGATCCCTGCCCTCCTTCTCCTCCTTTGGCTGCCTCCTCCCACTCCCCCTGACTCAGCGCCCAAAGCGCCTCCAGAAACCTCGCAAAGGAGTTGGACTGGTTTGGGGAGAGCAGGGCGGCCACTTCCCCTTTCCCGCCACCCCCCTGCCCACCCGTGCTCCTCAGCCTGCCGGGAGCTGTGGGCTGTGCCGTTCTAGAACCTGGGACCACCACAGGCCTCCTCGGCCCAAGCCCAGCACTGGTGCCACCCGGGCCTCGGGTGCGTGGAGGCCGCCGCGGGGTGAGCGGATGTGCCCATCTGATGGAGCCACCAGGCCTCGGACAACCCAGGGACAGTGTTCTTTGTTTTATTTTTTTAAATCGGTCTCCGGGTTCTTCCCTGCTCTTCTGCCCTGGGAGCACACGTTCACCGTCCTCTCCCTCAACGTTTAATACCCTTGCTGTGTGCCCAGGCCTGGGTGCTGGGATGTAGGGATAAATATGACCAAGGCTTGCTCCACGGAGTTCACAGTCCAGTGGAGGAGGGGCCAAATATATGGAGCACACGGGCTGACGGAGGAGGGGGACAGACACACGGAGCTCATAGTCTGATGGGGGAGGGGACAAGTAGATTAAAAAAGATCATGGCAGCAACACTATGGACAAATCTCAAGGTCATTGTGGTGAAGGAGTAAAGTCCAACAAAGAAAAATAAATACCATATGATTCCACTGACAGAAAGTTCTAGAAAATGCAAACTAATCGATAGCAACGGAAAGCAGTCAGTGGTCGTCTGGGGATGGTGGTGGGGAAGGTGGGGGCCTGAGGGGCAGATGACAAAAGGACTCAAGGAAACTTTGGGGGTGATGTCTAATTCTCCCTCTCGATTGTGGCAGTGGTTTCACGAGTGCAAGCAGCTGTCAGAACTCATCGAGTCGTGCCCTTGGAACACGTGCGGCTCATTATACGTCTGTTATACCTCAATAAAGCTGTTCACAAAAAGAAGAGGAAAGAAAACGAGGTAGCTGTCAGGCCAAGTGACGGGGGCAGAAGGGGAAACCCCAGGGAGGCCATGGAAGGGTTGGGAGGGCAGCTAGGGGGTGATCGTTGAGCACAGCTTTGAAGAAGAGAATGAGTTACTCGAGGAAAGGAGAAAACAGATGGTGGTAAGCTTCAGGTGCCCTGAGTTCCAGGCTTGACTTCTCTGCTGACATGGAGCGTTTGGCTTCAGGCAAGAGAGCTGGGATCTCTGAGACTCAGTTTCCTCATCTGTAAAACGGGTTCCCTAAAGCTGCTTCACGCACGGGGTTGGTGGGGAGGTTAAATGGTGGAAAGCACTCAGCTTGGTGCTGAGCGGTCACTGCGCTCGTCACCATTGGCCTTCTTCAAAGGAGCAGCATCTGCAAAGGCCCCAGGAACAGTGTGACTGTGGCCGAGAGGGCGGGGAGGTGGTGGGCGAGAGGGGGCAGCAGGCCATGTGGACCATGGTGAGGGCTGGAGCTAGAAGCAGGGGAATTTTATCACCAAGGCTGGCCTTTTAGCAAGGTCACTCTGGTTGTTATGAAAAACATTTCACAGTTGGGGAAACTGAGGCTGGAGCAGGTCCTGGAAAATCACAGAACTAAAAGTGACAGAGGCCTTCCAATTGTGTAAACCCCTCTGTACCCGTCTCGAAGAGTGTCACCTAAGTCTGCTTGCATACCTCCGGTGATGGGGAACTCACTACCTCAACTGTTGGCTAGCTCTTCCTGTTGGTCCCAAATGGGACCCAGTCCTTCCCACTGGCCCTACCCAGACACCACTTGCCACTGTGGCCAGAATCATGCTGGACGGAGCCAGCCATGGGGAGCAGAGGAAGTGGGAAGAGGCGTGGGCTGTGACAGAGACATCGTGGGTGCTGCCACCAGCTCCCTGCCAGGAAGCCTTGGGACAAAGCTTTCCTTCTCCAGGCTCCAGTTCTGCTGTCTGTCAAAAGGGGATGCTCGGTGCTCCGCAGTTTCTTTCCAGCTCCCGAAAGCAGATTTGGCCCTGTTGAGGCACCCAGCATGGCTGGGACAAGGACAGCAGAAAAGGGTTCGCCGGCCCCACCGTCCAATCCTTTCGGGGGGCCAGGGTCAAGCTCGAAGCAAGCAGGAACCCCGGGATGCGGACGGCTCGATGACAGGCTCCAGGGCCCAGGGTGGGGTGGACGCAGGAGAACAGTCAGACCCAGGCCGAGCAGCCACCTTCCTGTCTGTCGTTCTGAAAGCCACGGGTCCCCACACCCAGCAGGCCCCGCCCCACCACCCTCAAACCATTCTCCCTGGGAGAGCCCCGTCTGTGCACCCACCATGAGCCAAGCTCCCAGGCATGCTCAGAACAAGATCGGCACCCCTGCCCTGGCCCCTGGAGTCGGGCCCCTGCCCCTGAGCGACCCCCTCCCCACCCATCTCCTTGCTTACTCCTCTACACAGAGCCCCTCCCTCAGGCTCCTCAACCATGCTGGGCTGGACCCTGCCTCAGGGCCTTTGCACTTGCTGTTCCTTCTGCCCAGAACTCTCTCTGCCCGGTTCTCACCCAGATGGCTCTGCTCCTCCTCCAGGCCTCAGCTCCAAGGCCACCTTCTTGCGATGCCCCCCATGACCCCACCCCATCGCTCGTTCTCTCTTCATCCTACGTCATTTCCCTCCACCCAAGCCTTCCCTGAGATGCCCCGTCTCTTTGGTCTGGCCTTTGTCTCTCCCTGGATTTGGAGCTCAGTGCTGGACCTGGTGTCCCCAAGCCCAGGCCGGGCACCGTCTGGTACCCACTTATTAGAGCGTCAAATGGGCACGTGGAATGGACGCTGGGGATTTTGGACCAACTCTGGGAGCCATCAATGCTGCCCTTACATAGTGTCACCTCCACGTGGACAGCCGGGGGCAGTTCACACACTCACACCCCACACACACTCTGCATGCACACGCACATGCTCTGCATGCACACACACCCTGCATGCACATGCACACACACCCTGCATGCACATGCACACACCCTACATGTACACACACCCTGCATGCACACTCTCTGCATGCACACAAACACCCTGCATACAGAATCACACCCATGAGAGCACACCCTACTTGCACACACATGCACCCACCTTGCATACAAACACACACACATGCACACACCCTGCATGCACACACACACCCTGTGTGCACACACACACTCTGCATACACAATCACACCCATGTAAGCACACCCTGCTTGCACACACATGCACACACCTTGCATACAAACACACACATGCACACACTCTGCATGCACACATACCCTGCATGCACACACACACTCTGCATGCACACACACCCTGTGTGCACACACACACTCTGCATACACAATCACACCTGTGAGCACACCTTGCTTGCACACACATGCACACACCTTGCATACAAGCACACACACATGCACACACCCTGCATGCACACACATGCCCTGCATGCACACACACACACACACACATACACTGCCCTCCCACCCTGCCCTCCAAGCCAGCCTTTGGCACCCAAACTTCTCACCTTTCCCTCCTTCCCCGGGTGCCAGCGGGCCCCGTGCCAGCTCCTCTCCCCGCGCCCGCCCGCCCTGGGCACCAGACTTGTAAAGGCTGAGGACAGCCAGGGAGGGCTGGCGGGGTGCCATGTGAACGTGGCCCCCAGGGCCCTCACCGCCCCCCACCCGGCACTGCCAGACACCTGCATAGTGAGTGCCATTACTGGGGACCCACCAGGCAGGCCCTGGCTCCAGCCACCCAGGCTGGTGCGTGATGCCGGGAACGGGTGCGGGCAGCAAGGGGGCGGAGGGGGCAGGGGGGCCTCTCAGCCCACCCCAGGCCCGAGGCTCTGCCCTGGGCTTTGGATCAGCAAAAACAGCCTCCATGTGGGCCCCCAGCCCTCAGGCCCCTATTGCAACTCAAACTGGGTGCAAAAGGAGACAAAGAAGGAGGAACACTTATTGAGCATCTACTGTATACCCACCAAGTGCTAAGAGCTAGCTGCTATCACTTCCCACCATCAGACACAATCTTACCCACTAGCTCCTCTTCTGTTTGCTTATTACCTGTTTTCCCCACTAGAGCACAACCATGGAGAACATTTATTGAGCACCTACTGTGTGCCAAGCCCTGTGCTAACCCCATTACATGTGTTCATTCCTTTGTTCTCACAACAACCCTATGACATAGTAACTATAATCATGCCATTTTACGATGTGGCTCAGAGAGGTAAAGCAACTCGCCCAAAGTCACACAGTTGATGAAGGGTGGGTCAGAAGCTAACCCGGGTGGTCATCTCCAGAGTCTGTGTTCTCAGCTGTGTGCTTCTCCACACCGCCTCTTCATCAGCCCCACAAGGAGGGGGATTTTGTCACTGCTCTGGCCCCAGCCCTCTGTCCAGTGCCCAGTACACAGGAGGTGCTCAACAAGTGTTGAGTGGATGAAGGAATGACCTCGCTGAATTCCTTTCCAGGCGGACACAGGCTCAGAGGGGTGAAGTGCCCTGCTCCACGTCACACAAGGGGCAGGAGCAGAGCTGGCATTTGCCCCGTGAGGTGTCCTTTGTAAAACCCAGGCTGGGGAGCCCGTGACCCTCTGCCCGCCGGCCCCCCTCATGGCCCTGACCGGCCTCTAGACTGCCTCCCCTTCTGGAATGTGGGTCCCAGGTGGTCGGACAGGTGCCCGTCCTGGTCTCCAGGTTGTCCCGGAAGCCCTGCCCAGAGCCTGGCACACAGTAGGCCCTCAGGATGAAATCCCAGCTCCTGCCCTGGACTCGGAGGCCCCTGGGATCTGGGCCCTATCACTGTCACACCACCACTTCTCGCCTCTCCTGCCTCCTGAGCAACTCAGAATTTCCCAAACACACCGCACTCTCGCTCTCACCTTAGGGCGTCCCTCTGTGCTGTTCCCCCTGCCGGTGACACTCTTCCTACACTTCTGTCCCAACCTTCTGCCAGAAAGCCATTCAGATTGCCCGCAGCTCACCACGCAGGGGTGAACCCAGGGCCCCCTGCCCACTGCCCGTGGGCCATCTCCTCCTGAGCCCATGTCCTAAGCTCCCTCTTCTTTGGGAAAATTGTCCTGAGCTGGAAGTCCAGCTCCCTCGATTCTCATCCCCACCCTGCCCCTGACCTTCTGGGTGAACTTGATCTGGGCTTTCATTTGTCCATCAGTTGAAGGGGAAAAAAATAAAATGCCAAAGAAGAAAAGGCTTGCCGTCCATCAGATTGGGTCACAGCAGTACCGTGCCCACCTCTACCTGATGGCTACTCACTTGGCCCTGCTGATCTCTCCAACTGTACCTACTGCCACTTCCCCCTCCCTTATCCTCCTAATCATTCAGCCTCCTCTCATTTTCTGGAATGTTCCAAGCCCATTCCTACCCCAGGGCCTTTGCACTTGCTTTCCCCCTGCTGGAAAATTCTTCCCCTAGGGCGGGTTCTGCCTCACCTCAAAGAGTCCCTCTTTGACTCACGTGGCTTCCAAACACCCCCATTTATTCCCTTCCTGGTGCCTCTCACTGATTGAAGGTACCTTGTCTATTCGTCTATTTGCTCATTGGCCATCTGTCTCCACCAGAATGCAGGTGGACCTGGTTTGCGGCTGCGTCCCCTGAAGTCGGGTATAGAGTAGGTGCTGGAATGAAGAGCTGAGCTTCAAAGTGCTGCCCTGCCCCTGCCCCTGGCCTGACACTCGGGGACTGGGAGCCAGGAGGCCCCTCTCCCGGCAGCAGTGGGTGCTCCTCTGAGCCCTGGAGCCTTTCTCCATTCCCAGCCCCATAAAACCCACCACCCTCGTTTTGCCCTTGGACGGCAAAGGGTGAAGGAGGCTGAGCCCAGGGCGACTTCGGAAGCCCGGGCCCAGAAAAGACGCAGACAACGAAGGTCAGCTTGGGCGGGGTGGCTTCTGGGCGCCAGGCGCTGTTTAAACCCTCCCACACCTTACAGCAGCTCGGAGGGCAGGACACCCACAGTATGCCTCTACACGTGAGGAAACCGAGGCACAGCAGGGCGCAGCCTTGGGTCCCAGGTCAGAGAATGGTGCGGGCAGGATTCGAACCCAGCTCCGGCTGAGAGCAAAACCTGTGTGTGCCCTGATCCATGCTCATCGGTCCCCGGAGTTGACATGAACCAGGGCAGGTTCAGAAACAGGTCCTGGAGGCTGGCTGGTGCTGAGTCCTCGGGCAGGTGGCAGAGGCCCTCTGCGCCTCAGTTTCTCCACCTGTGACACAGCCCACGTGGCTCCTCCCTTGTTGGGTTTTCGAGGGTTTCAAAGGAGCTCATCTGAGGTTGAACAGAACTGCTTGGATTCAATTCTGCCCCCAACTCGCTGCCTGCCCTTGAGCCTCAGTTTCCCCATCTGTCATATGAGGGTTAGAATATTTCACTTCAAAAAGTTGTTGTGAGGTTAGGATGAGATTATTAGCTCAGTGCCTCGCACACAGTAAGCACTTCATAAGTGCTCATTGTTATGTATTCACAGTCCTCTGGGCCTTGGTTTCCCCATGTGTAACTCCAGAAGGCAGCTTGGACCGTGCAAGGTCTTTGCTAGGTCACTGGGGCAAAGGTCCAGGGGTCCAGGCCACGGATGTCTGGGGGCGGGGGAGGGTAACTTAGAAACAGCCAGGAACTGGACGCTGTGGGAGGCCAGATGACTCACCCACAGGCCCAGTGTGGGGGCTGGGCCACGGCCCCCCACACACCCCCCTGGGCCCGGCCTTGCACCCAAAAGTGCTGTGTCACGCTCCGTCCTATGGCTCAGGGTCATTAGCGCTCGAGTTCTGGGAAGCTTGGGCCGAGTTCCCTGAGGGTCCTCCAGTTCAGTAACAGATTGGGAGGGGGGAGGCAAGATGGTCGCTGAGTGAACTTGCCTTTGCGGTAGGTCCCGGGAGGAGACGGCTGGGCGCGGCTGCAGGATCTCCAAGGTCGGGCTTTTTCGGGATTTTTGCAGGGCAGAAGTGCCTGGACATCGATTGAGTGGAAAGGTAACGGAGAGGATTGGTCTAGTAGATATAGTTTGGGTTCTATTGCCTGTGGGTGAGACCAGCGCGCGGGCTCCTCCCTGCTGGGGGTGGGGGGAGTCACGGTTCAGCCCAGCGGCACCGCTTTTACACGGCTCTGAGCTGTCGAGGAGTTCACGAGCTCTGGACGAGCTGTGCACGGATTGATGCGACGGGTCGCCTTTGCAGTGCGATTTGGGAAGATAGACAGTGCTTTGTCCTGAAGCGGGAGAAACCTGTGATTGCGAGCGTCTTCGGGACATGGAGCTGCCCTGGATGGTGCTTCAGAGGTAATCACCGGACATTGTAAATCCTCACAGGGCCTACATGATGGAATAGAGGAGAGTATGGGCCATGATGTGAACCAATGTATATGAGGTGCAGAGGTGCCCAAAGATGTACTTACCAAATCCAATGGATGTGTCATGATGATGGGAACGAGTGTTGTTGGGGGGGGGGAGAGGGGGGGTGGGGGGGTGGGGTTGAATGGGACCTCACATATATATTTTTAATGTAATATTATTACAAAATCAATAAAAAATAAAAAAATTAAAAAAAAAAAAAAAAAAAGAAACAAGAAACAAGACGCAGCAAAAAGACACAGAAAACAGACAACCAGGGGAGGGGAGGGGAAATAAATAAATAAAAATAAATCTTTAAAAAAAAAAAATAGGGTGGTTTAAAAAAAAAAAAAAACAAAAAAAAAAACAAAAAAAAAAAACAATAGTGCTTCCGCCTGAAGCCCCGCCCCCAAAAGCCCGGCAGCCGGTCTCCGACCCAAATAGGCTGTAGGCAATAAAGAGACGTAATCGGAAAGTTGTATTAGGCTGCGGCAAGGGAGGGGGATACGTCTGGAAGCAGATTAGGGAATATTTTGCGAAGCTTGGGAAATCCGATTTTCGTACCTATTTTCGGCGTCACAGGCCGGGCTTCAGATCTGTACTAGCAAAGTGGCTGCGGTGTAGAGGCGCCCTCTAGTGGCAGAGGTTTGGAATCACAGGACGGGAGCTGTCTAAAAGCTGAAGTGAAACATACTAATGAGCCCAGCTAAGTAAATGAATTGCAGGGTTCAGTCATAATATAAAGTTTGCGGATCTGACTTCCCCCTTAAGGCTGGCACCCAGCTGAGGGGATCCCTGAGGGCTGTGTTACACTGTGGGGCTCCCAGGCTTCCTGTAGACCAGATTGGAGGGTGCCAAGTCTGAATTCCCTAAAATCTGGTAGCCCACACCACAGAGACTCACATCTCTTGAGACCTCAATATCTCAGACTTTCCATCCCTGAATCCATCACGCACTGAGGTCCATCTGAGGTCCTCAATTGCCCTAGCCTTCAACGTTGGCGTTCTTTCCTTATCATTTCATTTTGTTTTGTTTTTATTTTCATTTTGACTTATTCTTTACTTTTTCCAATTTCCTGATTGCTAACACCGCATTATCCCCTAGTCTTCTCTCACAGCGTATCCCCCAAAGTCTTTCTTTTACTCAGTTATTTAAGGCTTTTTTTCATGGTAGGTGCTGTGAAGTGGGTGTTATAATTCTGGGTCGTGCATATCTGTTTTTTTTTTTTCTTTCCCCTATCTGTTCCCCACCCCTTGCCCATCCCCTTCTACTTTCTTCCTCTCGTCCCTTCCCCCCCACTTTCTTTTTTTTTTCTTTCTTTCTTTTTTTCTGTTGTCTCTCTCCCTCTTGTCCCTCATATTCTACTTAGTTTATTTTAACTCAATTATAAAATAGGTGCGGCAGGAAACACCTCACATTCGCTGGGGTTTTCTCATCCTCCACTGCCTCATTTCTGTGTGAACTGATTTAGCCTACCTGCACTATCCTCTTTCCCCTACATCTTGATATCCACCACCATCTACTGGCTCTCCCATATTCCACCTCCCACCTCCCTTTCTTTGATCCACGAAGGGTCTAAGTCTTAATTTCTAATACCTATGCTTTGTTTTCTGTCTGTTATCCACTCTTGAAACTATTACCATTTTTTTTCTCTTTCCCTCTCTCACGAAATCAATAGCTTTTTAACTCATACCATAATCCTCCCATATTCAATCACCTACCTCATAATAGGTACTCTACCTACTGCTATAACTCTACACAATTTACATGAATCTAACCTCCATCCTCCCAGATCTCATATTCTTGCTTTGTTAACATATATCACCAATCCTACTTTACACTTTTCCCTTGCATACACAATTGCCTTTCCCCTACACTAATACTTTCCTTTAAAGTGAACTTAACCAACAAAAAAGAAATTAGAATAAGAAGAAAAAAGTGACAAAGAGAAGATATAACACTTATGCAAAAACAACAGCGAATTAACCTCCGAGAGTAGACAAAGAAGCTAAGGAACTGATTAAATCCGTCAAGATAAAGAGATGACCAGAAAGCAACAAAAATCTACAAACCAAACCAGTAATCAGGAAAACATGGCTGAATCCAATCAACAAACCAATAATCACGAAGGGGAGCAAAACTTGGCACAAGCAATGAAAGATCTCAGAACATTTATCACCGACAAATTTGACGAAGTAATGAAAGAGGTTAACAACATGAAGACATCACTTGGAGGGGAAATTGCAGACATACGAAAAAACATAACAGATATGTTGGGAATGAACACCACAGTTCAAGAAATCAAAAATACGCTTGCAGCAAATATCAGCAGACTAGAAGAGACAGAGCAGAGAATTAGTGATGTGGAAGACAGTACTTCAGAAATCAAGCAGATAGTAGAAGGGGTCAATAAGAAGATAGAAAAAATCCAATTAGGATTTAGGGACCTGAATGACAATGCAAAACGATCAAACATACGTATTATAGGCATTCCAGAAGGTGAAGAGAAGGGAAAGGGGTCAGAAGGAATGCTGCAGGAAATAATGGCTGAAAACTTCCCAAATCTACTGAAAGAGACAGATGTACATATCCAAGAAGCACAGCGCACTCCACAAGTCATAAACCCCAACAGGCCCACCCCAAGACATATACTTGTCAAATTATCCAATGCTCAAGACAAAGAGAAAATCCTAAAAGCAGCAAGAGAAAAGAAAACCATCACATACAAGGGAAGCTCAATTAGATTAAGTGCTGATTTCTCTTCTGAAACCATGGAGGCAAGAAGGCAGTGGTATGATATAGTCAAAGTACTAAAGGAAAGAAATTTCCAACCAAGAATACTCTATCCAGCTAAATTAGCATTCAAACATGATGGAGAGTTCAAAATATTCGCAGACAAACAGAAACTGAAAGAGTATACCAACAAGAAACCTCCCCTTCAAGAAATTCTAAAGGGAGTTCTACAGGAAGAAAGGAAAAAACAGGAAAGGCAGAGTTGGAGGAGAGTATAAGACCAACAACAATAACAAAAAAGACAAAAAAAAATATACAAACAAAATATGACAAACACAAATCCAATCAAAATATGGCTAGCACAAATAATTCCTTGACAGTAATAACACTGAATGTCAATGGATTAAACTCACCTATCAAAAGATTCAGACTGGGACATTGGATAAGGAAATATGACCCATCCATATGCTGTCTACAAGAGACACATCTTAGACCCAGAGACACATGGAGATTGAAAGTGAATGGCTGGAAAACAATCATACAAGCTAACAATAACCAAAAAAAGGCAGGAGTAGCTATATTAATATCAGACAAAATAGACTTTAAATGTGAAACAATTGTGAGAGACAAAGAAGGATACTACAATTAGTGAAAGGAAAAATCTGTCAAGAAGATCGAACAATCATAAATATCTATGCCCCTAACAAGGGTGCCTCTAAATACGTCAGGCAAACACTGGAAAAACTAAGTGAAAGAATAGATACATCTACAATTATAGTGGGGGATTTTAATACACCACTATCAACTCTGGACAGAACATCTCAAAAGAGAATCACCAAAGAAACAAAACAACTGAATAGTATATTAGAGGAGCTGGATCTAATAGATATATATAGATCACTACACCCAAACACAGCAGGATATACATTTTTCTCAAGCGCACATGGATCATTCTCCAAGATAGATCATATGCTAGGCCACAAAGAAAGGCTGAACGAATTCAGAAAGATTGAATCATACAAAACATTATCTCTGACCACAGTGGAGTCAAGCTGGAGATTTGCAAGGGACAGAAGCCCAGATTTCACACCACGATTTGGAAATTAAACAGCACACTCTTAGAAAAACAGTGGGTCAAAGAGGAAATCTCAAAAGAAATCAATGACTACCTTGAAACAAATGATAATGATAACACAACATACCAAAATTTATGGGATGCAGCAAAAGCAGTACTGAGAGGGAAGTTTATAGCCAAAAATTCATATATCAAAAAAGAAGAAAGAGCAAAAATTGAAGAACTAACTGCACATTTGAAGGAATTAGAAAAACAACAACAAAGTGACCCAACAGGAAGAAGAAGGAAGGAAATAACAAAGATAAGAGCAGAACTAAATGAAATAGAAAATAAGAAAGCACTTGAAAAAATAAACAAGACCAAGAGCTGGTTTTTTGAGAAGATTAACAAAATTGACAAACCTTTAGCAACACTAACAAAGAAAAAAAGAGAGAAGATGCAAATACACAACATAAGAAATGAGAAAGGCGATATCACCACTGACCCCACAGAAATAAAGACTATCATAAGAGGATATTTTGAAAAACTATATTCCAACAAAAATGACAATCTAGAGGAAATGGACAAATTCCTAGAAACACATAAGCAGCCCATATTGACAAAAGAAGAAATTGATGATCTTAACAAACCAATCACAAGCAGAGAGATAGAATCAGTTATTAAAAATCTCCCAACTAAGAAGAGCCCAGGGCCAGATGGCTTCACAGGTGAATTCTACAAAACATTCCGGAAAGAACTGGCACCAATCCTGCTAAAACTATTCCAAAAAATTGAAACAGAAAGAACATTACCCAACTCCTTCTATGATGCCAACATTACCCTAGTACCAAAGCCAAACAAAGACATCACAAGAAAGGAAAATTACAGACCAATTTCTCTAATGAATCTAGATGCAAAAATACTTAACAAAATACTTGCTAATCGTATTCAACAACACATTAAACGTATTATACACCAACACCAAGTGGGATTCATCCCAGGTATGCAAGGATGGTTTAACATAAGAAAATCAATCAATGTAATACACCATATAAACAGACTGAAGGAAAAAAATCACATGATTATATCTATTGATGCAGAAAAAGCATTTGACAAAATACAGCACCCTTTCTTGATAAAAACACTCCAAAAGATTGGAATACAAGGAAATTTTTTGAACATGATAAAGAGTATATATGAAAAACCTAAAGCCAATATTGTTTACAATGGAGAAATCCTAGACTCCTTCCCTCTAAACTCAGGAACAAGACATGGATGCCCACTGTCTCCGCTCCTATTTAACATTGTCTTAGAAGTACTTGCTCGAGCACTGAGGCAAGAACCAGAAATAAAAGGCATTCAAACTGGAAAGGAAGAAGTCAAAATTTCATTATTTGCAGATGACATGATCCTATACATAGAAAACCCTGAGAGATCTACAACGAAGATTCTAGAACTCATAAATGAGTTTAGTAAAGTCGCAGGTTATAAGATCAATGCGCAAAAATCAGTAGCATATCTGTACACTAATAATGAGCAAGACCAGGAGGAAATCAAGAAACAAATACCATTCACAATAGTAAACAAAAAAATCAAATACTTAGGAATAAATTTAACTAAAGAGGTAAAGAACTTATACACCGAGAACTATACAAGATTGTTCAAGGAAATCAAAGAAGACCTAAATAAATGGAAGACTATTCCTTGTTCATGGATAGGAAGACTGAATATTATTAAGATGTCTATCCTACCAAAACTGATCTACACATTCAATGCAATCCCAATAAAAATCAATGCAGCCTTCTTTAAGGAACTAGAAAAACTAACTATGAAATTTGTTTGGAAAGGAAAGAGACCCCGAATAGCCAAAGACATACTGAAAAAGAAAAATGAAATTGGAGGAATCACACTACCTGACTTCAAAACATACTACAAAGCTACGGTGGTGAAAACAGCATGGTATTGGCATAAGGAGAGACACATAGACCAATGGAATCGAATTGAAAGCTCTGATATAGAACCTCACATATACAGCCACATAATATTTGATAAAGCCACCAAACCCTCTCAACTGGGAGAGAGTGGCCTATTCAACAAATGGTGTCTGGAAAACTGGATAGCCATATGTAGAAGAATGAAAGAGGATTACCATCTCACACCTTATACAAAGATCAACTCAAGATGGATCAAAGACCTAAATATAAGAGCCAAGACCATAAAAACCTTAGAAAGCAGTGTAGGGAAACATCTACAGGACCTTGTAATAGGAAATGGATTTATGAATATCTCACCAAAAGCACGAGCAGCAAAAGAACTAATAGATAAATGGGACTACCTCAAAATTAAAGCCTTCTGCACCTCAAAGGAGTTTGTCAAGAAAGTAAAAAGGGAGCCCACACAGTGGGAGAAAATATTTGGCAATCATATATCTGATAAGAAACTTATAACGTGCATATATAAAGAACTTATATATCTTGAAAATAAAAAGATAAACAACCCATTTGAAAAATGGGAAAAAGACTTAAACAGACACTTCTCCAAAGAAGAAATACAAATGGCAAAAAAGCACATGAAAAAATGTTCCAAATCTCTAGCTATCAGGGAAATGCAAATCAAAACTACAATGAGATACCACCTTACACCCATAAGATTGGCAGCTATGAAAAAAACAGAAGAATACAAGTGCTGGAGAGGATGTGAAGAAAGGGGAACACTCATCCACTGCTGGTGGGAATGCAGAAGGATCCAACCGTTCTGGAGGACAGTATGGCGGTTTCTCAAAAAACTAGCCATAGATTTGCCATATGACCCAGCAATACCACTGCTGGGTATATACCCAGCAGAACTGAAAACAAGGACACAAACCGATATATGTACACCAATGTTCATAGCAGCATTGTTCACTATTGCCAAAAGTTGGAATCAACCCAAATGCCCATCAACAGATGAGTGGATCAATAAAATGTGGTATATACACACAATGGAATACTACTCGGCTGTAAGAACAAACACACTACAAACACATGTGATAACATGGATGAATCTTGAGAACCTTATGTTGAGTGAAGCAACCCAGACATTGAAGGACAAATACTACATGACCTCAATGATATGAAATAAACAAGCTGCCTTAGATAGCAAGAGACTGAACGATAGGCTTACAGGAAATCGGAGGGTGGAGGAAGGATATGAGCCGATGTCTGCAGGGGTGGAATTTAAGACGAGATGGTGGTAAGTATGAACACAAAGAAGAGATAAAAGGGGGGCAAGGGGTTGCCTTTGGTTGGGGCTTTGGGGGTTTGAGGGTGGCTGGGGAGGGACGGATGGGTAACATTGCCCAAAAGTGGGGGGAGGGAGGGGTAGCATACGAACACAGGAGACGGTCAGGTGTTGGTGGAGAGTAAAATGCCGAGAAAATCATATCAAAATATAATAAATAGGGTTACCTGTTTAGAATGCTCGGAGGGGAGGGTCTGATGCAGGACGGGCTCCTGGGGAATGTCTAAATGCTCATTCTGCCAGAGTGGGTGTCACCATGGGGTAGAAACCCAAGTAGTGAGAGTGGGGGTGGACCCACATCCTGGGGAGGACTGATGCCACCAAATAGAGGGAACTGTATCCCTTGAGAGAAAGGGTGGCTCCCAGGGCATTGGGGCAGTTGAGCAAGTTAGGCCCTGAACACTATTCCATCTATCTCTGGAAGTGGCTCCTCAGGAAACAGAGGTTGGCTGTCACTGTGGGCACCAAGGTGGAAGGGAAAATGGACGTTAAATGTGTGGAACCAAGGTAAATGGGGGGTAAGAGAGGAGTTTCTTGAGAGTACACAAGGATGGATATAAAACATGTAATATTACACCATAACATATAGGAGATGACAGACTGATAATGTAAACCATAATGTAAAACATAGGATAACTAAGAATGTAAAGAACTGTATATCCTAAAGTATGCACCATAATGTAAGCACAGATGTCACCTTGTTAGAAAGCTAGTGTCTCAGACTCTGTACATCACGTTAAGTAAATATGATATGAATAGGGTGGAAGAGTATCACTGTGGAAGGAGAAAGGTTTTGTGGTGGATGTATGGGAGTGCTGTATATTATATATATGCATTGCTGTGGTCTAGGACTCCTGTGAAGAGAAGCTGAATAATTAGGGGGGGAAAAAAAAAAAAAGATAGGATGTAGAATTTTTGCAAGTCAACATTCTTTATCTAAGTTCTTTATCTAACTTTATCCAAGTTCTTTATCTAACCTTTAAATCCATCGCTATATGCCATTCCCTAGTAAGGGACCATGACATTATATTGGGCTTCAAATTTCGGGGAGTTCTGGATCACAGAGTGTTTCAACAATGGCAATGGAGGGATACTGGTATGGGATACCAATGACAGGTGATATTTGGCTGACAGGGAGCTGTACAGAACATATGTCCAGGGTGCATGGTAATGTTTGGATATACTCATAGTGGCAACAATTAAAAACCACAGCAGGGGGGGTACTGGGTTCCTGGCCAATGGTGCTCTGTCGTGGTCCCTAGCGGAGCAGCGACAGTCTCGCAGGTACAGTGGCGGGGACCGGGAGGGAGTGAGGGTTCAACAGTGAGCCCCTGATGCTAATGACTATGCTTGTGAGCTGATAAGCCTAAAATAAGAACAAGGCCTAGAGCAACATTGTGCCTGGGAATTTCCTCCTGTCAGCCTTCATGTTACTCAAATGTGGCCAGTCTCGAAGCCAAACTCAGCATGTAAATGCAATGCCTTCCCCCCAGCGTGGGACATGACACCTGGGGATGAGCCTCCCTGGCACCGAGGGACCACTATCAACTACCAACTGATGATGCAACTGGAAAATGACCTTATACGGAAGGTTCAATGTGGATCAGCAGAATATCCCTGTCTACATAAAATAACATGACTTTAAAATGCTGTTTGACCTAAAGTAAGGGGGAAATGGAAAAGAGAAATGAGTTTATATGGCTACGAGTTTCTAAAAAAGAGTCTGGAGGCTGGCAGAAGGATTGCCCTCATGCACAACTGAGCAGAGTCAGAAAGACAGATAAAGCAGATACAACCCCCAGATATCGGTTCCTTTGAGGGCTAAAGAGACCCATGGGAGATATGGTCATGGCCGATGGGGTTAACTACCAGCTCAGATGGCCCCTTTTTGGAACTGATGTTTATGTGTGATGAATCTGGACTCAGATGGGATCTTCCTTCATAAGACTTTCATGCTGAGGTGATGGAGGTGCAGTTAATGTTGGGGTTTAAGATATGTTTAGGGGATTTGAATCTCTGGACTGACAATGTGATAGCCAGGTCCTGAGCCTCAACAGACTCCAGCACCTACAATGTGATTTATTGGACTTATCACACTCAGCTAAGATGGAGTTGAAGAAGGACAACCACCACACCATGGAGCCTAGAGTGATTACAACTGAAAGTGGGAGGATTGCATCCAACATCCATGTGGAATCTGAGCCTCCTCTTGACATAGAGGTGCAATGGACACAACCAATCCAATGTCCACATAGAAGAGGTGGCATTGGATTGGGAAAGTGGACGTGGTGGCTGATGGGTATGGGGAAAGGCAGGAAGAGATGAGAGGTGGAGGCGTCTTTGGGACATGGAGCTGCCCTGGATGGTGCTTCAGAGGCAATCACTGGACATTGTAAATCTTCACAGGGCCCACTGGATGGAATGGAGGAGAGTATGGGCCATGATGTGGACCATTGACTATGAGGTGCAGAGGTGCCCAAAGATGTACTTACCAAATCCAATGGATGTGTCATGATGATGGGAACGAGTGTTGCTGGGGGGGGGGGGGGGGGGGAGGTGGGGTGGGGGTGGGGTTGAATGGGACCTCACATATATATTTTTAATGTAATATTATCACAAAATCAATTTAAAAAATTGAAAAAAAAAAAAAAGTAACAGATTGGCTGCTCGATCGTCACAGCTGAGTCGGGCGGGCAGGTCTGTGGTGGGGGAGTGGGGGCGGGGGGAGAGGCAGAGGCTGCGGCCATGGCCAAGGTGGGTACAGGAGCCACCCCAGCCCTGGGCGGGCCTGGCACCTCCTAGGCTCAGCTCCAACCGACGAGAGGGGAAACTGAGACTTGGAGAGGGCAAGGAGCTGGCCAGAGGTCACACAGCAAGTCCGGATTTCAAACCCAGAATTCTGAGCTCATCATCCGGTACTCTAAGGCTCACTCTGACAGATAGACTGGGGGGTCTCTGTACCCCCCAACTCCAAGTCCAAGCCTAGACCCTGAGGCCTGGAAGAAGGGAGAAACAAACGGAAGGCAACCTGGAAGGAAGCAGGTTTGGGGGGGCAGGTGCCATGCTGCCCCCTGTGGTCAATCCTATAATAACACCTGCGAGCATTTATTGAGCATCTACTATGTGCAGGTGCCAGTTATAATTTCTCTCATTTTATAAATTCACACATTTAATGTGCAACTGCCTTGAGACAAACAATCGCAGCGGTCATTTACGATGTGCCTGCGAGGCACTGAGCAGGGCGATCAACAAGCAAAACCTCAGAATGTCTCACGGATCCCATCAGGCGGGCACTGACGTCACCCTCCCTTGCCAGGTGAGGAAGGGAGTAGCTGCATCACGCAGTGGCAAGAGAGCCGACCTGGAGACTCAGATCTGGTTTTCGCCCCTTCCACCTGTGTGACCTTGGGCAAGAGACTCTGCCTCTCAGAGCCTCAGTTTATCCACCTGATGATGGAAACGGTTATAGTATTTGGGTCACAGGAAGGCAGCCTTCGTGGGAGCACAACTGTCACTACAGGGCAGTGGTTAGAGCATGGACTTAGGACTCAGACAGATCTAGGTTCAAAGCCGCTTCGCTGTGTCCTGGCTGTGTGACCTTGGGCCTCTTATGTAACCTCTCTGGTCTCCGTGTCCCCCTCTGTAAAACGGGCAGAATAAAAGCACCTCCCTCACGCAATTGACAAGAGGAATGAATGTGCCATCACCCCCGAGCCCTCAGCACAGCGCCGGGTGCCCCACAGGCACTCACTACCTGGGACTTGATCTTCTCTATCACCTGAAGAGGGTTCCACTGGGATGCGGGGAAAGGGTCCCCGGGCGCGGGTGGATGTTCGAGGCGTCCGCGTTGCGCCCGCTGCTATTTGAATGGGGGCGTCAGCTTGGCCCCTCAGCCCTGCCGGCCTCCTTGAGACCCAGGTTCCGGCGGGCAGCGAGTGATTGCCACGGTGTCCTCCCACCACACACGGCCACCTGTCCGTCCGTGGGCGCCACGCCCCACCCAGGCTTACAAACTGCCCGGGGGCCCCGCCGCCCTTCATGCGCTGCTGTCCGCCTGGCCACGCCCACTCTGGCCTCGCCCTTGTCCTTTGCTTCCTGCGGCGCCCACTGTCACTTGCCGCAGCCCCAGCCCCCTTGGTCCAAGATCTCACCCCATCGTTCCCACCTTCACACTTTCACACTCCGAGGGAGCGCCCACCCGGCGTGCCCTTGCTGACCACACATTTGTCTGGTCTGTATCTCCCCCATCTTTCAACACTCAGATTCAAAACCACCTCCTCCAGGGAGCCTGCTCTGATCCTTCCCACTGAAAGCGAGCTCTCCCTGGACACTCTCTAAACCTCACTTACCCCTTCTATCCTTACACACTGGCTGTTTTTGCATATCCCTTCAAATTTTGGCTGCTGTGAGATGGAAAATATGGACAAGGGAGCTCTGGGGGGGGAAAGAAATTTGTTGCTCCTAACGTACTTAAAAGACCTGGCTAAGACAAAAGTAACAAATCTTTCATTAATCGGCTCGAACTTCGCGATTCGGTCTTAGATGTCTAATTGAGTATTTATGAACATTTCATTTTGTTTGAAAACAATCTGCCAGTGAGAATGTTCCTTGTTGGGCAAAGGCTCCCCGGTATCCATGGGAATTGCCAAGAATCCAAAGTCAGTGGAAAATAAATGAGCTGCTTGTGGCCAAACAATCTCGGAAGTGAAATTATTAATATTATTAAAAAACCCTTCCGTCATTTTCCCAGCCCTGCCGTCAGCCTGGCCTGACCTTCCCTCTTGGTGCAATCCCAGCACCTCCCGTCTCCATCGACTCCCTTTTCCGGCTCACTCTATCAGCTCCCCCCACCTCGCCCCTGGCCCACCGCACTCCCCCTCCACGGGCCTGCTCACACCCCCCACCCCTGGCACACCCCTGCCCTCCTCTTGGTGGGAGTCTGGCCCTTCTTCGGGGCCCAGTCCAAGCTCTCCCTCCCCCCCTCAGGTTGCCCTGCCTGGAAAGTCTCCCCTCTTTGAGTTGGTGACCCCTATACTGGAGCGAGAACCCCGAGAGTTCTCAGGATCCCTTCTAGAAACATCTCTGACAGAAGCCCCTGTTCTGGCGGAAGCAAACGGCCCCCTACTCTCGTGTCCCTCTCCTCACACTGAGAAGAGACCCTGAGGCACGTCCTCCACACAGGTAAGGTCTTTGAAGCACAGTTTGAAATCCGCAGCATCCCCCAGGGCCAGGCTGGGGCTGCGCCAGGTTCCTGGCCCCCCTAAGTTGGCATCTGGAGGGAGAGACCTTCTCACTTGGCCCACTCCAATAGGTGCCCACCTAGAAAAAGGTACTTCCATCCACCCGGGTGCTCGAGTCCAAGCCCTGGAGTTGTCCTCAATTTCCCTCTCTCCCTCCTTCTCCCGCATCCATCCAACATATTGGTTGCCTCCACCTTCAAAACAGATCGCGCGTCCCACCGGTTCTCCCGCTTCCAGTCGCCGCCTCCTCGCTGTTCTCCCTGCTCCAGACTCAAATCCCCGCCCCCCTGCAGCCTTTGCTCCCCACTGCAGCCAGAGGGCTCCAGTTAGAGCAGGGGCCAATTTTGTCCCCCAGGGAACATTCGGTAATATCTGGAAACATTTTGATGGTCATAGCTGGGGGGAGGCGTGTCTCTGGCATATGGGGGTCAAACCCAGGGAAGCTGCTACGCAGCCTGCAGTGCACAGGACAACCCCTACCACAGGGACCATCCCGTCCCAAATGTCAACAGGGCGGAGGCTGAGGGCCCTGATTTAGGCCCGAGCCAAATCACGTCCCTCCAGGCTCAGAAACCTCCATGACTCCCGCCTCCCTGGCCATCAAATCTGAACTCGTAGGAAGCGAACTTTGGCCCAGTGGTTAGGGCGTCCGTCTACCACATGGGAGGTCCACGGTTCAAACCCCGGGCCTCCTTGACCCGTGTGCAGCTGGCCCATGTGCAGTGCTGATGTGCGCAAGGAGTGTCGTGTCACACAGGGGTGTCCCCAGTGTAGGGGAGCCCCACGCGCAAAGAGTGCGCCCCGTAAGGAGAGCCGCCCAGTGCAAAAGAAAGTGCAGCCTGTCCAGGAATGGCGCCGCACACACGGAGAGCTGATACAACAAGATGATGCAACAAAAAGAAACACATTCCCAGTGCCGCTGACAAGGATAGAAGCGGTCACAGAAGAACACACAGTGAATGGACACAGAGAGCAGACAACTGGGTGGGGGGGGAGAGAAATAAATAAATAATTAAACTTTAAAAAAAAAAAATGAACTCTTCCTCCTGAGGCCACAGCACCCTGCTGACCTCGCCAACCTCCTCTCCCCACTCTCCCCCTTGAACCTGGGTTCTAGCCAATTCATTCTTCTCATCTTACTCCAACAACACAAGCTTTCTCCTACCCCAGGGCCTTTGCATCTGCTGTTCCCACCATCTGGAACACCCTGCCTCCAGACATCTGCTCGCCAGGTCCCCCTCTTTCCCTCATGCCCCCTTCTTTGGTGTCCCCATGTTACACAACATTCCCCGCACTCCTCTCCCCTCTTCCCTACTTTGATTTCACTTTTCTTTTTTCATCTTGTACTTATTTAGGATTTCTTGACTGTCTTCTGCAAGAACAAAAACACAATGAAAGGCAGAGAGTTTGCGTTTTATTCACTAGTGTCTCCCCAGTGCTCGGCACACAGTAGGTGCTCAATTAATATTTCCTGAGTGCACAAGTGACTACCCACCAGGCCTCAGGTGTGTCAGAAGTTTAGAACCGCAGGGGCTTCAGAGCCTGGGGCCGGAGAGCCCCTGTCCTGGAGGGAGGCCTGCTGTGGTCCCAGAACACCTGGCCCTAAGGGACCCTGGAGCTTCCATCCCGGGCCTGAGCACCGCCCAGGGCTCACCCCGGACCTGGCTTGGAGAAGGCAAGAGAGGAGGGAAGGCAGGGGGCGGGCAGGAGGCTCGGGAGGTAGGGCCGCCCAGCACTGGAGACTGGCCCCTGGGCCCAGGGGGCCGCCCCGGGGCAACGCCACCCTAGCACCCTACATCCCTCCAGAGAGAATGAGGTGGGGGGGTGTGGCATGCAAGGGCAAAGGGACTTCTAGCGACCTCTCGCTGGAGCTTAGAAAATAAAGATGGACACTTTGGGACAGGAAAACTCCACATAAAGTGAACCCCTGGAGAACGGGGTCCTAGCAATAGAGTCACCTTACAGGCTGGGACCCTGTCCTCCAAAGTGGAAAAAGAGTTGTGAATGTAAATGCGTTTTCTCTTCTATTTCACACAAGTATCGTATTATCGCTGCTGGGTGCAAGAGTCTTCAGAATGCACGAAGGTTGAAGTGAGCGTTGATTTACATAAATATATTTAAACACAATTGCATATCAGCACAAGGCCCCGTCTTTTCCGCAGGCTTGACCTTCCCAATATGATAGCGAGGTAGAGTAGACTAGAGCAGAGAGGGTCCTGAAAAATGATTCACTCTCCATTAGGCCCACGTGTCCCCAGAAGCGACCCACGGCGGCCTCTGGAAAGCTGATGTGACTGCGGACCCCCCCTCAATGGATTCCTCACTGCCTCCTACCCTGGCCCCTCCCTATCTTTTGGATCTTCTGATTCCAGCAATGACCAAAAACCTGGGATGGAGGCATCTGATGGGTGAGCGATTGTCACGTGGCCACGCCCAAGCCGCCCTCAGACCTGCCTCCCCCTGGCTGGGACCTCCAGCCCCTCACTCGGCTCCTGCCACCCAGCCCAAACCCCGCCCCCAGCGGGGACAGCCCACCTTTGATTATTCAGTGATGAAGTATTATGGTGCTTCGTTTTGGAAATCAAATCACACACCAGGAACACTATATTTCATGATTTTTAACAATTAAGGGGCTAATTTTCCCAACATGAAAGGGTCTCCAATAAACAAGAAGAAGACAAGTCCTCCGTGGACGAAAGCTCGTGAAAAAAAACAACATAAAAACAAAAGTGGATGGAGTCCCCACCAGGTGCCAGAGCGGGGGCTGTGAACAGACAGCGCTGGTGCCAGGCCTTCTGAGCGCAGAGTCCAGTGGGGGAAGCTACTACCACGGCCATCGACCCCCTCGTGTGGGGAGAGGGGACACCCGGGAGCCACGGGAGTGCGGGGGCCACGCGGCTCCAGGGGCCAGAGGAGAGGGGAGAGCGTGTTCCAGCAGAGGGAATCACTCAGTGAAGGCGGGGAGAGACGAACACGGCAGCTGCGGCTGCAGTGGACAGGCCTGTGGGCAGAGCCGGCTCTTCTAGAACCTTCCACACCAGAGGTGGCCAGTAGGGCCCCCCCGTGTCCAAAGGGTTAGGTTTTGTTTGTTTAATTTGAGTCATTGGCTAGCAGTTTAAAAGCAGGACTTGAGACAACCCCGGATTTCTGGCTTCTCGGGGTAAATGGGAAGCTCCAGGCCTTTTTCCTGCTGAGAGGTGGCGGTCCCCTGAGAAGCGGTGGTCCCCTGAGAAGGGCCAGCTCGTTCCAGTTCTCCCCAGCCCCACCCAGCCCACCTCCCTCCCCGTGTCACCTCCCTGTCTCAAGGTATCTGAGTTTTTGACGCCCTGTTCTAAAGCTTGCCAAGGAGGGTGCTGGGAACTCAGACCCAGAGAGCTTCAACAATTTATCCAAGGTCACACAACAAGTCGGCGCAGACGCAGAGCAGCGGCCCAGAGCAGGGCCCTGAGCACATCCCCCCAGAAGCTCCACCGGCCCCACCGCACACCTCTGGGAGCCGCGGAGCCTGGCCCGAGCCCCCGAGCCCAGGGCGGCGCTGGGGAGGCCCGGCAGTGGGCTGCTTGGAAGGCCCCGTCCTGTTTATGTTTTGTGGTCTCGTGAGTAACTGAGTGGAAAGAAACAAGCTTGAAAAGATAACAATTACGACGAAATTAAATCAGATCAGGCCCATGACTCATTTATGGAGCCGTAAAAACAGAAAACAAAAACAAGCTGGTTCTGGAGAAGTGAGGCCAGGAAGAGGAGTGGAGCAGGGGAAAGGCAAGCAGCCGCCGCCACTGCCTGGGACAGACCATGGAAACTGCTCTGGGGGACGAGGCAGCGGTGCCAAGCTGGGAGTGCTGAGACCCCGGGGTTTCGGGAGCCGGAAGACCCAGCCCCAGAGGGAGGGCCTGAGACCCTCCATGCTGCTGGACGGCTGCTCTTGTCCTCACAAAAACCCCCAAAAGGTGGGCGCTGTTGGCATGCCATTCTACAGAAGAGGAATGTGAGGGTCAGAGGGGCCCAAGGGACAGGACTCAGGTCACAAGGCCAGGAAGTGGGAGGCCTGGGATTGCCACCTGGCCCCGAAGCCTGTAATAGGACTCAGTCTTGCCATCCGGGAATCGGCCCCAGGGCCCCAGCCCTGATCCAGGGACAACACAGGAGCCAGAGGTCTGGAGAGCCAGGAGGCCCACGGGTTGGACTTCAGACACGGCGGCCCCTCTCTGTGTCACTCTCTCCATTTATGCAGCGTTGGAGTCATGCCAGGCAATGACTAAGGCAGGCCCTGGAGCTCAGTGGGTCTAACCCAAGACAGCTTCGAAGCCCTGCTCTGTCCACTTTCCAGAAGCCTCTGCCCCCAGGAGAGGAGCTGGAGGTAGAGCCCGTGGTAGGGACCCTGTAGGCCTGCGTCTCCCCGAGAGGTCGCCCTGAGCCAGCGTGAGACGGTGCAGGGAGCTGGGCCGGGCAGGAAAAGTAGGGACATCCGGCCGGAGAGGGTCAGATTTAAGGGGGCGCTAGAAATATACCACCATCTCCCCGCGTTGGGCCTCCAGGGCTTGCTGTGGGCGGAGCACGGTGCTGGCGACTTTACTTTCGTTCATTCTCCAAATCTTGATTGAGGTCCTTCTCGTACCAGGCATTGTGTTGGGCATTGGGGACAAAGTGGTGACCAAGACATCCAGGAGATGCCAGCCTGGAGAGAGGTGGACAGATAAGCAAAAGTCATGACGTGTCAGGTAGTGGTAAGAGCTGCGGAGACCAAGCATGGAAGGGCGCGCCAGGGTCTGAAGAGGCCCCACTGAGCTGTGACGCTGAGCGGTGGCCTGAAGCAAAGCATCTCCAGCAAAGGGTCTCCTGGCAGAGGGAAGAGAGAGTGCAAAGGCCCTGGGGTGGGAGCGGGCTGGGCAGCCAGTGGGGCTGGGGCAGAGTCAGCCTCCCAACAAGCTGCTGCAGAAGAGGAGCTGCAGGCTCAGAGAGGGGAAGCCACCTGCCTGAAGACACCCTGACAGGAAACGGCAGTGCAGGGAGCGCGTCAGGCTGCGTGAAGCTTGTCCAGGCTGCCGGGAGCCCCGAGTGCCTGACTAGGCGGCATGACCCTGGGTGGCTCCCGGAGAGCCTGTGTGACCCGCCCCGTCACAGCCATGGGTGTGGTATTGCACAAGGAGAGCTCAGCAGGGAGCCGGCACCAGCCTCAGCCCTGCCCTCACCCTGGCCTCCCGGGTCCTCCGGGGTCTGGGGGTCACTGGGGGAGGGGGGCAGGAATCCGGAGCGTTCCTTGGCCTAGGCGTGAGTGACCACACACTGCCCTGGCTGACCCCTGCCCCCGGGCGACCTTTTGAACCTAGGCCTAGAATCAGTTGTGCAACCTCAGTTTCCCCACTTCGTTGGGCTCCAGCAAGCAGGTAAGGATTCTTGGGTCCTGAGAGCAGGGAGGGTTGCTGACTCCTAGCCCAGGGCTCTTCTTCCTCAGCCCACCTTTCACCCACCCCTTGGCTCCACCCGTCCCCACAGCCCCACCCCCTACCTCCCCCAGCCACAGGGGTTTCTCACCCTTCACGCCCCCAGGCCTTGGCACACTTTCCTGCTCTGGGGAACACCCTCTCTGGGCCATCTCTTCCAACCCTTAAAGGAAAACTGAGGCAGGATGCGGGGCATAGAGGGGGGCACTCCAGGGAGGTTCTGAGAATATTTGAGCCGGGGGAGGGGAAGTCAGAGAAGGCCGCTCGGAGGGGACCACCCGGGGACAGAAGGTAGATGGTCCAGGCAGAGCCACTGGCACCTGCAGAGGCCCTGAGGGTGACACACCTGTGCCTCCAGGGAGGGCGCTGTGAGGAGCTGAGGGCCAGGGAGCTGGGGGGCGGGCTGGGGGAGTGGGGGGAGGAGCCACCATGTCCCTGTGGGTTAGGGGAGAGCCCCCCCCCGGTAGGGACGATGTCAACCTGGGGACCCCGCTCTGGTGGCGGTCCAGCTGGCAGGGCCAGGCCATTGGGGTGAAGGTGCCTCTGCTCTCAGCAGCCCTGGGGCTGCCCTGACCATGAGACCAGAGGCCTGGGACTGGAGCCAGAGGTTCTGGAGCGCCCGGATGCCTCCTCCTCCAGGGAGCCAGAAGGATTATCTCTTGGCGATTCTGGGACCCTTGAGAAAGAACTGGTGGCACACCGGCAGCTCCCCAAGGCCAGTGGGAAAGGAGACTGGGAGGAGGGATGGGAGGGAAATTTGGGGGTTAAAACCAGGAAGAGGCCTCAAGCAGCCGGGCTCCTCCAGACTTCAGGCATGGCCGGGAGCGATGGAGACTTAGAGGCAGGCTCGGAGTCACCCCCCACCCACCCCAGCCCACCCCAGCCTGCTCACATGGAGTTTAGGGGGCCTCCCCGAGCCCAGAGGCCTCTTCCGCTACTGCCTCCCGCTTGGCCCCCTCCACGCCCCCCTCCACGCTGGAAGGCCCACGGGCCACACTTGGCGAAACATCTCCCTCACAACCTAGATGGAGCCGGAAAGAAAGGCCCACAGCAGGGGTATAGCCTTTCACTGTTTATTCAGCAGCTACTTAGTGAGCGCCTACTATGTGCTGGACCCTACGCCCAAGGTCACCAGCAAGGGAGGGGTAGAATTCAAATTCAGGACCTCCCTGGCCCTCCCATAGGAGTCTTCGCACCCTGGGGTTCAAATTGCCCACTCGACCCCCCTATGCAGGAGGAGGGCGGAGGGTACACGAGTGGGGGGCCCGACAGGGGAGGAGAATTAGACCCCAATACTATTTTTGGAGCCCCATCTTGTGACAATCCCCGGGCTAAGACCTCACATCCTAATCCATAAAAACGGGGGCTGATGCCTCCTTCCTCCCAGGGAGGAAACGATTTCAGTCCCAGCAACTCACCTCTGCCCCCACAGCATGGAAGCAGCCCCAGACCGTGCCTAAACGAAGGCACATGCAATATGCCAATAAAGCTTTATTTGCTGTGGAATCGGACTTGGCCCAATGGATAGAGCGTCCGCCTACCACATGGGAGGTCCACGGTTCAAACCCTGGGCCTCCTTGACCCGTGTGGAGCTGGCCCATGCACAGTGCTGATGCACGCAAGGAGTGCCCTGCCACGCAGGGGTGTCCCCCATGTAGGGGAGCCCCACGCACAAGGAGTGCGCCCCGTAAGGAGAGCTGCCCAGCAGGAAAAAAAGTGCAGCCTGCCTAGGAATGGCGCCGCACAGACGGAGAGCTGACACAACAAGATGATGCAACAAAAAGGGACACAGGTTCCCGGTGCTGCTGACAGAATAGAAGCAGTCACAGAAGAACACACAGCGAATGGACACAGAGAGCAGACAACTGGAGGAAGGGGGGGTAGAGAAGGGGCAAGAAATAAATAAAAAATAAATAAATCTTAGAACAAACAAAACCAAACAACTTTATTTGCAAAAGCAGAAAAGCAAGCGGTGGGCTGGATTTGGCCCATGGGCTGTGGTTTGCTGACCCCCAGATGAGTGAATGCAAAGCAGCATACCTGGCAAACAGCAGGTGCTCAATAATGTTTGATGAATGAGCAAATGAAATGATTCCAATGGCAGGATTCTGAGTCCCAGTCGCACTTCCTCCCCCTGCTACAATTAGTTCCTTATGGGTCACTTCCTGTGGCCGTCAGGGCTTCGGGCAGGCACTGGCCTCATGCCATTCCCCTCTCAAATTCTACTCATAAAATGGTCTCATTTTACAGGACCTGAGGCCAAGAGCCCAAAGCCACGGGCCTGGGGCGTGGCAAAGCTGGGATTCGAACCCGGGGCTTCCGAGAGCAGGCCTGGGGTTCTCCCAACTGCCCGGGGGCCCTGACCCACACCGGGCCAGCTGCAGGTCCACTCCAGACCTCAGCTCAAGTCCAGATGTCCCATACCCCAGTCTGGACCCCAAGTCAGGGAAATGGTCAGACAGACAAGAGGATGAGAAAGAGAGACAGAGGGACACAGGGGGACAGATGAGGCAGAGAGCAGCAGAGCGAGATGGGAGCAGAGGCGGCTCAGCCTCTCCAGCCCCTCCCTCCCTTCCTCGAGCCCCGGGCTGGTCATCACCACTTCCCCGGGGGTCAGGAGGGGCCTAGTTAAAATCCTGGCTCAGGGACACCAGCTGTGACGTCAGACTCTCCCTCTCTGGGACTCAGTGTCCCCATCTGGGACAGGGGGGTGCTGGGAATCCAGCTCCACTTGGCTGCTGGGGAGACCAGCTGAGATGAGGCACGGCCTGGCCCCAAGGAGCCCTGGAGAACCTTGAGAGCCTCCTCCCTGGGCGAGGGGAAACTGAGGCCCCAGTGGAAGCCAGGACCCAATCCAGACACCAGAGTGGTTCCATGGAGGGTTATAAGCTCAGGGCCTATGCTATTCTGTCTTTTTTTTTTAGGTACTGGGGGTGGGGGTTGAACCCAGGACCCTGTATGTGGGAAGCCAGTGCTCAACCACTGAGCCACCTCAGTTCCCCTGAGCTGACTTTTTCATTTGCTTGTCTGTTATTTTGTTTTTAGGAGGCGCAGGGAACCAAACACAGGCCCTCACATGTGGGAAGCAGGCGCTCAACCTCTGAGCCACATCCACTCCCCTCCATCAGTCTTTAACAAGCATGTACTGAGCGCCTATGGAGAGCCAGGCACCGTGCCACGTGTGGCCCGTGGGCCTTCCAGCGTGGAGGGGGGCCGAGAGGGAGGCAGCAGCGGGAGGCAGCGAGGGGAGGCCTCCTAAACTCCATGGGAGCAGGCTGGGGTGGGCTGGGGTGGGTGGGGGGTGGCTCTGAGCCTGCCCCCAAGTCTCCACCTCTCCCAGCCATGCCTGAAGTCTGGGGGAGCCCGGCTGCTTGAGGCCTCTTCCTGGTTTTGACACCCAAATTTCCCTCCCAGCTCTCCTCCCAGGCTCCTTTCCCGCTGGCCTTGGGGAGCTGCGGGTGTGCCCCCAGTTCTTTTTCAGGGGTCCCAGAATCACCAAGAGACAATCCTTCTGGGTCCCTGGAGGAGGAGGCATCCGGGCGTTCCAGAACCTCTGGCTCCAGTGCCAGACCTCTGGCCTCGTGGTCAGGGCAGTTCCAGGCACTGTGCTGGGCACTGGAAACTCAGCAACGAGCAAAACCAAGGGGCCTGCCCTCAGGGAGCAGCCCCCCAAAGCGGGTGACAGGCAAGCCGCCAACCAACACAAGGATACAGCCTGCGCCAGGGGATGGGAAGCGCAAGGAAGACAAAGAAACGTGGGCAAGTGGGGAAGAGATGCCGGCGGGAGAGGGCTCCTTCCACTCCTCACTGTTGTTTCTCCAAGGGCCAGTGCAGGTTTTATGTTTAGAACCAGCAGGTGATGGGGAAGGGGCGGGAGACGCATCAGCAGTCACTTCCTGGGACCCCAGCTCAGCGCACGGCCCTTTCATCAATTTTATCACTTTGAATTCTTGCAGCAATCCCAGGAGAGGAGTACGGTTATTGTCTCATTTTCCAGATGAGGCAACTGAGGGTCAGAGAGGTCAAGTCACTTGTGCAAGTCACACAGCTGGAAGAGGGCAGACCCCGGTTTCAAATGGACCCTGAAACCCTGGGTACCAACAAGGGGGCACAATCCAGGTGGGATCCACTGAGTGCCAGATCTCAGGTAGGGGACAGTCAGGCAGAGAGCGGGGCTGGGCCAGGGGCCTCGGCAGCCAGCAGGGGAAGGAGCTGGGAATCTGGCCCTCGGGTTCCCTGGCTGCCCCAGCTCCAGCTCCCGCCACCACAAAGCCTCAGACAGAGTGACAGCCACGCCCAGCTCAGCCCCTGCCCCACGCTGCCTGCCAGGAACATGCAGTCCTCAGGACTAGGAGGCTGAAAATAGAAAGTGGGGGCCTGAGTGGGAGCCGGAATGCCCCAGCAGGCGGGCAGCCCATGAGGCCAGAGAACTGCCCAGCCAGGGGGCTGCCAGCCCAGGAGAGGCGCCGGGATCCAGTGGTTAGGGCCTGGGTCCCGTCTTTGTCATCCTCTCCGTTTTCAGGGTGCCAGCTCCAGGAGCCGACGGCTCTACACGCCTCTCCTGACTCAATCTCAGGCCCGCTGTAGGGCCTTGGGCTGTCATACACCCCGTGGGGCCTCAGTGTCCTTATCTGCCAACAACTCAGAGCTGTTCATGTGGTCACTCAACAGACATTCCTGGAGAGCCTACTATGTGCCAGGTGCTGTGCTGGGCACGGGACACACAACAGAACAAAACAGACCAAAAACCCCTGTCCCTGCGGACAAAGAAGCAAACCTATGAAGCATTAGACAGCAAAGAACACTAGAGGGGAAAATAAAGCAGGGCAGGGGGTGTGGAATATTGGGGGCATATAATTTCAAACAGGTGGGGTCAGGAAAGGCTTCACACTCGGGTGACCCCTGAGAAGACATCTGAAGGACGTGCGGGAAGGGGCTTTGCAGACATCTGCGGGTAGGTGGGGGTGGGAGGGGGAATATTCCTGGCAGAGGGAACGGCTAGTGCAAAGGCCCCGAGGCAGCATGGGCTCATGCTGTTTCAGGAACATGGAATGTCCCGGCCAGCGGGATGATCAACGGGAGCTCCGAATCCTAGGAGGGAGAGAATGGTATGGGACAAGAGAGACACAAGGAACGACAGCAAGACAGTATTCTGATCAAGCTGCAAAACTTTATTGAGGGGACTGAGCATATATACTCTAGGGAGGAGGGGGGGTGGGTAAGGATAGGTGGCGGTCTGGGATTGGCTGCTGCTGTTGCTAGGGCAGGAGGCAGATTTGAGGTAAGAACTTTTGGCGGGAACTGGTTCTGTAAAGAAGGGGGGAGGGTGACCTAAGCTATTATTGTATCAGCTTGGGTGGCCATGTTACTGGCATTGCTGAAAGGCAGATTCTATGCATGCTGCCTTAATGGCCCATAACATCTCCTCCCTTTGTTTTTCAAAAGGATGGAGGAAGAATGCTCATGAGCACTCTTTTGGCATTAACCTGCTGGGGGAAGTAGAGGCCTCATTCCCCATGTTGTTTGTGGCTCTGTTTTTCTGGGGAGGGGAATTTGGGGTAGGATTGGCGCAGAGCGAACCCTTATTTGCACAGAGCGAACCCCTATGCTAATGAGGCATGCTTCTCAAGGAGCTCGAAAATGGCCTTTAATTGTTTTGACCCTCCTTTGCAGTGCTTTGCCTCGCACCCAGCGGTAGCAATCAAAGCATAGTTTCGAGTTATATGCTGTTCCTGTAGGAGGGGGCTCTTCACCCGTGAGGGTGGGCAGCAGTTAGTTAGTCTAGAGATATACCTTGATCAGCGGGGTGAAGCCGGTGATAGTGCACTTGAATAGGCCTGCTAAGAGCGGAATCAAGTTGGTCTTTTACTAGTTGTATAATTCTTTTTATGGCCCAAGGTGCAAAGGATATTACAAGGAGTATGGTTATTAAGGGGCCTAGTATGGGGAGAATGTAAGGAAGGATTCCGTTGAATCCCCAGGAGGCACCTCCTTGGGCTTCTCGCTCACGTTTGCGGTTTGCAATTCCTTCCCTAAGTTTGGACATGGAATCTTTGACTAAGCCAGTATGGTCAGCGTAAAAGCAACATTCCTTGCCTAGTGCAGCACAAAGCCCTCCTTGCTTAAGGAAAAGTAGATCTAGGCCTCTCCTGTTTTGGAGAACAACTTCTGATAAGGATGGAAGGGATTTTTTGAGATGGGTGATGGAGTTCTCAATGCGTGCTAAATCTTCATCTATAGCAGCTCTCAGGTGGGACAAACCTTGCTTTTGGAGAACGACAGCGGCGGTTCCAGTACCTAGGCCAGCAATACCTAAAAGAGGGGCAATAGTGACAGCCGTAACAAGTTCTCTTTTGTTCCTTGATATGGTTGGAGGTTGTGCGTCCCAGTATTGATAAAGGTCTTCTCCTCTACGGAAGACGACGCAGGGCAGCACAGCTACTAAGAGGCACACTTCTTTAGTCTCGTTGAGGGCTTTTGCTGATACGCAAGGAGTAAGCCCTGTGGAAGAGCATAGCCATTTTACCCCTGTTGGGGGAATGTAGAATTTACCTGTTGGTGGAGAGGATGACTGTGCACAGACCTTATTAAAGGAGGAAGGGATAGTACCAATGCAATGTCTGGAGTGAATAACAGATTGCATGGTGAGGCCAATTTTTGTTATATTCTGAGAGCATTGGGGAGGATTATCCTCGTTTGAAGTATTAAATGAGGTATTAAGGGCGACAGCGTCATAAAAAGGGGGGTTGGCAGAAAAACATAACCAACAACTATGGGTAAAGTTGGGCTGGGAGGAGTTTAGGGAGAGAAAGGCAGCTTGGAGCACTGACCAGAATGGGTTATAAGTTGGTTTAGGCTCCATGGAAGTTTTTGAGGGCAACAGTGTTAGGCTGGTAGCAAAGGAAGAATGGGTTGAAATGATTTGATTGGTGGGTTTGTGAGGAGGGGTAGTTGCGATTTGAGGGGATGGGGGTGAAGCTTGGCGAGGAGGGGGAGCAAGCACTACATTTGGCCCAATGGCGATTGATGGTGGCTGTACTGCTTCCTTTTTTATCATGATAAGACTCCTGGGTTAGTTCCTGATACATAGAGCCTGATACCCCAGGTTCGACCGATTGTCCAAGCGAGGTTATTGGGGAGCTGTACAGTGATATTTAATCCTATGCATGTCCCTGGGGTAGTGTGGCCGAGCCCATCAGTGGAAGAAGGTTTGCAGCGAGGGGGAGTTCGTGTTAGGGTAAGATATTGATCAGTGGTACTAGGTTTCCAATCAGTGGCTAATGTTTCACACCCCCAGTATGCACAATAGTATTGATTGGGGGCGTTGCAATAGGTTTTTCCAGGATTTGAGGCTGGGCACATGTAGACCTGGCTGAGGTTAAGATTTTGGCGTACGCCAGCACGGCCTCCTCTACGGGAAATACTGGAGCTGCTATTGGCACTGGGGAAAGTGCCAGGGAGAAACAGGGTAGTGACATTAAAGATAAAGGAAGGTGCCCCCACGGTAATGGTGGAATTTACAATTTTTGAATCTTCCCATCGTATTAGGGACCAATTCCAAGGCTGGTGGGGGTTAGTTTCGAGGGAAGTGGTGCTTAGGTTATTGAGCACACTTTGCAGGAAAAAATGTAGGGCGACAGCCTTAAACGGCAGTGGGCTTAATAAGGCCATGTTACCAAGGGCTGTAGGTGTTTAAGGAAGGCAAGCTAGTGGGGTGAAGCACCCTACAATGCACAAATACGTTACGGCAAGAAGGGATTTTTCTAGTAGGTTCCAATCTTTTGGGGCAACAGTTGCTAATCCGGCTGCGAACAGCAATGCCAGAAAACCAATTGGCAAGAGCCAATAGTTATTGTGGCAATAATTCATGTGGCTTTAGTGATGGAGCAAACCTGTACACTGAACTTCTTTAAGTTGCAGGCTGTATGTGGATTCTCTACGCGGAACTTGAAATCCAATGAGGTTTCTCTGCGCAGGTTACAGCAAGGTTGGCGGTTTTTTGTTGGCGATGTGCTAGAAGAGAAAAAAAAATTTCTTTTCTCAGGGAGGGGTTTGTTCCCTGGAAAGGTTGTTGTTAAAGGGGAGAGGGTTTTTTTCCGATAGTGGAGGATTAACATGTCTTATTAATCTTTCTGGCAGCCAGTGAGGGCCTTCTTTTTCTTGGTCATATATGCAAGCAGAGCCTCACCCCCAGATGATAACAGGGTCGGACCCATTCCATTTCGTTTTTGAGGGGTCGCGCCACATAACAGTGGCTTGTCACATTTGTGTTTTGGGATGCCAGTGCCTATCGGCTACAGAGTGCTCTTCTTGAGCCAGAGTTAGGAAGTTGAGGACAAACAGAGCATGATGTAAAAGATCTCGGGGGCGTTGTTTTGTGAGATCGAGAGTGCTATCAGCTAGATGGCACAAGGCATTTTTTAGGGTGCGATGTGCTCGTTCTACTATTCCTTGGCCCTGGGGGTTGTATGGTATTCCTGTATTATGTATGATTTGTAATTTTTGACAGAAGGTTTGAACATTTTTTCCAGTGTATCCAGGTCCATTGTCTGTTTTAATGAGCTTAGGCTGGCCTAGAATAGTGAAACAATGTAGTAAATGAGAGATAACATGTTTTGAAGCTTCTCCTGATTGTAGGCTAGCTAAAATAAATCCGCTGTATGTGTCAACACAAGCATGAGTATATTTGAGTTGCCCAAAACTGGCAAAATGGGTGATATCCATTTGCCAGATTTCGTTTGGGATAAGTCCTCTTGGGTTGACTCCTAGGTGAGGGACTGGCAATTGGGTTACACAATTTTTGCAGGTTTTAACAATTTCCCTTGCTTGTTCTCTAGTAATATTGAATTTTAGTCAGAGAGTGTTTGCATTTAGGTGATGTTGTGCATGGGCTTGGGAAGCTAAGGTAAAAGAGTTGCAAAGATTGGGACATATTAGCTGAGTGGCAGCGTCTGCTAATGCATTGCCTTCTGCAAGAGGGCCTGATAGTCTTTGGTGGACACGGAGATGCCCTACGAAGAAGGGGTGTTGTCATTTGAGAATTAGTTTTTGCAGCTGTGAGAATAAGGGGACTGCAGTGGAGGAGGGCTTGATAAATGGAGTTGTTTCTAATAGCGGTATAGACTGGGCTATATATGCACTATCAGTGTATAAATTAAAAGGTTGGTTTTGAAGGTGGGAAAAAACTTGCAGGACTGTGTAGAGCTTGACAAGTTGGGCTGAAGTATAGGGAGAACGCATGGAAAAGACTCGACCCTGTATGACGTAAGCTGCAGTCCCATTAGCTGATCCATCAGTAAAGACTAAGGTGGCCGAGTCTATGGGTTTTGTTTTAGTGACTTTAGGGAAGGTGAATTGATGGATTTTGGCGAACTGAATTAGTGGATCACCAGGGTAGTGGTTATCAATATTGCCTGGAAATGAAAAGCATGCGATAGCCCATTCGTCGTTGGTTTGGGAGAGCCAATGGATTTGATCCTGAGTATACAGAATGATAAGGGAATTGGGGTCTTTTCCAAACAATTGGTGACTAGTTTGCCGGCCTTTTATTATGAGGGCAGCTATAAGAGAAATGTATGATGAGAGCACCTTTGATGGAGTAGCGGAGAGGTGAACCCAGAGCAATGGGTGACCTTGTCCATTTTGCTGTTTTATGTTTGATTGCCAGAAAACTCCTGTAGGTGTATGAACTGTAGCTAGAATTATAAAGATTAAGGGTTGGTGGTAATTTATTTGATAACAGGTTTGACTTTGGATAGCTTGATTTATTAAGATAAGCGCTTGCATTGCCTCTGGAGTTACGCTTCGGGGAGAGGAGGGGTTTGCGTCACCTTTTAAGATATTATAGAATGGCAGAAGGGTTTCAGTGGGTAATTTTAGGTAGGGGCAGAGCCATTGAATGTCTCCTAGAAGTTTTTGGAAATCATTTAGAGTTAATAGATGGGAGGTTCGCAGCTGAACGCAGGGCGTTAAAACTTGTTGGTGCCAAAGCTCGAAACCCAAATAGGAAAAGGGGTTTGAAGTTTGCACCTTATCAGGGGCTATTTGAAGACCTCTTGCAGTTAAGTTTTTTAGAAGGTCTTGAAAACAAAGGTGTAGGTTGGACAAGTTTTGACCTGCTAACAGGATATCATCCTTATAATGAAGGATATAGATTTGTGGCCATAGTTGCCGGATGGGGTTCATAGCGTCGGTAACAAATTTTTGACATAAAGTTGGACTATTGGCCATGCCTTGTGGTAAGACTTTCCATTGAAATTGGGGCATAGGGCCTTGGAAGTTAATTTGAGGAACACTAAAGGCGAAATGTTGCCTGTCTTTCTGATGAAGCGGTATGGAAAAAAACCAATCCTTTAAGTCTATAACTATTTTGTGAAAGTCAATAGGAATAGCAACTGGTGAAGGGAGAACGGGTTGCAGTGCCCCCATGGGCACCATTGCTTTGTTTACAGCTCGTAAGTCTTGTAATAGTCTCCATTTACCTGTTCTCTTTTTTATGATAAAAATGGGAGTGTTCCAAGGGGACTGAGTGGGTTCAATATGTCTGGCATTAAGTTGTTCCTGTACTAACTCTATAGCCGCTAGGGTTTTTTCCTGAGTTAGGGGCCATTGATCAACCCATACTGGCTCCATGGATTTCCAGGAGATTTTTTCAGCATGGGGTACAGGGATGTCAATGGCCATCAGGTTAAATTTTGAGAGAGCCCGAGTCCTGTTTTAGTTGTATTAGGTGTTATAGAGATGGGCTGCTTTATCCCTTGATTAGTTTTGCCCAGGCGTTTGCCAGGGAGAAAGTTCATTTTGAGCATCTGAGCAGTAACTACATCGCTGGGGCTGCACATAAAAATTCTCATTTGAGTTAGAATATCTCTGCCCCAGAGATTAACGGGGAGATGGGGGATAATATACAGTATAACTGTACCAGTGTTTCCTTCCTCATCTTCCCATTTTAGGGTTTGTGAACTTTGTAGAGGATTTGTGGCTTCACCTATTCCTTTTAAGTGGGTGGCAGCGGCTGTGAGGGGCCAGGATTTTGGCCAGTGGTTTGAGGGTATAACTGTGGAATCGGCTCCTGCATCTAAGATTCCCTCAAATAGCTTGCCATTAAGTTTTAGTTTTAAGGTGGGCCGATTATGGGATATTGGTTGTACCCAAAAAACATCGGAAGATCCAGGGCCTTCTGTGGGGCGCTGGAGCTTTTTGAAGTTTGAGTTGACATGTTGAATGGGGAATATTATAAGTTGTGCTATTCGAGTGCCAGAAGGAATATGAATAATATTTTTTGAGGTGGTTGCAATTATTTGTATTTCACCCTTACAGTCATTATCTAGTACACCTGGGATAATTTGGATTCTGCACAGTGTGACACTAGCTCTTCCTAAAATGAGACCAAAGGTATTTGGGGGCAGAGGCTCATAGATCCCTGTAGGTATGAGGAGAGGGCTGGTTTCTGGGGTTAATATTGACTCGGAGTCGGTACAGAGGTCCATTCCTGCGCTCCCTGCTGTGGCTCTCCATAGGTCTGAGATATGGCAGCATGGTTTATGGTTGGGAGCACAGGGACTGCGACTGGGGAAGGTTGAACAAACCGTACTGCCCCTGGGTTTGTGGTCGGGGCCTGGGGCTGGCCCCATTGCAAGTTTCCCTGGGGCTTAGGCCTAAGAGGTTGGCCATTAATATCTATGTGGGAGTGACACTCGGATGCCCAATGAAACCCTTTTTTACAACGGGGGCAAATAGAGGGTGGCAATGAGGGTTTCTTAGAGATGAATGAGGAGAAATTGACTCTTGGTACGGGGCAATTTTTTGAAAAATGGCCAGGTTGTTTACAGTTATAGCATGTAGGAGGCTTAGTTTGTGCTGCAAAATTTTGGAGGGCGGCGCCAATGGCTATTCCCAGAGTTTGAGTGGGCCCGATGCCAGAACAAAGTTTTATGTAGTTATTAAGATCGGTATTGTGAAAAGGGCGGATTGCGGCTTGGCAGGCAGTGTTAGCATTTTCAAAAGCCAGATGTTTAATGAAATCACTATCACTCTCGCTGGCCCCAAATAAACGCTCAGCCATATTTTGTAGGCGGCTGAGGAAATCTGTATATGGTTCATCGGGTCCTTGCCTTAATTTAGCGAGAGAGGGAGTGGCAGCACCCTTTTGTGGAAGTTTTTTCCATGCTCTAAGCGCGACTGTTTGTATTTGTGCTATAAGGCCAGGGGGAAACTGGGCTTGTTTGTTATTTTGATGGTAGGGGCTTTGACCTAAAAATTTGTTTAATGTCCATTTTTTAGAGGCGGCTTTACAGGCGTTACGGGTGGCATACTTTTTGTAGTGTTCTTCATAATCGGATTTCCACAACAGGAAATCACCGCCGGACAAGGCAGCTCTAGCTAATTGAAACCAATCGTTGGGAGTAAGTTCTTTCTCACTGATGCTTTCTAATAATGCGAGTGTGAAGGGGGCGGTGGCGCCATAAGCATTCACTGCCTTTTTTAATTTTTCTAAATATTTTAAACTAAGTTTCTTATGTTTAGCTGTTGTTGTAGTACTAACTTCCTCTTTCTCTCTCTGTGTAGTACTAACTTCCTCTTGTTCTCCCTCATCAGAGCTGGGGGGGTCTTCCTCACTTTCGCTACTCAAAGTGCCATTTTGAGACCTGGCGGCACCATCTTGGGAGCTGGCAGGGCCATCTTGGGAGCTGGCGGCAAGGTCTTCGCTCTGACTACACGTGACTGGGAAAGCATAGGTATGGTGAGCACAATGGGGGCGGGGTGAGTGGACATTTTCTGGGAGTGCTAAGGCAGCTGGAGATTTTTTGTTATCTTTTCTAAAGCGTGGAATTGAGGCAGAGATGCGGCTGGATAAAAAGGAGGATACGGATCAGGAAAATTAGGATTATAGGGGGGTGGCCAAATGGGGGAAGGGAATTGGTCTCGAACATGGAAGGGATTTTAGCTTTTGGTTTTCGTCTCTGGGTTTTCAAAAAGAGGGGGGGGTTTAGCCTCTGGTTCAATTTCAGCTTGATCGGGCGATAGACTAGCTTGACTGGCTGGGGTATTTGGCCTAATTTTGTTGGGGTTTTTGTTAAGGGGGCTTTCAGGCATATTAATTATTACTGAGCTGCATGCTGAAGCGGGACAAGAGTGCTCCTTCAAAGCTTCTTCTCCCTTTTTGCAAAGTTCTTGAATGTCTGGAGCGGAAAAATGGACATTTAGGGTTTCAGAAATAAGACTCCAGTAAGAAAAGGCAGTAACTGGGACTTTTTCTGACCCAAAAGTTTTGTAATAGTCTTGTAGGCAGTCTCCGACTCTTTTCCAACACTTATGATCTATGGTACCTTCTAGAGGGAACCAAGGGCAGGTTTTTAACAAAAATTCAAAAAAGCATGTGAGATCCTTTTTCTTAACTCTAGTTCCTCGTGCCTTGAGTACCTCTTTCAATTGTTTCATATATAAACTATGTTGGGAAGTTCCTTGTCCCATGGTGGGGGAGGGGGGAGCCTACCTTTTTTCTTTTTTCTTTTTTCTTTTTTTCTTTCTTTCTTCTTTTCGCCGACACTGGGTGATTTCTCAACGGATCTGTCTCACGAGCGAGTCCCTCGTGGCGATCTCAGGTGATGGATCTGTCTCACGAGTGAGTTCCCTCGTGGTGATCAAGGGTGCAGTGAGTGAGTGTGCTCTCTTCTTTAGTGCAGCATTCTATCCCTCAGAGGTTTCGTGCCCCACGTTGGGCACCAGTTTGTCCCAGCCAGCGGGACGATCAATGGGAGCTCCGGATCCTAGGAGGGAAAGAATGATATGGGACAAGAGAGACACAAGGAATGACAGCAAGACAGTATTCTGATCAAGCTGCAAAACTTTATTGAGGGGACTGTGCATATATACTCTAGGGAGGAGGGGAGGTGGTGGGTAAGGATAGGTGGCGGTCTGGGATTGGCCGCTGCTGTTGCTAGGGCGGGAGGCAGATTTGAGGTAAGAACTTTTGGCAGGAACTGGTTCTGTAAAGAACGGGGGAGGGTGACCTAAGCTATTGTTGTATCAGCTCGGGCGGCCATGTTACCGGCATTGCTGAAAGGTAGATTCTATGCATGCTGCCTTAATCGCCCACAACAATGGAAGAGACCAGAGTGGCTGGAAGAGTGAGTGAGGAGGAAGGGGTGAAAGAGGTCAGGGGCCAGACAGTAAGGGCCTTGAGGCTCAAGGGAGGTCTTTAGGATTTATTCTCAGAGCAATGGGGGTCCTTGAGAACAGGGGCTCTTAACCTTTTTTGTTTCATGTTCCCCTTTGCCAGCAGGAAAAAACCACAGACCTCTTTCTAAGTCCACACTATACTGTGCATTATTTTAAAAATATATCACAGGGAAAAGGACTTGACCCAATGGATAGGGCGTCCGCCTATCACATGGGAGGTCCACGGTTCAAACCCTGGGCCTCCTTAACCCGTGTGGGGCTGGCCCATGTGCAGTGCTGATGTGCACAAGGAGTGTCCTGCCACGAAGGGGTGTCCCCTGTGTAGGGGAGCCCCACATGCAAGGAGTGCGCCCCGCCCCTTAAGGAGAGCAGCCCAGCGCGAAAGAAAGTGCAACAACCCAGGAATGGCGCTGCACACAGGGAGAGCTAACACAGCAAGATGACGCAACAAAAAGAAACACAGATTCCCGTGCAACTGACAACAACAGAAGCAGACAAAGAAGAAGACGCAGCAAATAGACACAGAGAACAGACAACTGGGGGGTGGGGGAGAAGGGCAGAGAAATAATAAATAAATCTTAAAAAAAAAAAACACACAGATTCCCAGTGCCGCTGACAAGGATAGAAGCAGTCACAGAAGAACACACAGCGAATGGACACAGCGAACAACTAGGTGGGGGAGATGGGGAGAGAAATAAATAAAAAATAAATCTTAAAAAAAAAAAAATTATCACACCCGCACCAACATGTCCCCACAAAAATCATGGGCTTTTCTTGAAATTTCAATTCAAGCTCATGGACCCCCTGAAATCTTTCCGTGGACCCCGGGTTAAGAACTCCTGGTTTGGAAGGTCACCACAGGGGAGTGGCACGGGCTGACCCAGAGCTTTATAGGGTCCCTGTGGCTGAGTGAAGAGAGGGGGTCTCCGGAGGACGGGAGTGCAGGCAGGGAGACCAGGGAGGAGGCTTCTGGAATATTCGTCAGCGCCATAGGTGGTGGCCGCGAGGCGGGGCAGGCTCGGCCTCAGGTCCACCTGGGGCAGTGGCAGGCAGGGCCCTGAAGGGCCCACAGGCAGGAGCAGAGGGTTAGGGGGGGAGGGCCCCTCCCACCGTCCGGCCTCAGCGGACCAAGCAGGAAGCTGGTGGTGAGGCGCCCGGCCTGGGAGTCAGCAGTGTCCAGCCCGCAGCCGCAGACCCCCGCCCCCACGCCGCCCTGCGCAGGCCTGCGGCAGCCCCGGGGCTAAAAAAACACGCCTGGAATGTCAGCCACGAGACCCGGGCCAACAGGGCCCCTGGGATGTGCCGGGGGCCAGGCCAGCACCCGGCCACAGCCCTGCCCGCACGTGGGCCCTCTGGGGCCCATTGACCAGGGTGAGCGGTAATTACAGGGCCCGCAGCGGGGCGGGAGGGGGCCCAGAGCCCCCCAGCCCCCACGGCCGCTCACCGCACACCCACTGCGCGCCGGCCCTCGTACGCCATCCCACTCGATCCACAACCCCGCCCTGTGCCCCTGGGACCCCCACAGCCCCCTCATCTGCCAAAGACTAGTCGTTCACTCCCTCCTGCATTCATTTGTTCATTCAGGAAACATTGGGCAGGGCCTGTGCTGGGCCCCGGGTGTAGAGCGAATAAAATGAACAAAAACCCCTGCCCGCATGATGGTGATGGTGCAGTGCGGGGGCAAGACGAGAAAAAAGCAGAGTAATTTCTAGAACAAGCGATAAGGCCTAGGGATTAAATGAAAGGGCGCGAGGCAGTGAGAGTCAGGGCTGGTCGGTGAGGGCCTCTCCAGGGATGACTTTGGAGCTGGGGCCTTCGTGCTGAGCTACAGGAAGGAGCAAGAGCAAAGGCCCTGGGGCAGCCACATAAGCGGGGGCCTTGGGGCCCAGCCAGGAGGCCAGCACGGCTGGGGCTGAGAGAGTGTCAAGGGCAAAGGCCTGGGGAGCCTCCGGGAAAACCTTGGCTTCTGCTCTAAGTGAGGTGGGAGCCGTGGAAGTTTCTGTCCCAAGCAGGGACGGGCCCTGACTTCAGTTCTAACAGAATTTCCCTGGCTTAGGAGGGTGAGAGTGGAGCCCAGGAGATGCTGGGGGCCGACCCAGGCCAGGCCAGTGGGCCTGGAGATGCGGACAGAGTCAACAAGGGACAGACAGACGAGACCCATGTTTGTTTTCAAGGGCCGCTGTCACAAACGACCCCAAGCTCACAGCTCCAAACAACAAATGTGTGCTCTCTCGGTTGCAGAGGCCGGAAGTCCCAACTTGAGGTGCGGGCAGGGCTGGTTACTTGTGGAGGCCCCTCTCCTGGCTTCCGGGGCCAGCTGGCCCCCCTCCACCTTCCACGGTTCCAGCCTCTGCCTCCCTCTTCACGCCACCCCCTCCCCGAGTGTCCCCAGGATGAAAGGGACAGAGTCAGTGAAGGGTGAGACCCCTGCGGACACAGGCCCTTACCTGCCTCACCTGCCAGGTGAGCTGCTCTTCTAGGCCCTGGCCCTGGGTCGGCCCCGATAACCCCGAGGCGGGTGGTACAAGGTGGTATATCCTTCGGGCACGCTCGCCTCCCCTGCCAGCCAGCAGGGCCGAGGGGCACTCGCCTTGACGCAGGACCCCTGTCGCTCGCTTTCGCCCCGCCCCTCCCGCCCCTGCGCACCCCACCTCCCAGTCCCCAGTGTCCCGCCCCAGGAAACCATCAGCGTCCCTCGGGGGCCCCACATCTGGGAACCCTGCTCCAGCCCTGGCCTCACAATCCTCCATCTGGTCCTAAGTTCCCATTTCACAGCCGGAGGAAGTGAGGTTCCGAGCAGGTTGCCAAGGGCACAGGCAAGGTCAGGACCGCACCAGGGTTCAGATTCTGGCCTGTTGGCTGGTGCCAAGGCCCTTAGCCCCAGAGCATGACAGCTCCCCAGGGCCCACCGAGACGGGGATTAGGGAGCCAGCAGTTCACCTGGGAGGTGATCCCAGCAACGCCCGTGGGAGCCAGGCCCGACGGGACGTGAGAGGACGCAGGGGAGGGGTCGGCCCGCGCCTCCACGAGCGATTCACTCTGGTGAGTGACTGGGGCTCAGTCCCCCCAGGGTTCGGTGTCATCACCTCCCCACACCCAAAGACCAGGAAACCAGGGCTTGCACCTGCCAGCTGCCAGCGATGCTGCAGATTGCCTACTTCCCTCCCTCCTGTCACAGGCGGAGGCCCCACTGCTGCCGCTAGACGAAGCCCTGGGGCAGAGACACAGGGCACCTCCCAGGCGGGCACCGGTGGTACCTGGTGCCATGGCCTCCCCAGGGGCTCTCCCATTGCCCTCTCCTCCCCACGCCGCCTGCCCATGCCCACCCTGCCTGTTCCAGAAGCATAAGCCCGTGGACACCGCAGCTGGGACGGAGGGAACAGCCAAGGCCCAACTGGGCCACCCACGTGCCCCCATCAGACAGTGCTCATGTGCACCTTCCTTCTGAGCCTCCTGACTCCCAGAACAGTGCTCTCTTCCTGACTCCCAGATCAGTGCTCACCCCCAGGCACCCACAGGGCCCTTCAGTGGGATGTGGCTGAGCCGGGGGCCCTCAGGCAAGTCTCTCTGCTCTCGAAGCCTGTTTCCTCATCTGGAGACGGAATTGTTAAAAAAAACAGGAAACATACCTCATAAAGTTTTTTCATTATATTTTTTTAAATTAATTTCTTTTATTTAAAGCTTTCCAAAATATATGCGCACTCTATACCCACCAAGCAACAAGCCCCCTCCGCCCGCCCCTCACCCCCCGTGAAGTCTGTCTTTACGAATTCCTATGTGGGGATCGAGGGGCAGCCAGGCTCTGAAGCGCTTAGAGCAGCCCCTGGCGCAGCAGGTGCTGGTCAAGGCTTGGGACTGGGTGGTTGGGTGAGACAGCACTGGGCACCCAGGAGCTGCTTGATAAATGCAGCCATGACGAGAGGGGTCCTCAGTGCCAGGACCCTCCCCGTGACGGACCAAGCCCGGGCCTGCTCTGTTGGGACAAGGTGGCGGCCAGGGTGCTCCCCAGTTCCCTGAGCCCCCCAGGTTCTTGCTCAAGGCTGCCTGAGCTCTGGGGAAACGAGAAAGGGGCGGGGGCCTAGGCCAGGCTGGCCAGTGGGAACCGCGGGCAGTGACCCCGCCTGGCAGGCCCTGCTCACCCGTCCACCCCGCCGCAGGGGCCACCCGCCCATGGCACACAGGGGACGCCTCGTCTTGCACAAGACAGGAAGGAGGAGGCGTGGGCTAGTGGCAGGTGATGCCAGGACCCTGTGTCCGTCTGGCTGCAGGCAGGATGGGCAAGGGAGGTCCCGGGCAGGCTTCCGGTGTGCTGGGCACAGTGGGCAGAAAGGAGAAGTAGGGTCTGGGGTGACAGGGAGATCCGGACAGCACCTTCCCCTCTCCCTGAACCAACTGTTCCGCCCGCCCTCCCTGACTCAGGGGCCCTGGGATCAAATCCCCACTGTGCCCCTGAGCAGCTGTGTGGGTTTGGACCACAGGCTACGGTTCTCAGGGCCTCCGTTTCCAGTTGCTGCTGGGGAGGCGGGAAGACACTCCAACCCCTGAGGGGCATTGTTGACATCATCCCCGATTTACAGATCAGGAAGCCGAAGCCGTGGGGTATTTTCAAACATCACCTATTACGCTTGAAGATGTAGGGGTACCAAGGGTGAGGGCAGGCCTGAAGACCTGCTGGGTGCTGGAGACACAAAGATGAAGCCATCGTGACCTGTACCCTCCCTCCTGGGCCCACAGCAGGCATTACTAATCAATTATGATTCTCCTTCCTATGAGCCCAGATGCAGCCTCGGAACCCAACCTAACACAGCTCTCACATTCACACTGCGAATGTGAGGCCTGAGTAAGTGAGGAGAGTAGGTCTGATTGCTCCATTCCAGAGACAGGCTGGATCAGAAGAAGAACTTTCCCAAGCCAGGGGCTGCCCTCCGGCAAGCTGCCTTTGGTAGTTCTCTGTGATCAGACCCTCTCTTGGAGGCAAACCCGATCTGAAGATGGCATCTGCAGAGCCAGCCTTTGCCCCAGTGGGGTCACGAAGGATGGGGGACCACAGGCCTAGCAGGGAGTGCTGGCAAAGCCTGGGGGGCGAGTAGCAGAACACCTGGGGCTGGGCCTGCCCCTGGAGAGGACCCCAGCACATGGCAGGCTCCACCAGCAGTGCCAGGCAAAGTCCAGGGCCCCAGGCCCCGGGCTGGAGAGTGTAAAAGGAAAATGAAACCGAAGGCCGAGCCCTGGGTGCCGGCCAGGCCTGCCCAACTCTCCCTCTGCTCACTGCCACCACCCGGGTCCAAGTGACCATCAGTGCTCACCTGGACATCGGCAGTCGTCTCCAAACTGGCCTCCCCGCTTCGCCCTTGTCCCTGCACCCTCACCCGCACGTCCGCCGGAGGGCGCAGACCCGAGCGAGTCGCCCGCCCGCGTCCTCCCGCCAACGTCTGCCCATCACCTTTAGGGTGAAGCCCAGGTGGCCAGCCCAACCCCCGAGCCCCTGCCTCGTCCCCGGCGCCACCTCCTGCTTCTCTCCCCGCCGCTCATGCTTCCCCAAGACCCCCAGCTTCCTTCTGCCCCCGAAATATGTCAACCTGGCTCTGCCTCGGGGCCTTTGCGCCGCTGCTCTCTCTGCCTGCGACCCTCTGCCCCCGCCTTTCCCTCGGAGCCTCCATTCATCAGCCAGCTCCCACTTAAAGGCCACCTCCTCCAGAGCACCCCGGCCACCCCAGGCCCCTCCCTGGTAACCCCCCCCACTCACCCCTCCAGCTATTTCTCTGTGGCACTGACAATACCTGCAAGTACCTCCTTCCTTGCTTCCTTGTCTGCGCAGGGAGCATGTCCCCAGCACCTGGCACAGTGCTGGGCACATAGTAGGTGCTCAACAGGTATTCATTGAAAGAGACTGAGAGGGAACAGATGACGCCCCCTGGGGGGTTCTCGCTGGGCTCTCGTGCACCTGCGTGTGCCATTCCGACAGATGGCAAAGATGAGCGATTAGTGACGTGTGCCACAGACCAGCAGCTGCGTGTCGGGGAGGGGGCACGGCTGGACGTTCCAGGGGCACGCCTGGCCCCAGGAGACTGCGTGGCCCTTGGCAAGCCTTGCCAAGGTCCCAGCTCATCTGTGAGTCAAACCCAGGGACATCAGCCCCTCCAGTCCCACACTTGACCTCCAGTCCCACCGTGGAGGCTCCGAGGGGAGTGATGGAGAGCTCCCCCACGCCAGGAGGTGCCTGGGGAGGGGCGGGGGTGAGGAGTTTGGGACCTGGGGGACCAGCGAGCCAGCACCCAGCCTTCTCCCCACGGCCGCGGCTCTGTGTCTGCGCTCCCACGCCGGCCCCAGCCGCCCACTCGGTCTGATTTCCCAGGCACCAGCGCGGCTTCTCCCTCTGCCTCTGCCATCTCCCCCCGGGCAGCCCAGCCTGAAAGGCCACCCCCGGCGCCAGATTCTGCTGGGCTGTGGCAGCTTCAGAACACCGTCACTAGCTGGGGTCATCTCCTCACTGCGTCAGAGGCCACGCTCCCCGGCAGAATGCCAGCTCCGGGAGGACAGGTAGGTTTGGTTTTGTTCACTACTGTCTCCAGGACAGGGCCCGGACCATAGTAGGTGTTCAATTAATATTTGCTGAAGGTCAAGTACATTGGCCGCCCTTTGCGCCTTTGTCTAATGGGCTGTCCTTGCAGGAAGAGAAACACCTTTGGAGGAAACCACGGGTCGGGGGTGTCTCTTGACCTCCTGAGAACACGCGGTGCGGCGGGGGGGGGCGGGTGTTGATCTGCCAGTTACAGAGAAGGAAGCGAAGGCTCAGGGAGGCGATGGGACGTGATCAAGGTCACCAGCTGGGATCAGCTGACCCTCAGGGCCTCCAGAACCCGGTCTCCTGGTCCGGGGAGGAGGGTGGAGCATGGGGTGGGGAGGTGAGGCCCTCAAGCCTCTCCCCACCCGGGACATCCCCAGCCCCCTCCCTGGGGCCTCTGCTTCCCTTTTGGTGCATGTCACAGGGCTATGGTTCAAGGGAAGCGGGGCCCCTGCCCATCCCGGGTGCGGGCCCCCAAGGGCCCTGCCCTCCCCGTTCCCAGCCCGGTACTCTTCCTGGCTGACCATGGGGCATCGGTTCACTGTTCCTCTTTTCCCTGAGCAGGAGGAAGTGGGTGGGGCCGTGGGAAGACCGTGGAGACTCAGTTTCCTGATCTGACCCGTGGGCTCAAGCCCCGACACCTTCAGGGGTAGGTCGATGGTGAAGATTCGAAAAGGACGGGGCCGAGCCGGGGCCAAGCGGTGGTCAGGCCCAAAAGACCACGGCTGTTCCCCAGGCTGGGAAGGCAGAGGTGGGCAAAGGTGGCTGTGTCCCTCCCAAGGCTCCCCGCTGCCGTCAGCGTAAAGAGCAGACTGCCGTCCACGACCCCCGGACCCCACCAGCTGTCCTGCCCACCCTCCTCACTGCCCACTTGCCCCGCCTCGAAGGCCCAGGCCCATCGTCTCTGCCACTCACTGTGCCCCGCCCGGCCTCAGGGCCTTTGCCCGTGCTGTACCCACTTGCTGGAAACTCGGTCCCTCCCTTTCTCACCCACTTGACTTCTGCTCACCCTTCAGCTTCTTCCAGGAAGGCTTCCTGGCCTGCCTGACCATGTCAACCTTCCTCCCCCAATTTTAGTCCCTCAAATCACCTTGCACTTGTCACAGCCACCATATGACATTCCTGAGAGTGATTCGTTACTGTCCATCTCCCCACCAGGCTGTGAGCGCCTTTCGAGCAGGACTCATTGCCTGGAACAGAGCAGGTGCTTCATTAACGTTTGCTGAATGAATGAATGAACGAGAGAACAGGCGTCACGCCCTCCAGGCACGCACGCCCTCATCCCACTCTGGCCTTGGGCGCTGCCCCGCCTCGTCCCTGCCCAGGCCCCTCTTCCAGGATGGTCACTCCGGCCACCCCTCTTCTGACCCTCACGTGGCCCCCTGGTTTGTCACTTTCCTGAGTGGGAGTCAAAAGGATGGACTCGATTGTGGACTTTCCAAGTGGGCTCCCTGAGCCTGGCGTTCTAAGGACAAGCCTTGGGGTCACCTTGGAGAGGCGGGTGAGGCCGGGGTCCCCATCCCCCACGCCCACCCTTCACTGTTCAGGGCAGGCACAGCCAGGCACTTTAACTCCACACACAGCAAAAACCAGAAAAATCTCAAGAGGAGAACCCATGGCCCGGAGGAGGCACCGGGAGGGGGAGACGTGGACCAGCAGGTCCCCGGGGAGGCCGAGCGCTCCAGGGGTGACGCCAGCATTTCAGTGTGGCCCTTGCGCCTGCCGTGTGGCCCCGAACCCGCGCCGGCGACTCCACCGGCGTGGGACCCGACCATGGGGCGGGCTGACGACAGTACATCCGTCCGGCTGAGGCGGTTGTGTCCTTCCTGTGGAATCCCCAAGAGGACCTTAGCTCCAGTTCCACCTCACGGGCCAGTGCCAGAGCCTGCGCGAGGGGGATGTGGGCCACCGCGCCGGGGCTTTCTGCCTGAAAGAGGGGTACCAGCTGGAGCTGGGGGGCGGGGGGTGAACAATTGAAAGCCATCTGACAAGAAGTTCCCGAAAGACCCTCCCAGCTCAGACAGTGAGGCCTGAGTGAAAATTACTACATTCCATTCCTCCCTGAGTGTGACCTTCCAGACTCCAGAAGGTTCTGGGAGGTGGTCAAGAAGGTTCCAGGCTCCACTGCCCTTTGCTCTGAGAGGGGTGGAGGCTCAGCGCTCCTCTCCTCCCTGCCCGGGACACCCCTGCCGCAGTCCAGACGGATTTACCTCAGGACCCGGACGATGGCCCCCCAGGCTGCCTCCCTGGGAGCAGCCCCAGAGACTGTCACCCCCTCAGAGTTGTTGTTTTTTTTTAAAGATTTGTTTATTTCCTGCCCCCCTCATTGTTTGTGCTCCCCGTCTGCTGGTTGTGGCTCATCTTCTTTTTAGGAGGCCCTGGGAACTGAACCTGGGACCTCCCGTGGGGTAGGCAGGCACCCAACTGCTTGAGCCACATCCAGTCCCCCCACAGAGTTTTGAGAACCTTCTGTGCACGAGGCCCAAAGCTGAACAAGATGCTCGCCATTCCCCTCCCCCACCCACTTGCAGGAGTTCACCAGATCGGGGTGGCCGTGAGACACTGAGCAATTAAATATGTACAGAATGACAAATGCTCTGCAGAAAAAGAAACCGGAGTCGGGAATAGAGAACGACGGAGGGGCTCCTTTCGAGGACTGGGATATCTCTGCGACAAGCACAAGCCTAAGTGCAAGGGAGGGAACCGGTCACGGAAAGATCCAGAACAGTCTCCCAGACAGAGGGAACCACATGGCAAAAGCCACGAGGTGGGAAAGGCCTGGCGTGTTGTCTGTGGAAGCGCAAGAGAGTCGAGGTGGCCAGAGCTGGGGAGCGCGGAGGGGTGGGGAGCCGGGGTCTGCTCGGCAGGGCCTGGGGCCCGTGAGGATGCCTGGCCCCGAGGCGGAAGCCAGGGCCGCGCTGAGCTGAGGAGCGACGCGGGCCGACTTGGGGTCTGGCAAGACTGTGGTGGCGGCGGGGAGGTAGAGCCAGTGGGGTGGGCTGCCGGGGTGGAGAGGGGACTCGAGAGCAGCTCCAGGTCTGAGGGCCACGGGGCGGGTGGGGGCGCCCTTTTCTGAGCGGGGAGGACCCAGGGTTGCGTGACATCCTGCCTCTGATTTGGGTGACGGAGCCAGACAAGGGCCAGCAGGAGTAGGCCGGGGGCAGCAGGCGCAGCAGAGCTGAGGGCGTCCTGCGGTCGTGGAGCCCCGGACCAGGGAGGCAAAGGCACAGTGACCCCTAGGCCGCTGGGTGGGGCACGGGCCAGCCCGGGGCCACGTGGGGGCCCGGGAGGAGCAGGAAGGGAGGTAGGGAGAGGAAGGGGCGGCATCCGGGGACCTGGGAAGACGGTGCCCGAAGAGGGGGGTCACCCCTAGGACCAGCACTGCCAAGAGGACAAGCCAGAGCCCAGCAAACGCAGGCGCCCTGGAGGGGGGGGTGGGAAGGACAGTGGGAACCGGCCCCCCCCCCACCCTGCTGGGCCTCCAACACCTGCAGAAGCCAATTTCTTTGGGGTAGCCAAAGACACTGAATTCTGATTGGCCTAAGTCAGTCTTGTGAATTCCTTTCCCTTTAGCCAGTGATTGATATTAGGGTGACATGTGACCTTGTCCCAGTCAATGGGACACCGTGCGAAATCTGCTGGGGCATCTAAAAAAAACCAACATTTTCCTGCTTGGTACAAGAGCAAGATCTTGAAGGAGAAAGCCCCTCTTTCTGCCCATCCCCTTTCTTTCTTGGTTAGGATTTGGGGTGTGATGTCTGGTGCCCCAGCACTTATTAGGGCCCATGAGGAAAAGAAAAGTGAAGGCTGGCCACTCTAGAACCCAGTTAATCCATCTTGGAAGAGCCTCACAGCTGGACTTCTTGTTGTAAGATATAATTAAATGTCTTCCCTATTCAAGGTATGGAAAATGGCCAAGAAGAAAATGACCATGATACTGACCCCTGAGGCACAGGGGAGGAAATAGGAAAAGGGATTTTTAAAGGGGGAGGAGGGATCTCTAGAGAGGATTTCACTTTGGGCCACAAGTTCTTGGGAGAAGAAAGTCTAGTTTTGTGGGCAATTAAAGCCCCACCGAGAAGTCTAGAATGCCATGTGTATTGCTACAGATAGGGAAACTGAGGCCCAGAGAAATCAGCAGGTGCCCAAGGCCATATGGCAGAGAGGGGCTGGCTCAGACCCCTAGCCAGCCTGATTACCTCCCGCGCCCTCAACTGAGGCACGCTCTGGGCCAGAGAGTTGTGCACAGATTGGGGTTCAAATTCCAGCTCCTCTTTCCTCGTGCCTGTCTGTGGGTCTCTCGGAGCCCTGGCTTCACCTGCCAAGTGGGGGTAAGAGCTGCACGCAGGCATCCTGAAGAAGCACTCGGCAAAGTGGCTGAGAAGAGCGAACCAGGGCTCGGGGCCGGGCACACAGCAGGCTCCCCGCATGCGCACTACCGTTCACGGAGCGCCGCGCTGCGCCTGGCACGTTTCCAAGCCCTGGGTGTCCTCTCACGCGCTTAATCTTCCCAGCGGCCCAGGAGGCAGGGATGCCAGGCAGCCCCTTTGGGCAGACAAGGAATGTCCCCCTCGCTGCTTCCCTGGTCCCAAGTTCAGTGAGTCACGGATTCTGAAGGGCCAGACCCCCACAGGTCTACCCCCACCCCCCGCAGTTAGCAATACCCCCCCAGCCTGCCCTGCCGCACCTGCACTGAGGCCCTCCTGCCCCCATGCCTCCCAGGACAGGGCTCTTCCTCTCTGAGGGCCCCACTTTACAAAATCCTTTTTCCCTGTGTGGCCCTAGGCAAGTGCCTCTCCCTCTCTTGGTTTCCTCATTGCAAAAGGGCACCAGTCCAGGCTGGTCCAAACACGCAGTGCTGATTATCAGTCGTTCTTGCTGCAGGAGGCTGGCCTTGCCTCTTGCTGGGGCCTGGGGTCTGTCCTGATTTGGGAGCTGAGATGCCACCATCATCCCCAAGTCTCCCGGGCCCGCCCGCCAGCGCCTCGCCCGCAGCCCCTGGCTTCAGCTTAGCCACACCCAGGGCCACCACCATCTCTGAGCACCCATTGTTTTCACCTGGCTTGGCGCCAGGCTTTGTCCCTGCCCAGGTCCCTGCTTCCCTGCCACACTCCAGGCTGGGCCCTAAAGAGGGTGCAAGGCGTGGCAGCACCCCAGCAGCGGAGACCTGTGTTTGAATCCCAGCTCTGCCACTCCCCAGCTGTGTGGCCTTGGGCAAATCACTTCACCACTCTGAGCCTCTGTTTCCTCCTCTGTTAAATGGCGTGACGGGCCTTCACAGGGCTGAATCGAGGATTCTGTGTCGGGCTGCAGAGCGCGCAGCGTGCAGTAAGGCTCAGTGCACGCTCCGCCCAGCTCCTCGGCTCCCCGTGGGCCTCGAGGGCAAGCCAGGCACCGCAAACGCGGGGGCAGGAAGGGGGCAGCTAGCCCTGGAGCTGCGGGGCATGGGGCCCACGAGTAGAGCACTGGATGGGGAGTCCGGGGCCAGGATCCTGGCTCCGACCCTGCTGTGTGACCGCAAGCTGATTGCAGACATCTCTGGGCCCCAGAGTGAAGGAAAGCAGCAGCTAGGCTCCTCCTTCCTCCCCGGGGAAGGGAATGGGAGGGAGAGGGCCAAATTTTCATTTTTTATTTTGAGCACAAAAGGTTTGAATGAAAACCAGCTGCAGAGACAGAGAATCCTATTGTGAAGCAGCTGAGACTCCCAGGTGGATGGAAGCGGCAGCGCTTGAGTGTCGGGCTGGGTAAACAGAGGCGGGGGCTTTGGCCAGAACCAGCAAGTGGCCCAGCACAGCCGGGGTTCTCCGGCCCCTCCCTTAGGGAGGTGGCTCAGGCGTCTCCCACTTATATTCAGACTCTGGGGACAGAAAGAGCCAGTGTCCACTTTGGGCAGGCATTTTGCCTCTCAGGGCCTCAGTTTTCCCCTCTGCAAAATGGGTCCAGTGACAGCACTTTCCCTCCAGGGAGGGGCAGATGTCCTCGTGGTCTCAGGGCAGGCTCCGCCGTCAAACTGGTTGGAGTTACATCCTGGCTCTGCCACTCACTGTGTGACTTGGGCTAAGCCGCTGCGCCTCTCTGTGCCTCAGTTTCCCCTCCTGTGAAATGGAAACAATAACAGTTCCAATCTTCTGGGAAGATGAACCAAAGAGGCTCTGCAGGGAGCCAAAACACAGGAAATAATAACAATTATCATTGTTGTTTTTCTTAGTATTGTCCCATGAGCTCAACCTGCCAAGGCCCCCATCTCCAAAAAACCCCTTTTTCCTTCCACATACTGGGGGGGAGGGGAGGCTGGTGCAGGAAGAGGCCACTTTCTCCTATTGTGCTATGGGTGGAGCCCAGGGGGTTGTGGTAGCCCGAGGGTGGGCTTCCTGGAGGAAGAGGTTATAAGTAGAAATACCATCTATGGAGAATTGTTATGAGCCAGGCACTGTTCATTCCACAACAGCCCTCTAAGGAAGGTTTGTTTACTACACACCAGTAAGACAGGTGAGAGGCTGAGACCAGAGAGGTCCAGCATCCTGCCTGAGGTCACACAGCAAAGACGCGATGAAGCTGAACTTGGAGCCTAACTCGGACACTGCACTGTTCCCCAGACACAAAGCTTTCCAGCCTCCAGGACTTTGCTCTGGCTCTTCTGCCCAGGCCACCCTGGTGCCATCCCACCCGGCAGAAATCACCCCAAACACAGTCTCCTCTGTGCCTCCCCCCAAATGCTCGGGGGCCCCAAAGCATCAACAAAAGGATGGTGGAGGCGGGACGGGGTGTGCCGGCAGGAATCCCTTAGAGGGGAGCCTGCCTCGAGTTCATCCGGCCACAGCCATGGGGGGACCCTTTGCCCGGTCCTCACTGTCCCTCGTTCAATTCTCACAAGTCGAGGTCAGGGCGGGGCTCACCCCCATTTTCCAGAGCAGAGAACCGAGGCTCGGAGGTGAGGAGGCCTGCTTTGCTTCCAGAGCCTGCGCCGTCTCCCCCCTATGCTGGGAAGGCAACAGCCTGGGGGGATGGGGGCAGCTCCAAGGTGTCCATGAGCCTCAGTTCACCCGCTGGTGAAATGGGCTGTGGGGAAGAGTGCGACTCGAGCAGGCGAACAGGCGTGCTCCCCAGGGCCAGGCCCGCAGGAGGCTGCCGAGGGCGGCTGGTGCTACCCACACTGTCACTCACGACAGGCCCCATCAGACCTGTGAGACCCCGGGCCTGCGTGCACCTGCCAGGCCGCAGCGGGGAGCCCTGATCTCTCATTTCCTGACTGTCTTTGGGGAAAGGAAAACACCCCCGCAGGCTGCTGGTGGCCTAGCCTGTGTGGCTGAAGCCATGCCGGGTGGGGGAGGGGTGGGGGGTAAACTGACCCCCCCACACCCCCCACACCCCCTTACCCCGCCCAGACCCAGGCTTTGTCTGAGGCCTGCCCAGATACTTCCTGTATTCCCAGCCCCAAACCTGGACGGGCCAGACCTCAATGCCCTGTATTGTCCCGGGGCCAGGCCCCCCAGCGCCCGCGGGGCCTCCTCCTGCCCCCAGTTGGGAATCTGGTCCCCAGGAGGCGTCTCAGGGGAAATCGGAAACCAGGAAGGACCCCTCGGGGTGGCCTCCTGTGCCGCCAGGTCCTGGGCGCAGCCTCTCTCACGCGTCCTCTTCCTACCTTGGCAGCCTGGCTGGGAGGGGAGGGCTCCCGCTGCGCCCATTTCACAGACAGAGTCACTGAGGCCTGGGGAGCCAGGCCGTCACCCAGGTCCACTTAGATCGACGTGTTTTCCAGGAGGGGCCTGGCCTCCAGGCTCCCCAGGGGAGTTACCCTGCCGCTAGGGGCGCCCTGCAGAGTTAGGACGGAGGAAAGCTGAGCCACGGGGCAGGGGTGTCACTGCAGAGGGCTCGGCTGGCACCGACCCCCTCGGACAACCACCCAGCATTAGAGTCTAGCTCTGTCCAGCTCTGCCCAAAGCCCTGCCGGTCCCTAAGCCTAAAATGAGGGGACGAAGGCTCCTGCGTCCCGGGCGGGGAAGGGCTCCAGGGCCATCAATCAGGCCTGTGACGGGCTAAGCCAGCAGCGAGTCCTCTGAGCAATGGGAGCTGGAAACCAAGGTGGGAAAATGGCAAAGGTTAGGGACAGTCAAAGAGCAGCCGGGAAGAGGGAGCTCAGAACAGCCCTGTGGTCCTCATCACCCGCCCAAGGGGCCGGAGTGGAAGAAGCCAAGGCCAAGGGCAGCGGTGGAGGAGAGGCTGGAGAAGCAGGCCAGCAGCGGCCGCCGGGGGCACCCCCGGGCCAGACCTGGCCGTGCCCGCCAGGAACTACCCCACCAACCCTGCCCTCTGCGTCCCCGGGGGTTCTGGGCAATGGGGGCACCAGCAGCGATGGGGGCTCGGAAGGAGAGCGGGGTCAGCTCCGTCCCTGCGGGGGCCGCAGCCAAGCTGCCCCTCCACCCCTCCCGCGGTCCCCAGCCCCTCGGGTGGCCTCTCCTTGCACCCATCCCTGCTCGCCTTGGCTCCCCCTGCACAGCCCTGGCCCTGCACCCCTCCTCCTCGCTTCCCGTCACCTGCCCACACCTCTGCAGAGCCCTCATAGCATACTTTCCCCCGAGGAGCCCGTTCGAGAAGGATCTGCCTCCCGCCAGTCCTGACGGCTGTAGATCTGAAGGATCCGTGGCCACATGTTAAGTTTTGACAACGCCAGGCAGGAGGTGTCAGGCCGCTCGTCACATGGTCCCCTAGGATTTTCTGTGTGGTTGAATGATTTCCCAGAGAAAGAACGAGGCAGGAGAGAGAGAGCAAGCACGGCCTCCAGGAGAAGCCACAGGGCCATGCCCCTTCCCTGCTGTTGCCCTTGACCCAGCCCAGCCCCGCCAGAAACGGGGACCACGTGGGGGGATCACCGCACCCCTGTGCCCTCCTCGGGGAAGGGTTTGGCTCTTGGCTGCAGGTCCCACGGAGCCAGGGACTGGCGGCCACACTGAAGAAATTTGGCTCCAACAGGACCCCGTAGTTGGGTGCGGGGAGCTCTTCAGGGAACACTCACCCTGGAGCGCTGCCTCCTCTTCCTCACCTTTGTTTCTCCATCTGATCAGGCCCCGTCCAGCCTTCCCAGCCGAGAGCCGTTCTGTTTTGTTTTGTCCTGCATCTACACAGTGGCTCCATCTGCAGCTTGTCACACACGCCCAGATGGCATCGTGTCACCTGCACTGTTCTGATTTGGCACATGGCCGCCTCGCCTCCTTTTCCTGCTCTGTTAAAGCCTTCTCTTCCCCGCGTTGACGGTGCAGAACGAGGCCTTCCACATTCTTCTGTAAGCATGAAAATCCTGTACAAACAGTGTCTGCCTGGACAGGGGGTTTCTTTTACAAAATCAGGAACGCATGATACACACTTTTCTGCATTTTCTCATTCAAGGAAGCCCACAGCAGTCCGGTGGGAGAGCTGGGAACTTTTCTTTTTAGGACTGCGTAATATTACACGTGAGGCCGGGTCAGAAGGGAGTCAGCCGTTTCTCCTACTGATGCGGTTTTGAGTTTTCCTTTTGGTTCCTGTATTTTGTCTCCAGACCCATGTGGGCACACGGTGCCTTCAATGAAATGCACGGGGTTACCTTTAGCCCATACCCCAGCGCTGTGTTTTCTCCCATTTTTCGGATGAGAAACCTGAAGCTCAGAAAGGAGAAGGCCAGGAAGTGACTGAATCAGGACTTGAACCCAGACCTGTCTGGCCCCAAAACCACCACAGCCCTGAGCCCACTCCTTGCTGGAGACAGAGCAGAGAACAAACCTGCCCTGGGGAGTTGATGGTCTAGTGGGCGAGGCAGGAGAAACGAGGCAGCGGTGAGGAGGTGAAACTTTTAAACAAGACATCCAGGGAAGGCGTTGACAGGAAGGCAGCCTTTGGGCAAAGACTGGGGCTGAGTCCAGTGGCTTTCATCCATCTGGGGGAACAGTGTTCAGAGAGAGGGAACAGCAAGTGCAAAGACCTGGAGGCAGGAAGCTACACGGAGCTCAGTGTGTCACTGGGCACAAGGGAAGGCCGAGGCTGTGCATGAGGCAAGGCTGGGCCGCAGGGGGCTCATCGCTCAGCCGAGCTGGCTGGGTTTTATGCCGAGAGTCATAGGGAGCCCAGAAAGGGGTTTGAGTGAAGCAGTTTGGAAGACAGCTTTGGGGTTTGCAGGAAGAAACACTTTGGCTTCTCCAGGCGACATGGCACAACAATGTGGCTGAGGCAGGGGATGGCGGTGTTGAGACTGGGCAGTGGTGCTGCCTCCCGTGGTCTGGGTTCCCCTGAATTTAGTCCCCCAGGGGGAAAGCCAGCCCTCAACCACCCCAGAGAAAGTGGCAAGGAAGGAAGCAGAACTTTGCTGACTCATGGGCCCTGGGCCTCCCAACTTCCCTCCTGGGGAGACCTCAGCTCAGATGATAGGGTGGAGAGCCCGGTGGGGGCTGAGAGCAAATAGATAAAGTATTTACGATTGTGGTGAGTGATAGAAAGTGATTAACAGGGTAGCGCTATCAAAGAGGACTTCCTGGGGGAGGTGATACATGGGCTGGAATCAGAAAGATTAGGAGGCATTTACCTCGGTCAAAGGTAGAAGGAGGTGCATCCCCGGCAGAGGGAATGGGCCCTTTGAAGGCCCTGAGCCTGGCAGGGAGACGGTTGAGTTCACGTTTCTGAACGGAGGCCTGAGCTGGGCAGAAGGCGCCCACTGTGCACCAAGCTCGGGATCGACAACCGTGCCCGGGCCAGGAGCTGCCCGGCACGGGGCGCTGGCGAGGACCGACTCTGCTGTCGTGGAGGTGTCGTGGGTGAGGTTCTTCAAGCCAGAAACTTCTCTGGGCTTTGCTACCAGCCAATAAAAGAGCAGGCGCCTGTGGAGCAGGCTGGAGGATGTCTTAGAGAAGGCAGCTCCCGCTGTAGAGAGCGGGGCAGGGGAGCCCAGGGAGCGCAGCCGGGCCCCAAGGCAGAGGGGAGCTGGGCACCCACCCCGGTGCCCGCCCTGCTCAGGATGCACTTGGCTTTGTCGCACCCCAGCCGGGCGCCTCTGCAGGGCTGGGGGGCACCCAGCACTGCCCAGCTGGAGCTGGCGCGTGGGCAGAGGCTGGGAGGGGGCTGAGAGCGAGGAGGAGAGACAGAGAGAGGAGAGGGGGAGCTACGGAAAGAGAGCGAGGAAAGGAGAGGAGGGGGGACAGGAGAGGAGGGGGCCGCCGCCCCCACTCTCCCCCCGGGAATCTCCCCTGCCACAGTCCTAAGAGTGCCTCAGGGGCCCAGGGCTGGTTTGAAAGTTCCAATGCCCACTCATTGAGCCAGCATGTATTGAGCACCTACTGCACACCAACTCTGTTCCAGGCCCTGGGGACTGGGCAGTGACCCCACCCTCCTAGGGCTGATGGGGTGGGGGGCCGAGCTGCCCACCCTAGCTGTTTCTCCAGACAATGAAAAAGGGCTTGGAGGGGGGACACCGGTTGCTATGAGCGGGCACCTCCGGAGGCCACACTCCCGAAGGGGCTGCTGGGGGCTGGGCCGGTCCCACGATGGGGGGATAGAAACAGCCATGGGAGCAGAAGGGAACAGCAAGAGCCAGAAGAAGAGGAGGTGCTGGGGGAGCAGCCAGGAGGCTGGGGGGGCTGGAGCTGAGTGGGTGACGGGGAGAAGGAGGGATGAGAGGTGACAGGCGTCCGGGGGCCCTCGTGGGACTCTTAAGGCCTCTGAGTGACAGGGTGGCAGCCCTGGGGCTTCTAAGCAAGGGAGTGACAAGGCCCCCCGTGGAGTCCTTCGGCTGCCAGTGGGGGTGGCTGGGAGGCCCAGGGCGGACGCAGCAGGCCTGGGAGGAAGGACTGAGGTGGCCCAGGCAGGGGACGATGGGGCTGGCCGTGGGAGCTGCCTGCCTGAGAAGCAAGGACACGCCAAGGAGCGGGGCACCCGGGGACAGCGAGATGACTTCAGGGCACTTGGCACCGGCCCCGTGCCTGTTTCGGACACTGTTGTCCTCAAGTCCTCCGTGGACCCTGTTTCGGACACTGTTGTCCCCACCCCACCCTGGCCTCTCTATGTCACAAACTCCAGAGAAGTCACACGTTCTCAGTTGCCCCTTGGGTTCTGCCTTCTGCTGAGAGGTGTTTGGATGGAAAAGGGGAGGAGAGGGCAGGGGGAGGGCAGGAGAGGGCAGGGGGGAGGGGAGAGGGGAAGGGGAAGGCAGGGGAGGGCAAGGGAGGGCAGGGAAAAGGCAGGGGAGAGGAGGGGGAGGGAAGGGGAGAAGGGGAGGGCAGGGGGAGGGGAGAGCAGGGGGGAGGGGAGGGAGAAGGGAAGTGCAGGGGAGAGGAGGGGGAGGGAAGGGAAGAAGGGGAGGGCAGGGGAGGGCAGGGGAAGGAAGAGGAGGAAAAGGCATCCTCCCCGTGCCACAGACCCCCACACACCCCCATGCTCGCATCCCAGAACCCCTCGGAACACTGGGGCAGAGGCAGGCACTCCGCAGAGCTGGTGGAACCAGGGCCTAAGGGCCCATTGCCTCTTTAGGAAACTGTAGACGCAGTGATTAATCCTGGCCAGAAATGAGAAGAAGAAATGGCAATAATAGCATTCACTGCTCCTGAGTGCCAGCGCCACACCAAGGGGTTCCCAGACATTATTTCTGTTTTTATGAATTGCCATTGTGCATTTGGATTACAAAAGTAAAAGACTCATTGTAAAAAGGGAGAGAGAGAAAGGAGGGGAAAGGAGGAGGAAGAAGAGGAGAATTCTAACATTACGGAAAGAGAGAACCCCCGCCCCTCCAGGCACCCTGGCCTCCCCCCTGCCCCTCACACTCTCCAGGCACATGCCTGCCCCAGGGCCTTGGCACTTGCTGTTCCCTCTGCCTGAAATGCTCTTCCTCCAGAAAGCCAGCCACCCAGTACCCCACCCTCCCTGCTCACAGAGAGGCCGCCCTTGACAGATCGTCTCAAGCAGCTGCCCCTCCGCGGCTCCTGTGGCTTTGCTTCACAGCACTCAACCCTCCCTGACCCCGTATTGGTTTGGTATCTGAATAGTAAGAGAATGGCAGCTCCGTGATGGCAGGGCTTTTTGTCTGTTTTGTTCCCTGCAGGGTCCTCGGTGTTCTGAACAACTCCTGGCACACAGTAGGTGTTCAATAAACACTGGTTGCCCAAACGAATGTGTGAGTGAAGAAATGCATGACAGAATGATTTGTCTCCCTCCAGCTAGTCCAGAAAGAGGAGTTCTCTGGGGCATGACTGGGTTTGGCACACATTGGCGTCTGTGCAATGAACAGATGGACAAATGGACAGACACCGTGGGGACAGGGTCATCAGGAAATGAGACGTAAAAAGACTTAAGAAAAGGAGGGGGAAACAGAGCAAGAAGAGAAAATGTCATTTACCCAGAACTCCCTGGGTGCCTGTCCTGTCCTAAGCCCACCCCAGGTACTAGCTCATTTCATCCTCACCACGACCAAAATAAAATAGGTTTTATTTTTTATTTTTTAAGATTTATTTTTTTTATTTATTTCTCTCCCCACCCCCACCCCCGCCCAGTTGTCTGCTCTCTGTGTCCATTCGCTGTGTGTTCTTCTGTGACCACTTCTATCCTTATCAGCGGCACCAGGATTCTGTGTTTCTTTTGTTGTTGTTGTTGTTGCGTCATCTTGTTATGTCAGCTCTCCATGTGTGTGGTGCCATTTTGAGCAGGCTGCACCTTCTTTCGTGCTAGGCGGCTCTCCCTGTGGGGTGCACTCCTTGCGCGTGGGGCTCCCCTATGCGGGGGACACCCCTGTGTTGCAGGGCACTCCCTGTGCACATCAGCACTGCGCATGGGCCAGCTCCACATGGATCAAGGAGGCCCGGGTTTGAACCATGGACCTCGCATGTGGTAGGTGGACGCCCTATCCATTGGGCCAAGTCTGCTTCCCAGGTTTTTTTTTTATCACATTTTCCAGGTGAAGATTCTGAGGCTGAGCATTTTTCCCCAGGTCCCAGGGCAGAAGGGGCAGGGCAGGCACTGAAACTCAGGCTGCTCTGACTCCAAAGCTAGCGCTCCCAGCTGACAGCGCACAGTCAGCCAACACTGGCTGAGCACCTACTGCGCGCCACGCACAGGCCTGAACCTTCAGGTGAGAATGTGTTCCTGGGTCAGGTTTTCGACGTTTGGAAGAAAAGCTGGGTGTCCAAATTGTTACAGGAAATCTCTTCCTCTTCCATTTTGGCGACCAGATAACAATGTGAGAAGACAGTGTATGGGCCAAAGGAAGCCCATCTGAGGGCGGCTAGTTCGAGAGCCTCGACTCACACTGGGGATGGCAGAGAACAAGGACCTCGCTGAGAGTGGGGCAGGCAGAGCAGGACCCTCTGGAGGATGTGGAACCAGGCTGGGCCTTGGGTCCGAGGAGGGGGGCCAGCCTGAGAGGTGGGGGCCTTGCTTGGGGAGGAGCAGGGGGTCCTGGGCTGCCCTGGGGAAATGCTGGGGGTCAAGGCAGGCCCTGGACAAGGCTCCCTGGCCAATGAGGCCCGGCAGGTCAGACCAGATTCGAGCCAGAACACCTGGGGGTCAGAGTGTCAACGTGGCCCTCCCCCTTCCACACGTGCTCCTTTCCATCACCCAGTGGCCCTCTGGGACCTGAGCTGCCTGGGACATTTTTCCCAGAAGACTGCGTTTGTGCAAATTTCCCATCAGGGCTAGCTGGAGGGAGGCCCAGCCCTGAGGCTGAGGGGACTGGTGACACCATATACCTGAGCCGTGTGCTCCGTTGGTCATTAGTGAGCACAAGCAGAAAAATGTTTGCGATTCAAAACACGGAAGAATTGGCTTCAAAGGAAATCACAAAATTTAAGTTAAATGTCCTTGAAATAGAACGGGACATCAACCGGTCAACTGTAATAGGGCTTTTTTTTCGGTTGTATATAAATACTATTTAATGAAAGATACAGATGCATTTTACTATTTAGTCAGTCAGAGCGTGGGTTTGAATTATACTTCACCTCTTAGTGGCTGGGATACTTAGGGCAAGACGCTGAACTTCTCTATTAAGCCTCTCCATTTCTTCACCTGTAAAATGGGGTTGAGGGGAGTACCAGTGACTAGGGCAGTTGTGCAGCTTGAAGGAGATAATGCGTGTTAAGCACTTAAAAAGCACTTAGCACATGAGAAGCACTCGAGAAGTGGAGCCTCTAGTTAGGTTATTGGTTCAGTAACACACACCTATTTCAAGTGACATAAAACATAATGGATCCCCAAGACATCAGTGAAAACTCAGGCTTAGCTAAATAGTGACACGTATGAAGACATCGATAGATGTGTCTACACAAGGGTTAGTAGACAAGCAGATACTTCCTTGCCCCTTCAGCTGAGAGAGCCTAGAAGCAAAGAGCACACCTAGTGTCCAGATTTGTGCCTAAGATCATTCTTCAATGAAAGGAGCCAGGGCTCCTTGAGGAAATGGCTGATTCTAGGACTGGATGCAGGAATATACAAGATGAGCCTGGAGCATCTCATAGTTCCAGAAAGTAAGGAAAGATTAGATAAATTAATTATTACAATAAAATGCACATTGATGGGGGTATGTCAAACATGGGAGCCTTTGGGAAAGAGCTCCTAATGGCCAGTGCTGGAACAATTTGAGCAACAAAAATTTTTTTAAAGTAATATCAGAATATAATCCAAAGTACAAAATAAATATCCATGATTGAATAAATTAACCAACAGGGGAGAAGAGACAAATTTCCCATGTAGAAGAATTCCAAATAAGCGATGTAGATGCTCCACCCTCAAGGGGGAGGTGAGCACAACTCTCCAGTCCTTAGGAATGGGCTGTGCGTAATATTTTCCAAAGAGTCCGGAAAGCATGGGGGGAAAGTAACTTTATAATGGAGAGACCTGAAAGACACAGCCTCAGTCAGGTGGTCAAGGTCAACAATAACAGTAGTAAGTCACATTGACAGTACCTACCCTTTGATGTGATGTGATGAGAACAGCAGTTTATCTCTGTAGCCTTCTTCCCCAAAGCCCATAGCTCTAGTCTAACCACGAGGAAAACATCAGACAAATTCCAATAGAGGGGCATTCTACAAAATTCCTGACCAGTAATCCTCAAAACTTCCACGGTCATCAAAAACAAGGAAAGTCTGAGAAACTGACACAGCCAAGAGCTGCCCAAAGGGACATAATAGCTAAATGTAATGTTGGATCCTGGACCAGAAAAAAAAGACATTAGGTAAATATTTAGGAACTCCAAATCAACTATGGGCTTTAGTTAATAATGTATCAAGGTTGGTGCATTAAGTGTAACAAATGTACCACACTAATGATGTTGTATAGGGAAAATTAGGTATGGGGTATATGAAAATCTCTACTATTTTTCAATTTTTCTGTAAATCTAGGACTGCTTCCAAAAAATAAAGTATTTTTTAAGAATGGATTTTTCTTTTTAATATGTTTTTTCCACAGTCTATGTTTCATGGAACAACTTTTCAAACCTGGCTGGTGCGTCCTTGTCATCAGTGTCTCTGTCGTTCTGCCTGCCATTCTGTGAGTCTCTGCCTCAGGTTTCCAGATCATGGTGTTGTCTTCTCTAAATTGATTGGGAAATGTGAAACCTTTCAGTAGTAGAAATTCTGTCTTGAGCCAAAGGACCCATTCTCCCAACACTGGAGTAGTCGTTTGATTAATTCATCATGTAGAAACCTAGGCCTACCTCAACATCTAGCAATTGAAATTGTGGGGTTAGACCCCAAGGAATCATTACTAAATCTGAATTAAATTTCTTTCTTTCCTCCCTTTTCTTCCCAATTCTTTGAACCCTGGAGGTATCCCTGTTGTCAGGCCTGAGAAATGCTCCCAAGGCTTGGCACCGGCCAGTCCCCACAGCAAGAATTACCTGGTTCAACATGTCAACAGGGGGAGGCAGACTTGGCCCAGTGGTTAGGGTGTCCGCCTACCACATGGGAGGTCCGCGGTTCCAACCCCAGGCTTCCTTGACCCGTGTGGAGCTGGCCCACGCGCAGTGCTGATGCGCACAAGGAGTGCCCCGCCACGCAGGGGTGTCCCCTGTGTAGGGGAGCCCCACGCGTAAGGAGTGCGCCCGTAAGGAGAGCCGCCCAGCGCAAAAGAAAGTGCAGCCTGCCCAGGAATGGTGTCATACACACGGAGAGCTGACACAAGATCACGCAACAAAAAGAAACACAGATTCCTGGTGCCGCTGATAAGGATAGAAGCAGTCACAGAAGAACACACAGTGAATGGACATGGAGAACAGACAACTGGGGAGGCGGGAGGTGGGAGGGGGGGTGGGGGGGGAGGGGAGAGAAATAAATAAATAAATTTATTTATTTTTTAAATGTCAATAGGGCTGCTGATGAGAAACCCCATGGGGGATAAAGGGTGAACCCCAAACTTCCAGACATCTACCTCATATTTCCTTCTTGGTCACTAGAGCAGCTGACACTGTCTAGGAGGAAGAGAAAGAGGAAGTCCATGAAAAGACACCCATTTCTCAGAAAGTCTGGACTGGAAGTCAGGGGCCTGAGTTCAAGTCCCACATCTGCCTCTGACTCACAGCGTCACCTTGACCCTCACTTCCCATCGTCTGTCTGGACCTCAGGTTCCTCATCAGAGAGTCAGGGGGTTGGACTGGCTGAGCTCACAAATCTTCCCCAATTGCCCCTGTGCTGTTGAAATCAAGGCTGGTGATATCGTGCCCCCCTCCCCAGCCCAATGCACCCTCGCTCACCCCACAAGCCCTGGAGTCCAACAACCGTAGCCACATTTGCAGCTCACAAACTCGCAATCACATCTAACACAGTGAATTAGCACTGAACAAATTGCAGGGGCCTGTTAGGTTCTGATTTCTTTATAAAAGAGGCTGAGGGAGAGGTGCGCAGGTGCTTTTCTTTAAGGTTCCTAATCCAAAATGCCTGAGTTCTGGGCTGGAAGTGAATCATGATGAGTTTGCATTTTGCGTGCCGTAGTCACTCATAACATTGGTCTTTGTTTATAATAATCACCCTTGGAATAAAATTCAAATTCCTCACCCCTGCCTCCCAGCCCTGCAGGAGCCACCCCCGCTCTCAGCCCTCTCCCTCTCTCTGTTCCAGCCACAGTGGCTGCCTTCCTGGCCTTGGAACCTCCCTAACTGGCTCCTACCCCAGGGCCTTTGCCTTCGCTGTTTCCTCCCCCTTCAATGCCCTGCGCTCAGTTCACAGCTGCTTCCCCGGCCACCCTCTTTGAAGTAGCCCTGTCATGCTCCACCGCACCTCCCTGTTAAGTCTCCTCCTCTGCTTTACTACAGTCTGAAATGGCATCATTTGTTTACTCACTCATTGACGTTTCTTCTCTTCCACGAAGGCAGGAATTTTGCAGGTTTTGTTCTGTGATGTTATCCCCACACACAGCACAGGGACTGGCACATAGTAGGGTCGCAATCAACACTGGCCGAATGAATGAGCAGATGAATGAAACTCGAAGCAGAAATCCTCAGCAGCAGTCCTGGTCTTAGCAGCCAGAGCAGCTGACAAGTATTGAGCACCTACTATGCGCCCGCCACCACGCTGTTTGCTTCTTCCCTGGGGCGGCGGTTTTATGATCTCCACTTTGCAGATGAGAAGACCAAGGCCTCCGAGCCTCCAAGGGTGGAACCGGCCCGAGCCCAGCTGGGGACTCGTTTAGCTGGGGACTCCAGGGCCCCAAGAGAGAGAGACAGAGGGCGCCGAGGCCTGGGTCCCCCCATGCACGCCCCTTGGCTGACAAGTCGGCTCCCTGACCCCCCGGCCTCGTGGGACCCCTGGGCCAGCAGGGGAGCGCGTGTGCAGGCGTCTAGCCTCGGGCCAGCCGTGCCAAAAACTCACTCAGGGAATGGAAAGCCTGGGCCATTGCACTGATGGGTGACACAGGGCCTGGGAGAGCCCAGGGCGCTGAACCCCCTCCTCAACCCTCCAGGGCAGGCCCCCTGCCGAGGAGGGGCCAGGGAGGCTAGCCCAGCCCTCCCCCCCGCCCCAGGCCGCGATCTGCACCCCCATTCCTCAGATCTGGACCCTGGAGCCGAGAGAGATCCAGGAACCCAGCATGGCTGGGAGGTGGCAGGGAGGGACTTCACCTGCGAGGCTACTCCTCTGTACGCGTGTACGTGAGGCCTGCGTGTGCTGGCGGGCACGCGCACGCATGCACTGAGCCAGACACCCACGGGCACCCTCATGTGCAGCCGTGTTCCCAGCGCTGTGCACAGCCGTGGCTGAACCCTCCCTGGCTCTTGGGAGCACTGCGTGTACAACCAGCGTGCCCAAATGCACGTGGACTTCACCTCACGCCTGTGCCCATGCGCAAACACGGATGATTCCCACACCCTGCGGTGTCACACTCAGTTTCCCCCCTCTGCTCAGTGGCCCCAGAGACTGGAGTCTGCTGCATTTCTCCCAGCCACACCCTGCGCAGAGCAACCCAGGAGAGCTGAGCGGGGCTCCTTGCCAGCTTGGCCGAGGGCAGCAGGACCTGAGGCTGGGAGGGGGCACAATGTCCCCTGGCCCCCACCCACACCCCTGGTGCAGTGCTGACCCCTCAGGCCCTGATCCCAGGCCTCGCTGGGTTCCACACTCTCAGCCCGGTCAGGGTAATCGTTCCACAAGCCAGGGCAGGGGTGCCAGGGCACAGAGCTGATCCTGGCACCCAGGGCCTGCTCTCGAGTGGCCCCCAGGCTGGGCCGCGGGGCAGCAGGTGAGCCAGGTACCAAAACCCAGCCTCTAAATAGTGGGCAAGCAGCCTCTCATGAGCACTTGCTAGCTGTGTGTCCTTGGGCCAATCTCTGACCCTCCCCAGGCCCCCCTTTCCTTCCCGGGGGTAATGGTGCCTCCCTCTGGGACCTGGGCGCTCCAGGGCAGAGGGCACAGCCAGGCACCCACAGGCGGGTCTCCGAGTCCAGAGTCCAGCCCACGGCTCCTCTCGTGTCCCATCCCTGGCCTTGTGTCTCCCCATCTGTCCAGCCACGGGGAGCTGGCCGCCCCTTCACGTCCCCGTTTTCTGTGCTCCAAGTCCTGTTGCTGGACGAATCCACGGCTGCCTGGGTCCGTCCCCAGGGCCGTGGCTGCGGTCCCCAGTCCTTCCCAGGGTGGCCTGTTCGGGTCTCAGCTCAAATGCTACCTCCTCGGAGAGGCCCTCCCTGCTCACTCCATCTAGGGGAGGCCCTGCCTCCGTCCAAGCAGCAGCTGCTTTTCCTTACTTGTTCACTTATTTGTCTCAAGGGCAGGGACAAGGTCCATCTGTTCACTGCCTCATTACAGGGTCCAGCACAGGACCTGGGACAAGCTGCTTAACAATACCCCGAGGGGAGCGGAAGTGGCTCAAGTGGTTGAGCGCCTGCTTCCCATGTACGAGGTCCCAGGTTCGATCCCCAGCCCTGGTACCTGAAAGAAAAAAATAAAAATAAACCACATTGAGTTTGACCTGAACAGGTCGGTTTATCTCTCTGTGCCTCAGTACTCTCATCTGTAAAGTGGGCATAATACAATATGCACCTCCCAGGTGAGAGCTAAATGAGTTAACATTTTCAACGTCCTTAGAACATCTCCCAGCCCACAGCAGGAGCTCTGCATCATTAACGAATAAATTAAATATACACTGAACGGATGAAGCAAACCACAGTTGCAGAGATTTAGAAAGTCTTGGTATTGTACATCACCTCGTTGGAGACTCCACAACGCTGCAGTGCATTTTACACTTCATTTTCTATTTCACTTTTCCTTGCCTTTTCATTTTGACCAAAGTCAAACCCGTAGAAAGTCAAAAGGACAGTACAATAAACACCTTCGATTCACCCACTTTTAACTTTCTGCCCCATGGGCTTGTCCCCTAGATAGAAAAAGAAGATGGACATTTAGACTCTTTTCTTTTCTTAAATTTTGTTTGAACTCTATGGGATCAAGTTGAAGACAAAAAGATAGTTGACCTCTCAATTTTTCAGCTGCTGTGATTGTTCTAAAAGTCTCTGACTCTGTGAAGGTAGGAATCTGAGCCTTGTAGCCAGTTTTCTGATCCTTTAATCAATAGTTCTAGAGCTCTACCAGCCCATGAATCCTGGAGTTCCTTGGCTCTAGAAATCGCCACCCGCTGGTCCCCTAAGTCCACACGTGTCCCTTGAGTCCACACGTGTCTGCAGACTCTACCTGCAGAGTTTGGGGTTCCCAACGCCTGGCCCTGAGGTTCACGAAAGCCACAAGACTTCGAGGCTTCTGTGCTCAGTCCAGGGCCCTCAGATTCCACGTCCAAGGCCTCTGAGCCCTGATTCCCACTTCCCAGAAGCTGACACTGCGACGAAAAAAACAAAACAAAACAAGCAAATAAATGAAAAAAAACACTTGGAAGCCAATGGGGTTCAGAGACTGAGCCCTGCTCACAGTGTCCATTTACTGTGTGTTCTTCTGTGTCTGTTTGTATTATGAGAGGTTCCTGTATACCTCATTCCCCCTACTCCTCACACATCAACAACTTCTTTCATTAGTGTGGCACATTCATTCCATTTGAAGAATACATTTTGGAGCACTGCTACGGAGCATAGATTATAGTTTACATTGTAGTTTATACTCTCTCCCAATCCATTTAGTGGTTTATGGCATGATATATAATGTCCTGCATCTGTGCCTACAATATCATTCAGGACAACTCCAAGTCCCAAAAATGCCCCCATATCACACCTCTTCTACCCTCTCCCTCCCCTCAGCAACAACCATGGCCACTGTCTCCACATCAATGATATAGTTTCTCCCATTGCTAGAGTCACAATAATTCTATCATAGAATACAGGTAATTCCACACTAATCCCTATTTTATTTTTCCATCCTCAGGACCTGGGATGGCGATGCCCACTCCACGTGCAAATTGAGAGTGGGCTTAGATCCCACATGGCTGATCAATGGGATTCTCCTGATTGCAGTTGTAGATGCTCTCAGTTCCTTGGTGTGGTGGTTGACCATCCTCACCTCCTTGTTAGCTGACCTAGGTAAGCCCAACAACTGGAGAGTATGTTATACAACTCTGCTAAGGCTCAGGGCCCAGCTGGTACATAGACAGTCTAGAGATTCAAGTTTCCTGAGCATACACCAATCCCACTGCCCACCTCAGGTTCAGTAAAAGTAACAGAAGTGGTATGTGTAGAGAAGTCACATCTGAGTAAAACTTCTTACACGCAGGAGCACAAATTCTGAAGTAAGGTCCACTAGCAAGGCACTGAACTACTCCAGAGCCATCAGCCATGACTGTAGGACCTAGTGTCTCCATACCCCTCAGGAGCACCACTACCTGGGTCTTTATCTACTTTGGCTTTCTCTGAGATCCTGCTGAGATGTGCGTAAGTACAATGCCTCTGATGATCTCCTCACTCATTTTGGAGTCTTTTAGCCATATAAACTCATTTGTCTTTGTAATTTTCCCCTTTTATTCAAGGTCTTTTTCTAGTTGCATCACCAGCTGGTGCTTGGTAGTAATCCCTCAGTGCCAGGGAGGCTCATCCCTGGGAGTCATGTCCCACACTGGGGAGAAGGTAATGCATTTAAATGCTGAGTTTGGCTTAGAGAGTGGCCACATTTGAGCAGCATGAAGGCTCTCAGAAGGTAACTTTTAGGGACTGTGCAGCTCTAGGCCAAATTGAAATATCAAGTGCACAGGCTCATAAGCATAGTTGTCAGTACCAAGGACCCATCACTGTACCATCCTTCTTCATTGGTCTTTGCCCTTGCACTTGGGGGGTTGTTGCTGTTCCATTGGGAATGCAACAGAGCTCCCCAGGATGGAAACTCAGCATTCCCTCAATTGTTGTGTGAAACTCTATCCCGCTATTTCAACACCCAACAAAAATCCAAATATATCTATATACCCTATATGCAAGCCCAGGTGAACTCCCTCCTACCCATGCATCCCCCTTCAATGACACCCCACACCAATGCTCCTCCCCTGCCATAGTTGACCCCCTCTGTGATCCAAAACTTCTTCAGAAATGAAGCCTAATATATTACCAAATTGTGTTAATAGGAAAATGAAATAGTAATGAGAGGTTTAAAGATTAGAAATAAAATACATAATAATTGAGAAAAATTAAAATAAGTAAAAAATAAATTGGGGTATTATAAAATGAAAAACGTCATAAAATTTTTTGAGGTTTGTGCCTTTCATTACTGTAATAGGTGTTGTCCTATATGTACAGAGGCAAGGCAATCTCATCCATTTCTTTCTCAGTGTCTTACATCATTTTATTTTTTATCTTAGTTTTATATAATATCTTCAGAAAAGTTTTTTTTTTTAAGATTTAATTATTTTATTTATTTCTCTCCCACTTCCCCCTGTTTTCTGTTCCCTGTGTCCATCTGTTCACTGTGTTCTTCTGCATTCACTTGTGTTATCTGGCGGCACTGGGAAACTGCATCTCTTTTTTGTTGCATGCTCTAGCTGCGTCCGCTCTCCATGTATGTGGCACCACTCCAGGGATGGCTATGCTTTTTTCATGCATGGCAGCTCTCCTTGCAGGGCACACTCCTTGCGCATGGGGCACCCCTTCACAGGGGCACCCATGCATGTCATGGCACTCTTTGTGTGCAGCAGCACTGCTCATAGGCCAGCTTACCACACAGGTCAGGAGGTCCTGGGGATTAAACCCTGGACCCTCCGTATGGAGGGTATGGACACTCTATCAGTTGAGCCACGTCCACTTCTCTCAAAAAAAGTTTTCAGTCACAGTAAAGCACATATAGAATATAGGGAACTCCCATATAGCCAACATCCTCCCCGTTTTCCCCATTCCCCAGTTGATCTTTTTACATGTGGATGTTATATTTGCTGCAACTGATGTACAAATAAGGAAACATAGCTACTAACCATGGTTATGTTATGGTTTACATTATGGTTTACATTTTAGACTATACATTTTTATAGTTTTGTTGAAATTTAACATGGCCTGTATCCATCATTGCACATTCATGCAGAATACTTCCATTGCCCCCAGTTACACCCTCTTCCATCTATTCTATTCCAATCTCTCCCTCCCTTCAGAGCCCACAGTGACACCCAAGTTGCACTGCTTAAAGAACAAGATTCATACATACTTGCAACAATGCTGAGGGCTTGACACACTAGTATCTCCTACCACATTGGGAGTCACCCATACTCACAAGAGACACCCTTGCCTCTGTTTGAGAACATCAGGCCTCCCCAGGATGGGGGCACAACGCCTTCCCACTCATTGTATGTGTCTCCACCCACTCATATAACACACTATGACAAATGAGCACTCACACACTCCCTAGAAACCTGCCACAGGAGCATCCTGTGCCAGATTCTCCCCATCAAATATCTTAAACCAGTAACACTTCCTTATTAAGTTTTCTAAGGAGTTTTCTCAACATTATAGTTTCAACCATGTACCTGACAATCTTTCATGTTCACCTGCTCCTCCCAAACTTCTTCCCAATTCCATGGACCATCTGACCCATCCTCCCAACCCTAGCTTCCCTCAAGCTTGTGAATCTCAACCCAATACTATCCCTATACCCCATCTTATTCCTTCACTGCACAAGTACTAACCTCCACCTTATCATAGATTTTGCCCCAGTGGTGCTGGCTCACAACCTTCCTCTCTCCCCCTATTTCCTGTAAGCCTATTGTCCAGTTTCTAGCTCTCTGAGACAGCTTGACTTGCTCAGTGCATATCAGAGAGGTCATGTAACATTTGTCCTTGAATCCTGACTTGTTTCACTCAACATAAGGTCCTTAAGATTCAACCATGTGATCCCATGTGTTGGTATTGTATTCCTTCTTACAGCTGAGTAGTATTCCATTGTGCATGTGTAACACATTTTGTTTATTCACTCTTCTCTTGATGGGCATTTGGGTTGATTCCAAGTTTTGGCAGTAGTGAATAATGCTGTCGTGAACATTGTTGTGCCTATATTGGTTGGTGTCCTTGTTTTCAGTTCTTCTGGGTATTTACCCAGCAGTAGAATTGCTGGGTCACATATAGATAATTTTTGGAGGAACCATCAAACCATCCTCCACAAAGGTTGGATCCTTCTACATTCCCACCAGCAGTGGATGAGGGTTCCCATTCCTCCATACCCTCTCCAACACTGGTAGTCCTGTTTTTTTAACAGCCACCAGTCCAATGGGTGTAATATGGTATCTCATTGTAGTTTTCATTTGCATTTTCCTAACAGATAATAATGTTGACCATCTTTTCATGTGCTTTTTAGCCATTTGTATTTCTTCTTTGGAGAAGCATCTGTTCAAATCTCTTGCCCATTTTTTCAATAGTTGTTTCTCTTTTTATTTTTGAGATATAGGATTTCTTTATATATGATGGAAATTAGGCTCCTATCAGATATATAGTTACCAAATATTTTCTCCCATTGGGTAGCCTGTCTTTTCACTTTCTTGATAAACTCCTTTGAGGTACAAAAGATTTTCGTTTTCAGGGGGTCTCATTTATCTATTTGTTCTTTCATTGCTCATGCTTTGGGTATGAAAATCCTGAAGTAATTTCCTATTATAAGGTCCAGTAGATGCTTCCCTGCATTGTCTTCCCAGGTCTTTATGGTCTTGGCTCTTATATTAAGATCTTTGATCCATCTTGAGTTTATTTTTATATAAGGTGTGAGATGGGAATCCTCTTTCATTCGTTTGCATAGGAATATCCAGTTCTCCAAGCACCATTTGTTGAAGAGGCATTCTCTCGACTCTCTCCCGTCCAAAGAAATTTCATAGTTACTTTTTCCAGTTCATTTTAAAATTCTGTGTTAATTTTCTGGCTAGGGCACTTCTTGGTTGGGAGGTTTTAATGACTGATTCTATCTCTTTACTTGTGATTGGTGAGCTGAGAGCATCAATTTCTTCTTTCATCAGTGTAGGCTGCTTATGTGTTTCTAGGAATTTGTTCATTTCCTCTAAATTGTCCTTCTTATTGGCATATAGTTTTTCAAAGTATCCTTTATGATAGTCTTTAATTCTCTATGGTCATTGGTGATATCCCCTTTCTCATTTCTTATTTTGTGTATTTGTATCTTCTTTTTTTCCTTGTTAGTCTGGCTAAGGGTTTATCAATTTTATTGATTGTCTCAACTACCTCTTTGTTTTCTTTATTTTTTCTAGTACTTTCTTAATATCTATTTCATTTAGGTCTGCTTCTGATCTTTGTTATTTCTTTCTTTCTTCTTCCTTTAGGGTGAGTCCATTGTTTTTTTACTAATTCCTCAAAGTGTGCAGTTAGGTCTTCAATTTTAGCTCTTTCTTCTTTCTTAATATATGAATTCATGGCTATGAATTTATGTCTCAGTTCAGCTCTTGCTGCATCCCATAAGTTTTGACATGTTGTGTTGTCATTTTCATTAATTTTGAGGTAGTTACTGATTTCTTTTGAGATTTCCTCCTTGATCCACTGTTTGTCTAATAGTGTGTTGCTTAACTTCCATGTTTTTGTGCCTAAGCTTGTTCTCTGGCCCTTGAATATTTCCAGCTTCACTCCATTGTGGTCAGAGAAATTATTTTGTAAGATTTTAATCTTTCTGAAATCATTGAGACTTTCTTTGTGGCCTAGAAGGTGGTCTATCTTGAAGAATGTTCCATATGTACTTGAGAAGTATGTATATCCCGCTGTCTTTGGGTGTAGTGTTCTTCTATGTCTATTAGGCCCAGATCCTCTAATATATTATTCAAAGTCTTTGTTTCTTCATTGATTCTCTGTTGAGATATTCTGTCTAAGGGTGATAATGGTGTATGAAAGTCCCCCACTATAATTGTACAGGCATCTACTCCTCCCCTTAGTTTTTGCAGTGTTTATCTACTGTATCTTGAGGTGCCCTGGTTAGGGAGAGAAATATTTATGATTGTTTTTTATTCTTGAAACATCACCCCTTTTACTAATATGTAGTGTCCATCTTTGTCTCTCACAATCATTTTTCACTTGAAATCTATTTTGTTCAATATTAGTATAGCTGCATCTGCCCTTTTTTGGTTATTTTTTGCTTGTAAGATTATTTTCCAGGCATTCACCTTCAGCCTCCTTGAATCCCTGGATATAAGGTGGGTTTCTTGTAGACAGCATATAGATGGGCCATATTTCCTTCTCCATTCTGCCAATCTGTGTCTCTTGACTGGTGAATTTAATCCATTAACATTCAGTGTTATTACTCTCAAGGAATTACTTACATAGCCATATTTTCTTTGGATTTCTGTATGTTATATGTTGTTTTTATTTATTTTTGTCTTTTTAGTTGTTTTTACACTCACCTCCAAATATGTCTCTTCTGTATTTTTCTTTCAACCTGAAGAACTCCCTTTTGTATTTCTTTTTTCCATTATTTATTTATTTATTTTCCCTCCTTCCCCACCCCTCCTGCTCTCAGTGTCCATTCACTGTGTGTTCTTCTGTGTCTATATTCTCATTAGGTCACTCTGGGAATTGATCCTGGGACCTTCTGGAGTGGGATAGTGGCAATCATTCTCTTGCACCACCTCAGGTCCCTGATTGCTTCATCTCTTATCATGTCTCCTCTGTGTCTTGTTTTGTTGCATCATCTTGCTGCACCAGCTCTCCACGTGGACTAGCACTCCTGTACTGTGCCACACTCCTGTGTGGGGCAGCTCTCCTGTGCATGGTAGTCCTCTGTGCAGGCCACCACTCCATGCAGTCCAGGACTTCATGTGGGCCTGCACTGAACATGGGCCTGCACTCTGCATGGGCCACCTTGTCACATGGGCAAGCCTGCCTTCACCAGGAGGCCACGGACATCAAACTCTGGACCTCCTATATAGTAGATGGAAGCCCAATTGCTTGAGCCAAGTCTGCTTCACCTTTTAGTATTTCTCGAAGGGCAGGTTGCTTATTTGCATCCTTTCTTAGTTTCTGTTTATCTGTGAATATTTTGAAATCTCCATCATATTTGAATGCCAGCTTTTTTGGATAGAGTATTCTTGGGTGGAAATTTTTTTCTGTTCATCCCTTGACTATGTCATACCACTACCTTTTTGCCTCCATGGTTTCAAATAAGAAATCAGCACTTAATCTTATTGAGTTTCCCTTGTATGTTATGGTTCTCTTTTCTCTTGCTGCCTTCAGTATTTTCTCTTTGTCTTGAGTATTGGATAATTTGACAAGTATATGTCTTGATCCCTGTTGGGGTTTATAATGTTTGGGGTGCACTGTGCTTTCTGGGCATATACATACAACTCCCTCTGTAGGTTTGGGAAGTTTTCAGCCATTATTTATTATAACACCCCTTCTGTCCACTTTTGCTTCTCTTCTCCATCTGGGATGCCTATAATGCATATGTTTGTACATTTTGCGTTGTCACTCTAAACACAAAACTCTGCTGCACTTTTTCTATGTTTCTATCTCTCAATTTTACCAGCCGTTTGATTTTAAATGTACCATCTTCCACATCACTAATTCTTTCCTCTGCCTATTCAAATCTCCTGTTGCTTGCTGAGAGTGTATTTTTGATTTCTTGGATTGTGCTATTCATCACCATCGTATCTGTTATCCTTTGTGTGTGTTTACAATTTCTTCAGTATGCTCTCCAAGTGTTTTCTTAATATCTTTAATCTCTTCCTTCACTTCACTGAGCTGGTCCGTGACATTAGTGTGGACAGCTTTGATTAGTTGTTTGATGTTCTGCTCCTCTTCCTGGTTTTTAGTTTGTTTATTGGACTGGGCCATGTCTTCATAATTATTGGTATGGTCTGTAATTTTTTGTTGTCTGGTCATTATTTTATCTTGGTGGGTTTGTTCAGTTGATTAGCTTCTCTGTGTAGCCTCTGGTATTATTTAGTTGCTGCTTTGTGTGTGTGTGTGTTAAGTATTCTCTTTAACACTTTGTTTTTCTTATTCTATTTCCTTGATGTTGTCTAAGTTCCCTTGAAGGAAACAGATTACGGCCAGGGAAAGTAAAAGATGTAAGAAAAGAGAATGTATAATAGTAATTTTGATAGTAAAGGTTAGCAGAAGAACCATATAGGACCTAGGAGAATGAATATTAAACTTGTGTAAGCAGTGTAGAGGTATAGGAATAAAAAACTGGAGCACCTATAATGAAATGGGAAACTTAACATGGAGAAGAATATAGTATGAATTAAAAGACCAGTGTGATGAGGAGAGAGGGAAAGAGAAAAGAATGGAAAAAACAGAAAGTGTTAATAAAAGATAAAAAACAGAAGTGTTAGAAATAAAAAGCCAGAAAAATTGCGGGCTAAACAAGGTGAGGTGGAATGTAAGAGCAACAACAGAAGGCACAAGATAGAAAGATGTAGGAAGGAAAAGAGATAGTGTTGGTAGCCAAAATCAGTACACACAGAAAAGAGGAAATGGAGGAAGAGCAAACAAAGCAAACAAGAAACAAGCCAGCAGCACCTAATTAAAAAGGGGTGGGGGAGGATGAAGAGGAAGGAAGGACAAGAAAAGAAAAACAGACAAACCCACAAGCAAGGGGTCAACCAATCACTAAGAAAAAACAGACTTCTCTCTTAAGCCCGTGTGGAGCCTGTCAGGCTGCCGATGTTAATGAATTACCTTGTAGCCTTCTCACAGCAGATTTTGCAGTGGGTTTTAGTGAGTAAACTAAGTTAAATTATATAACAAAATTAACCTTTTTTTCAATGTATAAGGGAAGCTTATACAAGGATAATGTCCATGTTTTCCCTGTCCTAAAGTATCAGCTAGATATTTAATATCCCAGTGGGTCACCTCTCTAAGAGGAGCCAAGAATCAAACTACCCAAGGCTGAAACTCCTCCACTGATCTAAACTTTCTGGTTGGGCTCCTTAGCTCTTCAGAAAGAGTCCCTTTCCCTGGGGCAGGATTGACTCTTTGCAATTGGGTAAACTGCTGACTAGGAATCTGTCCTTCCCCTCCAGGACCCCCATTTGTTTTCTAACTGCTTTTTCTCCCAGGGCAGTAGGAATCAATAGCCTGTGAGAGTTCCCTTTTGAAATTCAAATGTGACCCTGGTGAATTAACTCACCACAGAAAAATGACTCTCAGTCTCTTTGAGAGAGCGCACCCACACCTGGCCAGGAACCCTAAATATATCTTGGAAGCCTATTAAGCGCTTCCTACTGTCCTACTGTCTTAGGTGAGTTGCACAGGACTAGTTAATTGCCTGAGTCCACCTTCACCCAGACCAATTTTCCCTATCCCAGGGAGGTTAGGTAAATCAGGCTGCCTCATCAGATTCGCCTCTCCCCTCTTCCTGGTTTCTCCTCAAGCCAGCTGGTATGCCCCTCAAAGCTCAAAAAAGAGGGTCCAGACAATTGAACCTGCACTTGGGGGACCCCTCTCCACCCTTCACCAGAACCCTGCCACTTTCAGAGTTTGTGTCCTCCAGCTGGGTGACTGGCAAGGGTGAGAACGCCTTGGCTTCCTGCCCTGAGGGAGGGGCTTAGCCATCCCACAGCTCCAGCCTTGAGCTTAAGAAACTCATGGTTTTACATTGAACAATCAGTCTTTTTGTCGGACTCTCTCCAGATTGTTGCCCTGAAGCCTCTGCACTGTGGGTTCTCAAACAGCTCACTCAGGCAGGATTTTGTCCCCACTCAGCCATTTATTTTGTAGGAGAGATGATGTGGGTGCACTTAGTGTGATGCCATCTTGCCTTCCTCCTCCATTTTACTCCTTTTTTTAACAGTTTTTTAATTAAAGTTAATAGATCACATAGAACATTACATCAAAAAAAAACATAAGAGGTTCCCATGTAACCCACTCCCCATTTTTGTAAATTCTATTTTTTTGAAGATACATACATCACAGAAAAGGTTATATTATAAAAAACATAAGCGGTTCCCGTATACCTCCCACTCCCCCAACCCACTCCTCCCACACCAACAACCTCCTCATCATTGTGTCACACTCATCGCACTCAGTGAACACATTTTGGAGCACTGCTGCACCACATGGATGATAAATAGTTTATCATGTACATTTAGTGGGTTATGGAAGGATATAAAATGTCCCAGCATCTGACCCTGCAATATCATTTAGGACAACTCCAAGTCCCAAAAGTGCCCCTTCATCACATCTCTTCTTCCCTCTCCCTGTCCTCAGCAACTATTGTGGCCACTTTCTCCATGTCAATGATACAATTTCTTATGTTACTAGTCACAATATTTTAATAGTAGAATATCAGTAAGTCCACTCTAATCCATATTTTATTCCTCCATTCTGTGGACCCTGGGATGGTGATGTCCACTCCACCTCTAGATCAAGAGGAACTTAGATTGCACATGGATGATGGATGCAATTCTCCTGCTTCCAGTTGTAGGCACTCTTGGTTCTTATGAGCAGTCTTCTCTCTTCCTCTAATTGTTTGTTTAAAATTGATGTAAAATATAAATACAGTTAAATATATTGATCTTAACTGAGTGATGTCAAATTTTTCAAACCTTTTATCACCTTCCTCTACAGTATCTAATTACCCTATCAAGATATGAATCATTTCCACTAATCTGGAAAAATAATCCCTATTCACTTCAATCAATAACCACCTCCCAACATATTCACCCTCATTCTCATTTTCTTTCCTTATACATTTCATTTGCCACATCTTGAAATTCATAAAAATGAAATAAATTGGAATTAACATTTTGGTGCCTGCATCCTTTGCTCACAATATTGTTTTGAGATTCATGCTTGTTGTTTGGTGTATCGGCAGTTCCCTCATTTTTTTTTATCATTTACTCCTTTGAAATTGAATGACTGTATTACAAAATATTTATTCATGTTCCTCTTGGTGGATGATTGGGTCCTTGAAGTTTGTGTTATGAGCTAAAGATATTATGAGTATCCATTATATAAGGACATGTTTTCCTTTCCTCTGAGTGGTAGAAAGGAAAGCTCAATCCCAAAAGATCTGTTATATTCCAGTAATTGCTTCATCAGCTGTTTTTGGCACAGTTGGTTCCTCTGTACTTCTTGAAGCATTCCCATCACTTATTCCTGGTTCATCACATTCTCCTTTTTCTTTTTATCATCTGGAGTCTCTTGGCTTTGCCTGTCTGTTATTTAGAAGATACACATTATTTTCATATTCTTTTAGTAGTTATAGATGAAAAGACAACATTTTTCATTGCCTTATCAAATCTAACATAATCTATTATGCATTTCCAGGATGATACATCATTTTACTTAGAGAACTTGTAAGGTTTACTGAAAAATCATGCATGATTTTTCCAATATAATCACCCATATACACATTGCTTCCCTCTACCATCAGCACTGTGCATGTGAGTGGGAATTTTGATGATTTGTTCAATAACGTCTTTTGCCCATTTTTAATTGGGTCATTTTTTGCTTTAGTGTTGAGTTGTAGAATCTATTTATAAATCATGGATAGTAAACCCTATCAGATTTGTGACATCCAAATACTTTCTCCCTTTAAGTTAGCTGCCTTTTCACCCTTTCAGACCTTATTCCTACCTCATACCTTAAACAGAAATTAACTGAAAGTGATCAAAGACCTAAAGAAAAGTGCCAGGACCATTAAACTCACAGAAGACAATGTCAGGAAGTATCTTTAGACCTTGGGCAGAGCAAAGGTTTCTTATTTACAATGGAAGCACTTGCAGTGGAAGAAAAATAAATAAATGGAAGCTCCTTACAATCAAATAATTTGTGCTTGAAAAGATTGGTCAAGAAAGCAGCCTATATAATGGAAGAAAATGCTTGTAAACCATATACCTAATAAGGGTTTACGCTCCAAAATATGTAAAGCAAAACCACAATTCAAGAATGAAAAGACAAACAAAATGGCAAAATGGGCAAAAGACTTAAGACATTTTTCCAAAGAGCAAACACAAATGGCTTAAAAGCACATGAAAATATGCTTTCCACAAGTAGCTATTAGGGAAATGCAAGTCAAAACCACAATGAGATATCATAACACACCTACTAGAATGGCCACTCTAAAAACAACAACCAGAAAACTGCAATTGTGGGAAAGGATATGGAGAAGGAGGAACAGTCATTCACAGCTGGTGGCAATGGAAAATGGGGTAGCCACTGTGGCAGACAGTTTAGCATTTCCTAGGAAGCTAAGCATGGAATTGGTATATGATCTGGCAATCATGCTACTAGGTTCATACTCAGGGGAACTGAAAGATGGAGCGTGAATAGACCTTTGCTCACCGATATATCTTACGTGTCCATCAACCAATGAATGGATGAGGGACATGTGATATATACATACAAAGGACATCAACTTGGATGTAAGAAAGAAGGAAGACTTTATTCATGTCACATTATGGACTTTTTTTTTAAAGATTTATTTGTTTATTTATTTCTCTCCCCTTCACCCCCCCCCCCACCCCTGGTTGTCTTTTCTCTGTGTCTATTTGCTGCGTCTTCTTTGTCTGCTTCTGTTGTTGTCAGCGGCACGGAAATCTGTGTTTCTTTTTGTTGTGTCATCTTGCTGTGTCAGCTCTCTGTGTGGGCAGTGCCATTCTTAGGCAGGCTGCACTTTCTTTTGCACTGGGCGGCTCTCCTTACAGGACGCACTCCTTCCGTGTGGGGCTCCCCTATGCAGGGGACACCCCTGTGTGGCGGGGCACTCCTTGCGTGCATCAGCACTGCCCATGGGCCAGTTCCACATGAATCAATGAGGCCCAGGGTTTGAACCGCAGACCTCCCATGTGGTAGACAGACGCCCTAACCACTGGGCCAAGTCTGCCACCCTCATTATGGACTTTTTGAAATAATCCATGCACAGAAAGACAAATATATTATGATTTCACTAATATCCACTAATTATAAAGCTAACTCATAGGGTTATGATCTATAATATAGGTTACCCAGAGATGGAAGCAGTGTAAAAATGGGGAGCTGACACTTACTTTGTGAAGAATTTTTCATTATGTTGATTACAATTGTTTGGAAATGGGTAGAGGTGATGTAGCATATTATTGTGTGTATAATTTAATTGACAGCAGTCAATTATGTGAGTAAATGTGTTTAAAGGGGAAGTTTGGGGTCATGTATGGTAAAAGAAGGAAAGCTACAGGATAAAATGTTTATAGCACATTGAACCATCTAAAGAATGGTGACTATTGTTAATAGTAGAAATGCAAGAATGCACGTTATTACAAGTACTACCAATAGGGTGGAATACAGGGAAAATGTCAGCACTGTTTCTTTTTTGGTACTCTGGCTCCCATGGTGAACACGGGCTTCCTTATCCCACTGAGCTATTACTTCTGAGGAGACACTGAGGATTGACCCTTTCATTAAAAAGTGGTGAACCAGGAATAGCATTTACAACGTTGAAACCTCTTCATGAGGAGTGAATGACTTAATACTAATAATAAGTCTAGCTTTGAATTTCTTCTCAGGATTCCCTTAATCCCTCTCAGGCTAAGTTCCAGGCAGGCCCTACGAATCCATTCTGATTGGATGGGCTGAGAAATTCTAGCTTAAGTATTTTGAGCCCCTGGCTTGGAGACTGGGGTGGAATAAGAAGGTATTCAGGGAAGCGGACTTGGCTCAATGGAAAGGGTGTCCACTACCACATGGGAGGTCTGTGGTTCAAACCCCGGGCCTCTTTGGCCCATGTGGAGCTGGCCCACGTTCAGTGCTGATGTGCGCAAAGAGTGCTGTGCCACACAGGGATGCCCCCTGCGTAGGGGAGCCCCATGCACAAGGAGTGCACCCCGTAAGGAGAGCCACTCAGTGCAAAAGAAAGTGCAGCCTGCCCAAGAATGGCGCCACACACATGGAGAGCCAACACAACACGATGATGCAACAAAAAGAAACGCAGATTCCCGGTGCCGCTGATAAGATTAGAAACGGTCACAGAAGAACACGCAGTGAATGGAAACAGAGAGCAGACAACTGGGGGGAGGGGGGAAAGGGGAGAGAAATAAATTTAAAAATCATAATGAAATAAAAAAAAGAAGAAGGTATTCAATGTGAAAAAGGGTAAAAATTCTTGGAATGACTTTCAGAAGCATGAGGATTTGGCAGGTTACCTCAATAGTGAGGATCACATGGTCCTGAAGTCAGATCTCCAGAAATAAAAGCCCAATCCCAGGCAGGAGAGTATCCCAGGTAATACCATGGTTGGCATGAACTTTTATTAGCCAAAGGACAAGCACAGCTCTTCCTTCCTATACCATGAATATGTGTGATGGATCAGGCCAATTCCTGAGCTCTCTTCAGGGCTTCATGACTAGCAGTATTATATATGACTAGAATTACTATCTTAGTGATGTCAGCTGTTTCCCCAGGAAAGGAGCTCCTTGCTGCTCCTTCAGCTTTCCTTGGGGGTGTGTCATTGAAATGGAAAGCAGGAGTGAGAGATGGGTATGAGATAGGGAGTGTAGATTTTGTGATCTTGTCCAAGAGGGATTTCTTCCTGCTTATACAACTCATACTGCAGCACTCTTGCATGGGAATAAAAACTGCTCCATGTAAAGATATAACTTAAATTTTTATTCTTTATTATTTTCAAATAGACCATCGAATTATGTAAAATTCTTTGTAGGTATACTGTTTACCTTCTTCCCAAGAAAGATGAAAATCTCATTTTTATTTTACAACTATTAAAATTTTAAAATTTACATCTACTAAGTTTTACTTATAACTTAGGTTTCTTGGCAATATACTCTTGTAAGTTATAATGCTTTTGTCTTAAAAAAACTCGTGACAACTGCATATATGTTCAACTTACAATTACATATGTAATACATATTATACAGAGAAGAATAAAAGAAAGTTTATACTTATAAGATCAACACAAAATTGTAGCATAAATATAAGAACAGATTAATAAATAATGAACAGATACATAAGTCTTGTAAATATATGACCAATTTTGTCAGTAGTAGTATTTTCTTTCATGTTGAATTTCTGTAAAGAGAAAGTTACATATTTCTGGTGTGTTCCTCAAGTTGAAATTCTGTGTGATTGAAGGAGGAATTGACTATGGAGGAAATCACTTGTGTGTCCAGGAAGTGAAGGTAGAAGATCTCCAGCCCATGGAGCAAGTTCCGTTGATCCACTGCCCTCAAAAACTCTCCGATGAAGAATTGGAGAGGGTCATCCCTGCCTGGTGGCTCTGCAGGCCTGAGAGGAGCAGAAGCTCAGTGCTGCTTTAAGACCGATCCAGTCCCACTGCTGCAGGAGGGAGCATCAGGGAGGGGAAGGGATTCCAAACAGAAGGAGTATGGAAAAGCACCTGGTGCTGCGGTGGTCCTCATGACCTCTTCTTGGGACTCCAGTGTTTTCATCATCTTCTTCATCTCATCTTCTTGTTTGGGACATCTGGATCTCTCTTCCTGTAGTTCTAGGACCACGGAAGTTAATTCCTCCATCAACACTGCTGTTGTTCCCTTAGCCTTTCTGTAGGTGTCAATAAGGCTGGGCATTTTTAAAGTCACTTTCCCTAGCCTAGCTTCCTCTAAAGATGACTTAGTCTCTGCATACCTCCTGTTAGCAGCACTCATCTTATCAAGAAGTTGACATTTCTTGACCATCAGTGTAGCTAGTGTGTCTGCAAGCTGTTTTTCATTGTTTATATAAAGTCTGCTTCTAATAGACTGCTCAAGTCTGAACAGGAGGAGACACCCCAGAATGCTGAAGAAAGATTGAAATGTCCCCGAGTCCCCCAGGAGGCTGTGGAATGTGAGGTATGGAGTAGTGCCACTGCTCTCCATCACCATCTCTCAAAGCTTCCCTAGGATCGTCCAAATGACAAGCTCCACAGAGCACTACAGGCCCTCCATGGCACTGATGCCACCACAGGACTCTGCCCAGTAACCCTGTATCCACAATAAACCCCAGAGAACTCCCCAACATTCTGCCTGGAACCCACAAGCAACTGACAGCCTGGCTGCTCCTCAGTGAGGTGGTCAGTGGGGGAAAGATACTGAAAATAAAATGTGCTTTTCTCCATTACACTCTGACAAGCAGTCTTCTCTCTGTCTCTTTTATTGCTTGTTTAAAAGTGATGTAAAATTTAAATATAGTTAAATGCTTTGTTCTTAACTGAATGACATCAAATTTTTCAAATCTTTCATCTCCTTCACCTACAGCATCCACTTGCCCTATCAAGATATGAATCATTTCCAAGAATCTGGAAAATAATCCCTATACACATCAATCAATAACCACCTCCCAACATATTCACTCTTGTTCTTATTTTCTATCCTTATACATTTGTTTTGCTACATCTTGAAATTCATAAAAATGAAATAAATTGGAATTTACATTTTGGTGCCTGCATCGTTTGTCAAAATAACTGTTTTGAGATTCATTCTTCTTGTTTGGTGGATCAATAGTTCCCTGTTTGTTTTTAATCATTGAATCCTTTGAAATTGAATGACTATTACAAAATTCTTGTACCTTTTGGTGTGGATATTTGGACCCTTCAAGTTTAGGGTATTATGACCTAAAGATGTTATAGGTATCCTTCATATAAGGACATATTTTCCTTTCTTCTGGGTGATAGAAAAGGAGAGCTTACTCCCAAAAGATCCTTCACATCCCACTAACTGTGGCATTAGCAGCATTTGGCACAGTTGGTTCCACTGAACTTCTTCAAGTGCTCCCATCACTTATCTCTGTTTCACCACATTCTCCTTTTTCTTTTTATCATCTAGACTCTCTTGTCTATCCATGTCTGTCTCCTCTGCTGGTTTGTGTTTTCTTCCAAAAATTCCTCAGCTTTAGTTCCCCCACCCAGGGCTCCATACTTGGACCTCTTTCCTTCTTCAGAAATCGATTCTCTTGCAGGTCATGTGTTTACTCTTGGCTTTAAGTTCCTTCTAACCTGGCATGAATACTAACCCTATTTATCTAACCCAGTGTTCCCACACACTCCATATTTACACAGAGTTGTATCCAGGACATCCCACTTCTGTGTGTAATGTGCCAATGCCGAACTCTAGACTCCTTCCCCAAACTCCTCCTTCTTGGCCTCTCCCTTTTCCATAGCCAGCATTTCCCTCCTGATAAGTGTTCAGGCCGAAACTTTGTGACCTTTCTTTACTTCTCTCTTTTCGTGTGACATCCATCCTTCACTTTCTAAGTTCACCTGCCCCTTCTACTTTGCCTCCTCTTTCTCTCTTATTAGAGACTCCTTCTTTGCTGACAGGATGACCATGGTTGCCTCCTACATATCCTTCTCCTGCCTCAGCCCTTCAGTTCCTTAAGTTCATGAAAAGTGTGTTTTTCTCTTTACCATGATTTATATAGATGGCTTATGGAAAAGTGTGCGTTAAGAAGTAGTCTGTTATCCATGTTGATAATTTTTCTTCTGTTCCATCCCTTGCTGAGCCATCCCAAAATCTTCTATTGGGTTTTGGGTTTGTCTCTTACATGTTGTAATTCTGTCAGTTTGCAAAAGCTTGCAAATAGGTACACTTCAATTTTAATTTGCTATTTTTTTCTCAGAATTTAAACCTTTTAATGACATGATAAGACCCTACAATTCCAGTACTTTTTCCTTAAGGATTGTGTATTTGCTGTTGCCATACTGACACAAGATTTACTTATATTTGTGTTTATCTGTGATTATATAAAACCCATATTTTACTGCCAAACATGCTGTTTATCTTTGATTTTTTTTCAGAAGGTCCCTGGGATTGAACATGGGATGCAGGGGCTCAACAACTTGCACTGCATCTGTTTCCCCTTAGATGGGTTTTGGTTTTTTTATAAACGGAATTATTATTTTCATTTATTTCTCTCCCCTTTCCACCCCCACCCCCACCCCCTAGTCATCTGCTCTGTGTCCATTCACTGTGTGTTCTTCTGTGTCCATTTGTCAGTGGCCTGAGAATCTCTATCTCATTTTGTTGTGTCATCTTACTGTGTCAGCTCTCCCTGTGTGTGGCACCACTCCTGGGCAGACTGTGCTTTTCTCTTCTCTCATGGGGTGGCTCTCTTATGGGGCACAATCCTTGCACGTGGGGTTCCCTTACACGTGGGACACCCCTGCAGGGCATGGCACTCCTTGGGGCATCAGCACTGTGTGTGGGCCAGCTCACCACATGGGTCAAGAGGGCCTGGGTTTTAAAATGAAACACACAGAGTTCTTAAAAATTCCTTTTGAAAATTTTGATTAGGTGGAACACTTATATGACTGTAATTACTATTCAAGTTTAAATTTAATCTTCCTTCCTTCCATATAATTTTTCTTTATTCTCACTGTTCATATTATTTTTCTCCTGAATGTCTTCTTTGGAATCAAAGTCCTTATTCAATCTTATCTTTTCTATTTCTTTAGAAGATATACACTATTTTTACATTCTTTCAGTAGTTACATATGAAAGACGTTTTTCTTTGCCTTCTCAGATTTAAAGTTGACATACTTTGTTTTCTATTTCCAGATAACTCATCATTTTAACTAGAAAAGTTTTAAGGTTTACTGAAAAATCATTCAGGAAATAGAACACTCTAATGTAACCACCCACGTCCACTGCTTCCCTATTATCAACACTGTGCATGTGGGGGGGAACTTTGATCATTTGTTCAAACACCTCTGTTGCTCATTTTTTAATTGTGTCATTTGTTGTTTTGTATTAAGTTGTAGAATCTCTTTATAGATCATGGATATTAAGCCCTTATCAGATCTGTGATTTCCAAGTATTTCCTCCCATTAACCAGCTGCCTTTCCACCATTTCAGACCTTGCCCCTACCTCATACCTTAAACAAAAATGAACCAAAAATGATCAATGATATAAAGATAAGAACCAGGACCATAAAACTCATAGAAAAAAATGTGGGGAAGAATCTTCGGACCTTACTCTGGGCAACGTTTTTTAGACTTTACACTCAAACACTAAAAGTGAAAGAGAAAGAGATAAATGGAACCTCCTCACAATCAAATCATTTCTACTTGAAAGGACCTAGTCAAGAAAGCAGCCTACCCAATGGATCCAAAGTGCTTTTCACCACCAGCCTATTAGAGAAATGCAAATCAAAACCACAGTGAGATTTCATATCACACCTACTAGAATGGCCAGTATAAAAAACACCCAGAGACCCAAAAATTGTTGGAAAGGATGTGGAGGAAGGCAAACAGTCATACACTGCTTGTGCAATGTAAAATGGGGTAACCGCTATGGAAGACATTTTAGCAGTTCTTCGGGAAGCTAAGGCTAGACTTGTTATATGATTGGGCAATCATGCTCCTGGGTTCATAATCAGAGGAACTGTGAGATGGGATGTGAACAGATATTTGCTCACTTTTTTTAAAAAAGATTTTATTATTATTATTTATTAATTTCTCTCCCCTGCCCCCCCACCCCAGTTGTCTGTTCTCTGTGTCTGTTTGCTGTGTCTTCTTTGTCCACTTCTGTTGTTGTCAGCGGCACGGGAATCTGTGTTCCTTTTTGTTGCATCATCTTGTTGTGTCAGCTCTCCGTGTGTGCAGCACCATTCCTGGGCAGGCCTCACTTTCTTTTGCACTGGATGGCTCTCCTTATGGGGTGCACTCCTTGAGCATGGGGCTCCCCTACATGGGGGACATCCCTGCATGGCACGGCACTCCTTGTGTGCATTAGCACTGCACATGGGCCAGGTCCACACGGGTCAAGGAGGCCCAGGGTTTGAACCATGGACCTCCCATGTGGTAGACAGATGCCCTAACCACTGGGACAAGTCCACCACCTGACATTTGCTCTCACTGATGTTCATAGTGGCTTTATTCACCATTACCAAAGAATGGAGACAATTGTCCGTTAACTGATCAATGGATAAATAAAATGTGATATATATATATATATATATATGAACACAATTTGGACATAAGAAAGAATGAAGAACATATTCATGTCACATTATAGAGTTTTGTGAAATAAGCCAGGCACAAAAAGAAAAATATAATATGATTTCATTCATATCAACTAATTACAAAACACTAGCTCATAGGGTTATAATCTACACTTATATAAGGTTACCTGGAGATGGAAGGAGTGTAAAAATGGAGAACTAACACTTAATTGTGCAGAATTTTTCATCAGGTTGATTGCAAATTTTTGGAAATGGATAGAGGTGATAGGAGCACATTATTGTGAGTGTTATTGACAGCACTGAATTATACGTGTACATGTGTTTAAAGGGGAAGTTTTTGGTCATGTGTATAACTAGAAGGAAAGCTAGAGGGTAGAACATGGGTATAACACAGTGAACCATGTGTGGAGGATGACTGTGGTTAAAGGTACAAATATAAGAATGTTCTTTCAGGAGATATAGCAAATGCACATCACTATTAAAGGTACTAATGATAGGGTGGAATAGGGGGGAAATATAACTAATGAAACTATGGGCTTTACTTAGCAGTAATAGTTTAATATTGTTGACCCATCGCACCAGAGGTAGCACACCAATGCAAAGTGTCACCAAGAGGGGGTGATATGGGAATGTTATATTTTTCATGAGTTTATATAAACCTAGAACACCTCTAATTAGAAAATCACCAAAATAAAAATCATTTTCCTATATGAAGAAAACCAGACATAGAGTACTACAAATGGTAGAGGTCTTTTTTGTTTAAAATGTAATTATCAATAAACCTATAGACACAGAATGGTTATTAATGGTTATATAGGGTGGGGGAGGGATAGAGGAATTAAGAGGTAGCTGCTGTTGGTTATGGGGTTTTCCATTCAGAATGATGAAAATGTCCTAATATTGATTGTGGTGATGGTTCCACAACACTGATTATATTGAAAGCCATTGATTGCACACTTTAGATGGACTCTGTGTGATAATATCTCAATAAAATGCTCTAAAAAACTGAACTCCATCAACCCACAGAAATACACCAAAAGACACAGACCCACCTGAACAGAGTTCTTAGACAGGTGTATAACCCTAGTAGCTAAGTGTGAGTAAACAACCAGGAACCTGGATATTTGAGGAAATTTGTAGTGGAAAATAGAGATCAAACATGCATACTAAAAAAAGGAGTGATGAAAAGAGAAAAAATTATAAAGGCTTTTGGAAAAAAATATTATTGCCATCAGTGAGAAAAGGGAATATGGGTTATAAATGAAAAGATATGCATATATAACTTCATATGTGTATATTTGTATGTACACATATACATCCATGTCCATATGCATGTAGTGGTTTCTGCATGCATGATTACACAGACAACCTGACCAACCATCCTTTGCCATTCACGACATGGCTCTCCTGGAAACTAGGAGAAAGGGGAGCCCCTATACCCACCTCTGCAGGACTTTCTACAGGAACACCATATTTTCTGATCCCTAGAAAGGGCACCATGAACCCAACTGTGACAGTTTGAAGCTATCTGGATCTCAGAACAGGTCATGTCAATGGAGGCAATACCTTCCTGTGTGTTGGAGGTGGTAACTCTTGATTAAATTACTCCTGTTCAGTTCCTTTAGTTAGGTGGCAAGAGACAGAGTGGGCCTTAATCCTCCTATTTGAGTCCTTTTTAAATGGTGGAATAAAAGCAGCAGAAACACAGAAAACAGTTGCAACATCAGATTAACCCCAAGAACCTGGATGAGAGAGGCCCCAGTGGGTGGAGGGTGAGATCAGCAGTGCACATACAACTACCAAAAGAGGATGTGGAGAAGTCTGAGGAGAGGGAAGAAATATGCCATTGACCTGACTGCCCACATGTCAGCTAGAAAGAGAGCCTGGAGAAGCCAGTGACTCGAATCTGCAGAGATGTCACTGTGTCTTGTCACGTATCAGGCATCCAAGATCACCAGCAGCCAACCTTTGGGAAGACAGCATCTAGGATGATGCCTTGATTAGGACATTTTCACAGCTTCTGTAAGCTTTTAGCCTGACAACTTCCCATAAGAAAAGCCGACCCATTTCTGGTATAGTGCTCCCACCAGTTTTCAGAACTAAAAAATACACTTCACTACAAATGACATCTCTAACCAACATAGCCCCACCTAAACAGATGGATTCAGGGAAGTACACACTCAGCACAGCTGGCCGCACGGGTTCTCCTGCTACTCTGGCTCCCACAGCGACCACAGGATTTCTAGTCCCACGGAGTTATTACTCCTGAGGAGGCAGTGAGGAGTGACCCTTCCATTCCAAAGAGGTGAGCCTGGAAAAATATTTACAGCCTTGAACTCTCTTCATGAGGGATGAATGGCTTAATACTAGTAATGTCTAGCTTGGAATTTCTTCTCAGGATTCCCTTAAGCACTCTCAGGCTAAGTTGCAGGCAGGCCCTAGGAATCCATTCCGATTGGATGGGCCGAGAAATTGTAGCTTAAGTATTTTGGACCCCTGGCTTGGAGACTGGGGTGGAAGAGGAAGGCATTCATTGTGAAATAGGGTGAAAATTCTGGGAATGACTTTCAGAAGCATGGGGACTTGGCAGGTACCTCAGTAGTGAAGACCACATGGTCCTGAAGTCAGACCTCTAGACATAAAAGCCCAATCCCAGGCAGAGATAGTATACAGGTAATACCTTGGTTGGTATGACCTTTTATTAGCCAAAGGGCAAGAACTGCCCCTCCTTCCTACACCATGAATACGTGGGAGGCTCAGGCCAATTCCCTAGCTCTCTTCTGGGCTTCATGACTACCTAAGCTGTTACTGCCCATGGTAGGGACAGTGAATGGTTAGGGATTCTGCAAAACTCAAGCCGTTACCTGGGATAACAGGCTGGGGCAGTCCACTGGTGAGGCAGCTTGTGATGTTGATGACAGGGAATGCTAAGCAGGGATATGGCCATAAGGAGACCCACCAGTTTACCCTTTGGAATCTTCCTATAACTTGGAAAACTTCTCTGTTCAACTCTCAGTGCCCACTAATCCATTAACTTTACCACTGCACATGTGATCACCTCTCTGTGTCTAATTTGCTGCTGTGATACCGAGCACTTGTTATTTGCAATGTGATGACTAAGGAGACTGTGAAAGCACCCCCCTCACAAATGATCTCAGTCCAATATCCAACAGACACATTCCTCTGCCAGCCACCCCTGTTTTTGGAGGATGCCATCCTCATGCAGATGCTCAGCTCAAACTCTCAGTGGTAACTTCCTATCTCCTATTGTTCTTGTACCCACAGTCATCAAGACTCATGTCCTGGATCTGATCTTGTCACTGTGTCTCCATCTACATGGTTCCCACCAGGTTCTTGTCCTCACCATGCTCAGCCTAAAGTCATGGTCAGAGTCCCAAACCTGTCTCTCTGTTTTACCTTTTCCTCTACATTGCAGTCACTGTCATTTTGAATTAAAATTCTTTCCTCTACCACAATGACAGTGTCCTCAGTCCTCTGGCCCATGTCATTTTTAGCCCCCTCACCCTGCATGTGACTCAGTGTGTTCCAGCTCCTCTGGACCCTGGCTGGTCCTCACAACTTTCATGCTCATCACACCTACTGAGTGCTCTCATCTGCTCTGGCCCCTCATCCTTCAATGCTTGTGCCAGGTACCCACACTGCTCAGATAGAGCTTGCCTCATGTCTATTTCCATGAGCCCCCTTTTTTGTCCCAGAATCTACACTCTCTACCTTCCCTCCTTATGGTTCTCCATCACCCTTAACATCTCCTGACATGCCATGGATTCTCTTCAATTTCTTTTCAAATCTTCCATTCGTAAATTATCAGCTCCATAGTGACAATGACTTTATTAACTTCATTGATCTAACCCCACAACCAAGCCCAGTTTTCTTTCTCTATTTTGTGGAGAAGTCATGGTGCTTTATTGGTTCATTTACGTTATGTGGATGCCTCAAATGTTCATTTGCTGCGTTCCTCGATGGCCATTAGAAACCTCCAGTTTTTCTTCACAGTCTCTCATAGCACCATTATATATGAGTAGAATTATTATCTTAGGAATGCCAGCTGCTTCCCTTGGAAAGGAACTCCTTGCTGTACCCTCATCTTTCCTTTGAGGTGTGTCATTTAAATGGAAAGCAGGAGTGAGAGATGAGTGTGGTGTGGGGAGTGTAGATTTTCTGATGTTATCCAGGAGGGATTTCTTCCTGCTCAGTGAACCCATGCTGCAAGCACTCTTGAATGGGAATAAAAATATCTCCATGTGAAGATATCACTTTTAAATTTTTATTCTTTATTATTTTTGAATATTCCATTGAATTATATATTGTTCTTTGTAAGTATGCTCTTTACCTTCCCTCCAAGAGAGAAAACTTCTATTTTTGTTTTTTACCTATTACACATTTAGGTAAAATTTTCATTTAATTATAACTTTGTTTTCTTGGGAACAAACTCTAGCAAGTTGATATTCCTTTTGTATTTTAAAAATCTCACTAATGAACTACATGGGCTTAATTATTAAATAGATATAATGTAAATGAGAATAAATAAAAGAAAGTTTATACTTATAAGAGCAACAGAAATTTAAATTATAAATATGATAAGGTTAATAAACACACACATGATCATACATAAACAAAGAACTAAGTGTCTTAAATAGTCTCTTAACTATATTAAGCATCTCATCAGTCATAGTAGTTCATATATTTCTGGTGTGTTCCTCAAGTTCAAACGGCATGTGCTTGAAGGAGGAATAGACCAAGGAGGAAATCACGTGTATGTCCAGGAGGTGAAGGTAGAGTATCTCCAGCCCATGGAAGAAGTTCTGTTGATCCACTGGCCTCAGAGACTCTCAGATGGAATTGGAGAGGATCATTCCTGCCTGGTGGCTCTGCAGGCCTGAGTGGACCAGAAGCTTAGTGCTGCTTTAAGAACGACCCAGGCCCACTGCTGGAGGAGGGAACATCAGGGATGTTTGGAAGGGATTCCAAACACACTGAATTTAGGAAAGTGCCTGGTACTCTGGTGGTTCTCATGACCTCTTCTTGAGACTCCAGTGTTTTCAGCGTCTTCTTCATCTCTTCTTCTTGTTTGGAACATCTGGATCTCTTTTCCTGTAGTTCTAGGACCACCCAAGTTAACTCCTCCATCAGCACTGCTGTTGTTCCCTTAGCCTTTCTGTAGGTGTCAATAAGGCTGGCCATTTTTAAAGTTGCTATCTCAGGAAGCAGACATGGCTCAATTGGTAGAGCATCTGTCTACCATGTAGAAGGTCCAGGGTTCGATACCCAGCACCTTCTGGCCCATGTGGTGAGCTGACCCATGTGCAGTGCTGCCACACAGAAGAAACACCCTGCCACACAGGGGTTCCCCCACGTAATGGTGCCCCATATGCAAGGAGTGTGCCCTGCAAGGAGAGCTACCCCATGTGAAAATGTGCAGACCACCAAAAATGGCAACACACACATGCAGAGCTGACACAGCAAGAGCTGACACAACAAAAAAAGAGATGCAGTTTCCCGGTGCTGCCTGTCAAGAATGCAAGTGGACATAGAAGAACACAAAGTGGGTGGACACAGAGAGCACACAATGGGGGTGGAGGGGAAGGGAAGGGAAAGAAATAAAATAAATCTTTTGTAAAATAAATAAATAAAGTCACTTTCTCTACCCTAGCATCCCCTAAAGGTCACTTACTCTCTGCTTACCTCTTGTGAGCAGCACTCATCTTATCAAGAAGGGGACATTGCTTGTCAATCAGTGTAGCTAGGGTGCCTGTCTGCAAGCTGATCTTCATGTCTTATAAAAAGTTGGCTTATAACAGACTGCACAAATCTGAACAAAAATATGAAACACAACAGAATGCTGGTGAATATTGACACATGCCTCAGTTCCCCTGGAGGCTGTGGAATGTGGGGTCTGGACTAGTGTTATTGGGCTCCTTCCCCACATCTCAGATTCCCAAGGACCATTCAAAAGACACTTTCTGTTCATGGGGATGGACATTATCCATCATCATCTCCTGGTTAGTTGTCCTGGGTGAGTCCAATGAATTGGAGAGTAGGTGTTGCAAAGCTTCTGTAATTCAGGGCTCAACTGACACAAGGATGGACCAAAGGTTTAAGTCTCTGGGACATATATTTATCAAGTATAGTGCTAAATATAGGTTTAAATAAAAGGGGCAAAAGAGCCATGTGTAGAGATCCTATAAATGAGTGTAACTCTGTATATTCTTATGAACATTTTTCTCTCTCTCATTGTTTTTTAAAATTGATGTAAAAATTTTAAATACAATGAAATGCACCAATCTTAACTGCATGCCTTGTCACATTTCTAAAAGTTTCATCCTCTCTCCCTACAGTACTAATGACTCTATCAAGATAGGAATCATTTCTGTTAATCTGGAAAATAATCCCTATTCCCTTCACTCAATACATACTCCCCCCAACATATTCACCCATGTTCTGATTTTCTATTATCATAAATCATCTTGCCACATCTTAAAATTCATAAAAATGAAATAAATTGGAATTTACATTTTAGCACGTGCACCTTTTGCCCAAAATATTGTTTCAGAATCATTCATGTTTGATAGATCAGCAGGTCTCTCATTTTTTATCATTGTGTTCTTTGACTTTGAATAACTATATTATAAAATGTTTATTCATGTTCCCCTTTGTGAATATTTTGGTCCTTTGAGTTTGGGATATTATGATCATCCATGTATATGTCCTTTATATAAGGACATGGTTTTCTTTCTCCAGGGTGATAGAAAGGAAAGCTTAATCCCAAGAGATCCTTCACATCTTAACTAATTGCTTCCCTTTTATCAACACTTTGTATGTGAATAGGAACATTGTTAAGTTGATTAAATTCTTTTACCCATTTTAAAATTGGATCATTTGTCATTTTAGTGTTGAGCTGTAGAATCTCTTTATATATCATGGATATTAAACTTTTATTTGATATGTGATTTCCAAATTTTTTTTTCCATTCAGTCGGCTTCTTTTTCACCTTCTCACACCTTACCCCTATCTAACACCATAAACAAAAATTAATTGAAAATGAACAAAGACCTGAAGATACGAACCAGGACCATAAAACTCACAGAAGAAAATGTGGGGAAGAACCTTCAGATATTGTGCTGGGCAACTGTTTTTTAGACGTACACTCAAAGCACATCAATGAAAGAAAAAATTGATTAAAGGGAACCTCCTCATAATCAAGTCATTTGTACTTAAGAGGACCTGGTCAATTAAGCAGCCTACACAATGGAAGAAAATATTTGGAAGTTGAATGAAAATGAGAACAAAGCATATCAAAACCTGTGGGACATCACAAAGACACTGCTAAGAGAGAAATTTATAGCCTGCAATGCTTATATTAAAAAAGAAGAAATAAGGAAGCAGTTGTAGCTAAAGTGGTTGTGCACCTGCTTCCCACATATAAGGTACAGGGATCAATCTCCAGCCCTGGTATCTAAAACAAACAAACAAACAAAAAATCAGAGCTAAAACTGAAGAACTAATGGAACATCTGGAGGAACCAGAAAAAGAACAGCAAACTAATCCTAAACCAAGCCAAAGAAAAAGAAATAGTAGGGCGGCGGACTTGGCCCAGTGTTTAGGGCATCCATCTACCACATGTGAGGTCCGTGGTTCAAACCCCGGGCCTCCTTGATCCGTGTGGAGCTGGCCCATGCACAGTGCTGATGCACACAAGGAGTGCCGTGCCATGCAGGGGTGTCCCCCATTCAGGGGAGCCCCATGGCAAGAAGTGCAACCCATAAGGAGAGCCGCCCAGCTAGAAAGAAAATGTAGCCTGCCCAGGAATGGTGTCGCACCCACCGAGAGCTGACACAACAAGGTGACGCAGCAAAAAGAAAACACAGATTCCCGTGCTGCTGACAACAACAAAAGCGGACAAAGAAGACACAGCAAATAGGCATAGAGAACAGACAACCAGGGTGGAGGGGGGAGGGGAGAATAATAAATAAATTTAAAAAATAGAAATAGTAAAGATCAGAGCAGAAGTAAATGAAATTAAGAACAAAAAAACCATAGGGAATGGGAAGCAGCTGTGGCTCAATCAGTTGGGCTCCTGTGTACCATATGGGAGGCTCTGGGTTAGCATCCTGGGGCCTCCTTATGACGGCAGGTTTGCCCATACGCCAGAGAGCTACTGGCCTGGGTGCCACAGAGTGCTGCCCAGCCTGCAAGCACCACAGAGTGCCACTGCTCACAAGTGCCACGGAGAGCCAACTCAGCAAGTTGACGCAACAATAAAGGGAGACAAGCAAAAAAAAAACCAAACACAGAAGAGCACGCAGTGAAGGACACAGATACCAGAAAACAAGCAAGTCACAAAACAGGGGGGAGGAAATAAATAAAAAATAAATACAGACACAGAAGTCCACACAATGAATGGGCCAGAGAACAGACAGCAAGCAACCTGCAAGGGGGCGGGGTTTTTGGAATAAATAAATAAATAATAAATAAACAAATAAATAAATAAATAAAACAATAGGAAGAATCAACAAAATGAAAAATGAAAAGTTGGTTCTTTGAGAAGTTCGACAAATTGACAAATCCTTAGCTAGAGTGATAATGAAAAAGATGCAAATATATAAAATCAGAAATGAGAGGGACACATTACCTCTGACCCTCCAGAAATAAGAGAGATCAAAAAAGGAGGCTATGAACTACTGTGTGCAAAAACTAGACAATGTAGATGAGATGAACAAATTCCTAGAAAACACACAAACTTACAGTAGGGGTTCTGAACAAGGGTTCCACACCCCCCCCCCTCAAAGGGGCCATGGGAAGATTACAGGGGGTCTATAAGCTTGAATGAATTTTGAATAATCCTAAATTTTAATGTAAAGACATGCCAATATTGAGCATCAAAAACTGCTGCTACATTCTGAGAAAGCATTCATGGTTTTCACGTGACGGCAAAAAGGTCCATGGAACAAAAAAGATAAGAACTCCTGACCTCCACTGACTCTAGAATAAATAGGAGACCTCAACAAACCAATCATAAGTAAAGAGATTGAAACAGTTTTCAAAAACCTCTCAAAGGGAAGTGAATTTGGCTCAACTGACACAGCATCTGCTTACTACATGGGAGGTCCAGGATTCAAAGCCAGGGCCTCCTGACCCATGTGGTGAGCTGGCCCATGCTCAGTGTTGATGTGCGCAAGGAGTGCTGTGCCATGCAGGGGTGCCCCCCACATAGGGGAGCCTCACATGTAAGCAGTATGCATCATAAGGAGAGCCACCTCATGCAAAAAAGTGCAGCCTGCCCAGGAGTGGTGCCACACACAGGGAGAGCTGATGCAGCAAGAAGACACAACAAAAAGAGACACGGATTCCCAGTGCTGCTGACAAGAGTACAAGTGGACACAGAACACACAGTAAATGGGCACAGAGAGCAGACAGCTGGGGTGGGGGAAAGGAGAGAGAAATAAATAAAAAATAAATCTTTAAAAAAACACAAAACCTCCCAAAGATGAAATGTTGAGGATCAGATGGCTTCACAGATGAATTCTTCCAGTCATTCAAAGATGATCTAATACCAAACTTGCTCAGGCTTTTCCAAAAAAAATTGAACAGGGAAGAATACTACCAAACTGATTCTATGAAGCCAACAGCACCCAAATATCAAAACCAGATAAAGATACCACAAAAAAGAAAATTACAGACCAATATCACTAATGAATATATATGCAAAAAATCATCAACAAAATACTTGCAAACCAAATAAAAAATCACATTAAGAGAATTATCTGCCACAATCAAGTCACTTTTACCCCAGGAATGCAAGGGTGGTTCAACACAAGAAAATCAGTTAGTGTAAAACCACATAGATAAATTGAAGAGGAAAAATCACATGATCTTCTTGGTTGATGCAGAAAAGGCATTTGTCAAAATACAGCACCTTTTCTTGAGAAAAACACCCAAAACATAAGAATAGAAGGAAGCTTTCTCAATGTAGTAAAATGCATATATGAAAATCCTACAGCTAGCATGGTACTCAATGGTGAAAGGTAGAATGTTGTGGGAAACTGGCTTACCTATTTGTTGCTTCCTGTTATTGTAGATGATGCTGCAATTGCTTTCTGTTATTGTAAATTTTACCTTATTGTAGATGCTGCAGATGCTTCCTATTATTGTAGATGATGTTGCAGTTCTGATAGCAAACAGCTGCTCATTAGTTTCCACATAAATATGATGTGCAAACTAGGGTTGAGGCTCTCAGTTTCAGAAGCTATGAGTCCCCTGGTCCCATCTTTATCTCCTCTTCTGTGTCTCTCTCTCCATCCTTTCTTTCTTTAAGTTATACGCTGCCTTTCCTTCATGCAGATCTATTGTGAGCTGATCAAAGCAGTAGAAAGCTTTCCTGCTGAGATCAGGAACAAGACAAGGATGCCCACTGTCACTATCGTTATTCAATATTGTACTAGAAATTCAAGCTAGAACAATTAGACTAGATAAAGAAATAAAAGGCATCCAAATAAGAAAGGAAGAAGTAAACCTTCCACTCTTCACTTAGGATATGGATTGTATACCTAGAATCTCCTGAAAAATCTATAACAAAGCTACTAGACCTAATAGACAAGTTCGACAAAGTGGCAGGATACAAGATTAATATGCAAAAATGAATAGTGCTTCTATTTATTACTGATGTGTAATCTGAGAAGGAAATCAGAAAAAAATTCTGTTTATAATAGTAACTAAAAAAAATATTTAGAAATAAAATTAAGCAAAGACATAAAGGGCCGATATTCAGAAAACTGCAACACATTGCTAAAAGAAATCAAAGAAGGCTTACATAAATGGACAGTCTTTGTTCCTGGACTGGAAGACTAAGTATCATTAAAATGTCAATTCTACCCAAACAGATTTACATATTCAATGCAATCCCAATAAAAGTCCTGCCACCCTGTTTTTGCAGAAATGGAAAAAAACAATTATCAAATTTGTTTGGAAGAGAAAGGGTCCTTGAATAGACAAACATGGCTGAAAAAAGAACAAAGTTGGAGGACTCTCACTTCTGGACTTTAAAGAATATTGCCAAGGGAAGCAGATTTGGCTCAACTGATAGAGTGTCCACCTACTATATGGGAGGTCCAGGGTTCAAACCCAGGGCCTCTTTACCTGTGTGGTAAGCTGGCCCACACACAGTGTTGGTGTGCACAAGGAGTGCCATGCCACACGAGGGTGTCCCCCATGTAGGGATATCACATGTGCAAGGAGTATGCCCCCTAAGGAGAGCTGCCCCACACAAAAAAAGCACAGCCTGTCCAGAAGTGGCAACACACATATGGGGTGCTGATGCAGCAAGATGACGCAACGAAAAGACACAGATTTCCAGTGCCACTCACAAGAATGCAAGTGCACACAGAAGAACACACAGCAAATGACACAGAGAGCAGACAATAGGGGGCAGGAAGGGGAGGGAAATAAAAATAATAATAAGTCTTAAAAAAAAATAAAGGATATTCCTGAGCTAGTGGTAAAAACAGCATGGAACTGGCATAAAGACAGATCAACCAAAGGAAGCAAATTAAGAATTCAGACATAGACCCTCACATCTATAGTCAAGTATTTTGACAAGCCTGTCAAGCCTTCCCAGCTGGGCCAGAACAGTCTATTCCCTTGGTACAGAGAGAAATGGATATCCAAAGCCAAAAGAAAGGACCCTTATCTCACACCTTACACAAAAATTAATTCAAAATGAGTCAGGACCTAAATATAAAAGTGACAATTATAAAAGTGCTAATAGAAAATGCAGGGGAAGCAGACTTGGCCCAATGGAAAGGGCGTCTGCCTACCACATGGGAGGCACACAGTTCAAATCCTGGACCTCCTTGACCCGTGTGGAGCTGGCCCATGTGCGGTGCTGCTGTGCGCAAGGAGTGCCATGCCACGCAGGGGTGTCTCCTGTGTAGAGGAGCCCCACGTGCAAGGAGTGCACCCTGTATGGAGAGTTGCTCAGAGTGAAAAAAGTTCAGCCTGACCAGGAATGGTGCCGCACACATGGAGAGGTGACACAAGATGATGCAACAAAAAGAAACGCAGATTCCCAGTGCCGCTGATAAGGATAGAAGTGGTCACAGAAAAATACACAGTGAATGGACACAGAGAGCAGACAATGGGGGGAGGGAGGGGAGAGAAATAAATAAAAAATAAATCTTAAAAAAAAGAAAGAAAGAAAGAAAATGTAAGATGTGACCAGTGGTAGTTTCTTAAACCTTACACGGAGAGCATGAGCAACAAAAGATAAAGTAGATAAATGGGACCTCCTCAAAATTAAACACTTTTACCCCTCAAAGGACCTTGTCAAAAGAGTGAAAAGGCAGTCAATTCAATGGGAGAAAATATTTGTCAATCACATATCCAGTAAGGGTTTAATATCCAAGATATACAAAGAAATTATACAACTCAAGAGTAAAAAGACATACTTCCCAATTAAAAAATGGCAAAAAACTTGAAAATTGTACAAAGAAGAAATACAAATGGTGAAGAAACACATGAAAATTTCATTATCAAACTAAGGAAATGCAAATCAAAACTGCATGAGCTATCATTTCACACCTATTAGACTGGCCACTCTTAAAGTTGGAAAACTAAATGTTGGAGAGGATATGGAGAGATGGAAACACTTATTCACTGTTAGTGAATACAGAATGGTACAGCCATAGTGGAGGAATGACCTGCAGCTCCTAAGGAAGTTGAATATGGACCTAGCATGTTACCTGGCAATATCATTACTAGGTCTGTGCCTGGAATAACTGAGAGCAGAGACACCAACAGACATCTGGACATTGAAGTTCATAGTGCCATTACTGATGAGAGCCAAAAGTTAGAAACAATCCAGGTGTCCGTCAACTAATGAATGTGATGTATATGCATAATGGAATATTATGCAGGTGTAAGAAGAAATGAAGTTGTAAAGCATTTGACAACATGGGTGAAACTAGAGTACATTATGTTGAATGAAGCAAGCCAGACACAAAAAGACAAATACTGTATGATTGTGCTATTATGAACTAAATGTAAAATGTAAACTTATGGAGTTGATAATTAGAATATAGGTCACCAGAAAATGAGGGTAGAGAATGGAAAGCTGAGGGTTAATCTGCGCATAATTGGGGAAAAGGTTATTTGTAAATCTTTGGAAATGAATAGAAATGGTGAATGCACCTCATGGTGTTTGTAATTAGCTGAGCTATATATGGGTATGACAGTGGTTGAAAGGGCAAGCCTAAGGTCATGTATATTACTAGAATAAAAGCTAAAAACTGTAATATGGGACTTCATAAAGTAGTGAACCTTCATATAAAGCATGAATGTGGGTGACATTGCATATATGAGACCATTTTTACAAAATAAAAATACAAATATACTAGAGAGAAAGAAAAAGAATAGCAGCTATGTACAGCAGGGGAAGCATAGAGAGATTTAGAGGGGATGAGGGTTTTTTTGTTTTTTGTTTATTATTATTATTGGAATAATGAAAGTGCTCTAAAATGATTGAAGTAATGAATGCACAAATATGTGATTACAGAGAATACCATTCACAGTTTGGAACAATTTATGATTTATTAATATGTGTCAGTAAAATTGATTTGTTTAAAGCAGTGCTTAAAGAAAAGAAAAAAATAAGGAATTTTAGTCTTAAAAGACAATATGGAGAAAGTGCAAGTCAAGCCAACTAGTGGGAAACTACTTTTGCAATCCATATATACAAGAAAGGACTCATCGCCTTAATATAGAAATAACCTTTACCAAGAAACCTTTACAAAGAACCCAGTAGAAAAATGGAGAAAACACTTGAAAAGACACTATAAAAGTGTATTAACAAGTGGCCAATTAATGTATGAAATAAAGAATCTTCTTCAGACACAATGCTTGCTCTTTTCTGTAAAGATTTGCTTATTTAATTTATTTCTCTCTCCTCCCCTCCCCCTCGAGTTGTCTGTTCTCTGTGTCTATTTGCTACGTGTTCTTCTTTGTCTGCTTCTGTTTTTGTCAGAGGCATGGGAATCTTTGTTTCTTTTTGTTGCATCATCTTGCTCTCAGCTCTCCATGTGGGTGGTGCCATTCCTGGGCAAGGTGTACTTTCTTTCATGCTGGGCAGCTCTCCTTACAGAGTGCATTCCTTGTGCATGGGGCTCCCCTACGTGGGGACACTCCTGTGTGGCACGGCACTCCTTGTGTGCAACAACACTGCACATGGGCCAGCTCCACATGGGTTAAGGAGGCCCAGGGTTTGAACTGTGGAGCTCCCATGTGGAGGATGGACACCCTAATGTCTGCTTCCCAATGCTTGTTCTTTGTCTTTGTTTTTTGGAGGCACCAAAAAAACCTGGGATCTTCCTTGTGGGAAGCAGGTGCTCAATCGCTTGAGCCACATCCACTCCCCCCACCCTCTTTTTAAATTATATATTTTCTCCAGAGGATTCTAGCTTTTTGTCCATAGAGATCCAGTGCATCTCGTTCCCTACTTAATCTCAAGGATCAAGACATTTCCTGGTACAAAGAATTCAGTCAAAAAGTATTTATTGAATTAATAAAGGATACAAAGTATTTGGAAATGTTCATGAGATTTTAAAATTTTAATTGTATGATAAATTCAATCAAAGTGAACAGGGCATGTCCCACAGAATGAAGCCCGGCCAGCTTTAGCAGCTGTGTAATCAGGGTGTCCCTTGAAATGTAATTCTGATTAGGTTTATGAACTGTTTTTCCTTATATAAAGGGAAGACAAAATAGAGGAGCTTTTTAACCAGAAAAGAACATGATGAAGAGTACAGGGCTTTAGTAGAAAAGCCAAGTATGGCTTTCCTGTGGAACCTACCTTGAAATCTAGTTGGCTTCACTCTCTCCTATGGGTCCAGATCTGGTTATTTCTCCATCTAATTAGTTATGAGCCAGCTCAACTCTATTCCCATTTTATAAGTCCTGTCAATTTTCCAGACTTTTCAAAAAATCAAAACAATATTTCAAAATCTTTATATTTATTATTGTCTATTTTTATTATACATTACTTTATCTCTCTTATGCATTTCTGTCAAACTTCTGCATAGAACAGCGTTTACACTTTCTGTCTGTTGCCGCGCAAAAGTGAGTCCTTGTCTGGTGTGAATGAGAGTAAAATAAGTGACACTGGGATTTTTGAGAAGAGAAAAACGTTCTTTAACAAAGACAGGAGGGCAGTCCCCAAATCTCTCTCTCTGAACTGGAGAAAACTTCAGTGTTTTATAACATTAAAACAAAGACAGGTAGATTTAGATAATGGGGTTAGAGATAGTTTATTCTCTAGTAGGTGCAGATTGCCTGCATAGTTAGTTCATTTGAAATTTAAGGTTTAGGCTATTGTACATATTAGGCCAACTTTGATCAGAACTCACTTGGTCAGTTCTGGGCTGAATTGTATTTCTTCATTAATAAATATTGAAGTCTGAGTCAGGAGTATCAGACTCCAGGGCTGCAGAAAAAGATAAGGGCATACATGCTGGGCCCGTCACAAGATATCCTGTTACTTTCTAATTAAAGGGAAAAGATTATACAGTTATAAAACATAGAACCATCATCAAAGAAACAAGTCATAAGAGGTAAAGTTCAGTGAGTTACAACAGTTCCAAATCATTTCTTCTGGCTACATTACAATGTATCAGAAAGTTAGAAAGCATTGAAAGAATGATTCAGCAACTATAATTATATTTGTTAGTTCGTGATTACAGTTCCCCCCTTTTCTTTGTCCATTCCTGAATCTTGAGGGATATCTGGGCAATGAATGCTTGAACTTGTTCATGCTGAAAAGGGGCATCGACATTACAGGCTAGAGAAATGAAACTGCTTTGCTTATAGATGGGTGTATTCCTGAGTTTCAGGTTGTCATTCTTGGAGAGACTGGAACCCCTGGGTTTCAGGACTCAGCTGGAACAAGAACAATCCAGAGGCTTTAGATCAGTGAGAAATAAGAAGTAAATTGAAAACTAGAGGTTTAAATAAAAAAGTAGAAGGATTATGATCAGGGGATTTATAAGTGAAGATAACCAGCTCTGAGGCAGTGTTGATTTCATATGATTTTGTAGATTGATTGTGGTGTTTGTACATCCCAAGGGCCCTTAGGAGCACTTTTGTTTGAGACTTTGCATACTGTGGCAGTTTGTGATATGTATATCTGACTGAGACCTCCAGAATGATCTCCTGACACTACTTGAACTCTCTTAGCTATAGAAACTTTTTCTTTTATTTCTTTTCTCCATTTTGATCAAGATCATCCTCTGAAAGCATTACTGATCCCCAGGTACCAGGGAGGCTTATTCCTGGGAGTCATGTCCCACATAGGAGGGAAGGTAGTGAGTTTATCTGCAGAGTTTGGCTTAGGACTAGGTCATATTGAGTAACAAGGAGGTATCCTGGCTGTTTCTGTTAGGCATCAGTTAAAATTAAGCCAAGATTTTTTATTTTTTTAAAGGTGGTGCTAGGAATTGAACCCAGGATTTGTACCTGGGTAGCATGTGCTCAACCACTGAATTACACCTGCTCCCTAGAGCTTATACGTGCAAAATAAGGTTTATACGTGCAAGCTTCAAGACTGAGGTCTTGGCTCATTAGCATATTTTCTTGTATGAGGCAAGGTTCATCACTGTTAGACATTCTTCCCATAGGATTCCATGTTACAAGTTTAAATGAGGATCATCTTCTTACTAACAGGAGTGGATATTAAATTTAGATCTTGTAATGGTGGGTTTTTTTTTAACCTACAATTTCAGTAAGATTGAGAGAATAGCAGGAATTCCTCAGATGGGGAAGTTTATAGTTCTATGCTTTCCCTTTCTAGTCCTTTAATGGATTTCACAAATACTTTTTCATTTTATGCCTAAAACACTTTGAAATGCATCACAGTATTACAGAAACCTGTACAGAATACTAAGATCTCATCTGTTACTTTAGAGTCTATGTCAAATAAAGCTGAGTTATATTGTCTAAATAAACTGACCTGATGGGTTAAATCAGATATTGTACAATAGAAAATTTAGATTTTTGATAAAATAACTCTTCCCTCCTTGGTCTAATATAGAAATTAAAGTTCCAATATATAGATAATATCACCTTTTACATTGAATTTTTACTCACTATAATCTTTAACCATATCAGTCCCATTCACCTCTTTGATTAAACTTGGATCCTTTCTGTAGCTTCTTTAAGAGTTGTATGGAGTTGACTTTTGAGAATTAATGCTGCTTTGTCATCACCTTCAGAGCTAGATAATTTTAACATTGAGTCTCAGGTGTCACAGAGACACCTAAAGTTTTGGGGAATTTCAAATTATGCACAAAGAGCAAAGCATCTCAGAATATGAAAATAACAAAGTCCAGAAACAAATATGATTGCTGAAAGAGAATACAATCTAGACTTTAATTTACTTATTTTTTAAATATAATAAACTGTATTTTAAAAGAGGTTTTAGATGACAGAAAAGTTACATCAGAAGTATAAGGGATTCCTATATATGCTACCCTCTCCTCTTCCCCATCTTCCCCTATTTAAAATATCTTACAATTTGGTGGTAATTTTGTTAAAATTAATGAATAAATATTGAAGCATTTTATATTAGTCAGGGTTCTCCAGGGAAACAAAACTGACAGGAGATATATGTAAATTGTGTGAAATTTTATAATATTGTCTCACATGACTGCGGGAATGCACAAGTCCAAATTCCATAGGGCAGGCTGCAAACCAGGGGATCCAATGGAAGTCCTTGATGTGCCCTCAGGAGACACTGACTATCTGAACTAGAGATGGTATTTCTGTCTCTAAATCCTGAAATCACTTCCCCTTTCAAGGTCTTCAGCTGATGGGAGGACACATCACTCACTGCTGATGGCAGTGTACTCATAGATATAACCAGCCATCTGTGCAGTCAACTCACTGATGATTAAAGTCCATGAAATATTCTTCTCCTACAATTAGCCCAGTGCTTGCTTGACCAAACAGCTCGGCACCATTACCTGGCTGGTGTCATACATTAGCCTATCACACATGGCTATTTACCAAAGTCTATAGTTTATATTGTGGTTTTCAGTTAATTCCAGTGCCCCCAAAATGCTCTTTGTTCCACCTACTATTCCCTCTCCCTCCCTTCAGAACCTCTGGTAACCATTATCTTTATATTAATATTACATGTTCCTCCATTGCTACAATATTATTAAATTTCCTTTTTTGTGGTTGCATTCCCCCTAATGTTTGTTCATCCTTTAACCTTGAGGACTTTGGGATATGATGCCAGCTCTGCCTCAGATTGAGAGGAGGCTTAGATCTTATGAGGCAGATGGAAACAACTGTTTTGCTTTCAGTTCTAGATATGCACTGTTTTTTTGGGATGGAGGTTGTTCATCATTATCATTTTATTATTTGTCCTGAGTGAGTCTGATGGACTGGAGAGTAGGTGTTGGCTGCAATTCTGCTGAGTTTCAGGTCTCAACAGGACTATGAACAGATCAAAGGATCAAAGATTTAAGTCTCTGAGACATATATTTAATGGGTATAGTGCTAATTGCAGGTTCAAATAAAAGGGATAGAAAAACCTTGTGTAGGACAATTATAAATGAGTCTAGCTCTGTTACATTGGGGAAATAGGTTCTCATATTCCAAGATAAGGCCCAACAACACAATATTGATTTCAAGAGATTCTGTCCCTGTTTATACTATCCAGAGGGCTCTAGAGCCCTCAGCAGCACCCCTCTTTAAGGCTTTGTTTACAGTGGCAGTTAGTGAGATCTGCTGGAGACATGCATGAGTGAAACCACTGGAATGACACCCCCAACTCAATATAAAAGCTCTTAGCCAAAAAAAACTCTTGTGTATTTGATGTTTCTCCCTTTCTGTCAAGTTTTTTTTCCAAATGCATCACTGGTTGGTGGTTGGTATTAATCCCTTGGTGCCATGGAGACTCATCCATGGGAGTCATGTCCCATGCTAGGGGTGGAGAAGGTAGTGTGTTTATTTGCAGAGTTTGGTTTATAGGTAAGCCACATTTAAGTAAAAAGGAGGTTTTCAAGAGGTAACTCTGAAGCAATAGTTACAGAGAAATAGGAACAGAACATTCCTACAATTGTATTTTCAACCAGAGACCTCCACCTCCCCAGCGTTCAACTGTTCCTTCCTAAGCCCTCCCCCAAGTTCCATTATAGCCCAACCCACCCCTCCAGTCATGCTCACTCTCTCAAATTCCTGTACCACCATCACCCCCATCCACTGCCAAACCACCACCTTCTACCTTATCATAGGTTCTTCACAGATTGAGGATTGGTTCACCACTCTCTACACCCTTTATGTCTCTTGGTAACCTGTCTTCCAGACTATCTCTTTGAGTCTGCTCAATATGTATGTTCATATTAATGAGGTCATGGATTATTTGTCCTTTACTGACTAGTTTACTTCACTTAACATAATGTCTTCAACATTCATTCTTGTTGTTGTGTGTGTCAATACTTCATTCCTTTTTACAGCTGATTAATATTCCATTGTATGTCTATACCACATTTTTCTCATCCATCCATCTGTTTAGGAACACTTGGGTTGCTTCCAACTTTTGGCAATTGTGAATAATGCTGCTATGAACATTACTGTACATGTATCTGTTCATGTCCCTGCTTTCAATTCTTCTGGGTATATATACTTAGTAACTCGATTGCTGAATTATATACCAAATCTACAGTTAGCTTCTTGAGAAACTGCCAAACTGTCCTCCACAATGCCTGCACTATCCTACATTCCTACAGCAGCAAATGAGTGTTCCCATTCCTCCACATCCTCTCCAAGATTGTAGTTTTCTGTATTTTTGTTTTTTTAATAGCAGCCAGTCCAATAGGTGCAAGATCATATCTCATTGTAGTTTTGATTTGCATTTCCCTAATAGATAGTGATGCTGAGCATCTTTTTATGTGCCTTTTAACCATATTTATTTCCTCTTTGGCAAAGTGTCTATTCAAGTCTCTTGCCCATTTTTTAAATGGGTTGCCTGTTTATCTTTAAGATGTAGAATTTCTTTATGTATGCTGAATATTAGATAATTATCAGCTAAGTGGTTCCCAAATATTTTTTCCATTGAGAAGCCTGCCTTTTCACTTCCTTCACAAACTCTTCTGAAGGACAGAACTTTTTAATTTTGAAGAGTTTCTATTTTTCTTTCATTGTTTGGTTTTGGGTGTGAGGTTCATGAAACCATTTCCTACTACAAGATATTTATTGTAGATGCTTCCCTACATTATCTTCTAGGAGCTTTGTGCTCTTGGCTCTTATATTTAGGTCTTTCATCCATGTTGAATTAATTTTTATATAGAGCATGACATAGTGATCCCCTCTCATTCTTTTGGATATGGATATCCATTTCTCCCAGCATCATTCTGTACCAGTAGGGTGGGCTTGGTGGCCTTCCTGAATATCAGTTGGGAATACAAATGTGGGTCTATATCAGAACTCTCAATTCAGTTCCAGTGGTCAGTATGTCTATCCTTGTGCCAATACCATGCAATTGTGACCACTGTAGCTTTGTAGTATACTTTAAAGTCATGTAGTGTGATTCCTCCAATTTTGCTTCATTCTTTTTCTATATGTTTTTGGCTTTTGGGGACCACTTGCCTTTCCAAACAAATTTCATCATTGGCTGTTCCAGTTCAATAAAAATCCTGTTGTATTTTTTATTGGGATTGTGTTAAATCTGTAAATCAGTTTGGGTGGGATAGATATTGTAATGATATTTAGTCTTCTAATCCATGAACATGGAATATTCTTCCATTTATGAAGGTCTTCTTTGATTTCCTTTTTTTAAAAAAAACCTGTACAGTCATTTACATCCTTAGTGAAATTTATTGCTAGATATTTGATTCTTTTAGTTATTATTGTAAGTGGAATTGTTTCCTCCTCAGACTGCTCAGTATTAGTGTAGAGAAATTCTGATTTTTACATGTTGATCTTATATCCTTCCACTTTGCTGAACTCATCTATCAACTCTATGAACTTTGTTGTATATTTTGGGGCACTTTCTACATATAAGATTGTATCATCTGCAAATAGTGAAAGTTTTACTGCTTCCTTTTCAATTTCGATTCTGTTTATTTCTTTTTCTCTTGGCTCTAAATCTCCTATGAGCATTTTCTAAATGAAGCTATTTTTAGAAATAAAAACATTTGACAATTAATTTGTATTGAGGACGTCTACTACAGACCGTAACAGAAGTTTTGTTCTATTTCACCTTTACACTTTTTGTTTATGATGAACCTTTGACATGTACCTGACTGCTTGTGCTTTCAGAGAAACATCAGAGTAAAGCAATGTAACTGATAAGGAAATTTGTTTTTCTGTTTCTGTGACATATAATATCTTCAAAATAACTAAAACCACGACTAACAATACCACACACTTGTCTTATATCATGAAGATCATTATCATAACATAACATGAACTGTGAGAACATTGTTAAATCTCTAGGAATTTTATACAAACTTAATTTATATTAATATTTTACCCTAACAAATTTAACCAACCAAGGGTTAAAAATCTCTTTTAAAATTTGTCATACTTCCTAAACACCTCCCATGTAATTCATAACATATTAAATAAACTTTATTTTTACCACCTCACTTTTGGGAAGGTGAAAGAAAAAAATTTTTTGCAACGGTTTGGAACAAAAAGATATTCCATAGGGTTTGACATTGAAAAAGCAAAATGACAAAAGTTGTCAGGTTTAAGCGTTATGTTAAAGAGGAAAATGGGTTATTGTGAAGAAATGTTTGTTTTTCGCTTAACTAAAGTTAAGAAAAGACTTAGTTCTTTAAAATGTGAGACTATTTTTCTTAAACAACCATAGGCATGAAAAAGTTAACATAAAGTAATTATTTTGATAAGACACAAACTTTCTGCCTTTTACACTGATTATTGAGAAAAAAATCTCTTTATAGTGTCTTCCTAAAACAGACCAAAGCAGAACTGATGTAGCTCAAGTGAGTGAGCACCTGCTTTCCATGTGGGTGTTCCCCGGTTCGATCCCCAGTACCTTCCAAAAACAAAACCATAACAAACAAGCAAACAAATGAGAAAAACCAACTCAGGGGAGCTGGTGTGGCTTGTGGTTGAGCGTAGCTTCCCACATAGGAGATCTGAGTGTCAGTCCCAAACCCGAGCACTCAAACAAACAACAACAGACCAATAAGCCAAGAAAAAATGTCACCTTAACAGAGAGAAAGCCAAATTTCAGTTTTTCATATCAACCTTGAAGAAGGTTTTTTAAAACTTTTACAGATAGACCCATTAAATCTTTCCCAACTTTGACCATAATTTCCTATTCCATGAACCTTTTGTCACTTTCTATATCTATTGAGGTTTTGTCCTACATTTTCTTCTTTCTCATTCCATAACAACCAGTCATTTTACTTTAGGAAAAACTACTTTCTTTTTCATTAATAAAAATACATACTTAAGTTATCAAATTGATTTTGGAAACTGTCTTCAAGTAAACATATTACAACGAACGATTACCATTAAAATTGAACTTGACAGAGTAATATTAAATACTTAAAACACCTTAGTCAAAGCACTTTGAATCAGTAATATACAATTATATAGCAAGGATTAATAGGTATTACATTTTTTCACCCAAAGTGTATCATATATGATTTAATTTTATATGAATTTTGAAATCTATGAGGATATTTTGCCTCTCCACTTTTGTTAAACTCTTGGAATTAGTTATAAATACAATTTAATTCATTGGAAGTTTGGAGAGAAATTTTCTCTTAAATGAATTACTTTCATTTACTTAAAATGCAATGTAATGAAAAACATTGCTTTCTTAGAGGTAAATAGTATGGGTTGGTGCTGTTATTTTTGGGATTGTCCAGGTTGTTTACAGTAATCACAAGTATTAGTGCCCTGAAATCTAGTGCCCTAGGGCATGTTGGGGTTTATTTAGCTGCTGTTTAAGCTGAAGAGGACTTTTTCCTCCATTCCTTTTCTTTTAAAATAATTTTCTCCTACCTAGATCTACTGACTTTCACCAGCAGATCTGTAAATCAATTGGCAAAAATCTGATTAATCAGGCTTATAAATCTAAATAAGATTGAAATATTTGCAAGACTCACTGGTTTTAAATAAGATTTAGGAAATCTTATCACTACAGAAGGGATTTAGGCTATGTCAGGCATGGAGAAGACAGGAGGATTTCAAAGAGCATCAAAAGCTTGACTTCCCCAATTTCTAGGATTCCAGGAGTTTTTATTCTTTTGGGAGCTATAAAAATGTTCTAAAATTGACTGTGGGGATGAAATCACAGCCCTATGATTATACTGAGAACCATTGATTACACATTTTGGATAGATTGGATGATGTGTGAATAAAAGTGATTTGATGGGGAAAAAAAGGAAGAAATTATATCCATGCAAAATACCTGCAGGAAGGATTCATCTACCATCCTATGAAAGGTAGGCCTCAGGAATATGAACCTGGTCATTCAATATCAAATCTAGGATAGGTTAAGTTAGGAGTTCAACACAATCATCTGACTATAATAAAAGTTGAGGTTAAGTACTCACCCAGTGAAAGGTTTTGGGAAATTTTCAATTTAGGGAAAAATTAACCTGACCTTAAAACCTTACCCTGAGGTCTTATAAAAGGATAACTTCAGGGAGCAGATGTGGCCCCAGAGGTCTGGTGCCTGCTTCCCACATGGGAGGTTCCAGGTTCAGTCCCTGTGGCCTCCTAAAATAAAACAAAACAAAAAACCAACAAATGAAAAGACCAACTCAGGGGAGCTGATGTGGCTCAGTGGTTGAGTGCTGGCTTCCCATGTACGGGAATCCTCCACCCCAGTACCTGAAAAAAAGGATAATTTCATAAAGATGGATCATAGTCATAATCTTTGAACTGTAATGAAGTTTTCAAAATCATTTCAGTTGTTAGAGATTAGATGCTACAAAAGACAAAATCTTTGCATGCAGAGAGTAATATGTGCATGTAACATAAAAGAATCTCCCTGGAGTCTCACTGAATGATTAGTCTAGAATTCATATATAGAGAATTGAATTAATTAGTATATTCAAGCAAATATTTTATCATGTCTCTTCTCCTTCCCAACAACAGATTTTTCATATTGGGGGAATCCATTTTAATCAATGATTTGAGAGAAGGTTGCCATCACAACTTCAAATTGACTCAAAATGTGCCAATGCACACGGTCAAGAAGCCCTATGCCAGCACAGTTGTTTTTTCCAAAGTCCCAGACAGTGAACTTAATTTTTTTTTAAATTTTTTATTGTATTTTTTGGATGACACATGGATCACAAATTATGTTACATTAAAAAATATAAGAAGTTACTATATAACCCACAACCCACTCCCCCATTCCTCATTCAACCTCTTTCATCATCGTGGCACATTCATTGCATTTGGTGGATACATTTTGGAGCACTGCCACACAGCATGGATTATAGTTTACATCGTAGTTTACACTCTCCCACAGTCCATTCAGTGGGTTATGGCAGTATATATAATATCCAGCATCTGTCCCTGCAATATCATTTGGGACAACTCATAGTTAAAAAACCCTTAGTGTCCAGTGATCCTGCAATGAACATAAGCAAAGTCACAGTATAGTTCAATTTTATGACTATTGTCTTTGTGAGGAAGCCTTCAGAAGAACTTGTGCCATTAGATAAAATTAGAGAATTCACACTGGAGTGAAATTATATGCCTGCCATCTGTGTGGGAAAACATTCAGCCAACCTTCCAACCTACTAAGAAATCTGAGAGAACCCACACTTGAGAAAAGCCCTATGAATATCATTTATATTGGGAACTTTCACTCATCCTTCCATATTAAATAACATGAGAGAACTCACATTGGAAAAAAACAATATGAATGCCAGATATGTGAAAACACTCCAATATTTGTTCTAAACTTAGACAACAATAGAGAGAAACAATATGAGTGTCATGTATGGGTGAAAGCATTCTGTCAATAAATTGCCCTTAGATGACAAGATAAAATTCACACTAAAAATGTTACAAATATGGAAGATTCTCCAGCCTCGACTCTAACCTTCTAACAAATGAAGGAATCCTCAGATGAGTGTAATCCAATGTCAATGTAATCAATATGATACAGAATTCCCAACAATGTGTTGCCCATTCTATAAGTAGAAGCCAGTACCCCATTTATGCCAATGCTCATGTCATAGATATTGAGACTCCACTTTCATCCTCTATCACCAAATAAGTAGACCTTCCAGATAGATGTAATAGGGGAGCAAAGCCAAAGGGGTGGCCAAGGAATCCTGATTCTTCTTAGGCCATCCCTGGTGCAGAAGTCAGGTCTGAGGAGACATACAGAGCCACCTTGTATAGCAATGTGCTTCCAGCTCCTCACACACAGTAGCAAACCCTGGGATATAAGCTTTGAACTGGAAGTCATCCACCATTTGTGTTCTTAGAGGGAGAGCTTTGCCCTGACTCCTGCCCTGAGACTGAGGTCATCTTATGGTTGCAGGTGCACACCAGTTGAGTATGAGGGTAAGAGAGAAAGGGGCTAGACCTGATACTCTTCTGAGGGGAAATGGGTTTCCTCTGACTTTCAGTAGGCACCTATCCCACAGACGTGGCTCATGGGTGGCATGGCTGGCAGGGTACAGCATGTTTGTTTGACATGAAGCTGTGTTTACAGAGCAGGCATGAAAAGCACTGCTCCCACACAGACTCTGTGCTTACAGGAGCACTGGATATATTGATAGGCATGAATCCTTCTCCCAACTACCGCTATAGTGTGGCTGATTAGGAGGCAGAAAATGCTCCTGTGACCAGCTTCCCAACTGAATGGAAACATGTTTTATCTCAGAAAATATTGGAAAATGTGATAAGGAGAGAGTGGGCACTGTTGAGCTTTAATCCATCCCAGATTCCCATCAAATCTTGTGGTGATTAATGGCTGGTATCAGAACCTACCAGGATGCAGATCCAGATTTAAACCATCTAGGATTCTAGCAAGATTGGTGGGTGGTTGGGAGGTGGGATGCTTTGACCCTGGGAATAGACTGAAAAGCAGGGGGATTCCTCCAGGTGCCGATCAAATGCCTGGATGTGAAGTACCCACAAAACACTTTTTCTCCTCTTCACCTATACAAGCTTTCATACTGGTATTGTGTGGACAACGGGCCACACCAGTGAATTAAGCATTGGGGCAATGTTCTCAAATCCATTGCTCTAACAAAGGGATGTGTGTTGGGGTTGGGCAGAAAGCAGATCTTGAAAGTTGGCCAAAGCATTGTGAAGTGGCAAAGAACAATGTGAATTATCATCCATGCAGTGCAGCAGTGCTTCAGAATGTATTCACCAAATGCAATGAATGTGCCACACTAATGAAAGAGGTTTTGATGATGAAAGAGGTTGTTGATGTGGGAGGAGTGGGGGGAGGGTGTTTATGGGAACTGCTTGTATTTTTAATGTAACATTTTTTGTGATCTATGTATCTTTAAAAAAAGACAATTAAAATTTTAAATAAATAAATAGAAGAAACAGCAGGGACTGGCAGAAGGAGCTCTCTGCTCTTGTTACTATATGGGGTTGTGGACCCAGCCTCACCACCTGGAGAAGGAACAGGGGCAGCCAGACTGTTCCAGACTCGAAAGTGGGGAATGGGCTAGAGGAGGAGGAGGAAGGACAGTTCTATTTGCACAATGGTCTTGGACCTGGAATCCTTCCTCGGGGATCTGGGACCTCTCTTTTCATTTATTGTGTGTTTCTCACTCTGTCACTCATTTTATTTTCCCTGTCCCCTTCCAGCACTACAATCAGCCTATCATGTGCATATTTTCTTTTTAACCAGGCAACACTTCTGGAAGGTAGTATAAGTAAACAATGATCCTTTCAGAGTGAGGACTGCAGAGAGTGGCCATGACCTGGAGTTGGGAATAGGGGTCAAGATCACGTGAGCATTTGGCTCATCAGTATCATCCTTTCCAGCACACCTTGAGCAAAACCAAAACATCAAAGCAAAGTTCTCAGAGAATATAGCCTCTAATCTTCTCACAGAAACAACAAACACACCAGGGTGATGATTGTATGGCTCCTGATTAACAACTAAAAAATTATACTGAAGGAAAAACAGAAAAAAAGTTCTGAGTCTGGCAGAAGGTAATTGAACATTTGATGAAGAGATGCATTGAGTCATGAAACCACTTAATTTGCAATTTTTTTCAACAGTGTAACTACTGATGGTCTATACCAGATAAAGTTCTAATTTTTACATTCACTAATAGTCTTTAATTTCTATATTACCTTCTGCAGCAAAAGGCTCTCCACACACATTCACACACATATCTAATCAGATCACTCCATCACTTTAATACTTCAATATTTTCCAATAATCAGACTAACACCATTGGATTTACCATGGTCTTCAGGCTTGTAGCCAACTAGCCTGCCCTCCTCTCCAGCCCAGTCTATCACATTCAGCTGCCATCCAGGTGCTCTCAATTCCTGGGGCACAGCAGGTTCTCAGTTGTTTCAGGAGTTCACACATGTTCCCTCAGAATGAAAAAAAGAACAACCTCTAAACCTATTATTATTTCCACCAAAATTTTTAGAACTTTCCCCTGTGAAAGCTTCATGGTCAAAGTTTCTTTAATTTCCAAGAAGAATTGATCACCACAAATTAAGTATATATGGCTAGGTATCTAAAATATACCACTCATTTTTCTTTAAATTATCTCTTCCAAACTAAACAGTATGTGTCATATGGGCAGATGATCTGTTTTGCCAGTGTAATTCCCCTCCCTGGCCCAGGTCTGAATCCTAGTACTCATGCAACCAACATTCACTTCCAACAAAAAGAGTACCACACTTGCCTTTAGATTGTTGCAGTGTAATGAATGTCTCATGATGATGGAGTAGGTTGTTGCTATGGGGGGAGGAGTGGGGTGAGGGGGTGGGGGTATATTGGGACCTCATATTTTTTTAAAGTAACATTAAAAAGTAAAGACAAAATAAAAAATAAAAAAAGATTGTTGCAGTGTAACTAGGCTGTAAAAGTATAGAAACATATAAAGAAACAAAATTGAATATTTGATTATGAAAAATGTTTGCTTTAAAAATAAAGAGTATGTATTTTTAATTTCAGAAGTATGTATTAAGCAAGTCAAAACATTCCTTTTGGAAATAATTACTTCACAGAAAATCAAAATATTTTGCTTGAGTTTTCTTCACAAATAATTTTTCTTCTTTCTCTCAGAAGATATCCAAAGAAATTCAAATGTTTGATTTTATATAAAAATAGTTGAAACATATCCTATGTATAGGCAAATCAATAATGGAGATGAACAATTCCTGGCACCTCTAATATTAGGCTTGCTAAAAAAAATCTTTTCTTGAAAGTTATGGTCTCACACTGTATTTCTCAGGGCTCTCTAGGGAACAGAATCAACAAGAGATAGCTCTCAATAGTTAGAGATTTTATCAGAGTCCCTCACGTGACTGTGGGGATGCACAACTCCAGGTTCTGCAGGCAGGCTGCAAACAGGGGCTCCAATGAAAGTCCACTGAAGATTCTTTTTATTTTTTATTCTAAATTTTAAAAAAAATTTTTTTAAGTTAATAGATCACATAGAATGTTACATTAAAAAAAAAAAGAGGTACCCATATAATCCGCACCACCCCACCACCCCATCATTTTTTTTAATTGTATTTTTTTGAAGATACATACATCACAAAAAAGGTTACATTATAAAAAGCATAAGAGGATCCCCTATACTCTCCATCCCCCCACAATACTCCTCCTACACTAACAACCTCCCCCATCATGGTGGCACACGCATTGCACTCATCAAACACATTTTGGAGCACTGCTGCACCACGTGGATAATAGTTTACTCTGTAGTTCACACTCTCCCGCAGTACATTCAGTGGGTTATGGCAGGATATATAAAGCCCAGCATCTGACCCTGCAATATCATTTAGTACAACTCCAAAGTCCCCCAAAAATATCCCCTCAACACATCTCTTCTTCCCACTAGGCAGTGGGAAGTTGCCCTCAGCAACTACTGTGGTCACTTTGTCCCCATCAATGATACAATTTCTTCTATTAGTAGTCACAAAAATTTTATAATAGAATATCAGTAAGTCCACTCTAATCTATATTTTATGCCTCCATTCTGTGGGCCCTGGGATAGTGATTTCCACTACACCTCTATACTGAGAGGGAGCTTAGATTCCACTTGAATGATGAATGCAATTCTCCTGCTTGCAGGTGTAAGCACTCTCAGTTCCCTGGTGTGGTGACTGACCATCTTCACCTCCCTGTTAGCTGACCTGCATAAGTCCAATGAACCAGAGAGTAGGAATTGCAACTCTGCTGAGGCTCAGGGCCCTGCTGGCACATGGGTCGTCCAAAGATTCAAGTCTCCTGAGTATACACCAATGCTTGCACCAACCAAAGGTTCAGTAAGTGATAGAAGAGGCATGTGTAGAAAGGTCACATCTGAGTCCAACTCCATCACACTGAAGAACACAAATTCCAAAGTAGGGCCCCCTGACATGGTACTGAGCTCCAGAGCTATCTGCTATGACCATATCCCTGTGGGCCTCTGTAGCCCTCAGGAGAACCAGTACCACTTAGAAACAACCACTTAGGCTGTTTCTTCAGTCCTCCTGAGGAGTGCATAATCATAACCCCTCTGATGACCTCCTGACTCTTTTTTGAAGACTCTTAACCATATAAACTCATTTGTCTTTGCCATTTTCCCCTTTTATTCAAGGTCAAAAAGCAGTTTTTAACACATGATCCTACATGTGGGCTGAGATATTCTGCTGGTCTGAGTTGACACTTTCATTCAAGGTCTTTTTCTATGTATATCACCAACAGGTGCTTGGTAGTAATCTCTCAGCACCAGGGAGGCTCATCCCTGGCAGTCATGTGCCATGCTGGGGGGAATGTAATGCATTTACATGCTGAGTTTGGCTTAGAGAGTGGCCACATTTGAGTAACATGGAGGCTCTCAGGAGGTAACTCTTAGGCACCCTCCAGCTCTAGGCCTAGTTCATATTTCAGGCACACAGACTCATAAGCATAGTCATCAGTATCAAGAGCTCATTGTTGGATACTCCTTCTTTGTTGGTCTTTGCCCTTGCACTTGGGGGATTGTTGCTGTTCCTTTGGGGAATGTAATAGGCTAGGAACTCAGCACTCTCTCAGTTGTCATTTGTAACTGTTATCCAAACATTTTTATGTCCCCTATATACATACCCTGGGGAACTCCCTCCCAACCATGTGCTCCCCATTAATAACACCCCATGCCAGTGTTCCTCCCCTACCATAGTTGAACCTCTCTTCTACTGAAGGTTCTTGATGAGTTCTGGGAGCCATTGGCTGTCCATAGATGAGTTGGGAAATTCTCAGTCAATGCTGGAATCACTTCCCCTTTTAATCTATTCCACTGATTATATAAAGTGTCACTCATTGCTGATTGCAAGCTCCCTGATTGATGCAATTATAATCAGCTATCTATGATTTATTAGTGTAGTAAAGTCAATGGTGACTAAAGTCCATAAATGCCCTTTCATTACAGTTAACCCAGTGCTTGCTTCACCAAACAACTGGGCATAATTACCTAGCTGAGTTGACACAATAGCCTAACCATCACACATACTTTATTACATGGTTCATTAATCAGGAAGCATTCAATTCAGAAAATAGAAGGGTGCTCTGGAGAGGAAGTGCAAAGGGGAAATCACATAAGGAGAAGGTGGAAGCAAATGAATAAATGTGTTTGAATGATGTTGCTTCAGTTTTACATAGGGAGTACCTTACAATGTGGGGAGGAGCTATACATTGAATAGTGTGATTTGCTTGTCTATTCTGCTAAACTATCTCTATGGGACCAAAGGATTCTTTATCACCAGGTATTGCTTTTCTGCAGTTCTGTAGGATGTGTTCCATTTTCTCAGAAAGTCCCTGGAGGACAATTGTTTTCAACTTCTGGAAATCCCTTCTGGGAAAGGCGGTCCATTCCCAGCAATGCCTAATGAAGGCAGCCATTTTATTTTATTCAATCATCTTATAGGGTTTTACACCCTTTAGGACATCAGGTAAGTCTGAATTGAAGAGACATGTATTGTGTGGTATTTTTCTTGTTTAGTAAACTATGCCATACAAAAGCATGAAAAAATATATTTGCATTGACTAGGTATTGGCAGCATAACTATTATACTTATAAAGAGCAACACTGACGCTCCAGCATTAGAGACTTGGTTGTTTTACATGTCTCCCTGGAAATAAAAAGCAGCACTGATTTTCTTTCTGAAAGCACCGCACATCACTGCCGCAAATCCTGAATCCGCAAGACTGAGACCTCTGGATAGAGACGTGAATATTGCTTTGGTCATACATGAATTACAGAATGAAAGGATATAACCTATTTTCATTAACTGTGTCTACCTCTTTTATATAATTAGAGAGAAATATTTGTTTTTTGGCATAATTTGATTACATTTTTCTTCATTGGCACTGACAGAGGATATGTCCTGTCTCACATGTTTAATGAGGCTATTAGCAGCATAAATAGTAATCATCACAACTGATTTTTCTAGAGCAAGAAAGAAGCTTTGAACCTGGAATATACTGACAGCATCTTCAATAAGGACCCAGGGTCCCTCGATTCTCCTTATATTTTGGCTCTGGTGAGTACCTGAAAGAAGTTTCCTCAGGAGTGATGGACCTCCTTTACTGTGTAAATAATGATCTGAATGCAGATATTTGGGGTCAGGCTATCAGGGAGCCAGTGAGGTTATTTTAGAAAAGGAATTACTCTGGAATTTAATTCATATGTAATGGTTGGGTGGCAATCTGCCTTATATTAGGATTCTGAGGTCTATTTTGCTGCAATGAGTCCCAAGAAGGACAGAGAAAACATTGGGAAAAATATAAAGAAATATAGATGAGAAATATCATCACCAGATGAAAGGACATGGAAAGACTAACATTGTGCCAGGGGAGAGTCAGGGAAAAGAGGAATTCTGAAGGTTTGACATTTCAACTGACACTGCAGGAAAATGAGTTAAGTGGTACATGGGATTGGAAGGTGGTGACCGACAATTATAGTGCTCAGTGCAGAGAGAATAAGAATGCTCAATTGTGTTTGTGTGGTGCTGAAGCTATTACTTGACTAAGTCCTGACTGAAGTAACCTTTCCTATTGATTTCTTATGGATGTTTCTATTTTCTTGGTTTAAAAACACCATCCCCTTTATGTATATTGGTAGGAAACTTTTCTCATCTTATGTATAGTAAGATGATTAGATGATCTAATCCAAAATCCGGAATATAGCTTGATTTTGTCTTTCACTTTAGAACTGGAATAAACTGGTTCTGTCAGCAGGAACATGTGCACTTAAGAGAAGCTTGACCTAAAAGTTAACTTTCCTTTATTAAAATAGTAAAAAATACATACAGCCACCATTGCAACTCCATTTGCTTACATGCAACATATGACCAAGTATGTTCTTTTTTTATATAATTTCAAGTCACATCATAACATATATTTTGAGAATATAAATATTTTCCCAATGAAAACACAAAACATTGAGAAAATTAAACTTAGAAATAGGGGAAAAAACATTATCAGAATGAAAGGCTTTCACACACTCTTCTTAATTTAATACAATGAATGACTTTAATAGATTTTCCAATTCAGTATGTTTTAAATAGCATATGTTCAGCTAAGACCTCCTCCTACCTCACACAATCTCACTTAATCAGTCTCAATATATTAAATCAGCCCCACAAAATCACATAATGCTCAGTCCAGCTTTCAGCTTGAGAAGACTGATTTGAGGAAATTAATGTCCTCAGGTCTGCAATGGGCTGGCCTTTGCCAATAAACTATTTTCTTGACATCCTCGTGTCACTGAATTGGTATTATGCACACGGGTCCAAAGGACTCTGTTGAGTAATTTCAGAGCTGACAGAGAATTTCAAGCATTAATTCCTGGATGCCTGAAGGAGCCATTAATTAAGATTGTAATGAGAAAATGGGTCATTTTCACTTCTTATATTTTAATTTAGGTGCCTGTAACTTTTGGGGAAAAGAAATAAAAATAAAATAATCTCTCAACCCAGAACACCTGTCCACAAAGTAGAAGAGAAAGAAAAACAATTTTATTATTGAATAAAGCATTAAATAAATTGAATAAAGCATTGAATAAAGCATTAAACCAGAATGGGATGCATCGCAGGCAATCCAGAAGAGTTTGCAAAGACAGAAAGAAACCTCATGATTTGTGTGTAGCTAAGCAGATACAACCCGTTACATACACATTCTCAAGATATTTCTTTATCTTCAGATGAGAGGTAGGTTCACAATTTGGAGACATGAACAGTCCCCACCATTACCTCCAGGATTTATACTCCTCCTTTACCATAAAAATGGGAGATATTTTTATTGCATTTTATTCAAATAACTTCCTTCCTTGAGGAGACCCTGTGTTGTGGGGAAATTTGCTTTATATACATTTCTAAAGGACAAAGAAGGAGCCATTGCTTACAATTGTTGGTTTTCTAAAGTAAATACTAAGATGGGAGTCTGAAGGTAATTTCTTCCCTCATGTTCAAAGAAGGAGAGTTTCTTATGTTCAAATTTGTATTTTTATAACATATAGGCACACAGAGATAAAATTTCAGAAATAAACTCCAGATGATAGTTGTAGAGATGGAAGTGATGGAAATGTCATCAATAGAAAAATGGGTCAGAGGGCAGTAAAGTGTATCAAAAGAGGAGTTAGGAAGTGTTGTTTTAGTTTGCTAATGGGTGCCAATGCAAAATACCAGAAATGGTTTGGCATTTGTAATGGGAATTTATTAGAGTAAAATCTTACAGTTTCAATGCTGTGAAAATGTCTAGATCAAGTCATCATCAGAGATGCCATCTCTCAAAAAGTTGGCTGCTAGCAGATCCAGGTCTCTTGCCATATATCAGAGCTAAGTGGCCACTGGACTCTGCTTTCTCCTCCAGGCTCAGTTTCTCCCCAGCTCAGGTGGGGGCAACCAGGCATATGTGTCATCTCTGCTGGGCTACAGTTCTTCACTCTGGACTGCTCTACTGAGTCCAGCCTCAGCCACTCTCTCAGACTCTTGTGGTTTCTCTGTGTTTCTGGGCTGTAGGCAATCCTGGTGTCCTCTCTCACATGATAGAGTAAATGGAAGATGTTTTCTCTGTGTGCCTCTGCATGTTCCTCCCATTTATAAAAGACTCCAGCAAGAGGGCCTAGATGCATTCAGTCAAGGACCCCCTCAGTGGGAAGCAGATTTGGCTCAACAGATAGAGCATCTGCCTACCACATGGGAGGTCAAGGATTCAAACCCAGGGGCCCCTGACCCATATGGTGAGCTGGCCCACACACAGTGCTGATGCACACAAGCAGTGCCATGCCACACAGGAGTGTCCCCTACATAGTGGGAGCCCCACTCCCACAAGGAGTGTGCCCTGCATGGAGAGCTGCCCCATGTGAAAAAACATGCAACCTGCCCAGGAGTGGCACCACACACACAGAAAGCCAATGCAGCAATATGATGCAACAAAAAAAGAGAGAGAGGCTCCTGGTGCACTGATGAGAATATAAGCAAACACAGAAGAACACACAGCAAATGGACACAGAAAGCAGACAACTGTGGGGGGAAGGAAGGGGAGATAAATAAATAAATCTTTAAAAAAACAAAAACAACAAAGTACCCAGGTGAATCCAGTCCAATCAAAGGGTTCTGTACCCCCAGGAATGGATTAGTTCCAAGAACATAATCTGTTTTTTTTAAAGATATATTTATGTATTTATTTCTATCCCATCTCCCCCACCTCAGTTGTCTGTTCTCTGTGTCTATTTGCTGAATCTTCTCCTTTTTTTTTAAGATTTATTTATTTATTTATTTCTCTCCCCTTCCCCCACCCCGGTTGTCTGTCCTCTGTGTCTATTTGCTGTGTCTTCTTTGTCCGCTTCTGTTGTTGTCAGCAGCATAGGAATCTGTGTTTCTTTTTGTTACATCATCTTGTGTCAGCTCTCCATGTGTACGGTGCCATCCCTGGGCAGGCCACACTTTCTTTTGTGCTGGGTGGCTCTCCTTACAGGGTGTACTCCTTGTGCATGGGGATCCCCTACGAGGGGGACACCCTTGCATGGCACGTGTACTGATGTGGGCTATGGGTGGAAGGCTCTTTGTCTCTTCAGAGATAACTAAGTTGTTTGACTTGTGGGTGTGGAACGGTAGGGGGCTGCAGTCCTGCCCTTAGGGACCAGCAGCGGCTCCAGTCCCAGGAAATGTTTAACAATGCAAGGGCTATAAACTTTAAGTATTTAGGGGAAATGCAAAAACCAAATATGCTAAAGGCTTATCTAGAATGTCTGGAGTCCATGCTAAAAGCTTACCTAAGATGTGGAAGATATATGCTAATTGAAGCCTATTGAGAACTGAAACAAAGGGACCATTTGGCCTTTCCTCTCTGTATAAAAGACGTTTGAAAATCTTGTTCGGGGCTCGGGATTCAAACTGAAAGCTCCCGAGTCCGGCCGGCCGTCAATAAACCATTTTTCCTTCTCAAAATCATTCCTGAGTCCTGGCCTCTCTATACTCAAATAATTGAACTTCTCTTAAATTCCACAACATTTTTGGCGACTCTGGTGGGACTACAAATGAAGGCCAGAGACGGTAGCATTTTGCTGCCCCTTCCAAATCCCCGAGGAAGCCGGGAGGACTCGGGTGAACCCCAAATCTGGGCGCCCCTGGATTAAATTTAATCCAGAAAAGATGTGGGCTCCACCAGAATCTTCCCGACAAAAATCGAGGGCAATGGAAGGTCTGAAGAGAAAGATTCTGGGAACGAAAAAGAACTCTGAACTTGGAAGAAGGTAAGACTCCCCGGGTGAGCACAGTCTGGAAGGCCCTAGCTTTAATTGCTAGGAAGGGGAGGCTGATCACCTCCCGAGAGAACCCTAGTAGCCCCAGAAGGCTGGGGGGAAGCCGTTCTCTCTAGGCTTGGGAAAAGGAGGAAAACCCGGGAAAAGCCCTGGTGTTTTGGGTTTGTCTAACTGCATGTTAGAATCTGGTACTGGTCTTATATCCACTAAAGGAGTGGAGTCTCGATTTTAATAGGAAGGGCTATTTATAGGTTCAAGTCCTAATGTCCTGGAAATTGGTCTAGATTAAGGAAAACAAAACTTGGTTACAGGAAAATGGATCGGCTTTTCTGGTGGAGCTTGGTCTGGGTGTAAAGTTTAAACAGTGGAAAAGTCTAGCTGAAATCTTTTGTTATGGTGCTAATTTGTGAATGAATTCGCTTTATACCAAATGTTAAGTGTTCTGAGGTTTGTGATGGCTGTGGGGGCAGCCATGGTGAAAATAAATATATAAACTTGTGGGTCAGATTAGTGACCTTTGTGCTTCTGTCTGTGTCAGCTCAAGGCTAGTGTTGGGAGTTGTGTCCTTATGTAAAGTGAAATTACAGCTGAGCTGGAGCCCTCCCTTGCCATTGGCAAGGGAGTGAAATGATTCTGGGGCAAAAGCTGAGGAGTCTGGATGTTTGCGGAGTCTAGATGTTTGTGCATGCTCTGCTGTCTTGTCTCTGGTCTGGCCCTTTGCCGGGGCTTGGAGGCCATCTGTGTCCATGCCACGCACCCAAGTTTGTTGGGGATGTCCCAGTCAGGGTGGCTGGGTCCCTGGGAGAGTTGCCAAATTTGAGTAGGTTCTGTCTGCCCATTTTGGCTGAAAGCTGGAAAGGGGGAGCGGCTTGCCCCTTTCCAGTGAGTCCACCCTTCTATTCATAAGCCGCATTCCTGTTTGTTGTGCGCCTGACTGCCTGGAAGGGGGGGGGAAGTGAAGAGGGTGAAAAGCAGAATCAGAATAAATGCAGTAAAGTTCCCTCCTTAGGGTGTCAAAGCCAAAATACGTTTGCATTCTGCTCAGGTTCTTAGAAGGTATTGTAGTAACCTTAAGTAAGAGAATGTGTTCTGTGAAGGTAAAATTTGTCTTAAGGGTATAAATATAAAAGTTTTACAGAGCATTGTTTAAGGTATTTAAGTGGCTAATTGCAGAAAGTCATTATTTAACAAAACTGAATTGATAATAATAATAATAAAAGGCAATTTTATAACAAACTTATTTGGCAGCCAATCTCCTGTGCCAACTTGCTTCCAAAAAAACTGTTTCTGGTATTACATGCTACTAAGTATTTAAAGTGAAGAAAAGTTCATTATTTTAACAAACTTGTTTAGTATTAATGGCAATTATATGTTGTAAGAAGTTTGCCTGGTAACTTAGTATGTGGGATATATGGAGTGTGTTTTTATTGTTAAGGAAACAGAAGATGATTTTGTCCTAAGATAAAATGATTGATTATTGGAAAGAGTAGAGTGTGGGACAGAACCTGAATGAATACTGAAAGTGTAGAAGGTTTGTGGAAGGAAAATTTTTATGATTAAATTGAGTAAGATCAATATACAAAGAAAATCTTTTATCAATAGCTTCTTGTGCTTTAACCTCATCATATCCTCAATGTTTGAAGAAGAGTCTTACCTCTTTTAAAAGAACATTTTATGTTCTAGAAATCAAATCCTGAAAAGTAGCCTTTTATTTCAAACTAACTGCAAGAGATTTATTCTTTTACTTTAAAGGAAAAATTAAAGTAATGGTTAAGTTCATTTAATATGTTATAAGTTGAATGAAAGGTATTTAAAGGTGTTATAAAATTAATAGGTTTTAAAAAAATTAATAAAAACTGTAACTAAGAGTTAAAATCATTTATAAATGCATTTATATTATAAAACAGTGGAAAGACAATAACTGAGATTATAGCTGGGTGAATTTAGCCTGAAACTATTATTTAAGTGTAAATTCTACACTAACCTTTCCTTTGTTTATGGTTACTTCAAGCCTAACCTCACCCTTTGCCTTTGCCTATGGTTATTTCATAATTGAGAAGAGCTGGGACATCACTGTCTCCTCTCCTGGTATTAGTAACCCTTTCTCTCATGAATTCAAGTGTAAACTAAATAAATTGCTGCCTGATAGAATAAGGTTAAATGGCCACTGGAGTTTTATTATCTCCAAAATCAAAAAGGGGGGTGGAGGGGGAGAAGTCTCCTGCCTTGACACTCAGTGTTCCTAAGAGTGGCAATTCATGAGAGAAAGCAGTCTGTCTCCCTGAGGCTTCAAATAGCCTCAGTAAATATATATAAAATTAATCTTCTTGCTTATCCAAAATTCTGCTAATTTCAAAGTAAAATATAAAGTTCTAAAACAAAATGGTGCTAAGGCATTGAGAACATTTTGGTTATTACAATCCATTAAGTAAGAAAGAAAATTTTTGTGGTAAACTGCATGGTCATAGTGCAAATTAAGAAGAGTTTCAAAAGTCTTTGAAAAGTTTAAAGTAACTAAAGTCATGTTGTTGTGTCAAACTATTCATGTCTGCCTATTTGCTCAAATTGTTGAGGTTAAATATGCAGTTATATGAGTAATATGTATTTCTGGACCCCTAATTAATTAAGCTAAACAGTATATAAAATGCAAATTATAAGTAATATCAATGAATTGTGTTTGTGTCTAACTCTTTGTGTCTGCCCATTTAAAAAAAAAAAGCTCAATGTATGTCTTCATACATCAGGATAATATCAAATTAACAAATAAAAATTCTTAAAAGAGGTCTATTCAAATTGTTAAAAATTAAATATGCAGTTATATTTATAAATATTCTTAAAGCCCAAATTAAACTAAGCAGGATGAAAAAGTCATAGAAATCTGATTATGGAAACAATTGGAAAAGGGCCTCCTCTTTGCAAGAGCTTTTAAGGCAAGACTAGGTGTGGCAGATTAAACCTATCTACTAGGCTAGGGAATTAAGAATCAGTTTGCCTGGTAATTTCCCAGTTTAAACCTTTGTCAGCCATAAATTGAAAAAAAAAAAACAACACAAAGATTAGGTTAATTTTCACATAAGAAAAATGTTGATGTAACCCGGTGGCCTGCTGCCTCAGTCTCCCACTCCCGGGTTGGACAGCAGTGGAGGAGACCAGTTTAGGCCAGTCCTATGGGCAGTGGAAGGATGCCCAAGAAGAAGCTAACTAAGTCGGTGCCATTTCAGCACTAAATTCTATTCCTTATTTGACAAAGGGGGGAGCAGGTAAAAACTAAAATGGTTGGAATGTGATAGAAGAAGCAGTTAAATCAAACTTTTGCGTGGGAAAGTTAAATCTCAGATAAGCTGTAACTTCTGAAGTATCCAATCTATGGAAAAACAGGAAGAGCTTGCATGCTAGGCTTAGGGGTATAAATTGTGTCATTTTTCTTTGTTCATGGCACCAGCCATATCTGGCTCTGCACCCCTTCTTGCAAGATTGAGAATAAATTATTTTCTTCTCCACAATCTGGTGAGCCTTAATTTCTTCCAGAAGATTTCTTTCCAATGAAATAAAGGTAATTAGTGGCTCTATTAACAAATTTCAGTAAGTAAAGGAAAGTCCATAAAAACTATGGAGAGATCTTTCCTGGGTTATGATTTGAAGAAAATTAAGTAATTGTGTAATGTGTTTTAAAACCTGGTAGTCAGTATGCATGTGTTTTAAAACCTGGTAGTCAGTATGCTTTTAATTTAATAATTTTCATAACTTAAAGAAAAGAAGTTTTTAGCTTCCTGTAAGGGAAAAAGAGAACATTCCTTGCATAAACTATTATGGTTTCAATTTTATTTAACTTGAGTGTAATCTCCCATAGTTAATTTATAAACTAAATTAACATTATATGTACAAAATCTTTACAGTAATGAAAATTGTAAGTTCACATTGGTGAAATTAGGCTAAAGGAAAAAGATTGTAGATATGCTCTCTTAAATAAAGACTAAATTTCTTTCATTGGTAATTGTAATTTAGTAAGTTTATTTAAACATGAGGTGGCTAGTCAATGTGGTTATAGTCAATTATAAAGAGTTTGTAAAACATCTTCCAAACTGAAAATGTTTAAATAGTTCTAGTTGTAGAAGTCATTGTTAACTAAAGTAACTTAGATTGGTATTGGTAGCAGAAATAACTTCATGATAATAAACCTGTCTGAAGGCCACTGCAAAATACACATTTAAGTAAATGGTAATAAAAAGTTGTCTTGATTCTATTGGAAATATTCTGTTTTCATTCTAACAATGAAAAATATTTTTCCTATATTACTAAAGTAAAGTACCTACTGTTATCTTCATAGTAAAATTGTGTAAGTAAATAGTCATTTGATATATGTATTGCATTAAGTTGTTTAAAATATATATAAAACAAGGAATAAACTTTAACATTGTCAAACTCTTGTGCATTCGAACCAGGCCTTGTATACATTACAGGTGGCCTCTCCATGTGAGTTATTGGCTAGGCTGGTCACTGACCCCTCAATTAAAAATATGTGCTATATCAGTCTCTGGTTCTGCTCCTGAAGTCGATGGAAACTATATTGCAGTTTCAAGCTCCTGCAGACAATAATGACTCGGTACAGCCAAGTGTACAATGGATATCGCTTCCAGACTGGCACTGTTCCATGGTGCCAGAGAGCGCTATGCACCAGGCTAGTAGAATACTGGAAAATCTCTCTAAGATGAAGGATGCTGCAACTTGCTCACTGCATTGAAGAACATGCTAAGTGGAGCCATGATACCAGGATACTGTAAGTGAAACTTAAACACAATTGGCATTATGGCCTGCTCTCATGGAGAGATAACATGTAAAGTATTACAAACCTGAAACTCAAAACTAATAATTGCAACTCTGAATCCTTATGCATTAAGTAATACATTAGTTAATATTAAGTGCTGCACTTTTATTCTGTACTAAATATATGCCTAATAATTGTAATGTTATCTTTTCTATTTTGGATCAAGTGCAGAAGTATATTAGACATGTTAAATTCCTGGTAAAATCATTTTCTAAACAGTTAATAACATGTCTATAGAATAAGGTGGCAGTCTCAGCCAGTCTCAGTCAACTTCTATATTCTGCTGTACTCTGCTGTGTAGCAAAAGTGAGACTTGCTTGCTGATGGTGAGTCACCTATTGAACAAGTCAAAATTGCTAGAAATTGTACAATGAAAACCAAGGTGTAAAAATCTTTATTCTGTAGTTCTGATCACTCCCACAGGTGAAAACTAAGAGTATTTCCAAATTAGTGTTCTAATCCTGAGTGAAGCCAGTTGCCCAACGAGTACCAGTTCACCAGGAGCATCTGACAGAGCGAATGAGTGTCAGTCATTGAACAGCTTGGAATGTGTCTTCAGACAAAGCTAAGCGTCTGTTGCAATTTCTCTCTAAAGATGGATAACTTAAAAAAGAATATATATGCTGTTCCCACCAGCTTTTAAGGAATGCCATCTTTATAGGCACCTAACCTTGTCTACCTCTGTAATCCAATGTGTCCTCTTTTAAAAACAGGTATTCCAAAATTTTAATTAAGTTTGTTTCTTTCAGAGTGAACATCTTATTAACCATATGAAAACTTCATCCAACTTCGTACAGAATGCCAGATCCATCTTCCTCCAGTTAGAATAAATTAAAGAGTTTTACACCTTATTAGGCAATGACTACAGCCCATGGCCAGCAGGAAGCAGTTACAGAAAAGAGATCGTCTCCCTTCAGCACCACTTTTAAATTAAAGGTGTAAACTCTTTAAGAGTAAAATAAAAGTAATAGATGGATCTGGAACCTGACTGGAAATCCACGTGAGTGCCAGTGGCAGCAGAATAACTGCGGGAGGCCCCTGCCCAAGATTCTGCTGTCCAAAATGAAAAGTTCTAACCTTCTAAAAAAAGTCCTGGATGCTGTACTAAAGACTAATAAATAATCAATCAAAACAACAAACAGCCATCCACCTCATAGCTCCAACAATAATTATGCCAAAGCTTAGCAAGTAAACTTTGACAAAGGGGGGGAATGATGTGGGCTATGGGTGGAAGGCTCTTTGTCTCTTCAGAGATAACTAAGTTGTTTGACTTGTGGGTGTGGAATGGTAAGAGGCTGCAGTCCTGCCCTTAGGGACCAGCAGCGGCTCCAGTCCCAGGAAATGTTTAACAATGCAAGGGCTATAAACTTTAAGTATTTAGGGGAAATGCAAAAACCAAATATGCTAAAGGCTTATCTAGAATGTCTGGAGTCCATGCTAAAAGCTTACCTAAGATGTGGAAGATATATGCTAATTGAAGCCTATTGAGAACTGAAACAAAGGGACCATTTGGCCTTTCCTCTGTATAAAAGACGTTTGAAAATCTTGTTCGGGGCTCGGGATTCAAACTGAAAGCTCCCGAGTCCGGCCGGCCGTCAATAAACCATTTTTCCTTCTCAAAATCATTCCTGAGTCCTGGCCTCTCTATACTCAAATAATTGAACTTCTCTTAAATTCCACAACAGTACATCAGCACTGTGCATGGGACAGCTCCACACAGGTCAAGGAGGCACGGGGTTTGAACCACGGACCTCCCATGTAGTAGTCAGACACCCTAACCACTGGGCCAAGTCCGCTGCCTGCATGTTCTTCTTTGTCTGCTTCTGTTGTCAGTGACATGGGAATCTGTGTTTCTTTTTGTTGTGTCATCTTGTTCTGTCTGCTCTCTGTGCATGTGGTGCCATTCCTGGGCAGGCTGAACTTTCTTTCACACTGGGTGGCTCTTATTATGGGGTGCACTCCTTGGTGTGGGGCTCCCCTACGTTGGGACACCCCTGCATGGCATGGCACTCCTTGTGCACATCAGCACTGCACATGGACCAGCTCCACATGGGTCAAGGAGGCCCAGGGTTTGAACCACGGACCTCCCATGTGGTAGACAGGTGCCCTAACCACTGGGCCAAGTCTGCTTCCCAAGAACATAATCTATTATGGGACATACAAAAAAGCTTCAAACTGTCACAAGCTTAGAACAGATTACTCAGATGTTTCGAAAATATGTTTAAGAAGTACTTTTAGGAGAATTTGGGAAAAAGTGATCAGAATAACTTGAATACTGAGATGTCAGACAAATCTTGGAAAAAGTTCCTCAAAGGAAGTCGAGGTCCAATTCTTCTTAGTTCCATATAAAATCAAACACACTCATTGAATATATTTATGGGGAGCTCATTAATGATGTTAAAAGATTTATTTATGGGTAAAATTGGTGAATTTTGCATAAGAAAGACAGGAGGAAATGAGGAATGGAAACTGGACTTCAGTTTGATTGTGAAGGGAGGAACAGTGAGGCAGGAAGTAGAATGAAGAGTGGATCAGAGGAGGTTTCATGGCTTCATTTTTCTTCTTCATATTTTGCTGCCTAGTGGATTAACAAACTGAGTGGAACCCAAGTAAACAGCTGGCACCTGAGTTCTTGACAATGCAGCCACAGACAAGTAGGGAAATGCACTTTCTTCTGAAATGACAACTCTATTGTCTCTGGGAGGGAATGTTTCTCATATTGTTCTGGCTCTTTGCACTAATGGTCCTTCTCTGCTGTGAAAAAGTAAAACCACAGGATCCACAGGGGACCTCTCTGTCCATTTATACAACTGTGCATCCCTTGGTTCCATGTTGTATTATGATCAAGGTTGTATTTATTTTGTAATTTCTGAGTTTGGAGCCAGTGAAGTGTAAAGCATTCTACCAACCAAGAATCCAGTATACAACTAGGATTCTGGGAGGCAGGGATGGAAAAAATAAAACCAGGATTCCCAATCCTATTCACAGCTATTCTGCCCCTTTAGGAAGGGAAAAGCTAGGAAAATAAAATTTAAAGCTGAAAACTTTGATTTGCTCTCTCTGTTTAGTCAGTAGAATGGCACCATGGTCCCTGCTGATCCAGACCAAGATTAACTTTGCGGCGGCTTGCTCGGTCGGTAGAGGTGGGGTCTGGCTGCGGACGAGGGGTCGGTCCAGCTCTGGATGAGGGGTCGGTCCAGCTCTGGACGAGGGGTCGGTCCCGCTTGGGACGAGGGGTCGGTCCCGCAGCAGAAGAGGGGTCGGTCTCACAGGGGTTGCGCGGTTCGGCTGACGGGGTCGCCTGGCGAAGCCGGCGACGAAGGGGTCGCCCGGAGAAGCAGGCGACGAACTGGGGACAAGGGAGGCCAGGCCCTTGTCGGGGGCTCTCAGGACTGGAGGGCGCACGGCAGAAGAACTACCGCGGAGACAAGGTAAACACGCAAGTCCACTTTACTGAGGGAGAGGCAACAGTTTTATAGGGGCTGGGGAAGGCTGATTGGTCGAAGCCACGCCCTGTTCTGATTGGTTGCCGGCGAAAGGTCAGTGGGCGGTACTGGACGGGGGAGGGGTGGTGGTTAGGGATTGGCTGTCGCTGTTGCTGGGGGAAGGGGCAGGGTTTAGGGATTGGTGGCTGCTGTTGCTGGGGTGGAGGGCAGACTTGAGTTTCCCGCCCACGCCTGGCTGTTGCTGCTGTCGGGGGAGGGGAAAAGGGCAGACTGGATTTTTCCGCCCACGCCTGGCTATTGCTGCTGTCGGGGGAGGGGAAAAGGGCAGGCTGGATTTTTCCGCCCACGCCTGGCTGTTGCTGCTGTTGGGGGAAGGGAAAAGGGCAGACTGGAATCTTCCGCCCTGCGCCTGCGCAGGGAGAAAGAAGAAGAAGGGTGCCGCCCTACAAGGCATCGTGTGGTGCTATCCAGGAGGAGGGGCGGCTGCGGAAGCATGGCTGCCGAGAAGGGGAGACCCGAGGGCACTCTGCGCCCATGCCGAGCTTCCTTCAGGGGTGGCGGTGAGTCTGACCAGCCACCCTATTATGGGGGCAGCGGCTTGGCCTGCCGCGGCTGCTCCCCCGCCAGGCCAGCAAACCACACTTCATCCCGAGGGGTGACCGCAAACTTGATCAGTGCTATCTCCCCACATGAAGCAGGATGTGTTAGTGAAGCCACAGACCCTTCTTCAGAGTCAATAATAATCCAGGGCTATGGACCATCTAACACCCTGGGCTCTAAACAGCAATGGGATTCAGGCATGACATCCAGTCCCTGGGTATTCTGTTTAATTTATTGGGATAATTCTTAGACATGGCCACCTGTTTTCCTTTAATTTCTCTATAATATTCCATACATCTATTACTCATCTTGTCCCCAGATCAGTGATGCTAGGGTCTTAGTATCAGAGGGACTATTATGACAGCTCATTTGTGGCAGTGGAGAGTTTTGACTAGTGTAGATTTTGGTGGCAAGTGCTTGAGGATAATGCGTCTTAGTATATCTATTGTATTGTAATTTTCACCAAACCCAAGTATAGGAAATATTGTCCAGGGTAGAACCTGAGTAAGAGTTTTGTGGGGGAAGCCTTTTTATTCCCTTACAAATCAGGCTGGCTCCCTCTGCTGCCAATAATCTCCGTGTACTTATGAAATTCAGTTTGAATGGTTTAATGAAATTCCAGGTAGTGTTAAAGCAATGATATAAATTTATAATTGTGAAATTGGCATAATAAATGATTTTACTAACCATCTTGATTTATTGAGCTCCCATTTTATCCAGGGAGTTATAGGGAAGAAATGGAGGTTAACTGAAGTGAGCTGGCATCCCAACAATCCTTTGCAGTACTGATAAAATCCCCAGCCCTAGCCTGAGGAGAAGAAGTCAAGCTGACACCAGCAAGGCTGATCTTCACCAGAGAGCCACAATCTTACTTCAGTATCCTGCTTGCTGATTATCACACGGTCTCAAGGACACGCTGTTCAGAGAGCCCCACAGCCTTGTAATGTATAGGAAGCATGGAAAGCATGGACAGCACAAAGCAAGAATAAACCATGTCTCTTTACTTCTCCCCATTCCCCACATACCTTCCCTTTTTCTCAAGCAGACATATAAGCTGCTCCCACACCTCAAACTTTTGAGCAGAAACTTCTTGGTGCTCCTCCTGCGTTAATACAATAACTAGCTCTGCACTCCCTTTATAAACCTATTTTATTTTCAGCACAACATAATCAAGCAAGTTTACATATCATGTCTTATATTTGGCACCTTGATCAAATAAATTTCTTATGGGGTAATTCCACAAAATGCCTAAAGCCATGGTCTTTTTCCAAGAAGTTACTAATGAGTGAGGAGGAACATTGCTATAATGGGAAAAGGATATTCTTGGGAGGAACAACCAGGAGAAAAAGATCAATAAAAATTTGTCCATTGTAAGACATTTTTGGCTATTCTGGACCCCTTGCCCTTCCAAATAAATTCACTTACTGGCTTTTTGATTTCCTCAAAAAAGGGTGTTGTGATTCTTATTGGGATTGTGTTGAATCTGTAAATCAGTTTTGGTAGAATTGACACCCTAATATCTATCTAGTCTTCCATGCCATGGATACAGAATGCCCTGCCATTTATTTAATTCTTCTTCAGTTTCTTTTAGTAATGTTTTATAGTTTTCTGAGTACTTGGTTAAGTTTATTCCTAAATATTAGATTGTTTTAGTTGCTATAATAAATGAAATTTTTTCTGGTTTTCTCCTCAGATAGCACCTAAGTAGTGTATAGAAACACTACTGATTTTCACATATTAATCTTGTATACTGCCACTTTGAAAAACTTGTCTATAAATTATAGCAGCTTTTTTTCTCTCCCCTTCCCCCCTCCCCCCATTGTCAGCTCTCTGTGTACATTTGCTGTGATTTTGCTGTGTCTGCTTGCATTCTTGTCAGTGGCACTGGGAATCTGTGTCTCTTTTTGTTGCATCATCTTGCTGCATCAGCTCTCCATGTGTGTGGCACCACTCCTGGGCTGGCTGCAATTTTTTTCATGGGGCAGTTCTCCTTCCACGTGGGGCTCCCCTACACAGGGGACACCCCTGCATGGCATGGCACTCCTTGCACGCATCAGCACTGCGTATGGGCCAGCTCAGCACATGGTTCAGAAGGCCCGGTGTTTGAACCCTGGACCTCCCATGTGGTAGGTGGATGCACTATAAGCTGAGCCAAATCTACTTCCCAATTCTAGTAGCTTTTTTGAGGATTTTCATCCCTCTCTTTGTGAAGACAAGGCACACATATATATGCATATACTTTTATTTATTTATTTACATACAATACAAACACACATATATATTAATATACACGCACATAATATAAACATATACGTACTTTTCCACATAGTTGTTTAGTGTCATTTCTACCTAATACTCTGTAAAATGGGTTTTAAAATGTAATTATCAAGAAGTCCTGAGCCTTCATACTTTGAGGAGGACCACAGAGTTGGTGACTGGGTCAACCTCACAAGTGGCTCAGCACTGAGAGGAGCAGTGGCATTTTAATGCTCATTCATGTACATATTCCCTGTACCCTGTATATTATTGTGTAGGCAGCTGCTCCTGTTGTGGAACACACAAGTATATTTGGAATACTGCCCTTCTTTATTTCTGTCCCATTCTTTAAAAACCTCAGACATTTGTGGATCTAGAATCCTAGCTGGCATCCTACTCTCCCTTTCCTCTGGCCTCAGGAACTGCAGACACATGGTTTTGCCACCATCTCTCTGGCTTCTTTTAGGGGCTTGCAGGCTCCCAGAGTTCAGAAAAAGGACTTTCTGTTTTTGCCCTTTCTTTTCTTTGTCCCTCTCTCCTCATCATGGTGGCTTTATAATTCATACTATATTCTTCTCCATATTTACTTTCCCATTTCATTATAGGTGCTCCACTTTTTTATTCCTATAACTCTATATACTTACATGAGTTTACTACTAAGTCTTCTAGGTTTTATACAGTTATTCTGCTAAAACTTTTACTATCAATATTACTATTACACCTTTTCCTTTCTTAACTCGTTTACTTTCCCTGGCCCTAATCTGTTTCCTTTGAGAGAACTTAGACAACAAGGAAATAGAATAAGAACAACAGAGTGTCAAAGAGGAAACTTAACAAAGACACAAAAATAGCAACTAAATAAAACCCAAGACTAGAGTGAAAAGCTAATCAACTGAACAACCCCATCAAGATAAAATGATGACCAGATAGCAACAAAAAATTACAAAACATAACCAATACTCAGGAAGACATGACCCAGTCCAATGAACAAACTAAAAACCAGGAAGAGGAGCAGAACATTGAGTAATTAATCAAAGCTGACCAAACAAATATCATGGACCAAATTAATGAAGTGAAGGAAGAGATTAAGGATAAGAAAACACATGGAGAGCATACTGAAGAAACTGTAAGCATACAGAAAAGATAACAGATATGAGGGTGATAAATGGCACAATCCAATAAATCAAAAATACACTCTCAGCAGACAATAGATTTGAAGAGGCAGAGGAAAGAATTAGTGATGTGGAAGACAGTAAATCTGAAATCAAACAGGTACCAGAAATGATAAATAAAAAGATAGAAAAAATCCAGCAGGGACTTAGGGATTTGAAAGACAACACAAAACACGCAAAGATACACACTACAGGCATCCCAGAATGAGAAGAAAAGGAAAAGGGAACATACGGGTTATTGAAGGAAAGAATGGGTGAAAACTTCCCACACCTATTAAGGGAGATGGATGTACATGTCCAGGAAGTGCAGCACACCCCAAACATTATAAATCCCAACAGGCCGACTCCAGGACATACACTTCACAAATTATCCAATACTCAAGACAAAGAGAAAATACTGACGTCCACAAGAGAAAAGAGAACCATCACATACAAGATTAGCTCAATAAGATTAAGTGCTGATTTCTCATCTGACACCATGGAGGCAAGAAAGCAGTGGTATGACATAGTCAAGGTATGAACAGAAAAAAATTTCCAACCAAGAATACTACATCCAGCAAAGCCGGCATTCAAAAATGATGGAGAGTTCAAAGTGTTCACAGAGAAATAGAAGCTAAGAGAGTATGCCAATAAGAAGCCTGCTCTTTAAAAAAATATTAAAAGGAGATTTACAGGTTAAAAGAAAAAAAAATAGTAGAGACAGGGTTGGAGGAGAGCGTAAGAACAACTAAAAAGACAAAAAGAGAAATAAAAACAACATATGACATAAATCCAAAGAAAATATGGCTAATGTAAGTAATTCCTTGAGAGTAATAACACTAAATGTTACTGGATTAAGCTCACCAGTCAATAGACACAGATTTGCACACAATGCATAAGGAAATATGACCCATCCATATGCTGTCTACAAGAATCCCTCCTTAGACCCAAGGATTTAAGGAATTTGAAAGTGAATGGCTGGAAAACAATCTCACAAGCAAACAATAACAAAAAAAGGGCAGGAGTAGTATACTAATATACAAAATAGACTTCAAAGGCAAAATGATTGTGAGAGACACCTATATATTAGTAAAACAGGTAATCTTTCAAGAAGAAAGAACAATCATAAACATTTATGCACCTAACCAGGGTGCCTCAAATACATGAGGCAAACACTGGAAAAACTAAGGGGGGGAAGAGGTGCCTGTACAATTATAATGGGGGACTTTATACACCATTATCACCATTAGACAGAACATCTCAACAGAGAATCAGTGAAGAAACAAAGACTTTGAATAATATATTAGAGGATCTGGACCTAATAGATGTAGACAGAACACTACACCCAAATACAGCAGGATATACATTCTTCTCAAGCACACATGGATCATTCTCCAACTCAGACAACTTGTTGGCCACAGAGAATGTCTTAATGAATTCAGAAAGACTAAAATCATACAAAACAACTTCTCTGACCACAATGGAATGAATCTTGAAATCTGCAGAGAACCAGACCATGCACAAAGATATGGAAGTTAAGCAACACACACTTAGATATACATTGAGCCAAGGAGGAAATCTCTGAAGAAATCAGTAACTACCTTACAACTAATGAAAATGACAACACAACGTATCAAAATTTATTGGATGCAGCAAAATCTGTACCAAGTGGGAAATTCTAGCCATAAATTCATATATCAAAAAAGGAGAAAGAGCTCAAATGAAAGACCTAAATTCATAGTTGAAGATTAGTAAACAACAACAACAACAAACTAATCCCAAAGGAAGAAGAAAGAAAGAAAGAACAAAGATTAGAGCAGAACTAAATGAAGTAGATACTAAGAAAGCTCTAGAAAAAATGAAACAAAGAGCTGGTTCTTTTAGAAGATCAAAAAATTGACAAACCCTTAGCTAGACTAATAAAGGAAAAAAGAGAGAAGATGGAAACACACAAAATAAGAAATGAGAAAGGGGATATCACCACTGACCTCACAGAAATAAAGAGTATCATAAGAGGATACTTTGAAAAACTATATGTCAACAAGAAGGGCAATTTGGAGGAAATGGACAAATTCCTAGAAACATATAAGCAGCCTACATTGATCAAAGAAGAAATTGATGATCTCAACTAACCAATCACAAATAAAGAGAGAATCAGTCATTAAAACCTCCCAACTAAGAAGAGCCCAAGGCCAGATAATTTCACAGGTGAATTCTACCAAACGTTCTGGAAAGAATTAACCCAAACTTGCTTAAATTCTTCCAAAAAATTGAAGTAGAAGGAACATTGCCTAACTAATTCTATGATGCCAACATTACCCTGATACCAAAGTCAAACAAAGACACACAAGACCACAGGAAAGGAACATTACAAACCAATGTCTCTAATGAACCTAGACACTAAATCCTCAACAAAATACTGCTAATTGTATTCAACAACACATCAAATGAAGTATACACAATGACCAAGTGGGTTTCATCCCGAGTATGCAAGGATGGTTGAACATAAGAAAATCAATCAATGTAAAACATCATATAAATAGATCGAAAGAAAAAAATCACACAATCATATCTTTAGATGCAGAAAAAGCATTTGAAAAAATACAGCACCCTTTCCTGATATAAACTCTTCAAAAGATAGGAATAGAAGGAAACTTTCTGAAGTGATAAAGGGCATATATGAAAAACCCACAGCTAACATCACACACAATGTTGAAATCCTAAAATATTTCCCTCTAAGATCAGGAACAAGACAAGGATGACCACTATCATCCCTTCTGTTTAACATTGTGTTAGAAGTACTTCCTCGAACACTGAGGCAAGAAACAGATATAAAAGACATTCAAATTGGAAAGGAAGAAGTCAAAATTTCATTATTTGCAGACAACATGATCCTATACATAGATAGGCCTGAGAAATTTACAACAAAGCCTTTAGAACTTATAAATGTGTTCAGTAAAGTCGTGGGTTATAAGATCAATGTACAAAAACTGGGAACATTTCTGTACACCAATAATGTACACAATCTGAGGAGGAAATCAAGGGGGAAAAACATTTACAATAGTAAATAAAAAACCAAATCCCTAGGAATAAATTTAACTAAAGATGTAAAAGACTTATACACAGAAAACTACACCAAACTGTTAAAGGAAATCAAAGAAGACTTAAATAAATGGAAGAATACTCCCTATTCATGGGTAGGAAGACTAAATATCATTAAAATGTCTATTCTACCCAAACTGACCTACCTATTTAATGCAATCCCAATAAAAATCAACACAGCATTTTTTAATGAACTGACAAGGGTAATTATGAAATTTCTTTGGAAGGGAAAGATTCCCCAAATAGCCAAAGACATACTCAAAGGAAAAATGAAATCATAGGAATCACACTACCTGATGTTAAAACATACTGCATGGTTGATGAATGTGATTCTCCTGTTTGGAGTTGTAGGCACTCTTGGTTCCCTGTTGTGGTGGTTGACCATCTTCACCTCCCTGTTAACTGACCTGGGTAAGTCCAATGAACCAAAGAGTAGGAGTTTTGACAGTGCTGAGGCTCAGAGCCCAGCTGGAACATGGCTAGTCCAGAGATTCAAGTCTCCTGGGTATACACCAACCCCTGCGCCAACCACAGGTTTTGTAAAAATGACAGAAGAGGCCTGTGTAGAAAGGCCACATCTGAGGGAATCAGACTTGGCCCAGTGGATAGGGCATCTGCCTACCACATGGGAGGTCCATGGTTCAAACCCAGGACCTCCTTGACCTGTGTGGAGCTGGCCCATGCACAGTGCTGATGCACAGGAGTACCATGCCACATAGTGGTGTCCCCCACATAGGGAAGCCCCACATGCAAAGAGTATGCCCCGTAAGGAGATCTGCTCAGTGTGAAAGAAAGTGCAGCCTGCTCAGGAGTGGTACTGCATGAACAGAGAGGTGACACAACAAGATGATGCAACAAAAAGAAACACAGATTCTTGGTGCCACTGATAAGGATAGAAGCGGCCACAGAAGAACACACAGTGAATGGACACAGAGAGCAGACAACTGGGGGGTGGGGGAGAAAGGGAGAGAAATAAATAAAAAATAAATCTTTTTTTTAAAAAAAGGGCACATCTGAATCCAGCTGCACACATTCAGGAACACAAATTCCAAAGTAAGGCCCACTGACAAGGCATTGAACCACAGAGCCAACTGCCATGACCATAGAACCTGTGTGTCTCCATGGCCCTCAGGAACACTAGTACCTGGAGTTGTATCTACTTTGGCTGTCTCTGGGATCCTGCTGAGGTGTGCATGAGCATTACCACTCTGATGACCTCCCAGTTCTTTTTTGAAGATGCTTAGCCATATAAACTCATTCTCTTTACCATTTTTCCCTTTTATTCAAGGTCTTTTTCTTGTTGCATCACTAGTTAGTGATTGGTAGTAATCCTTCAGCACAAAGAAGCCTCATCCCTGGGAGTCATGTCCCTCAGTGGGGGAAGGAAATGCATTTATATGCTGAGTTTGGCTTAGAGAGTGGCCATATTTGAGAAATATGGAAGCTCTCAGAAGGTAACTCTTAGGCACGCTCCATCTCTAGGCCTAGTTGAAATTTCAGGCACACAGTCTCATAAGCATAGTCTTCAGCATCAAGAGCTCATCATTGGGCCATCCTTCTTCACTGGTCTTTGCCCTTGCACTTGTGGGATTGTTGCTGTTCCATTGGGGAATGTGGCAGAGCTTCCCTGGCTAGGAACTCAGTACTCTGTCAGTTGTCATTTGTAACTGTAACTACTTTGAAGATACCCAATGAATATCCAAACATTTTTCTATACCTTATATACATGCCCTAGAGAACTCCTTCCCAATAATGTGTCCCACATCAATAATTCCCACACCAGCCTTCCTCCCCTGCCATAATTAAACACCTCTGTGGTACAAAACAACCTCAGAAATGAAGACTATTAAATTGCTAAATTCAATTAATAGGAAAATGAAATAGTAATGATAGGTTTAAAGATTAGGAATAGAATATATCCTAATTTAGAAAAACTAAAGTAAAAATAAATTGGGGTATTAAAAAATGAAAAATATCATTACACTTTGTTTTTGACATTTTGCCTTTCATCACTGTATAGGTGTTGCCCTGTACATAAAGAGGCAAGGCAGTTTCTTTCATTTCTTCCTCTGTGCCTACATCCTTTTTTTTTTCCTCCTAATTTTTTATTAGGCTTCAAAAAAGTTTTAGATCACAGTAGAGTCATACATACAATGTAGGGGACCCCCAAATATCCAACATCTAACCCTTTTCCCCCTTCCCCAGGAATCTTTTTACTTGTTAATGTTATATTTGCTGTAGATTATGTACAGATATTGAAACATAGCTATCAAACAAGGTTCCCTTTTGGTTTACATTATGATTTACATTTTAGACTGTACAATTTTTTAAATTTTTAGTTATATTTTGGTTTACATTATAGCCTATATAAACTTTTATACATTTTTGGTGAAATTTAACATGTCCTATATCCATCATTGCACAATCCTGTGGAATACTTCCATTGCCCCCCAGCTACCCTGCTTCTATCTATTCTATTCTTCTCTTCCCCTCCCCTTAGGGCCCATAGTGACAACCAAGCTTCACTGCTTGAAGTACTAGATTCGCAGATGCTCAACCATGTGAGATCTAAGCCCCTCTTGATATAGAGGTGGAGTGGACATCACCTTCCCAGGGTCCACAGGATGGAGGCATAAACTATGGATTACAGTGGACTTACTGTTATTCTACTATAGAACTGTTGTGACTAGTAATGGAAGAGACTGTGGCATTTATGTGGAGAAAGTGGCCACGGTAGTTGATAAGGGCAGTGAGAAGGAAGAAGAGATGTGATGTGGGGGCATTTTTCAGGGCTTGGAATTGTCCTAAATGATATTGCAGGGACAGATGCTAGACATTATATATCCTGCTATAACCCACTGAATGTACTGGGGAAGAGTGTAAACACCAATGTAAACTGTAATCCATGCAGTGCAGCACTGCTCTAAGACATATTCACCAAATGCAATGGATGTGCTGCAATGATGGAGGTAGTGGTTGATGTGGGAGGAGTGGGGTGGGGTGGGGGGTGGGGTATGTGGGAAACTCATTTTTTAATGTAACATTTTTTGTTATCTATGTATTGTCAAAATAAAAAATAAAAAAACAAATGCTCATTTGAAAAAATGTATTCACCAAATGAATGTGCCTCAGTGATGAAAGAGGTTGTTGATGTGGAAGGAGTGAGGGGAGTGGGGTATGGAATATGGGGGAACCTCTTATATTTTTTAATGCAAACATTTTTTGTGATCTATGTATCTTTTTAAACATCTATTAAGTATTTTATAATTTTTTTAAAAAAATACAAAGCTATAGTTGTTGAAACAGCATGGTATTGGCACAAGGATAGACATACTGAACAATGGAACCCAAGTGAGAGTTCTGATATTGATCCTCACATATACGGAAATCTGATATTCAACAAGGCCATGAAGCCTACTCAGCTGGGAGAGAATGGCCTCTTCAACAAATGGTGCTGGGAGAACTGGATATCTATATGCAAAAGAATGAGGGAGGAATATCATCTCACACCTCATGCAAAAATCAATTCAAGATGGATCTAAGACCTAAATATAAGAGCCATGACCATAAGGACCTTGGAAGACAATGTAGGGATGCACCTACAGGAAATTGTAATAGGAAATGGCTTCAGGAACTTCATACCCAAAGCATGAGCAGTAAAAGAAAAAGTTGGTAAATCAGACCTGTTCAAATTAAATCTTTTGCACCTCAAAGGAGTTTATCAAGAAAGTGAAAAGATAGCCTACGCAATGGGAGAAAATATTTGGTAACCATCTATCTGATAGGAGCTTAATATCCAGCATATATAAAGAAATCCTGTATCTCAAAAAGAAAGAGGCAAACAACTCACTTAAAAAATCAGAAAGAGATTTGACCAGATCCTTCTCCAAAGAAGAAATACAAATGGCTAGAAAGCACATGAAAAGATGCTCAACATCACTAACTGTTAGGGAAATGCAAATCAAAACTACAATGAGATACCATCTTTCACTCATTAGACTGGCAGCTATTAAAAAAACTGAGGACTACAAGTGTTGGAGAGGATGTAGAGGAATGAGAACCCTCATCCTCTGCTGGTGGGAATGTAGAAATATCCAGCCCTTGTGGAGGATGGTTTGGTGGTTCCTCAACAAACTACCTATAGATTTCCCATATGACCCAGCAATACCACTGCTGGATCTATACCCAGAAGAACTGTAAACAAGGACACAAACAGATATATGCACACCAATGTTCATAGCAGCATTATTCACTATTGGCAAAAGTTGGAATCAACCCAAATGCCTATCAGCAGATCAATGGATAAATAAAATGTGGTATATACATACAATGGAATACTATTCATCTGTAAGAAGGAATATAGTACTAACACATGGGATCATATGGATGAATCTTGAGGCCCTTAGGTTGAGTGAAGCAAGCCAGGTATTAAAGGACAAATATTATATGACCTCTCTGATATGAATTAAGCAAATCAAGCTGCCTCAGAGAGCTAGAGACTGGAAGACAGACTTATAGAAAATACGGGGGAGAAGAAGGTAGTGAGCTGTCGCCTACATGGACGAAATCTATGATAAAGTGGAGGTAAGTACTTGTGCAGTGAAGGGTTAAGGCAGGGGCATAGGGATACTATTGGTTTGACTTTGCAGGCTTGAGGTGGGTCTCGGGTTGGGAGGATGGGTCAGATAGTCCATGGAATTGGGTGGCAGGTTTGGGGGAGAGCAGATGAACACGGGAGATTGTCAGGTACATGGCTGAAGCTATAATGTTGAGAAACCTCTTTAGAAATTATAATAAGGAAGGGTTAGTGGTTTAAGGGGATTGATGGGGGACATCTGGCACAGGGTGCACCTGGGGCAGGCTTCTAGGGAGTGTGTGAGTGCTCATCTTGTCATAGTGTGTTATATCAGTGAATGGAGACCTATACAATGAGCAGGAATGGGTTGTACCCCCATCGTGGGGAGGTCTGATGTTCTCAAACAGGGGAGGGTGTGTCTCAAGAGCATGGGTGGCTCTCAGTGGGGGAGGGCAGAAGTGTGTTACACTCTCAGCATTGTTGCAAGTATCTATGAATCTTGTCCTTCAAGCAGTGAAGCTTGGTTGTCACTGTGAGCCCTGAGGGGAGGAGGAGAGAGGAATAGACTAGATGGAAGTGGGTGTAACCAGGGGGCAGTGAAAGTGTTCCACAGGATCGTGCCATGATGGATATAGGCCATGTTAAATTTCACCAAAAATTGATAAAAGTGTATAGTCTAAAATGTAAAACACAATGTAAACCGTAATGGAACCATGGTTCATAGCTATGTTTCAATATCTGTACATCAGTTGTAGCAAATATAACATCCACATGTAAAAAGATATTTGCTAGGGAAGGGGGAAATGGGTGTAATGTTGGGTGTTTTGGAGTACCCTATATTGTATCTGTGACTTTATGGTGACCTGAAACTGTTTTGAAGACATTATATAAAAATAAAATAAAAAATAAATAGATGAAAGGCACTGAGGAAGGAATGGAAGAGATTGCCCTGTCATTGTACATACAGGAGAACACCTATTCCAGTGATGAAAGGCAAAACATCAAAAAAATTTATGACAATTTTCATTTTTTAATAACCCTATTTATTTTTTCATTTTATTTTAATTTTTCTAAATTATTATTTTTTTGCTTCTAATCTTTAAACCTATCATTACTATTTCATTTTACTATTAATTGAATTTGCAATATATTAGACTTCATTTTTGAAGAAGTTTTGGATCACAGAGGGGTTTCAGCTATGGCAGGGGAGGAGCACTGATGTGGGATATCATTGATGGGAGATGCATGGATGGGAGGTAGTTCTCCAGGGCATGAATATAGGTTATGTAGACATGTTTGAATGTTTGTTGGGTATTGACATAATGGGTAGTTTCACACAACAACTGAGGAAGTGCTGAATTTCCATCCAGGGAGCTCTGTTGCATTCCCCAATGGCACAGGAACAATCATCCAAGTGGAAGGACAAAGACCAGTGAAGAAGGATGATCCAATGATGGGCTCTTGATACCGGTAAGTATGCTTACGCAGACGCACTTGAAATTTCAACTTGGCCTAGAGCTGCAGGGTGCCTGAAAGTTACCTCCTGAGAGCCTCCGTGTTGCTCAAATGTGGCCACTCTCTAAGCCAAACTCAGCATACAAATGCATCAACTTCCCCCCAGCATGGGACATGACTCCAGAAGATGAGCCTCCCTGGTGCCTAGGGATTACTACCAAGCACCAGCTAGTGATGCAACTAGAAAAATGACCTTGAATAAAAGGGGGGAATGTTAAATACAGATGAGTTTATATGGCTAAGAGTCAGGAGGTTATCAGAGGTTATGCACATCTCAGCAGAATCTCAAAGAAAGCCAAAATAGATACAACTCCAAGAAATGGTGCTCTTAAAGGCTTTGGAGACACCCACATCCTACAGTCATAGCTGATGGCTCTGGAGTTCAGTGCCTTGCCAGTGGGCCCTACTTTGGAATTTGTGCTCCTGCATGTGATGGTTGGACTCAGATGTGACTTCTCTATACATGTCTATTCTCTCCCTTTTTTTGAACTTGTATTTGGCACTGGAGTTGGTCTATACCCAGGAGACTTGAATCTCTTGAATTTCCATGTGCCAGCTGGGCCCTGAGCCTCAGCAGAGTTGCAAAACCTACTTTCCAGTTTGTTGGATATACCCAGGTCAGCTAACAAGGAGGTGAGGATGGTCAACCACCCCACCAAGGAAATGAGAGAGGCTACAAGTGCAAGCAGGAAAATCCCATCCACCACCCATGTGGGATTAAGTCCCCTCTCAATTTAGAGGTGGACTGGGCATTGCCATCAGTAGGTCCTCAGGATGGAAGAATTAAATTTAGATTAGAATGGACTTAACTGATATTCAAGTATAGAATTAATGTGACTCTAGCAAGGCAAGAAATTATATCATTGATGTGGTGACAGTGGCCATGGAAGCTGCTGAAGGCAGAGAGAGGGAAAAAGAGGTGTGGAATGGGGAAATTTTTGGAACTTGCAGTTGTCCTGAATGATATTGTAGGAACAGATGCAGGATATTACTTATCCACTGAATGGACTGGGTGAGAGTGTACAGTATAAAATAAACTATAATCCATGCTTGTAGCAGTGCTCCAAAATGTATTCATCAAATGCAATCAATGTACCACACTAATGAAAGAAGTTGCTCATGTGGGAGGAGTAGGGGTGTGGGGAATGGGGTATATGGAAACCTCATATTTTTTATGGTAACATTTTGTGTGATTTATGTATCTTTAAAAAATGATAATTTTTAAATGATCTTTTTACAAAAAGGAAAAAGCTGAAGCTGAAGATAATATATTTAAACTGGTACAGAAATTTGATTTTAATTAGCCATGTTCTGAATTTTAGATTGTAGGTCTTTTGTAGACATTTTCCTTCACTTTGCAATTGGGACCAGAATCACTTGAAGATCTGGACCTGCAGAGGCAGTGGGAAACTTACTCCTTGATCAGAAGTGCTTGCCTCTGAGTAAAAGTCTTTCTTTGAGATGAGTCACAGAGTGGCAATGTTTTACTCAACCTTTCCACTATAGGGAAACAGCATGTCTTTGTTTTTAAACTGTTTCCCATAATGTTTTCAATATTTTGTTTATAACTTAGAAATTGTGAGAAGCTGTATTTGATTTTTAAAAATAAGTGAAGATAAATCTGATTGAAAATATATGTAATGTCAGCTCTCTAAAAGAAAAAGTGTCATCCTCTTATTTTTTTCAATGTAACATTGTGTGTGATCTATGTATCTTTTTAAAAAGGAAAGACAATAGAAAATATACTTTAAAAATAATATAATGGAGATAGGCACATTTTATTTTCAGTGTCTTTCCCCCACTGACCACCTCACTGATGAGCAGCTGGGCTGTCAGTTGCTTGTGGGTTCCAGGCAGAATGTTGGGGAGTTCTCTGGGGTTTGTTGTGGATACAGGGTTACTGGGCAGAGTCCTGTGGTGGCATCAGTGCCATGGAGGGCCTGTAGTGCTCTGTGGAGCTTGTCATTTGGAAGATCCTAGGGAAGCTTTGAGAGGTGGTGATGGAGAGCAGTGGCACTACTCCATACCTCACATTCCACAGCCTCCAGTGGGATGTGGGGGCATTTCAATCTTTTGTCAGCATTCTGGGGTGTCTCCTCCTGTTCAGAGTTGAGCAGTCTGTTCGAAGTCGACTTTATATAAAACATGAAAAACAGCTTGCAGACACACTAGCTACACTGATGGTCAAGAAATGTCAACTTCTTGATAAGATGAGCGCTGCTAACAGGAGGTATGCAGAGACTAAGTCATCTTTAGAGGAAGCTAGGCTAGGGAAAGTGACTTTAAGAATGCCCAGCCTCATTGACACCTACAGAAAGGCTAAGGGAACAACAGCAGTGTTGATGGAGGAATTAACTTCCGTGGTCCTAGAACTACAGGAAGAAAGATCCAGATGTTCCAAACAGGAAGATGAGATGAAGAAGATGCTGAAAACACTGAAGGCACAAGAAGAGGTCATGAGGACCACCGCAGCACCAGGTGCTTTTCCATACTCAGTGCGTTTGGAATCCCTTCCCCTCCCTGATGGTCCCTCCTGCAGCAGTGGGCCTGGGTCGGTCTTAAAGCAGCACTGAGCTTCTGCTCCCCTCAGGCCTGTAGAGCCACCTGGCAGGAATGACCCTCTCCAATTCTTCCATCAGAGAGTTTTTGAGGGCAGTGGATCAATGGAACTTCCTCCATGGGCTGGAGTTTCTCTATTTACCTCCTGGACACACAAGTGATTTCTTCCATAGTCAATTCCTCCTTCAGTCATACAGAGTTTGGACTTGAGGGGTACAGGAAATATGGGACTTTCTCTTGACAGAAACTCAACATGAAAGAAGTAACTCTACTGACAAGATTGTTTATATATTTAAGAGACTGCTTAAGAGACTTCTGTATATGTTTATGTATGTTCATTTATTTCTTTATTAATCTGTTCACATATTTACATTATAATTTTTATGTTGATCTTATGAGTATAAACTTTCTTTCATTTTTTTAATCTATATAATATCTACTATATACATAATTTGAACATATATGTAGTTCACTAATGACTCATTTAATAATATAAACTTAACAGAGTATTTAACAAGAAACCAAAGTTGTAAGTAAATGTAAAATTTACTTAAATTTTTAATAGATGTAAAATAAAAATAAAAGAATTTTCTTCCTTGGGAAGAAGATATACAGTATACTTACAAAGAATGTTATATAATTCCATAGTATATTTGAAAATAATAAAGAATAAAAATTTAGAAGTGATATCCTCACATGGAGAGGTTTTTATTCCCTTCTGAGAGTGCTGCAGTATGGGTTCTCTGAGCAGAAAGAAATCCCTCTTGGACAATATCAGAAAATCTCCACTCCCCATTCCACACCCATCTTTCACTCCTGCTTTCCATTTAAATGACACACCTCAAAGGAATGCTGAGGGAATAGCATGGATCTCCTTTCCCAGAGAAACAGCTGGCATCCCTAAGATAATAATTCTAGTCATATCTAATCATGCTGTGGGAAACAGTGAGCAAAAACTGGAGGCTTATAATGACTACTGAGGAAAGCAACAATTGACACTCAGCATTTGAGGCATCCACATGACATAAATGAACCAATAGTTTTCTCTATTTCTCCCCAAAATAGAGAAAACTGGGGTTGTTGTGGGGGTAGATCAGTGATGACAGGAAAATCCTTGTCTCTGTGGAGCTGATATTTTAGGAAAGAATGGAAGCTTCAACAGGAAACTAAAGAGAATATATGGCATGTCAGGAAATGTTAAGGGTGATGAAGAAGCATAAGTAGGGAAGCTGGGGAGTGAAGTTTTGGGAGAAAAGGGGGCTCATGGAGGTGCAGGACAGACAAGCTTGGAGGAACAGGTATCTGAGTAGTGAGGGAAACTGGCAGAAGCATTGAAGGATGAGGGGCATAATGAATATCAGTATGTCTCTCTGTGGCACTGCTCTCAGGGCTTTTCCACATATACTCAGTAGTTGTATTGCAGGCTCACATGGCAAATCTATATTCTACTTTTTTAGGAACTGCCAAACAATCTGCCACAGGGGCTGGGCCACTCTGCATTCCCACCAACAGTGAATAAGTGTCCCTACCTCTCCACATCCTCTCCAACTCATGTAATTCTCTGTCTTTTCAGTATTGGTCTATCTAATAGGTGTGAAATTATATCTCATTATAGTTTTGATTGGCAGTTTCCTAATCATTAATAATGTTGAACTTTTTTTGTTTCTTTGTTTTGCCATTTGTATTTCTTCTTTGGGCAAATGTCTATTCAAATCTTTTGCCCACCTTTTAATCATTTGTATTTTTATTGTTGAGTTGTAACATCACTTTAAATATCATGGCTATTGAACCTGTATTAGACATGTAATTTCCAAGTATTTCTTCCCACTGAGTCAGTTGCCTTTTAACCCTTTTGACAAAGTCTTTTGAGGTGCAAAAGTGTTTAATTTTGAGGAGGCCTCATTTATCTGTTTTTTCTTCTGTTGCTTGCGTTTTGGGTGTAAGGTCCAAGAAACCACGACCTACCACAAGGTCTTTAAGATGTTTCCCTGCATTTTTTTTCTAGTAGTTTTATGGTTCTGACTTATCTATTGGGATCTTTGACCAATTTTGAGTTGATTCTTGTATTGTGAGATAGGGGCCCTCTTTCATTTTTTTGGTTATAGATATCCAGTTCTCTCAGCACCATTTGTTGGAAAAACTGTTTTATCCCATGAACATGGACTTCGTAGGTTTGTCAAGAATCATTTGACCATGGGAAGAACATGTGGCTCAAGTGATAAGGCCTCTGCCTACCATATGGGAGGACCCAGGTTCTATGCCTGGGCCTTCTGGTGAAAAAGAAGAGAAAGCATGCTTGTGTGGCAAGCCAGTGCCCACATGGTGAGCCAAGAGCCCACACGGTATGCCAAGTACCCACCTGGTGAGCTGAGTGCCTGCACAGTGAGCTGAGTGCCCATGTGGGTACCTACACAGTGAGCTGAGTGCTCACATTGTGAGCCGAGTGCCCACACAAGTGCCTGCATGGTGATCCAAGTGCCCACATGGTGATCCAAGTGCTCCCATGGTGAGCCAAGTGCCCCCATGGTGAGCTGAATGCTCATGTGAATGCCCATGTGGTAAGCCAATGCCCATGCAGTGAGCCACTGCCTACATGGTGACCTGAGTGCCTGTGCGGTGCCTGCATGGTGAGCCAAGTGCCTGCATGAGTGTCTGTCTAGTGAGCCAGTTCTCGTGTGGTGAGCTGAGTGCCCAGGTGGTGAACCAGTGCCCACATAAGTGAGTCACACAGCAAGGTGATGACACAACAAAAGAGAGGAAGGGGAGAGTCAAGGTGAAGTGCAGTAGAGACCAGGAACTCAGGTGGCACAATTGACAGGGAACCTCTCTCCAATTCAGGGGTCCCCAGAATTGAATCCTGGTGAATCCTAGAGGAGAAAGATGAGAAGACAAAAGGAGAAACAGATACAGAAGATCACACAGTGAATGGACACAGACAGCAAAAACAGCAGGGGAGGGGAGAGGGAGGGGAAGAAGAGAGGAAAAAAAAAACCAGTTGACCATAGAGGTGAGGATTTATTTCTGTACTCTCAATTCTATTCCACTATTGATGTGTCTATCTTTATGCCAGTACCAAGGTGTTTTGACCACTGTACCTTTGTAATATATTTCAGGCTTGGCAGTGAAATGCCTCCCATGTTGCTCTTCTATTCAGGATGCTTTTGGCTATCCAGGTGCACTTTCCCTATGAAATGAATTTCAGTAATTGCCTTTTCTTTCTGTGACATAGGCTGTTGGAATTTTGATTGGTGTTGCACTGAATCTATAAATCGTTTTGGGTAGGATTGACATCATGATATTTTCTTCCTATCCATGACCACAGAATATCTTTCCATTTGTTTAGGTCTTCGTTGTTTCCTTTTAGTATTGTTTTGTAGTTTCCTGTATATAGGTCCTGTACTTCTTTGGAAGTACCCCTTTAGAAGGGGGAAAGCCAGGAGAACATAATTTAAAAAGATGAAAACTTTGACTTGCTCAATCTTTTTAGTCAATACAGTGGCACCATGGTCCCTGTGGGTTAAGATCAAGATAACTTGATCACTGTTATCTCCCCACATGAAGCAAGATGTGTTAGTGATGCCATAGGCCCTTCTTTTGGAGTCCAATAAGTAACCTAGGGTTATGCATCATCTAACACCCTGGCCTCTAAACAGCAATGGGATTCAGGCAAGACATCCAGTCCCTGGGCCATCTGTTTAATCTATTGGGATAATTCTTAGACATGGCCATCTGTTTTTCTTTTCATTTCAATGTAATATTTTGTACATCTATTACTCATCCTGTCCCAAAATCAGTGATGCTAGGGACTTAGTATCAGAGGGACTATTCTGACAGCTCATTTGTGGCACTGGAGAGCTGTGGCCAGTATGGATTGTGGGGGCAAGTGCTTGAGGATTCTGCATCTGAGTAAATACCTATTGTAATTTTCACCAAACCCAAGTATAGGAAATATTGTCCAGAGTAGGGGTTGGGTAAGACATTCATGGGGGAAGACTTTTCATTCCCTTATAAGCCAGTCTGGCTCTCTCTGCTGCCCATATTCTCTGTGTACCCATAAAATTCAGTTTGGATGGTTTAGTGTTAAAGGGATGACATAAACTTATAACTGTGAAATTGGAAAGATAAATGATTTTATGAACCATCTTGATTTGCTTGAGCTTCCATTTTATCCAGGCAGTTATAAAGAAGAAACAGACATTAACTCAAGTGAGCAAACCTACCAATAATCCTTTCAGTGCTTACAAAACCCACAGCCCCAGCATGAGGAGAAGAAATGTAACAGTCGAGCTGACACCAGCAAGGTGTGCTGACCTTCACCAGAGAGTCTTGACCTTAGTTCAGTATCCTGCTGGCTGATTATCAAACAGGGCCCCAAGGATACCCTGTTCAAAGAGCCCCACAGCCTTGTAATGTACAGGAAGCATGGAAAGCATGACAGCACATAGCAAGAGTAAATCGTGTCCCCCTTATCTCTCCCCATCCCCCTATACCTTCCCTTTTTCTTGAGCAGCCATGTAAGCTGCTCCCAGGACTCAAACTTTTCAGCAGAGAGTTTAATGCTTTTTTGCATTAACACTTTAGCTCAGTAACTAGCTCTGCACTCCCTGTATAAATATGTTTCATTTTAGCACAACATAATCAAGCAAGTTTACATATCACGTCTTATATTTGGCATCAAATAAATTTTTTAAGGGATAATCCTACAAACTGTCTAAAAGCCATGGTCTTTTTTCATGAAGTTACTGCTGAATGAGATGGAACATTGCAATAATGGGTGTGAAACTGGAATGGTAAATGATTTTACTAACTATCTTGATTTGCTTGAGATTTCATTTTTCCTAGGACATATAAAGAAGAAATGGAGGCTAACAGAGGTAAACTGATATACCAACAATCCTTTGCAAGGGTGATAAAGCCCCTTGGCACTGCCTGAGAGGAGAAACCATGACAAAGGATTCACGCTGACACTGGCAAGGCTGATTTCACCAGATGGCTACAATCCTACATCCATATACTGCTTGCTGATGAACAAACTGGGCCTCAAGGACAACCTGCCCAAACAGTCCCCATGTCCATGTATCTCACAGAACACAGGTACTAACCATAAATACTGTCCCCTTTATCTCTTACCATTCCCCTACATCTCTCCTTTGTCTCAAGCAGCCATATAAACTGCTCCCTCTCTCACCCCTTTGAGCAGAAACCTCTTTTTAGTGCTGCCCCTGCATTAATGCACTTTAGTTCTATAAACTTCCCCTGCACTCCCTTTAAAGTCTGTGTATTTTATTTTAGCATAATGTGGTAAAAAGATATTCTTGGGAGGAACAACCAGGAGAGAAACATCTTTCCACAAAAATTGGTTCATTGTAAGACATTTTTGGCTATTCTGGGCCCCCTGCCCTACACTTGCAAATTAATTTGATTATGGATTTTTTGATTTCTGCAAAAAAATGCTGTTGGGATTTTTATTTGGATTGTATTTAATCTGTAAATCAGTTTGGGTAGAAATGATATCTTAATGATAGTCTTCCAATCCACGAATATGGAATGCCCTATCATTTATTTATGTCCTCTTTGGTTTCTTTTAGTAATGTCTTGTAGTTTTCTGAGTACATGTCCTTTATGTACTTGGTTAAATTTTTCCCTAAGTATTTGGCTGTTTTAGTTGTTCTTATAAATGAAATTTTTTTCCTGATTTTCTCCTCAAATGGCACATTCAAAGTGTATAGAAATGCTCTTGACTCTTGCATATTAATATTGTATCCCTCCATTTTGCTGAACTCATCCATTAGTTCTAGGAGATTTGTTGTGGATTTTCATCCCTCTCTTTATGCATAAAAGGCACACAAAAATATGTGAATATTTATTTATTTATATATTACAAACAACTATATATACACACCCATAATATAAATATATATGTAATTTCCCCACATAGTTGTTCAGTGCCAGTTCCACCTAATGCTCTGTAAAATGAGCTTTAAAGTGTAATTTTCAAGAACAGTCCTGAGCCTTCACACTTTGAGGAGGACCACAGAGTTGGTCACTGGGTCAACCTCACAAGTGGCTCAGCACTGAGAGTAGCAGTGGCATTTTAATGTTCATTCACGTACATTCCCTGTACCCTGTACTTTATAGTGTAGGCAGCTGCTCATGTTGTGGAACACACAAGTATTTTTGGAATAACCTGCCCCTCTTTATCCTTGTCCCATTCTAAGCACTCCTGACATTTGTGGGTCTAGAATCCTAGCTAGCATCCTACTCTCTATTTCCTCTGATTTAGGGACCTGCAGACACCATGGTTTTCCACCATCTCTCTGGCTTTTTTCTGGGGCTTGCATGATTCCAGGGATCAGAATACATTCTCCACACCTCTCAAATCCCCACCTCCTTCCTCAGCCTCATATCTCAAAGTCAGAGTGGAAAGATACAGAAGTAAAAGAATATACATGCAGAAAATGCATTTGCAATAGGAAAAAATTAAGCCCACACACAGAGTAAAGTGGAGGCAAGAGAGAAAAGCAGACACAAAGAAATATAGTGGTAGGATGCCTGGGAATATGGTAGACTAGAAAGACATGGGACTTTCTTCTCTCCCAGAAGGATATCTAGAGGACTGGCTGAAATGGCCTGGAAAAAATCTTCTAGAGTTTAGGACACCAGGCAAAGGCAAGACACCACCCAGAAGAGAGAGCGACAGGGAAAATAATTGGGATGGCAAAACTTAGAGTTAAAACCAGCAGCTGCTACTGCTGGCAACCTGCCCCCACTAAAGACACTTTAGAATTCTCAGGCCTCTGGGCTGCTCCAGACAAAGGAGGCTCTAGGGGTCCACCTCCCCAGGAAAGGGGAGAGAGAGGGACACAGCCTAAGGCTGACTCAGCTTTTGACCCACAAATTTGGATGCTTTGGCCCTAAAAAACCTTCCAGCCTGGGTGGGGCTGCACCATCCTTTGCCTTGGGAGCCAACTAAGGACTAAAGAGATCTGGGACTAAAGAGATGTGACCCTCTCAATCTCCCTCTCTACTAAATGGGTCTGACTGTGGAGAACTCACCTTCTAAGGGAGGGGAATACAGAGGGACAAAGCCTTAGAAAAACAACCTTTGACCCACAAATCTGGTCTGCTCTGTCCCACAAGCCCTTGCAGGCCAGGTGTGGCCTTGCCATTGTTTGTCTTGAGAGCAAACTCAGGAGGGAAGAGATCCTGGACTAAAGGAGTCGACACTTCCAATCTCCTTCTCCACTAACTGGGAATGGTTGTTGAGGACACAGAGAGGAGTGGAAATATTTCCTACCCCAGAAAAGTAAGGGGACTTCCAGCAAAGGCTACAGAACTGTCTCTTAGAAAGTTTGAATTACAAGGCTCTTAGCCTCCAGGCAGAAACCTCTAAACACATTGGTCCACTTTAACAGCAAACATTCTTTAACCAGGCTTTGTACTGTGAGGACTGCAAAGAGTGCCATCTACTTGTAGGTAAAGTAAGTGCCAGAGTCAATATTCCCTCAAATAAAGAGCAGGGCTCCTGAGGGCTCTGGAGATATCCAGCCACTATAGTCAGCTCTGGAGATTGGTGTTCTGCCAGTGGGCCCTACTTTGGAATTTATGCTCCGTAGTGTGACAGTTGGACTCAATTGTGGTTCCCTACACATGGCTCTTCTGCCCCTTCTATCTGAACCTATAGTTAGTGCTAGAGTTGATAGGTGTATGTCTAAGTGTTACCGGATTTTATCTAAATTCTTGGCTATGCTGCAGAAATAAATTTCAAGAGCATGTCAGGTGAGCTATGTCAGTAATTTATTCAGGTAGGGAGGGAAGAAAAATGGGAGAAAATAACAGAGCAGGGGTCCCAGGTAGAGCGGAAGGGGGTGAAAAGGGATAAAGAGGGCTGATTTACAAGCTACAATTACCCATTACAGATTATAATCCCCAGACAAACTTGCATGGCCTCATGGCAGAGGAAAAATGGCGAGAGTGGTGTGCAGAGGGCAGGAACGGGTCCAGAGGAAAGAGAGTAGGGCAAGAGTGCTCAGGCCTCGTGGTCTGCTTTATGAACTATTAATTAACCCACCCCTTTGCTAATGGCAGGAGAGGGGTGCCAACTGTTTGCTGTTTTGATTGATCACCCCACCCATCAACCCCTTAGTGATGACCCAATGATAAAGTCCCTAGGGAACATCTGGGGTTTTTCCTTGCATCCAGAAGAAGTTTTTGTTCTGGATAGCAGAATCCTGGGGGTGGGGGCCTTCCAGCAGCCATGGTGTGGGTTACTGATGTCCATGTGGACTCTGCCAGATTCCAGATCTATTAATTCCCTATCTTACTAGCCTGCTTCACAAGAGACTTAAATCTCTGGGCTGTCCATTTTCCAGTTGTGCCCTGAAACTCAAAAGCATTGCAATACCTACTCTCCAGTTCATTGGACTCACCCAGGACAACTAACAAGATGATGATTGGCAACAACCATCTCAAGGAACAGAGAGAGTCTGTAACTGCAAGCAAGATAGCCCCATGGGATCTAAGCCCCCTCTCAACTAGAGGCAGAGTGGGCATCACCTTCCCAGAATCATCAGGATTTGGAAATGAATGATGGACTAGAGTAGACTTACTTTTATTCTACTGTAGTCTTATTTTTATCTTAATAATGGAAGAACTCTTGTTATTGACATGGATGCAGTGATCACTGGAGGTTCTGAGGGGAGGAAAGGGGAAAAATAGGTGTAATACGGGGGCATTGTCAGGCCTGGGGAATTGTCCTGAATGACCTTGCAATGACAGTTACAGGCCATGGCATCGCCATTTGTAACAATTTCCAAAAATGTGTGGGAGAGAGGGTTAACTACAATGTAAACTATAATCCATGCTTAATGGCAATGCTCCAAGATGTGTTCATCAATTGTGGCAAATGTACCACACTAATGAAAAATGTTGATGTGGGAAAATATGGGAGGGCTAGGGAGTGGAGGCATATGAGAATCCCCTATATTTTTTATGTAAAATTTATGTAATCTAAGTTTCTTTTAAAAAAGTAAAAAAGTACATTTTTTAAAAAGTAAATAAATAAGAAAGGTTTTTTCTGGCTTTTATATCCTCTCTCACCAAGTCCCTAGGAAGGGAGCCTGCAACCCATTACTACGTCCAGTGACCAGTTTTGAGCAGTTAACATTAGGGACAATCCTAATGATCCAGGATGAACTGAGAATCAGAGAGCAGCAGTAACACACAACCTCTAGCTACTAAATATGAAAGAGAAAGAAATTAAGCATCTGTGTAAACTACCATCAAAATCAGAAGTTGTATTAGTCAGGATTCCCTATGAAAATAGAATAAATAAGAGGTATCTGTCAATAGTAAAAGATTTTATCAGTCTCTTACACAACTGTGGGGATGAACAGGTCCAGGTTCTGCAGATAGGGTGCAACCAGGGACTCCAATGAAAGTCCAATGAAGGTCCTCGATGAGTTCTGGATGATGCTGCCTGCCCAACGATGAACTGGGAAATTCTCTCTCAATGCTGGAATCACTTCCACTTTTGAGGCATTCAAATGATTGGATAAAGCATCACTCTTTGCTGATGGCAGTCTTCCTGATTGATGTAATTATAACCAGCTATTTAGGATTTACCACTGTAGTAAATTCAATGGTGACTGAAGTCCATAAATGCCCTTGTATTACAGTTAGCCCAGTGCTTACTTGACCAAACAACTGGGCACAATTACCTGGCCCAGGTAACATATTAGCTTAACCATCACAGATGTTTAGACATCAGCAAAAAATTATGAGCAATACTAAGAAAATGGAACTCTCATGAAAGAATGAACTTGTATGTTCAAGAAGCACACAGTGCCCCAGTCAAAATAAACCTGCATAGACCTGTGTATCATATGTATCAAGAAACATATTACTCAGAATGTAGAACATTAAAGATAAAAAGAAAATTCCGAGAGCAGCAAGGGAGAAGTAAACCTTCACAGACAAGGGATGCCCAGTAAGACTTAACTGTGGATATCTCAGCAGAAACCATGGAGGTGAGAAGACAATGGTATGATGCAATTAGGATATTGAAAGAGAATAACTGCCAGATGAGAATGCTTTATCCAGCCAAATTGTCTGTAGCAGTTTGATACAGTTTTGAATTCCAAAAACAGATACTGAATAATGTTTGTAAACTGGTCTGCACCTGGGCATGATTACTTTATGATTAGGGCTTTGATTGGGCCATATCAATAGGGTATTGATTCCCTGACCTTGGTAGGTGTGGACCTACAGATAAAAGTCATGGCAAAGGACAGAGCTGGAGCTTTTTGATGCTGGAAGTTTTTGATGTTGAAGTTCTGATGTTGGAGTTTGATGCTGAAGTCTTCAGCTGGAGCCCAAGGAAATTAGCACACAGAGGAAAGAGAAGCAAGCCCCAGGAAGGGAGGAACCCTGAGCCCGGAGAGAAGCAAGCCATGGGAAAAGAAGAACCCTATGCCTGGAGAGAAGCAAGACCTAGGAAGAGAGGAACCCAGGAAGCCTGAACCCTCACAGACGTCACCAGGAATCTTGCACCAATATGTGAAAATAGACTTTGGTGAGGGAAGTAACTTATGCTTTATGACCTGGCATCTGTAAGTTTCTACCCCAAATAAATACCCCTTAGCAGAGCCAACAGACTTCTGGTATTTTGCATCAGCACCCCTTTTGCTGACTAATACATTGTCCTTCAAATATTGAAATGAGTATAAAATATTCACAAACAAACAGAAACTAAGAGAGTTGGTAAAAAAGAATCCACTTTGCAGCAAAAATTAAAGGAAGACTTAGAGACTAAGAGAAAAAGACAGGAGAAAGGAGCATGGAGGAGAATATAGAAGAAAGAATAGCAGAAAGGATATCCAAAAGATTAAAAAAAGATAGATGAAAATATAACATGACATATGAAAACCAAAGAATAAAATGGTGGAAATAAATAATGCATTTACAGTAATATTATTGAATGTGAATGGATTAAATTCCCCAATCAAAATATATAGGCTGACCGAATGGATAAAAATACATAAGCCATCCATATTCTGCTTACCAGAGACTCACCTTAGACCCTGGGACACAAACTGGCTGAAAGTGAAAGGTTGGAAAAAGATATGCCGTGCAAATTGTAAACAAAAAAGAGGAGTTTCCACACTAATATCAGATGAAACAGACTTTAAATGCAAAAAAGTTATGAGATACAGAAGTCCACTATATATTACTACAAGGGACAATCCATCAGGAAGATAGAGCGGTCACAAATATTTACACATCAAACCAGGGTGCCCAAAAATACACGAGAGAATCTCATAAAGAGAAATAGACATCTTTATAATAATCACTGGAGACTTCAACACACCACTCACATCATTAGATAGAACAACTAGACAGAAGATGAGTAAGGAAACAGAGAACTTGAACAATAAGATAAACATGTTAGAACCTAACAGACATATACAGAATGTTGCATCCAAACTCCGTGGGTTTTGCATTCTTCTCAAGGGCCCATGGATCATTTTCCAGGATAGACCACATGTTAGGGCCCAATGCAGCTCTCAGTAAGTATAAAAAGATTTAAATTATACAAAGCAACTTCCCCTATCATAATGGAATGAAACTAGAAAACAGTGATAGGCAGGAAATAGATAAATTCAGAAATGTGTGTAGGCTAAACACCACACCCCCAAATAATCAGTGGGTCAAAGAAGAAATGGCAAGTGAAATCAGTAAATATTTTGAGACAAATGAAAACAAGAACACAAATACAAAACTTACGGGATGCAGCAAAGGGAATCTTGAGAGGGAAATTTATAGCAATGAAACCTATATTAAAAAAGAAGAAAGAGCTAAACTCAAAGATTTAACTGAATGATCAGATGTGGCTCAAGCGCTTGAGCTCCGGGCTCCCACATGGGAAGTCTTGGATTCAGTTCTCAGTGCCTCCTGAAAAAAACAAAACAAAACAAAACAAAAACAAACAAAACAAATAAAAAGCCAACTCAGGGAAACCAATGTGGCTCAGTGATTGTGCACCAGCTTCCCACATACAAAGTCATGGATTTGATCCCTGGCCCTCTGTACTTCAAAAAGAAAAAAAGATTTAACTGAAAAACTGGGAAACTAGGAAAAGAACAACAAGCTCATCCCAAAGCAAGCAGAGGGAAAGAAATAATAAAAATTAGAGGAGAAATAAATGAAATTGAGGACCAAAAAAAAAAAAAAAAAACAAATAAAATCAACAAAATAAAATACTTGGGAGAGCAGATGTTGTGCAAGCAGTTGAGTGCCTGCTTTGCACATGGGTGGTCCAAGTTTTGGTTCCCAGTACCTTCTGAAAACAACCAAAAAACAACAAGCAAACAAACAGAAAAACCAACCCAGGGTAGCCGATGTGGCTCAATGGTTGAGCTCCAGCTTCCCACATATGAGGTACTGTGTTCAATCCTTGGTCCCAGTACCTAAAAAAAACAAAAAAACAAATACACAAAACAACAACAACATAAAAAAAAAATCAAAAGCTGGTTCTTAGAGAAAATCATTATAATTGACAAACCCCCATTTAGACAGACAAAGAAAAAAATACAGAAGATGCAAATAGATACAATGCGAAATGAAAGGGGGAGGTTATGACTGACCCCAAAGAAATAAAAAAGATCAAAAGAGGCTATTATGAGGAACTGTATGCCAACAAACTAGGCAACTTAGATGAAATGGACACATTCCTAGAAATGCACAAACAACCTACACTGACACTACAAGAAATACAAGAACTTAAACCAATCACATTTACATATGTATATATGTGTGTATGTATGTATGTATTTAAATTTATCCCCCTTCCCTGATGTTTCTCTTTGTCTGCTCATTGTTTGCTCATCTTCTCCAGGAGGCACCGGGAAACAAACCTGGGAATTCCCACACGGGAGGTGAATGCCCAAGGGCCTGAGCCACACCAACTTCCCAGGGGATGTGATGTCTGCCAACTTGTGTCATCTGCTGGTTTAGAAGTCTGCTCATGCAACAAGGTGCAACATCTAGTTCTTTTAGCTGCAGGTGTGGGGTCTAGCTCTCATTGCAGCAGGTGTAGGCATCTAGCTCCTGTTCAGTGGGTGCACGCATCTGCTTGTCTTTTTCAGGAAGCACCAGGATCCAAACCCAGGACCTCACAAGTGGTAGGGGGATGCTCAACTGGTTCAGCCACATCTGCTTCCCACCAATCACATTTAAAGAGATTGAATCAGTCGTCAATAATATCCCAACAAGGAAAACTCTAGGGCCAGATGGCTTCATAGGTGAATTCTACCAAGTAGTTGAAAAAGAATCAACACCAATCCTGTTTAAAGTTTTCCAAAACACTGAAGAGGGGGGAAAATTATCCAACACATCTTATGAAGCCATCACCCTAATAGCAAAGCCACATAAACACACTATAAGAAAAGAAAATTACAGAACAATCACTCTAATGATCATAGTTGCAAAAATTATCAAGAAAATAGCTGTAAATCAAATCCAACAGTATATCAAAAGACATACAGCATGACCAAGTGGGATTTATTCCTGGAATGAGAGACTGGTTCAACATAAGAAAATCAATCAACATAATATAGCACATTAACAAATTGAAGGAAAACCCCACAAGAACATCTCAATCAATGCATAGAGGGCATTTGACAAAACCCAGCATCCTTGATAAAAAGACTTCAAACGATAACAATAGGAGGAAAATGCCTCAATATGATAAAAGTCATATATGAAAACCCACAGCCATCATTGTACTCAATGGAAAAAGTTTGAAAGCTTTCCCTCTAAGATCAGGAGCAAGACAAGAATGCCACTGTTGCCATTGTTATTGAACATTGTATTAGCAGTTCTAGGTAAAGTAATGAGACAAGAAAAAAATTAAAGGCATCTGTATTATTTTTGGAATTCATAACCATATCAAATCGCTGCACTCCACCCTCTGAATTCCAAAAAGACATTACAATGTTCAAATAAACCTTAAATCAGTAACGATGCAAGTACTAAATTGCAGTCACCCCTCGGGCTGAAGTGTGGTTTGCTGGCCTGGTGGGGGAGCGGCCGTGGTAGGCCTAATTCCGCTGCCCCCATAATAGGGTGGTTGGTCGGACTCACCGCCACCCCTGAAGGGAGCTCGGCATGGGCGCAGAGTGCCCTCGGGTCTCCCCTTCTCGGCAGCCATGCTTCCGCGGCCACCCCTCCTCCTGGATGGCGCCACATGATGCCTGTGGGGCGGCACCCTTATTCTTCTTTCTCCCTGCGCAGGTGCAGGGCGGAAAATTCCAGTCTGTCCTTTTCCCTTCCCCCGACAGCAGCAAGGGCCAGGCGTGGGCGGAGAAATCCAGTCTGCCCTTTCCCCCTCCCCCGACAGCAGCAACAGCCAGGCGTGGGTGGAAAAATCCAGTCTGCCCTTTTCCCTTCCCCCGACAGCAGCAACAGCCAGGCGTGGGCGGGAAACTCAAGTCTGCCCTCCACCCCAGCAACAGCAGCCACCAATCCCTAAACCCTGCCCCTTCCCCCAGCAACAGCGACAGCCAATCCCTAACCACCACCCCTCCCCCGTCCAGTACCGCCCACTGACCTTTCACCAGCAACCAATCAGAACAGGGCATGGCTTCGACCAATCAGCCTTCCCCAGCCCCTATAAAACTGTTGCCTCTCCCTCAATAAAGTGGACTTGCGTGTTTACCTTGTCTCCGCAGTAGTTCTTCTGCCGTGCGCCCTCCAGTCCTGAGAGCCCCTGACAAGGGCCTGGCTTCCCTTGTCCCCAGTTCGTCGCCTGCTTCTCCGGGCGACCCCTTCGTCGCCGGCTTCACCGGGCGACCCCGTCAGCCGAACCACGCAACCCCTGTGAGACCGACCCCTCGTCTGCTGCCAGACCGACCCCTCGTCCCAAGTGGGACCGACCCCTCGTCCCAAGCGGGACTGACCCCTCGTCCAGAGCTGGACCGACCCCTCGTCCGCAGCCAGACCCCACCTCTACTGACCGAGCAAGCCGCTGCACTAAATCATATCACAATCAATTTTAAGAAATACAGTTTGTCTTGGGGCAAAGTCCTGTCTGCTATAGACCTCTGAAACTTACAAAACAATTTATCTATTTCCAATACACAAATGGACAACCAATGCATAAACATTTTCATTACAAGGAGAAATTTGGGGTGAAACATGTGTCCTGGGTCCTCTACAGTTCAGTAAACCTGCAGGGCATCCTCCATTCCATTTCAGTTTGAGAGTCATTCTTAAGTTGATGGTTTCTTCTCCTTGATGCCTTATGGGAACCCATCCTTTCCACAGGTTTGCCCAAAGGCCATTTTCTTGCTTCCACCCTCATCAAGCATCTGGGTGTCAACCGAGCTCCAGAGCTCTCCCTCCAAGAGTGTTGTGGTGATTGCCACACCTTATCCAATCTTTGGGTTAGAGTCTTAACCCACCTAGTATAGTGATGTGAAGACAACATTCCCCCTAACCTTTGGCATACAGCCTCAACCCTCTCAGAGCAATGAGTTGACCACCTGGTCTTCCCTAACCTTTGGGGGACAGGTACACCCCTCATAGATCTGTGGGCTGCTGAACCTAACCACCCTAATCCTTGGGGAATGTGTTCCACCCTCTCTGTACCCTGGGGCAGCAAAACTCTCCCACAATATTTGGCAGAAACATCCACTCTCTTCAACAGTTGGGGCAAACTCACCCTCTCTGTACACACGGGTGGGGTTCCTCTCTTGGCCCAAGGTGATGTCTTAATTCCAGATCTCAGCTTCCATGGTTTTCCTCCTAAATCTGATTCTCCTTCACTCTCTCCTTTCTATGTCCCTTTTAGTCCAAGCTAACAGTGGTTTTGTTCATACAGTTCTCTCAAAAACCTTGTTGCTTTAGCACGCAAGAAGCAGGGTGCTGATGGCTTAGAGCCCTGCTTCTTGCGTGCTAAAGCAACAAGGTTTTTGAGAGAACTGTATGAACAAAACAAGCCATCAGACAGTAAGATTTCCAGAAGTCTTTTTGAGATAACTACATCTTCAACCCTGATTTACAAGTTCCAAGTTTCGTTAAGTCCTCCAATGGGGCACTTTCATCTGGGAGCTTGTTTTTCAGAGGCTTGGAATTTCCAAATCAGTTTGTTTTCTTTGTGCCCAAAAGTTCAGTCCTCAGCCTATCTCTGGCATCTAGCATTTCGCTATAAGCTGCAAGCACAAGCCAAGATGCATTCTCTGGGTTTACTTTGAAAATTTCTTCAGCTAAATGCCCAGGCTCACCATTTTCAAATTCTTCCTTCCATAAAACACAAGGTGTTAATCTTGCTATGTTTTCTGCAACTTTAAAACATGGATTGCCTTTCCTCCAGTTTCCAATAATAGTTTCATCATTTACTTCTAGGGCATCATAAAAAGACTCTTTAGCATGCATATTGCTGTTGACACTCTCTTCAAAGTACTATAGGTCTTTTCTTCCAAGCATCTCACAATTTCTCCAAGTAATGCCCCTTACCCATTTACAAAACTGTTCCAGCATTTTGGTAATTGCAAAAGCACTTCCTCACTCCTTCATACCAAAATATTTAGTCAGCCAAAGGGGTGCTGAAGCAAAATACTAGAAATTGGTTGGCTTTCATAAAGGACATTTATTTGTGGTAGGAGCTCACAGGTGCCAGGTCATAAATCATAAGTTACTTCCCTCACTGAAGTCTATTTCCATGCATTGGAGCAGGATGGCTGCTGACATCTGCAAGGGTTCAGGCTTCCTGGGTTCCTCTGGGCCCAGTTTCCCGTTTTTTCTACATGGTCAGCTGTAGCTATCAGGTGAATGGCTCTGTCTCTCTCCCTGGGGTTTCTGCCATGTCTAAGGAACCATCCCTATTCCTTTGTGTTTTTCTCCTGGCTCAAGGTTCCTCTCTTCCTGGGGCTTGTTCCTCTTCTATGTGCTTACTTCTGTGTGTTTGACTTCAGCATCAAACTCTAATATCAAAACTCCAACATCAGAAACCCCAAACTCTGTTCTTTGCCATGCCTTTTATCTGTGAGTTCTCACCCACCAATGGGTGGGGACTAATGCCCTAATGATGTGACCCAATCAAAGCCCTAATCATAACTTAACCATGCCCAGATCCAGATCAAATTACAAACATAACCCAATATCTATTTTTGGAATTCATAACCATATCAAACTGCTACAGCATCCAAATAGGAAAAGAATAAGTAAAATTCTCACTCTTTGCAGATATCATGATCATATACTTAGAAAGTTCTGAAAGGTCTATGAAAAGCTACTTGAGCAAATAAATGAGTTCAGCAAAGTGGCAGGATACAAGATCGCTGCAAAAATTCTGTAAGGTTTTGTACTCTAGCATTGAAAAATCTGAGAAGGAAATTAGGGAAAAAATTCCATTTATGATAGCAACAAAAAGACTCAAATATCTGGGAATCAATTTGTCCAAAGAAGTACAGAAGCTATTTGGATAAAACTACAAAACAATGCTAAAAGAAATCAATGAAGACCTAAACAAATGGAAAGACATTCTGAGTTCATGGATTGGAAGACTAAATATCTGAAGATGTCAACCCTACCCAAACTCATTCATAGATTCAGTGCAATGCCAATCAAAATTCCAACAGCCTACTTTTCTAAAATAGAAAAGGCAATTGCCAAATTCACTTGGAATGGAAAGTGCACCTGGACAGCAAAACCATGCTAAAAAAGAAGAGCAACATAGGAGGAATTTCACTGCCTGACCTTGAAACATATTACAAAGCTACAGTGGTCAAAACAGCACAGTTCTGACTACAGACATAGAGATAGACCAATTGATCAGTAGAATAGAATTGAGAGTCCAGAAATAAACCTTCACCTCTACAGTCAACTGATTTTTTTTCTTAAGATTTATTTATTTCTCTCCCATTCCCTGGCCCTGCCCCCATTGTCTGCTCTCTTCTGTCCATTCACTGTGTGTTTTTCTGTGTCCACTGGCATTCTCAGCATCACCACAAATCTGTGTCTCTTTCTGCTGCATCATCTTGCTGCATCAGCTCTCTGTGTGTGCAGTGTCACTCCTGGGTGAGCTGTGGCTTTTACACAAAGGGAGTCCCACACACAAGGAGTGTGCCCCCCATGGACAGCCACACCACACGAAAAAAGTGCAGCCTGCCCAGGAGTGGCATCGCACACATGAAGAGCTGACGCAGCAAGATGGTGCAACAAAAAGAGACACAGATTCCCAGTGCTGCTGACAAGAATACAAGCAGACACATAAGAATAGACAGCAAATGGACATGAAGAGCAGACAATGGGGGAGGAAGGAGAGAGAAATAAATTCTTAAAAAAACTTTAAATAAATAAATAAATAAGAAATGCAGAACCGTAAAATTTCTAGGAGGAAATATATAAAAACATCTTAAAGACCTTGTGGGATGTGGTAGTTTCTTGGATCTTACACTGAAAACATATACAACAATAAGAACAAAAATAAATAAATGGGACCTCCCCATAATTAAACACTTTTGCATCAAATAGAACTTTGTCAAAAGGTTGAAATGGCAGCCAACACAACGGGAGAAATTATTTTGAAATCACTATCTGAGAAGTGTTTAATATCCATGATATATGAAGAGAAGTTATGACTCAACAATAAAAAGCCAAACAACCCAATTTAAAAATGGGCAAAAGATTTGAATAGACATTTGTGCAAAGAAGAAATACAAATGGCAAAAAAACACGTAAAAAATATTCAACATAACAAATGATTAGGGAATTGAAAATTAAAACTACAATGAGGGAAGGGGATTCGACTCAACAGATAGGGCATCTGCCTACCACATGGGAGGTCCAAGGTTCAAACCTACGGCCTCCTGACCCATGTGATGAGCTGGCCCACATGCAGCACTGATGCGCACAAGGAGTGCCGTGCCTTGCAGAGGTGTCCCCCACGTAGGAGAGCCCCACACACAAGGAGTGCACCCATAAGGAGAGCTGCCCAATGTGATAAAAGTGCAGCTTGCCCAGGAATGGCCCCACACACATGGAGAGCTGACACAACAAGATCACACAACAAAAAGAAACACAGACTCCAGGTGCAACTGACAAGAATCCACACAGACACAGAAGAACACACAGCGAATGGACACAGAGAGCAAACAACTGTGGGTGTGGGTGGGGAAGGGGAGATAAATTTTTAAAAATCTACAATGAGATATCATTTCACACTTATCGGAATGGCCACTATTAAAAAGACAAGTATAAGTGTTGGAGAGGATTTAGAGAGACGGAAACAGTTATTCGCTGTTGGTGGGAATGCAGAATGGTACAGCCACTGTGGAGGACTATTTGGCAATTTCTAAAAGAATTTGTGTAAAGATTTGCCACATGACCCTGCAGTATCATCACTGGGTATATACCTAGAAGAATTGAGAGTAGTGATGCAAACCAACATCTGCACACCTATGTTCATAGCAGCGGTATTCAGGGTTGCAAAAAAATGGAAATGACCCAGGTGTACATCAACCAATGAATGGATAAACAAACTGGTGTATGCACATGATGGAATATTATGTAAGAAGAAATTTAGTCAAATAGCATATGACTACACTGGTGAATATCAAGGACATTATGTTGAGTGAAGCAAGCCAGACACAAAAGGACAAATAGTGTATAACTTCATTACCATGAACCACATATACTGCGTAACATATTTTAAGATTCCACATAAATAGACTAACAGAAGGAAACTCATAACGATGTAATTTGATTAGTGGTTAATTGGGGCTAGGGAAGGCATACTAAGGTGTGTGTTTTTCTCCTTGGAGTAATGAAATAAATCTAAAATTATTTATGATGATGATTCCACAATATTGTGATTGTACTAGAAGCCATTGATTATACACTTTAGATAGATCATATGGTACGTGAATTTATCTTAATAAAACTACTTAATAAATAAATAAATGTTGAAGAAGAGCCAGAAATTGCAGCTAGGTAAAGGAAGGGAAACAGAGAGATTGAGAAGTGAAGAATTTTCTTGTTTGTTTATTATTATTATTACTGAAACATTGAAAAAGCTCTAATAATGATTGGCGTGATGAATGCAGAGAAAATAATAACATGGAAGGATTTTTACTTCAACATATGGGTGACTTATCTGCTGAGACCAGGTTTTATGTTGGATATTCCCTAGGAAATTTCTGAGTTCAGAAGGAAGGTAGTAAACCAGGGGCAGGCCCCCGCTGGGCTTCTGTGCACCCACATCTCCCTGTACCCTGGGCTGGTGCACTGTTCTGGGCCTGTCAAGCCTCCAGGTGGCAGTGAGCTCCTGGACCAGCAAAATGTGGCTATCTTCTGACTGGACAGGCCAGGGGCTGGTACCATGGAGGCAGGAAGACTCTGGCTAAGCGGAGTGATGTGGGAAGTCACATGCAGGCTTTGTGCTGCACCGGGAGCTTTCTCCTGCCATCCTCCATGGGGCGGGGATAAAAGCCTGGGTCCCAGGGCTACTGTGGCCGCGGGAGTCTGGACTTGGGCTGGAGGCTCCCGAATCCTGCTCCTTCTGCGGCCCTTCCCTCTGAAGCTCCAGGGTCACTGCGCTGAGGAGTCCACTTCTCCGGGCTCCGTAGACTGGCACTGCACGCTCCCAACACCATCTTAGAGATGAAGGCGCAGGGCAGGCAGGTGAAGGGCATATTTTCACCACCCAGCTGGGCCAGCGCTTCCTGCGCTGTGGCCCGCCCGCCTACAGGGGGCGCTCGGCCGCCTTTTCTGAGGAAACGCCCCGGGAAACGCCTCCACGCTCCTGCGGGATGAAACAACCGTTCTGGGAGGTGGAAGGCCTCGTTCCCACGGGGCGGCGGGGGTGCTGCCCTTCGCGGGACTGCTCGGCAATGGGCGTGAGGAGAGAGCCCCTCTTCCCACGGGGTCGCGCAGGGTTGCGTGGTGGTGCTTCCAGGGCTTTTTTCCCTAATGTGAGCGGAGGACTTCGGGTTCCTGCGCTGCCCCCGTTAGTTCATCTCTCCTCTAAGGGGACGTTCAGGAGACGTGTTTGAGCAGAGCCCGGTCTCACTGAGGTTGTCAGCTCCAAGCCGGGCATGCTGTCGGGCTTTTGCGGGTTCAGGACTCTTGTTGGAGACAATCCTGACAGAGCTTCAGAGAGGAAAGACGTCTACGGCCCTGAAAAGGGTAGGAAAGTATTGCAGCTTCCAGTGGAGAGGCCGGGGCCGGCGGGCTTGACTGAGCCCTGGGCTGAGGGGAAAGGGCCTCCTCGTGTGCGCTGCCCTTGATGGTCACAGAGGGGCGCGCTGTTCCTGCACCGCTGACAGAGTTGACAGAAATGTTGACAGACTTACAAGTACGGGCAATTCAGCTCCCAGCATTACTTTTAAGTGTTAGTAAACCCAAATTCCAACATTTATAATAATTTTATTTTCCTGGCTTTAAGTAAAGCAAACGTAAATTTGTTTTGAAATATTCTTTTTAATTTACTTGTTTTCAAATGACAAAACTGCCACGTTGTACAATTTCTCATGACCAAGTTAGGATCTTCCATTCCTTTTAAGTTTAGCATGCTGCCTTGTCTTTTGTTTGTGTGACCGTTACTGTTTAAAAAAGATATAGAAAGATGTGATACTCGCACAATGTGAGAATGTACTAAATGTCTTTGAATTGTACAATTTAAATTGGTTAGTTATTTGTTACATGATTTTTACAAGATATTTCCCCTTCAGGTTAGGATACATCTTACGAAGTTAAATTTATGCATCAACAGATATCAGATTTTAAAGTTCAAAATATGAATGTAATTTTCAGTACCTACTTTGCATAATGTTGAAAAGTACTTAAGTACTTAAGAGGTGTGTCAGCAGCTTTTTGTAAATCGTATGTATTCATTGAAAGTAAGTTTCTCCTGTGAAAATTTCAAAATTGACTTAGTTTAATTTTATATATTTCCTTGGAAAGGTGAAATCAGTATGTCTACAGACAGTCTCATCATTTGTATATGCCTACTTTCTGTAATAATATTTGAAAAGGTAATGAACCTTTTTCAAATTCCTTACTTTTCTCTTTCTCTACTTTCAGTTTGAAAATGTATTCATATGTCTAGTTAAATTTTATATTAATTAAATAAACTGACATTGATAGGCCTAATTACCATCCACCCTTGTATATTGTGAGGATTTTTTGTTGAGATTTATTAACTAATTTTCCTTGGTTCTGTATATTATGTCACACTAATAAGTGGCATAAATATTTGTAATCTATTTTCAATTAGAAACTTTTGATGTCACTATAGTGTATTTCTTCAGTTGATACAATGTATACATTAAGCATTTTGATACTACATAAACAGTCAATTAATGTTAACTTGTGCCTGCAGTGCCCTGATTACATTTACTCCCCTCCCTACTTGGCCCATAAAGAAAATTCCGGCATTTCATAACTCCCAGCAATTCTCCCACCTTGCAAATCCCTGCTGTGATCAAGTCATTACCTCATGCCTCCATAGTCCCTAATATCTCCCAAGACACTCCTCAAGGGACAAGAGCCCTGAAACACATATGTGCAGACTAGCAAAAGCCAAGTATAGAAAATCTGAGCTAAGGTCTGAGCCACCTCTGGGGGCCATAGAGAGTGATCCTAAGTAATTCTGGAGTAGCATGCCCTTGGCTTGGGAAAGGACATTTATATAATGTCCTACTCCATTCCATGGCTTTCAGCCTGGGACAAAGGGCAGTCAGTGTCCACAACAAGCAGCAATGAGGAGTTCCTGTGAGAAACTGGAATACAGATATCTTGCTATTTCCACAAACACCTCAAATAACTCAGGACATCAAAGATATAGTGCTATTAATATAATTGTCTGTTTCCTCTTTTATAACATCCAGAGTCTTAAAAGGTCAATTGCTTTTTCAACTTTGGTTGAATAGCATTCAAGTAGATTTGGCCTCAATACTTTGGTAGCATGGTAGCAACACGGGTGTTTTTAAAAGTCATTTATTTTGAAATAATTTTAAAGATATGAAAAACTGCAGTAGGAGTGGATGTAACTCAGTGCTTGAGCTCCTGTTTCCTAAGTGCAAAGGTCAATCTACAGTACCTCTTAAAAAAATGGCAAGAGTAGGTACAAAGAACTCCCAATCCCTTCCTTAGATTTACCAGTTGTTTCCCCAGTTATTTTAATTTTATCCCATTTGCCCACTAATAAACATTTCACAAAAATACTCCAGTGTATGTATCTATGAAACAAGGACATTCTACTAGAACACCCCAAATGAGGAAATAACCTTTGCTTCAGTGTTGTAATCCCATTCACAAACCCCTTCAACTTTTATCTACTGTCTCATCCTTCTCAAACTCTCTCAAAAATACCTGTTTTTCCAGTCAGCTTTATCCAGTCAACTTCAATATGGAACTCCTCCTGAGAAGTTCTTTCATTTTCACATCTTTGAGAAATTTAAGGAGCACAACTGACCCCAAACTTTCCCCAGTGTTTCCTCTTGAGATTTTGGCCCTACATTCAGACCATCAGGAGAGTTAGGAGATCCCCTTTTGCCTCAACCACTGGTGATGTGAACTTGATAACCTCATGAAGTTTCTCTCCGGTTCCTCCTCGTGCAAAAACATGTTTTCACTTTACAATGAGTGGCATATTATAAGGGCATATTCTGATATCAATATTTGTAGTCCCCAACCATCCTCCACCCACTATCCTCTCATCTAAATCAACCACCACTCTGATTGTTGTCAAATGGTAATATTTTTCCATTTCCAGCACTGCTTTATGTGTCTTAAATGGCTTTCCACCTTACAAAGGCTTGCTTGCTTCCTGTTTATTTGTTAAAGCATTACAGATTGATGTATTCAATTTTATTCAATATGTTCTCATTTGTTCTCATTATTTTAATGCACAAATTTTCCCAGATCGCACTAGTGAGAAACCCTTCAAGTTAATTCAGTGAGGCCCCAAGTAAATCACCTGTATTTAGTCTAGGAGGGATTCACAGAAAAGGGGTTAAGTTGTTCCTGTCTTCACTGTCCAAACTGCATGCCATGTCACAGGTCCTGTTTCTTTCATCAAGTCTTATGGACATCCATTATTGAATATTTAAAATTCACCCTTACCCTCCTAAATTTTCTGTTGGTGTTCTCTCTTGTCCATATGTCAATGCATTTGAAACCAGAAGACTCTCTTATACATAAATATCTCATCCTGTCATTCTTTAAGTTTGTTGATGGCTTCCCACTGTCCTTAGGACAAGGACCATAGAGCTTACACCAGCCTTCAGGTCCTGAATACTTCAGTTTCCTTCAGTTCATTCTGCTCTTGGTTTCTGCAAAGAACAGTCTTCTGTTGATTGAGTTTTGTACATTTTTCCAGTAAACCAATTCCTATCCCAAGCAAATTTTCTAAGACTTTGCCCAGTTAAATCTTTAAGGTTTCAGCTAGTACACAATTTTTTCCAAGAGGTTTGTTCCACCTGTACTAATGAAGTCATTTGATACTAGGTGCACAAGGTAACATGGTCATTTTCAACCTAAATTCTCTTCTAAACCAAACTGAAACAGCACAGGGGCAGATGGTTGATTGATTTGCCTGTATAATTCCATTTACTGACTCTAAGAAATCTTTTCTTCCCTTGTAAAATGGCCAGACTGGAAAGACAATGGGTAACCTAAAAGTATGAGTTCCCTAAAAAATAGAATATATGATTACCTAAAATATTTTTATAAAAATATGCACTGTTTTGGTTTTTTTTTTTCAGTGCAGTGAATTTTTAAGAGTAAATGTTACAAAGAAGGCAAGGTATGTTTTTAGGAATTGGGCCATGTCATCAAAGATATCTAATGTGTTGGGGTCCAATTGCTTAAAGTTTACTTTTAAATCCCATTTTAGCAGTGTGACCACTTTCATTACTAACTTTAGTGAATTGATTCTTTCCTTTATTCTTTTTTTTAAGATTTATTTTATTTCTCTCCCTTTCTTCCCTGTTGTCTGCTCTCTGTGTCCATTTGCCGTATGTTCTTCTGCATCTGCTTGTTTTATCCAGAAGCACTGGGAAACCGTGACTCTTTTTTATTGCGTCATCTTGCTGCATCACCTCTATGTGTGTGTTGCGCCATTCCTGGGTGGGCCATGCTTCTTTTCACATGGGGCAGCTCTCCTTGTGGGGTGCACTCCTTGCATGTGACACAGCACTCCTAGTGTATGGCAGCATTGCATGTGGGCCAGCTCACTACACATGTCAAGATGCCCTGGGTATAGAACCTTAGACCCTTCATATGGTAGGCAGACACTCTATTGGTTGAGCCACATCCACTTCTCTCCTTTATTCTTAATCAGTCTACCTACAGGATTTTCAGTTCTATTGATCTTTTCAAATAACCAGGTTTTATTAATAATAGCTGTGTTGATTCTATTGATTTTCTATTGTCTCATTCATCTCTGTTCTAATCTTTATTTCCTTCCTTCTACCAGCTTTGGGTTTAGTTTGCTCTTCTTTTTTATTTCCTTAAGTTATAAAATTATGTTATTGATTTGAGATGCTTATTTTTTAAATTAAGGTGTTTTTGGCTACACGTTTCTCTCGTAGTAATGTTTTCTGTGCATCCTATAAGTTTTCATATGTTCTGTATTCATTTCTGTTTATCACAAAGTATCTTCTAATTCCCCTCAAGATTTCATCTGTGACCCATATATTGATTTGAGTGTGTTATTCAATTTTCACATAGTTGTGGAACTTTCTAATTTTCCTTTCTGTTATTAATTTCCAGTTTCATGTCACTTTGGTTGAAGAAGTTCCTCACAATTTCTGGGTTTCTGTGTATGTTGTCAGGTAATATATGGTCTATTCTAGGAATGTTCCATGTGCACTTGAGAAGAATATATTCTACTGGGTCCTGTTGTCGTATAGTGTTGTTCAAGTTCTCAATATTCTTATTAATCATCTGTATAGTTTTTCTATCCATTTGTGAAAGTGGGAAATTAAATTCTCCAACTACTATGATAGAACTATATCTCATTTAAATCTGTCATTTTTCCCCTCTATATATTTAAGTGCTCTGTTGTTTCTTGCATATTTGTTTATAATTATTATATGTTCTTGCTATATGGACTCTTTTATGAATATATATTTTTTTGTCTTTTTGATCATGTTTGTTTCAACTTTTTCTGATAACAACTCAAGTGAGTCTAACTCCCTTTTCATTATTATTTGGATGCAGTGTCTCAGTATTGTCCTTTTTTTTTTTTTTTTACTTTCAACCTCTCTGGGCCTTTGGATCTAAAGTGGGTCTGGGGCCAGGGTACTTCAGTGGTTGAGCACCTGCATCCTATGTAGAAAGTCCTGGGTTCATTCCCTGGTACCTCCTAAAGAGAAAAAAATAATAAAGTATATCTGTTACAGGCTATAATTTGTTGCATTATCATTTATTTATGCTAAAGTCTGCTTTAATGAAGTGATTACTTTAAATGAAAAAGTATTAAACTAAATAATTAGAGCAAATACTGACATAACATATAAAATTACAACTGAAGAATTAAAATTTCCACTTTAATTGTCTTTTATATGTATTTTTGGTTAATATTTTTAATTGATACTTTGTAGTGTACCATTTAAATTTTCTTCCCAATTCCTTTTTCTCTACTTTTTGACATTATCAAAATAATTTTTAACTTACAGGACAATTGCAAGTATAAAGAATACCTACATACATCTTGCAACTCATACCGAGATCCACCATTTTTAACATTTTGCCACATTTGCAGTTCTTTTCTTCATTCTTCCTTCTCCCTTCCTCTCTCCTAAACATTGAAGAGTAGGTGGATACACCATGCTCCTTGAACACAATACTTGCCATGTACATTTCCTAAAAACTAAGATCTTCACTAATGTAACTGCCTTATGTACAGTTAAAAACATTTATTATTGCTCTAAAGTATAGTCTATATTCCAGTTTTTTAATGTCCCAATAAAGTCTCTAAGTCTTTTCTCCTTCATTATTAGATCCCACCTAGTATTTTGTATTGCCTTTAATCATCACTGACTTCACTTGCTCCTTTTTTAAATTGTAGAAACATATATACAACATATACTTTACCATCTCAACCACTCCCAACCATACAATTCAGTAGGATTAATTACATTACTGTGCTAAGGTCACCACCACTCATTACACAAACTTTCCTATCACCCTAAACAGAAACATTGATTCCATTATGCATTAACTTCCCCTTGACTCTCTAACCTGCACCAGGTAAGTTCTAATCTACTTTCTGTCTCTGAACTTGCCTATTCCAGTTACCTCAAAAAAAGGTCTGCAGTATGTCTCTGTGTCTGGCATTTCACTCAATATCATTTTTCTAGGTCATGCATATATTGTAGTATGTATCAAGATTTCATTCCTTGTGTATCTGAATAATATTCTCTTGTATATGTATGTACCACATTTTTTATTCACTTAATTGTGAATGAATACTTGGGTTGCTTCCATCTTTTGGCGATTATGAAAATGCTGCTGTGAACAGTGGTTTACAAAACTATTGTTCGAGTTCCTGCTCTTCCATTCTTTGGGTATATACCCAGAAAGAGAATGCCAGATCATATGAGAGTTGGGTGTCCTCCAAAATATTTTCCATGTGGTTGCATCATTTTTTATTATTTCCCACCACAAATGTAGAAGGGTATCTGATTTTCTGTCTCTTTGCCACTACTTTTTTTTTTCTCTTTTATTGGTAGACCTTTAGCATTGTGGAACCATGTATAAAAACATTGCTCTCTTTTTACATTATGATCATTTTTCTAATTACATCTCATTTCTCTCACAGTGATAGTTAAGTCTCATTGTAGTTAATGGTATATCCATTTTCTGCTGTAATCATTTTATCAGTAACCCCTTGTGTTATAATCTCATTGCTTGACAAAATTATACCTATTTGTTAAAAACAGTAACTGTTACCATGATTTCATGTTCTTCAGTGCTTTTTTTCAACAAATCAATATTATTGCTACGTATTAATGAAAGCATACACTTCATCCACGGGATGCATTCAGTGGTATATGGTGTAATCACATAGTTGTGCACTTATCACTTCAATCAATATTAGAGCATTTTCATTTAAATAATAATACACACACAAAAAAACCTAGAAAATTCTTCACCTCTTAATCTCTTTCTGTTTCCCCTGCTGTATATAGCTGCTGTTTATGGCTATTCTTGCACAATTATTTATTTATCAAGCAGTTTTATTGAGATATCATCACCCCATATGATCTAGCTAAAGTCTAGGATCAGTGGCTTAGTACAATCACAATGCTGTGCATTCATTGTCACCAAAAAAAGTAGAACTATTTCATACTCCAGAAAGAGAAACTCCACACCCCTTAACATGTGTTCCCTAGCCCTACATAACCACTGATCAGATTTCAAAAATTAACTCAAAATGGATCAAGGACCTAAATATAAAAGTGACTACCATAAAGCCCCTCAAAGAAAACATAGGAAAACATCTTCAAGATCTTGTAGTAGGTGGTGGTTTCTTAAACCTTACACCCAAAGCATGAGCAACAAAAGAAAAAATATATAAATGGGACCTCCTCAAAATTAAACTCTTTTGCACCTCAAAGGACTTAGTCAAAAACATCATTCTCTTTTACGGCTGAATTATATTCCATTGTGTACATTCCACTTTTTGTTTATTCATTCATCTGTTAATGGATACTTAGGTTGCTTCCACCTTTTGTCTACTTTGAACAATGCTGCTGTAAGGTTTGTTATACCAATATCTATCCAAGTTCCCTGCCTTCAGTTCTTTTGAGTATATACCAAGAATTGGGATTGCTGGTTTTATGGTAATTCTATTTTTAATTTTCTGTGGCACTTTCAAGCTGGTTTCTGAAGAGTCTGCACCATTTTACAATGCTGCTAGGAATATATTGGATTTCTATTTCTTTGTATCTTCAATAACTATTTTTTGATAGCCATCTAGTGGATGTGAATTGGTATCTCATTGTGGTTTGGATCTGCATTTCTCTGATAACCAATGATTTTGAATATCTTTTCATGAAGCTATTTGTGTATCTTCTTTGGAGAAATTCTACTTAAATCACTAGTGAAGTTGTATTGTCCTCGACTTCACTACATTAGGAGGTTTTTTCCCTTTAAGCAATTTTATTAAGATATACTCACATACTATACAATCCAACTGAAGTATGCATTAAATGGCTTTTGTAAAAATGAGTGCAGTGTGCATTCATCTCTGCACTCAATTTTAATGCATTTTCATTACTCCAAAAAGAAAAACCTCTTACCCGGTAGCAGCCAGCACTCAATCCCTCTATCCTTCCCCTGCCATTCATAACCACTAATCTAATTCCATCACTATAAATTTATTTATATTTACATTTTATATAAATGGAGTCTAATAATATGTAATACTTTGTGTCCAGTTTATTTCATTCAATTTTTTTTTTACCATTGATGGAAAAATATTAATATTTTACTATTCTCTACAGTCTACTGATTGCTTTAGGTGTATTTTCACCCAAATACCACCCTATTATTTAATATCCAGTGATATTACCATATATTTGCTCTGATTCAGGGAAGAATATGCTTAAATTTGTACTTTTAAAAAATATATACTTAACATTTTTTTAAAGAAACTTAGATTACATAAATGTTACATAAAAAATTTAGGGGATTCCCATATGTCCTAATCCTTAGCCCACATGTTCCCATGTCAAAAATATCCTAAATTAGTGTAGTACATTTGCCACAATTGATGAACACATCTTGGAGCACTGCCACTAAGTGTTTATAGTTTACATTGTAGTTTACACTCTCACACCATTTTTGTAAGTTATTACAAAACATTGCAATGTCATTCATGACAATTCCCAAGTCCCCAAAATACCCCCAAATTACACCTATTTTTCCCACTCCCTCCCCTCAGAACCTCCAGTGGTCACTACCTCCACATCAATAACAGTTCTTCCATTGCAAGGATCACAATAAATCTGTAGTATAATAACACTAAGCCTACTCTAGTCCATTGTTCATTCCCCAATCCTGAGGATTCTGGGATGATGATGCCCACTCTGACTCTGGTTGAGAGGAGGCTTAGATCCCATGGGGCCAATGGATGGGACTATCTTGGGTGCAGTTGTAGACTCTCTCTGTTCCTTGAGATGGTTGTTGTCAATTATCATCTGGTTAGTGCTCCTGGGTGAGTCCAATGAACTGAAGAGTAGCTTTTGCAAGTCTGTTGAGATTTGGGGCCCACCTGGTACATGGACAACCCAGAGATTTGAGGCTCTAGTATTAACTGCAGGTTTAAATGGAAGGGGCAAAAGAGGCATGTTAGGAAAACCACCACTGAGCCCAACTCTGTCACATGGAGCATAAATTCTGAGTAGGGTCTGCTGGCAGGTGCCAAACTCCTGAGCAGTCTGCCCTGCCTCTAGTGTCCATTTGTCAAGAAAGAGAAAAGACATCCTACTCAATGGGAGGAAATATTTGATAACCATATATCTGACAGGGGCCTAATATCTAGCATTTATAAAGAAATCCTACACCGCAAAAATAAAAATATACTACCCATTTTTTAAAAAATGGGCAAGAGATTTGAATAGACACTTCTCTAAAGAAGAAATGCAAATGTCTGAAAAGCACATGAAAAGATACTGAACATCACTAGTTATCAGGGAAATGCAAATCAAAACTACAGGAGATATCATCTTACACCCATTAGACTGGCAGCTATTTAAAAAACAGATTTGGAGAGGATGTGGAGGAATGGGAACCCTTATCCACTGCTGGTGGAAATATAGAATTGTGCAGCCATTGTGAACAGTTTGACCATTCCTCAGGAAGCTAACTATTGAACTGCCATATGATCCAGTAATCCTACTGCTGGGAAAATATATAGAAGAATGGAAAGCAGGGCCACAGCAGATATACTCACACCAATGTTCATAGTGGCATTATTAACTATTGCCACAAGTTGGAAACAACCCAAATGTCCATCAAGAGATGAATGGATAAATTGTGGTATATACATACAACTGGAATATTACTAAGCTGTAAGAAAGTGCAGTATTAACACACAGGATAACATGGATGAATCTTGAAGACCTTACATTGGGTAAAGCAAGCCAGGCACTGAAGGACAAATATTAAATTATCACTGATGTAAATTGAGTAAATTGAACAGTCTTAGAGGGCTAAAGTCTGAAAGATAGATTTACAGGAGAAAGGAAGAAGAAGGTTGTGACAAAATCTGTGATGTGGGCAAAATCTGTAATAAGGTGGAAGGCTGTAGTTGTGCAGTGAATGGGTATAATGGGGTGCAGTGATGCTATTGGGCTGAGTGGTGCTGCTCTCTGATTGGGGTATAGTGGGTTATACTCTCTGGAATTGGGGGCAGGGTTGGGGGAGCAAGCAGGTGAACTATGGGGATTTGCAGGTATGTGGTTGAAAGTACAATGTTTCTTTCAGCAAATATGGCATGGGTGGGTTACTGGTTTAAGGTGTTGGATGTGGGAGGTATGTGGGACAGGGCACATCTGGGGCAGGGTTCTAGGGAATATGCAGTGTTCATCTTCTCATAGTGTGTTGTATCAGTGGCTTGAGACTCATATAATGAGTGGGAATGTGTTGGACTCCCATCATGGGGAATCTTGGTATGATCTCAAATAGAAGGGTAGAAGTCTTTTCAGAGCATAGGCAGTGCCTGATAGGGGAGAATAAGCCAGGATGTCAAACCCTCAAAGTTGTTTACAAGTAACTATGACTCATATCCTTCAATGAATTAATCTCGGTGTTTACCATGGGTGTGGAGAGGAGAGGGAGGGAGGAATAGAATAGATGAAACATGGGACATTTGTGGAGAGATGGAATGGTTCTACATGATCCTTGAATGATGCATACAGACCATGTCAAGCTTTATCAAAATCTATAAAACTATACAGTCTAAAATGTAAACCATAATGTCAATCATTGACCATGGTTACTAACAGTGTTTCAATATTTGTACAACAATTGTAACAAATGTACCTTCACATGTAAGATGTTATTAATAAGGGAAAGGGAAAATGGGGGAGGATGTTGGGTATATGGGAATCATCTATATTCTGTATCTGACTTTTCTTTTTTTTCCCCCTCCCCTTTTTCCACCCTGCTGTTGTTTCTTGGGAGTGTTTTTGCTGTCTGTGTCCATTCACTGTGTGATCTTCTATATCTGTTTCTCTTTTTGTCTTCTCTTCTTGTCTTTCTCCTCTAGGATTAACCAGGAGTCAATCCTGGGGACCTCTGATGTGGAGAGGTTCCCTGTCAATTGCAACACCTCAGTTCCTGATCTCTGCTGTGCTTCACCTTGACTCTCCCCTTCGTCACTCTTTTGCTGTATCATTACCTTGCTATATGACTCACTTGCATGGCCACTGGCATACTGCCTGGGCTCTTGGCTTGCTGCATGGGCACTTGGCTTGCCACAAGAGCTCTTGCACAAGCACTCAGCTCACCACATGGGCACTCAGCTTGCCATATGGGCACTCACATGGGCACTCAGCTCACTGTGCAGGCACCCATGTGGACACTTGGCTCACCACGCAGTCACTCGGCTCACTGAATGGCACACAGCTCACTACGTGGGCACATGGCTCACCATGTGGGCACTAGCTCACCACACAAGCACAATTCCTCTTCTTTTTCACCAGGAGGCCCCAGGTCCTCCCATATGGGAGACAGAGGCCCTATCACTTGACCCACATCCACTTTTCTGTAACCTAAAGTTTCTTTGAAGACAAAATAAAATAACATGGTGAAAAAATGGAAGACAATGTCACTGTACATACAAGGCAACAGATCTTACAATATTTGTACTATTGACCACACTTTTTGTCACTATGCTATATAGTCTCATGTTTCATCCTCTAGGTTTCCTTCTAGTGACATATATGAACCAAAACATTCCCTTTGGGAAACGGACTTGGCCCAGTGGTTAGGGCATCTGTCTACCACATGGGAGGTCCGCAGTTCAAACCCCAGGCCTCCTTGACCTGGTGGAGCTGGCCCATGCGCAGTGCTGGAGCATGCAAGGAGTGCCCTGCCATGCAGCGGTGTCCCCTGCGTAGGGGAGCCCCACGCACAAGGAGTGCGCCCCGTAAGGAGAGCCGCCCAGCGCGAAAGAAAGTGCAGCCTGCCCAGGAATGGCACCGCCCACACTTCCCGTGCTGCTGACGACAACAGAAGCAGACAAAGAAACAAGACGCAGCAAATAGACACAGAGAACAGACAACCGGGGGAGGGGGGGAATTAAATAAATAAATAAATCTTAAAAAAAAAAAAGTTCCCTTTCAACCACAACCCCACCCACATATTAGTACTGTGAATTATAAGCACTGCAATGTGTTGTCATCACCTATACCTATTTCCAAACCTTAACGATCATATTACAAATCCTTCACAAGTTAAGCCTCAGCTTCCCATTCTTTAGCCTCTATCTTCTGGTGACCTGTATTCTAACCATTAATTCCATGAGTATGCTGATTATATTTAATTCATATTAGGGAGATCATATATCATTTGCCTTTTTGTTTCTGGCTTGTTTCACTCAACATAATGTCCTCAAGGTTAATCCATGTTTACACACGCATCAAGAATTTATTTCTTCTTACAGCTGAATAATATTCCTTCACATCCATATACCACATTTTGTTTACCCATTCATCTGCTAATGGATAACTGGCTTGTTTTCATCTTTTGGCAATTGTGAATAATGCCCATATGAACACTGACGTGCAAATGTCTTGTTTGAATCCCTGCTTTCAATTCTGAGAATATATCCAGTAGTGGGATTGACAGGTCATATGACAGACCTATATTTAACTTCCTTAGGAACCATCAGTCTTCCCCAACAGTTGCACCCTTCTACAATCGCACCGGCAGTCAATAAGTGTTCCTCTTTCTCCACATCCTCTACAACACTTGTAGTTTTCTGTCTTTTAATAGTCTTCATACAAAAATAGATGAAACAGTATCTCATTGTAGTTTTGATTTGCCTATTCCTTATAGCTAGTGATGTTGAATATTTTTTCATGTTTTTTCCATTTTTATGTCCTCTTTCGAAAAATGTCTATTCAAGTTTTTTGCCAATTTTTAATTGGATCATTTGTCTTTTTACACTTGAGTTGTAGGATCTCTTTCTAGGTCATTGATATTAAACCCTTTGCATTGGGAGGTTTTGATAACATATAATACCTGTTCTTGGTCTTTTGAGACTGTTTCTTCTTAAGTCAGTTTAGGCAATTTGTGTGTTTCTGGGAATTTGTCCATTTCATGTAAGTTATTTCATTTGTTAGCATACAGTGAATCTTAATATCCTCTTATAATCTTTTTTTATTTCTGTAAGTTCAGCAGTAATATTCCCCCTTTCAATGCCAATGATTTTTATTATTTACATCCTCTCCTTTTTTGATCAATCTATTTGTCATAACTTTGGGTATTTTTTGTTTTCATTTTCATTCCTCTCTTGATATTTCCAGATTTCCCGTGATTTCTTTGACCCATTGGTTCCTTAAGAGTGTATTGCTTAACTTCCACATATTTGTGAATTTTTTTATTCTGTTACTGATATTTAGTGGCATTTTACTTTGGTCAGATAAGATATTTTACATGATTTTAGTCTTTTAAAATTTATTGAGACTTGTTTTGTGATATAATGTATAGTCTGCTGTAGGAAATGATCTTTTGTTACATATTTCTCACACTCTCTCTATATATTATGTACATCTATATAGGTCTGCTAGATCTAGTTGGTACATAGTATTATTCAGGTCCTATATTTCCTTTTTAGCCTTCAGTTAGAAAGTGCTAAGCAGTATTGAAAGTGGTTCATTGAAATCTTCTATTTATATAGACCCACCTATTTCTCCCATCAGATCTGTGAATGTTTGCTTCATATACTTTGGGCCTCAGAATTACATACATACATTTTTTAAATTGACCCTTTTATCAATATGTTGTGTCTTTCCTTGATCCTTCTAAGAGTATTTGACTTTGTCTATTTTGTCTGATGATAATTTAGCCATCCCCACTCTGTTCTGGTTACTATATTTGTAACATATTTTTCATACTTACACTTTTGACCACTTTGTGTCTTTGAATTTAAGATGTGGCTCTTGTAAGCAGAATGTAGTTGAATCATGCATTTTTATATATTTGTCTAATTTCTGTCTTTTGTATGGGATATTTATTTCATTTACTTTAAAAATAACTACTGGTAACGTGGAATTTCTGCCATTTTGCTATTTGGTTTTTGTAAGTCTTAGACCTTTTGTGTACCTCAAGTCATTCTTTACTGCTTCCTTTTATATTTAGTTGATGTTTTGTAGTTATTCAATTAGAATCTCTTCTCATTCAATAAAGTAGTACTGGCATTTATAATTACCCAGGTAAGTACCTGTACTGGAGATCTTTATTTTTTTCATACTACTTTGATCATCTGCCTAGTGTCCTTTCCTCTCAGTCTGAAGAACTCCCATTAGTTTGGCTTGTAGGGCAGGTCAAGTGGTAATGAATACTCAGCTTTTGTTTATCTGAGAATGACTTAATCTCCTCCTCAGTTTTGAAAAAGAATGTCTCTGGATATAAAATTTTTTATTCTAATTATTTCCTTTCAGCACTTTACAAATATTTCTTCCCACTGCCTTCTTGCCTCCAGCATTTTTTATGAGAAATTGGCACTTAATGTTATTGGGGCTGCCTTGTATGTGTCACATTGCTTCTCTCTTGCAAATTTAAATGAAAGTTCTGGGGAATGTTCATTAAAAATGTAATGCAATTGAGATAGAAATTTGGTTGCTTCTGTGAAATTATGACTAACAACAACTACAGTACTTTTGTCTAAATCAGGCAGCTCAGTTGTAGGACATCTCATGGATAGTGAAGACATTGACTAATCTCTAGGAACGTTATATAATTTCTGAAATATGTATATTAATAACATTTTACCCATAAAAATTTAAACAGAACAGAGATTGAAAATCTTTAATTTGGCAACACTTCCCCCGGAACTCACAACATATCAAATAAACTTCTACCTAGTACCTCTCCTTTTCAAGATGAAAGAACAATTCCTTTGAGATCAGTAAGATGTCATTTAGGTTTATGTTTTGTGAAGGTGAAATGTCAATAAGTTGTCAGGATTGAAAATTTTAAAACTAGAATCATAGGTCACTGTGAAACAATATTTATTTCCCTCTTAACCAAGTGACATTAAAAGATTTTGAAAATAAATAGAGGAGTAAAAGTGAAAAGCAATCGGAATCTTATATTACTCTTAATCATAGAAGAGGGAGGAAAACACCTGGGAAAAAAAGTGATAATGGATCCTTTTAGGCCCCAAGAAAATTGAGAAAGGCAGACATCATTCCATAACAAGCTATCAGTGTCTTTCAATATAACAGTCTGGAAAGCCCCTGGCTTGTACTTCTGAGCTCTTTGCTTTTATAGCATAAAAGGAATATCTCAGATATGTAGAGATGTGAGATGCAGCACCTCTTAGCCCAAGTATGTGTTTGGAAGCTTTATATACTCCAGAAAAACATATTCTTAAATTTAATCCATTCCTGTGGTTATGCGCCCACTGTAAGTAGAACCTTTTGTTGAGGCTACTATAATTAAGGTGTGACCCACCACAATCTGAATGGGTCTTATCCTTTTATGAGAGTTGTTTATAGGAGAATGAAATTCAGACACAGAAAGCCAGGAAAGCAAGAAGCTGAAATCAACAAAACCTTGAATAGTAAGGAAAAATGGCAAATGTTACCATGTGCCTTTCCACATGGCATAGGAACTAAGGATTGATGGTGGCCAGTCTTTGGGAAGAAAACATTGCATCACCTTGATGATACCTGATTTGGTTGATTTATCTTGATATGGTAGACATTTTCATGGCCTCAAAACTGTAAGCCAGTAAATTCATATTATTTAAGCCAACTCAGTTTCATGGCATTTTCTTGAGCAGCCTCTAAAATAAAACATCAAGTTCTCTAGGAAAACTTTTCATTTTAAACAATGCTCAATATTGTTTTAAATTTTTGTCAGTTTAAATAATAAGGCACTTCTGAATGTACAATCTGTGTATATGATATCTGTCTGCACATCGCATTTGATTTCACCATTGCAGTAAGGAGAAGATCTGTGTATGGAAGGTAGAGGCTTTCTCCAAGGCAAGAGTCCACTTGAGCTTGAGAAACCTATGCTTTAATATGAGGAGGAGCATGGAAAGTGGGAGTACAGGAACTTGGTGTGTCAACCTTAGATTTTTTGAGTGAAAGATATTTTCTGAAATGGCACCAAGGACAATGGGAGAACATTCTGAAAATGTCATTATATTTTGCATTTATCAATCTGTTTTTATGTCTTATGTTCTTATTCTGTTCTTATGTCTTATGTTCTTATTCTTATGTTATTATTCTGTAAATACCTTGGTCTCAGAAAAGGAATGTACATTCACATATTGGCGTTACAATTTAAAAAAAATTTTTTTGTCCTTATTTATTTTTTTAATGTTACATTCAAAAAATATGAGGTCCCCATATACCCCCCAACCCCTCACCCTACTCCTCCCCCCATAACAACAACCTCCTCCATCATCATGAGACATTCATTGCACTTGGTGAATACATCTCTGAGCACCGCTGCACCTCATGGTCAATGGTACACATCATAGCCCACACTCTCCCACAGTCCACCCACTGGGCCATGAGAGGACATACAGTGTCCAGTAACTGTCCCTGCAGCACCACCCAAGACAACTCCAAGTCCTGCAAATGCCCCCACATCACATCTCTTCCTACCACTCCCTACCCCCAGCAGCCACCATGGCCACTTTCTCCACAACAATGTCACATTGTCTTTGATTACTAATCACAATAGTTCATGAATAGAATATCAGGAAGTCCACTCTAATCCATACTCGATTCCTCCATCCTGTGGGCCTTAGAATGGTTGTGTCCATTCCACATCTCTATGAAGAGGAGGCTTAGATTCCACATGGATGCTGGATGCAATCCTCCTGCTTTCAGTTGTAGGCACTCTTGGATCCATGGTGTGGTGGTTGACCTTCTTCAACTCCATGTTAGCTGAGTGGGGTAAGTCCAATAAACCAGAGTGTAGGTGCTGAAGTCTGTTGAGGCTCAGGGCCTGGCTATCATATGGTCAGTCCAGAGATTCAGATCCCCTGGGTATATATTAAACCCCAGCACCAATTACAATTCTGGTAAAGTAAGAAAAAAGACTTGTGAAAAGAGATCACATCTGAGTCCAGCTCCATCACACAGAAACACCAACTCCAAAGAAGGGCCAACTGACATGGCACTGAACTCCATCTGCCGTGACCATAAAACCTGTGGGACTCTGTAGCCCTCAGAAGAACCAATACCTGGGGTTGTATCTACTTTATCTGTCTCTGGGACTCTGCTCAGGTCTGCATAAGGGCAACACCTCTGATAACCTTCCAGCTCTTTTTGGAGACTCATAGCCATATAAACTCATTTGTCCTTTCCATTTCCCCCTTTAATTCAGGTCAAAAAGCATTTTTAACTCCTGGTATTATATGTAGACTGAGATATTCTGCTGGTCCGAGTTGACCCTTTTATTCAAGATCATTTTCTAGTTACATCATCAGCTGGTACTTGGTAGTAATCCCTTGGCATCAAGGAGGCTCATCCTGGGAGTCATGTCCCATGCTGCGGGGAAGGCAACACATTTACATGCTGAGTTTGGCTTCGAGACTGGCCACATTTGAGCAATACAGAAGTTCTCAGGAGGTAACTCTTAGGCACCCTGCAGCTCTAGGTCTTGTTCTTATTTCAGGTGCACAGGCTCATAAGCATAGTCATTAGTATCAAGGGCTTATTGTTGGACCTTCCTTCTTTTTTGGTCTTTGCCATTGTGCTTGAGGGACTGTTGCTGTTCCTTTAGGGACTGTGAGAGAGCTCCCCTGGCTAAGAACTCAGCACTTCCTCCGTTGTTGTTTTTAATTGTAACCACTATGAAAATATCCAAACATTTTTATGTACCCTGGATATATGCCCTGGAGAACTCCCTGCCAACCATGTGTCCGCTGTCAATAACATCCCATACCAGTATTCCTCCCCTGCATTGTTGAACCTCTCTGTGTTCCAAGACTTCTTCAAAAGTGAAGCCCAATATATTGCCAGGTTCCATTAATAGTAAATGGAATATAGTGATGAGTTTAAAGGCTAGATATAGAATACATATTAATTTAGAAAAATTAAGGTAAAAATAAATTGGGGTATCAAAAAATTTTAAAATGCAAAAGCTTTGTTTTTGATATTTTGCCTTCCATCACTGCAACACATGTTGCCCTGTATGCAAATTGGCAAGGCAACTTCTTCCATCTTTTCCTCAGTGTCTACGTCCCATCTTTTTCTTTTTTCTTTTTTCCTAATTATTAAGCTTATCTTCACAAAAGTTTTAGATCATGGGAATTCATATATACAATATACAGTATTCCTACATATCCAACATAAAATCCTTTTCCCTTCACCAGCAATAATCTTTTTACATATTCATACTATATTTGCTGAAACTGATATACAGATATTGAGACAATAGCTTTCAAACAAGGTAACATTTGGGTTTACATTATGGTTTATATTTTAGACTCTACAATTTTCTAAATTTGTAGTTATCTTATGTTTTACATTATGATTTACAGTTTAGCCTATCAGCCCCTATATATTTTTGGTGTAATTTTACATGCCTTATATCCATCCTTGTGTACACTTGTGGAACACTTCTATTGTCCACACAGTTACATAGGTTCCATCTATTCAATACCTCTTCCCCCACCCCCTTATGGCCCACAGTGACAGTCAGTCTTCATTGCTTGAAGGGCCATGTTCAGAGATACTTGCAACAGTGTTGAGGCCTTGACATGCTCAACTTCCCTAATGCACTGAGAGCCACCGTTTTTCTCGAGAGATACAATTCCCTTCATTTGAGAACATCAGTCCTCCCCAGGATATGGGTATACCTTCACTCTCATTATATGGGTCTCTATCCAATGCTATAACCCACTGTGGCAAAATAAGCATTCACATACTCCCTAGGAGCCTGTCCTGCGTCAGATTATCCCCTTTAAGCATCTTAACCAGGTAAGCTTCCTTATTATGTTTTTGAAAAAGTTTTCTCAGCATTATACTCTCAACCAAATATCTGACAATCTCCTATGCTCATATGTTGCCTCAACCTCTCCCCAATTTCTTAGCCAATATTACTCATCCTCCCATCCCTAGCCCCCTCAAGCCTGCAAAACCCCACCCAAAGATAACCCTATGCCCCCATTTTATTCCTTCCTTGTAAAAATACTTACCTCCAGCTTATCACATATTTCACCCAGGTAGGTGTCAGCTTACATCGTTCCTCTACCCCCCAATTTCCTTTAAGCCTATCATCTAGTCTCTAGCTCTCTGAGGCAGCTTGGTTTACTTATTTCATATCATTGAGGTCATATAGTATTTGTCCTTCAATGCCTGGGTTGCTTCACTCAACATAAGGTTCTTAAGATTCATCCATGTTATCACGTGTGTTTGTAGTGTATTTGTTCTTAAAGCTAAGTAGCATTCCATTGTATGTATATACCACATTTTATTTATCCATTCATCTGTTGATGGCCATTTGGGTTCATTCCAACTTTTGGCAATAGTGAACAATGCTGCTATGAACATTGGTGTGCATATATCGGTTTGTGTCCTTGTTTTCAGTTCTACTGGGTATATACCCAGCAGTGGAATTGCTGGGTCATATGGCAAATCTATAGCCAGTTTTTTGAGAAACCACCAAACTGTTCTCCAGAATGGTTGGATCCTTCTGCATTCCCACCAACAGTAGATGAGTGTTCCCATTCCTCCACATCCTCTCCAGCACTTGCAGTCATCTGTTTCTTTCATAGCTGCCAATCTTATGGGAGTAAGATGGTATCTCATTGTAGTTTTGATTTGCATTTCCCTGATAGCTAGAGATTTGGAGCATTTTTTCATGTGCTTTTTAGCCATTTGTATTTCTTCTTTGGAGAAGTGTCTGTTTAAATCTTTTTTCCATTTTTTAAATGGGTTGTTTGACCTTTTATTTTCAAGATATAGGAGTTCTTTATATATGCAGGTTATAAGTCTCAGATCAGATATATGGTTACCAAATATTTTCTTCCAATGTGTAGGCTGTTTTAACTTTCTTGACAAACTTCCTTGAAGTGCAAAAGGCTTTAATTATGAGGAAGTCCCATTTATCTATTTGTTCTTTTGCTGCTTGTGCTTTTGGTGTGAAGTTCGTGAAACCATTTCCTATTATAAGGTCTTGTAAATGCTTCCCTACACTGTTTTCCAAAGTCTTTATGGTCCTGGCTCTTATATTTAGGTCTTTGATCCACCTTGAGTTGATTTTTGTATAAGGTGTGAGATGGTAATCCTCTTTCATTCTTTTACTTATGGATATCCAGTTCTCCAGGCACCATTTGTTAAATAGGCTATTTTCTCCCAGTTGAGAGGGTTTGGTGTCTTTATCGAATATTACATGACTGTATATATGATGATCTATATCAGAACTCTCAATTTGGTTCCATTTGTCTGTGTGCCTCTCCTTGTGCCAATACCATGCTGTTTTCACTAATGTAGCTTTGTAATATGTTTTGAAGTCAGGTAGTATGATTCCTCCAATTTTGTTTTTCTTTTTCAATATGTCTTTGGCTATTCAGGACCTCTTTCCTTTCCAAATAAATTTCATAGCTAGTTTTTCTAGTTCATTAAAGAATGCTGTGTTGATTTTTATTGGGATTGCATTGAATATGTAGATCAGTTTTGGTAGGGTAGACATCTTAATAATATTTAGTCTTACTATCCATGAACAGAGAATATTCTTCCATTTATCTAGGTCTTCTTTGATTTCCTTGAACAGTCTTGTGTAGTTCTTTGTGTATAAGTTTTTTACATCTTTAGTTAAATTTATTCCTAGGTATTTGATTTTTTTATTGACTATTGTAAATGGTATTTGTTTCTTGATTTCCTCCTGAGCTTGCTCACTATTGGTGTACAGAAATGCTACTGATTTTTGTGCCTTGATCTTATAACTTGCGACTTTACTAAACTCATTTATGAGTTCTAGAAGCTTTATTGTAGAACTCTCAGGGTTTTCTCTGTATAGGATCATGTCATCTGCAAATAATGAAATTTTGACTTCTTCCATTCTAATTTGAATGCCTTTTATATCTGTTTCTTGCCTCAGTGCTCGAGCAAGTACTTCTAAGACAATGTTAAATAGAAGAGGTGATAGTGGGCATCCTTGTCTTGTTCCTGATCTCAGATAGAAAGATTTTAGGATTTCACCATTGTAAATGATGTTGGCTATGGGTTTTTCATATATACTCTTTATCGTGTTCAGAAAATTTCCTTGTATTCCAATCTTTTGCAGTGTTTTTATCAAGAAAGGGTGCTGCATTTCTTCAAATGCTTTTTCTGCATCTATAGATATAATCATGTGATTTTTTTTCCTTCAATCTGTTTATATTGTGTATTACATTGATTGATTTTCTTAGGTTGAACCATCCTTGCATACCCAGAATATATCCCACTTGGTCATGGTGTATAATTCACTTAATGTGTTGTTTAAAACAGTTAGCAAGTAATTTGTTTTGGATTTTTCATCTAGGTTCATTAGAGAAATTGGTCTGTAATTTTCCTTTCTTGTGGTGTCTTTGTTTGGCTTTGATATTAAGGTGATGTTGACATCATAGAATGAGGTAGGTAATGTTCCTTCTGTTTCGATTTTTTGGAAGAGTTTCATCAAGGCTGGCATTAGTTCTTTCCAGAATGTTTTGTAGAATTCACCTGTAAAGCTGTCTGGTCCTGGGCTCTTCTTAGTTGGGAAGTTTTTAATGACTGATTCTATCTCTTTACTTGTGATTGGTTTGTTGAGATCATCAATTTCTTCTTTCATCAATATAGGCTGCTTACGTGTTTCTAGGGATTTGCCCATTTCCTCTGAATTGATATTTTTGTTGGAATATAGTTTTTCAAAGTATCCTCTTATGATAGTGTTTATTTCTGTGGGGTCAGTGGTGATATCTCCTTTCTCATTTCTTATTTTGTGTATTTGCATCTTCTCTCTCTTTTTTCTTTGTTAGTCTAGCTAAGGGTTTGTCAATTTTATTGATTTTCTCAAGGAACCAACTCTTGGTTAGTTTATCTTTTCAAGTGCTTATTTTCTATTTCATTTAGTTCTGCTCTTATCTTTGCTATTTCTTTTGTTCTTCTTCCTGTGGGGTTATTTTGTTGTTTTTGTATGAATTCCTCCAAATGTGCAGTTAGTTCTTCAATTTTTGCTCTTTCTTCTTTTTTGATGTATGGATTTATGGCTGTAAATTTCCCTTTCAGTACTGCTTTTGCTGTATCCCATCAATTTTGCTGTGTTGTGTTATTTTCATTCATTTCAAGGTAGTTATTAATTTCTTTTGAGATTTCCTCTTTGACCCACTGTTTTTCTAAGAGTCTGCTGTTTAATTTCCATATTTTGGTGTAAAATCTGGGCCTCTGGCTCTTGCAGATTTCCAATTTCACTCCACTGTGGTCAGAGATATTGTTTTGTATGATTTTGATCTTTCTGAATTCATTAAGCCTTTCTTTGTGGCCTAGTATATGGTCTATGTTGAAGAATGATCCATGTGCACTTGAGAAAAATGTATATCCTGCTGTATTCAGATGTAATGATCTGTAAATGTCTATTAAATCCAGCTCCTCAAATATACTGTTCAAAGTTTTTTTTCTTTATTGATTCTCTTTTGAGATGTTCTGTCCAAAGTTAATAATGGTGTATTAAAGCCCCCCACTATAATTATAGAGGCATCTATTCTTTCAGTTAGTTTTTCCAGTGTTTGCCTCATGTATTTGGAGGCACCCTTTTAGGAGCATAAATATTTATGATTGTTCATTCTTCTTGAAAGATTATCCCTTTCACTAATATGTAGTATCCATCTTTGTCTCTCACAATTGTTTCACATTTAAAGTCTATTTTGTCTGATATTAATATAGCTACCCCTGCCTTTTTTTGGTTACTGTTTGCTTATAAGATTGTTTTCCAGCCATTCACTTTCAGCCTCCATTAATCCCTGGGTCTAAGATGTGTTTCTTGTAGACAGCATATAGATGGGTCATATTTCCTTATCCAATCTTCTAGGCTGAATGTTTTGTCAGGTGTGTTTAATCCATTGATATTCAGTGTTATTACTTTCAAGGATTTATTTATGTTAGCCCTACTTTGTTTGGACTTGTGTTTGTCATATTTTGTTTGTTTGTTTCCTTCTCTTTTTGTCTTTTTTGTTGCTCTTACACTCTCCTCCAACTCTGTCTCTCCTGTTTTTTTCTTTCTTCATGTAGAACTCCCTTTAGTATTTCTTGAAGGACAGGGTTCTTGTTGGCATACTCTTTTAATTTCTGTTTATCTGTGAATATTTTGAACTTCTCCATCATTTGTGAATGCTAATTTAGCTCGATAGAGTATTCTTGGTTGGAAATTTTTTTCTTTCAGTACCTTGACTATATCATACCACTGCCTTCTTGCCTCCACTGTTTCAGATGAGAAATCAACACGTATTTTTATGGAGCCTCCCTTGTATGTGATGGTTTTCTTTTCTCTTACTGCTTTTAGAATTTTCTCTTTGTCTTGAGCATTGGATAATTTAACAAGTATATGTCTTGTGGTAGGCCTGTTGGGATTTATGGTGCTTGGGGTGCATTTTGCTTCTTGTACATGTACATCCATCTTTCTCAGTAGATTTGGGAACTTTTCAGCCATTATTTCCTCCAACACCCCTTCTGTCCCCTTTCCCTTCTCTTCTCCTTCTGGGATGCCTATAATATGTGTGTTTGTGCATTTTACATTGTCATTCAGTTCCCTAATTCCTAGCTGGATTTTTTCTATCTTTTTATCGATCAGCTCTACTATCTGTTTGATTTCAGATGTACTGTCTTCCATGTCACTAATTCTCTCCTCTGCCTCTTCTAATCTGCTGCTATTTACTGAGAGTATATTTTTGATTTCTTGAACTGTGGTGTTCAACACCATCATATCTGTTATCTTTTGTGTATGTCTGCAATTTCCTCTCCAAGTGTTTTCTTCATATAGTTAATCTCTTCCTTTACTTCATTAAGTTGGTCTCTAATATATGTTTTGAGATCTTTAATTACTTGTCCAACGTTCTGCTCCCATTCCTGGTTTTCAGTTTGTTCATTGGATTTGGTCATGTTTTCCTGATGATTGGTTTGGTTTTTAGTTTTTTGTTGCTGTCTGGTCATCATTTTATCTTGATGGATTTAATCAGTTCCTTAGCTTCTTTGTCTAGTCTTGGGGATTAATTAGTTGTTCATGCATAAGTGTTATGTCTTCTCTTTTTCACTTTGTTCTTACTCTGTTTTCTTGTTGCTGGCTAAGTTCACTTTGGAGGAAAATATTAGGGCCAGGGAAAGCAAAATAAGTAAGAAAAGAAAATGTATAAAGTAGTATTGGTAATAAATGTTAACAGAGCAGCAATGTGAAATCTAGGAGACTGAATATTAGACTCATGTAAGTTGTGTAGAGTAATAGCAGTAAGTAGAGTACCTATAATGAGACAGTCAACAGAATATGGGGAGGAATATAGTATGAATTAAAAGGCCAGTGTTTTCATGAGAGAGGGAAAGAGAAAAGAAAGACAATAATATCAAGAGTGGATAAAAGACAGAAAACAGAACAAAGGTATTAGAAATAGAAAGTCAGAGAATTTGGGGGCCAAAGAAAGGGAGGTGGAATGTAAGAGAAACAGTTGAGGATGGAGGATAGAAATATGTGGGGGAAAGAGAATAGTGTAGGTGGCCAAAATCAATACACAGAGAAAAGAGGAAATGGAGGATGATGAAACACAGCAAGTGTTAAGCACTCCCTGCAACACCTATTATATAAAGAAAAGAAAAGAAAAGAAGAAGAAAAAGAGAGAAAAGAAAAAAAGAGAAGAGTAAAAGGGGGAGCAAAGAAAAGGGGGGGATGCAAGAAAAAGAAAAAGAGAGGAAAAAAAACTAAATAAATGAAAAAGGACCTTGGGGGATAAACAGAAGAAAAGACCAGGAGACAATGCAATATTAGCAACCACAACAAAAAAACAAAAACAAAAACAAAAGCCAAGGTTTCAACCTAGGAATCTTCTTTGCAGTTAAATAATACACTTAGGGATCTCACCTTCTCCCTTTCTCCTTTCCTCACTTCTCTTTTTCCCAGGGCAGCAGGAAAGCTGCCTGAGAGGTCGGGTAGGAGATTCAAGCAGGTCCTTGTTGAACCAACTCAACACAGAAGACAATGACTCTTTATTTCCAGCATGAGAGCACCTACAACTCACCAGAAACCCCAAATATGGTATTGGAAGCTTGGATAGCACCTCCTACAGTCCCTCCCCCTTAGGTGTGCTAGGAGATGTCTAATTGATTTTCTGACTCCACTTTCTCCCAGACTAAGTTTCCTATCCCAGGACGTTTATGTAAATTGGGCTTTCTCACCAGATTTGCCTCTCCTTTCTTCCCAGACTCTCCCCAATTCTGCTGGTACTCTCCTCCAAGTTCAAGGGCCTCAGACGGACCTCAGGGCATGGTATATTAGGGATGGGAATTCCATGATATTGCAGACTCAAGGTGCGTGAGTCTCTGGAGTGTGCGCCACCAGCATTTAGGGGACACAGACCTGGGAAACACATCCGGTTAACAGAGGACTTGGGAACACCACAGCACAACAAAGACTTCAGGGATCACAGCAGCTGGGCCACCAGCCCTAGGAGGAGGGGTCCCACTCATAACTTCTGACCACCATGTCAGAAACCCAAAATTCCAACTCTCACAAGAATCTCTTCTGTCACTGTCTCACCAAATCATCATCCAGACACCTCCTGCCCTGCAAGTCCCTGAAACAGCCCATTCAGTGTTTGGTAGCACCAAGCACAACAAAGATTTCAGAGAGCACTGCAGCTGGGCCACCAGCCCTAGGGGGAGGTGTTCTGCCTACAACTTCTGACCTTCATATCAGAAATCCAAAATTCCACTGCTTGCAAGAATCTCTTCTTTCACTGTCTCACCAAATTGACACCCAGACACTTCCTGCCCTGCAAGCTACTGAAACAGCCCACTCAGGGTTTGGGAACACTTCAGCACAACCTGGAATTATAATTTAATAAGACATTTATCCTGGTGAATGGTGGGAAGACTTTCATTTTTCCTCTAAACTTAGATAACATGAGAAAATTTATACTGGAGGGAAATTCTATGAATAATGAACATGGGAAAGAATAGGGGAGCATTGATCTTTATAGATGCCAATATTCACATTAGCAGTAGATGGTATAAATCTTGTGAGCATGGGAAGCACTTAGCCAGATTGCTAACTTGTATTTCTATAAAAGAACCCACATGGGACAGAAACCCTATGTCATTAATCAGTGTGGAAGGGTCTATGTCCTAATGTGACACTTTAGAGAATTCATATGTATTAACATATCAAGTGTAGAAGAATCTTCTGCCAGAGCACTGACTTTTAAACCAGCCAGAGAAGGGGAGATTTTCTATATCAATATAATCCATATGGAAATACTTTTGTTTATAATATATCCTTAAATAACATGAGCAAACTCCACTGGGGAGAAACTCCAGGTCTGGAATCACTGGATGTAAGCAGTCAGGAGACTCCAGCTTTTGTGTACACAAGGAAGCGCTCAATAGGAATAAGCTCCAAATAGGAAATAAGGCAAGATGTCTTTACCAGAAGTTTGAAGTCTCTTGAGGAATTCCAGATAATTCAACTTGGACAAGCTACTCATTGAAATACATATGAGGAATTCCTTTGCTCAAAGAGCAACTCTTGTAGAATATATGAGGATTCACACTCTATAACTGAAGGAAAATTTTCAGTAGTCATTCATTCCTTAGTTAACATAAAAGTACCCAAATTGAGTGTTGGAAACTGAGGCATAGTGGTCTCACAAAGAGAGACGTGCTGTTTTCATAGCTATGCTTTTAACATAGGAATGCAGCAATTAAGCCCTTTGGGATCACCAGGACAAAGTTGTCAGGACAGGGAGAAATATGAGCAAACACTTTGCTGTTTGAAAGGAATACTAAATCTTTGTACCCTGAGATAAGTTCTTAAATTTATGAGTATTGTTAATGTGTAGCTACACTGCTTGTGCTCATGATAGTTTGAGTATTTATGCCAGTTGCAGAAAATAAAGTCGTCTGAGGAGTCTCTACTCGCAGACTCCCTGATCCCAGCTCTCTCTCTCTTTCTTTTTCTCTTTGTTTCCATCTCCTTTTTCTCTTTCTTTCACTCCCAATACTCTTCTGGTTCAAATCTCCAATAATTGAGAACCAATCCTAATATCAAAGTGGAAACGGGTGGATTTCTCATGAGAAAGATCAGACTGGAAAAAAACTTTCCAGTATCCTTTCACCTTCAATTCGTGTAATTATCCAGAATTTGGCCCAATATTTTTTTGCAAATTGTTAGAATGTGTAGTGATCTGGGAATGCTTCATGAAGCATTTTGTTACAAGTAATAGTAGATGAGATTCTGCTCTTTTTAATAGACATATACGTACAAATATGTAAACACTAAAAGCTGTTCTTGAGAAGTCTATTATACCCTAGGCCTTTTTTCTTTCTTTTCTTTTTTTCTTTTGCTGTAAATATGACACAGACTTTGGTGAATCATAAAATCACTTTGACCACCACTCAAAAATGTAGAATGCAAAATGGTCTATTATTACACAGTATTAATGTATAAGCAAGGCAAAGATGAATAGACACATTGAAGAATAAATACAACTAAATCTAATGGTGCATTAATTATGCTTTTAAAGTGTGATTTAATATTTAAAGGATTTTTTTATGATGATAGGTAGTAGGAAAAGAGATGAGAGATTACTGCAGATGTGGAGAGGGTCCGATTTTTCAGAATACCCTGTATGCTTATGCTAATGTAACCTCAAAACTCTCACCCATGGAGATCAATTTTTTTCTTCTTCTTTTTTTTTTTTTAAAGATTTATTTATTTATTTAATTTCCCCCCCTCCCCTGGTTGTCTGTTCTTGGTGTCTATTTGGTGCATCTTGTTTCTTTGTCCGCTTCTGTTGTCGTCAGCGGCACGGGAAGTGTGGGCGGTGCCATTCCTGGGCAGGCTGCTCTTTCTTTTCACGCTGGGCAGCTTTCCTCACGGGCACACTCCTTGCGCGTGGGGCTCCCCCACGCGGGGGACACCCTTGCGTGGCACGGCACTCCTTGCGCGCATCAGCAGTGCGCATGGCCAGCTCCACATGGGTCAAGGAGGCCCGGGGTTTGAACCGCGGACCTCCCATATGGTAGACGGACGCCCTAACCACTGGGCCAAAGTCCATTTCCCTCTTCTTTTATTTATTTAATTTTTTTGGAGATACTGTGAATGCAAGCCAGGACCTCATAGAGGGGAAGTAGGTGCTCAACCACTTGAGGTATATCTGCTCCCCAGAGATCACTTTGGAAAATCACATACTTCATTTGTAAATTACTTCATTTATATAACAGCCACTAAATAAGTAATAGGTAGGAAGGAGAAAGAGCTATCCATACAGAATGTCCAGTTTGTAAGGTAAATTGCATGAGAGCTGTCTGCAAACAGGGCAAGAGCTGCATAATTAACTGTGGTCCCTATTCCAAGGAACTCTTTCTACAAACTAGGCCACTTGGTTGTTGCCTGGGATCCAAGGTGTGTCTAAAGCACCAGATGTCAGTTGCCTCATATTTTCCTTTGTGTAAATATCTGACCAGCTGGGGAAAGGGGCCATAAGGCCAATCTTATCCTTAGGAGAGATGAAACTAAAATATTTAGGCAAAAATCACCTAAATCTGTCTGGAAGGAGAATGATCATTACTCTAAATCACCCTGTTCACTCATGTTTCAAACATTTAACTTATTAACAAACATTTATTTAGGGTTAGAAAGCTCCAGACCCACATTGTTCTGGGGATTGAGTGGTAAATGGTTCAATGTCATGTTTTGGTGAGTTTGAGCATCTTGAGTGATATCTGAATCCAGCAGGATGGAATCTAGAACTCAGTGTTGAGAGAGTGATATCATTAGATACCTGTGTGGAAGAACCAAGATGATTTAGGGCAAATGTACACAAAATGGCAGATATAAGGTAAAGCAAAAAGGGAATGAAAGTCCAGAAGACTGGGATGGATGATTCATAGGCCAGGAATACTCACATCTGTGATATTCTTGAGAGGTTTCGCTGGTGGTGGAGACCCAAGGTTTTGGACTCAAGGAGGGAATTGAAAATATTTGAACACCAAGGACTAATGATATACAAAACTCAACGATTTTCATGGTTTTATCTGTAAAATGAAGGTATTCCTATCTTTATTATTGAGTCGCCAAGACCTTCTTTCTCTTAACTTGGGGAGAAAAGTGTCCTCCCCCTATTTCTCTTGGAGCACACTCTATGTTCCTGTTGATGGGGGTGGGTTACTTCCAGGTGAAGGCTTGGGTTTCATGACAGGTGGGTCTGGAAATTGGGGACAAGACCAGAGAGTTCCATACCTTCTTCTTCCATTCTCAACTTTGTTCATCTAGTGCTTATCTGCTGATGAGAGAAAACCCAGAGGAAGTCAGTTGTCAACTGAGCTATTGACAATGCAACCACAGGTGAGAAGGATCTTCTTCTACTGAAATTACCCATGTATTGTCAGCAGATGGGTATGTTTCTTGTACTGGCATGGCTATTTTAAGCTCATTTAGGAGATATTCAAGGATCTTAGCTGCAGTGAAGTTTATCCAGCCTCTGGGACAGTGATGATAGGTTAGAGATTCATCAATAAGTAATCTCCTTTCCAACATTACACAAATTTGCTCCAGACTCCATTATGACTCTGTTTTCACTGGAGAGATGAGAGAGGTTTTTTTTCTCATTCAGCACATCTACTCATTGGAAAAATAGTGCATCCATTGGTCATTTTAATTCCTGTAGCTGATTTCAGCATGCAGTTGAAAATAGGTGATAGAGATGAATAGGAACAGAAGCTTACAGTCAGTAGGGCAAATGATGTTTCAGCAGGTGAGTTCAATCTGTACATTGCTACCGATGGTGGGTAGAGGGTTATACCTTGTTGAGATGAGTAAAATTGAAGGTTAGACAGTAGAAGGAAAAGAGGAATCATTTATTTTGCCCAATTTTTAATTTTGTAAACTATTAGTATTTACTTGCACATTTTGACAACATTTAAAGAGAACTAAAATTCTCCTTACCCACTTGTCCCCAATTGTCCAATTTCCACTTTTGTTGATAACATTTACTCATAGGTTATAAATGGAAGTAATTATAAGAAGTATTGTTTCTTTAATTTTGGCATGGATTCAGGAGTGGTATAGTATGTAGAGTAAAATGTATGGCCCTTTGGAAATTATGAAGAACAGGTGAGATCAGAATGTATCAAGAGGCTTCTTATACTCTTCAACATACAGAGGAGGTAAATATACAAGAGACACAATGAACATGGATATTTGGAGGTCCCAAGGCATGTGAAGATTTGAAGGTGTCATTCCTTGGAATGGTCAGGTTAGGATCATCCTTCAATACAGCATCTCAGGGATCTGTACTGTGTGCTGCTGAACTCTCTGTACTTACATGTTATGATATACACCTTAGTTATGTAGAGTTGAGTGAGGCAACTTCTACTGGTCCAAAGTTTTTTATGATGCCTGTTTAGTTCAGCAGAAGGCTGGACTTATTGTAAGGTTCTCTGCCATTTTAATGAATAACAGACCTTTGAATAATGTTTATATTGGAAGCCCTTTACACATTAGCTCACTGTATCTTTTAAAACTTGTTATACATTTCAAAATTATTTCATAGTAAAGAGGAAACTGAGGTCATCTGAGGGAATAATCTAATCATAGTTGTGAAATAAACATGGCAAATCATGGATATTGCTTGACTCATGATGAGTCTGTAGATTTATTTGAAATTGGTGGGAAAGGTTGTTTTAGTTATGAATGCTTAAATGAAAATTGTATAGTGCCACCTGGAAGTTATAATGACCAGTTTATTAGAAAACTTCTAGTTCATACCATACTACATGTCTTCTGATATTCTTTTATAATGGAATTTTAAATATTCAGAGTGTTTATGTGTGCCTGGTTGTGAGTAGCAGATGACCATTCAGCACTGAGAATGATTTGACTAGAAGCTCAAACCCAGTTTGAGCTTTTGTAAAGCCACTGCTTTCTCAGTACTGTCTATCCTCTCAAACATCCACTCTGGACATTGGTAGAGATGGCCCTCTCTGAACCCCAATGTCTGTGATGTTTTTAGGAGTTAGTAAACTTGGAAGATATACTTATAGACTTCACTCGGGAAGAATGGGCCTTGTTGGACTCATCCCAGAGAAAGCTCTTCAGAGATGGATGCTGGGGAATATGACTCCTCTGGTCTCATTGGGTGAGTCTCTGAGATTTCCATATCTATATAAATTTCTCTTATTTTCTCATGAAATGTTCAGGACAATTTGTCCATATTGTTTTATATTTTCATATTTTATCTTAAACTTTATATACATAATATATTTTGTTATTCTGTAACATGCACAACTACCTAAAAAAGATTGTTTCCTTGATTTTTGCATCTAGTTTTTCACCCCAGTAGATTGTAATCACAAATATCATGTTTTTCTTCTACTCAGTGTGCAACAATCAGAACAGTGCTTGGAATTCAATGAATGTTTTCTTAAAGAAAACTTGAATTAAAAATGTCCTTAATAATTATTCTTCTCTGGGTATTTGGTGTGGATTCAGACTATAGTCCTAAAAACAATAGGCATATCCTTTTACATGTGAACTATTCCAGGGAGTTTATGCTATTGGATTCTTTTTGAAAATAATAATGAAACACTGTGGAAACTTAGAATTTCTCCTCACTTGAAACTATAGAGGGCTCTGCAGACTCTCTTTGCACTTGGGGATCAACAGCCAGAGGTCCTCACTGTATTTGGGCACAATGTTAAGAGATAATACTTTAATGGTGAAGACTTATCAATGTTCTGCATTGCAGGTACTTTTCCATTGGCTGACCTTCAATGTTTACCTTATTCTTCTTTGGTCATTAAAGTGGTTTGAATCTGTTTGTACCACAGAAAACATGTTCTTACAGCGAATGGATTCCTGTGCATGTGAAACCATTGTACATATGACCCCTTGATAAGGTTACTTCAGTTAAGGTGTGCCCCACCTCCTTCAAGATGTCTTAATCCTGAGTTCTTTAAAATAGAATAAAATTCAGGCAGAGAGTGAGAAAGCCATAGGAAGTAACAAGTTGGAATTAACAAGACCCACAGGAGAAGAAAGAGACCAGGAGATACCACCATGTGCCTTGCCATGTGACAAGCAAAGAGCCAAGTGTTGCCAGCAGCCAGCCTGAGAACAGCACAGTCTTCGGGAAGAAAGCTTTGCCTTGATGACACCTGGATTTGACCACTTTCCAAATCTCAAAAGCATAAATCAATAAATATCCATTGTTTCAGCCACCCAATTTCATGGTATCTGCTTAAGCAGCCAAGGAAACTAAAACAAATTTTGGAACCAGGAGAGGGGTTTCTGCTTTTGCAAATAATAAAAATGTGGAAATGGTTTTAGAATTAGGTAACAGGTAACTGCTGGAAGGATTGCAAATGCCTTAATAGCAAAGGGTTTGAGGAGACTATTGGTAGAAATATGGATGCTAAAGGTACTTCCAATGAGTCCTTAGATGGAAATGATGAAAGTATTATTGGGAGCTGTAGTAAATGGATCTTTGTTTTACAGTGGCAGAGAACTTCATAAATTTGAGTTCTGATGTGAAATGGAAGGTAGACTTTTGAGAGTGGTGAACTTGGACATTTCGCTAACGTGATTTCCAAACTAAATGTGGAAAGAGCAACCTGATTTCTGCTCAAGGCTTATAGTAAAATGCAAGAGGAATGGAATAAGCTGAGTGTTGAACTTCTGGGTATAAAAAAAACCAGAAATTGATGGTTTGGAAAACTCTGAGTTTCTGGGAAGTGAGCTGAAATATAAATGGATAGAAAAGGGACCAACTGAAGGAAAAATCACTTCAAGGTGAAAACTGTGGTAGCTGAGATTTGGACTGAAGACATGTTATCAGGCTAAGAGAGGAGGCCTACCCATTTAAGTGAAAAGGGTGAATTTCCCCCAGTGCTCAAAGTAGAGTGACCTTCTGCACTATTGTTCAGTAAGAGTGCTACTATCCTGCTGTTCTGAATGGCTGGAAGATGTACCCCTAGGATTTTGGAGTTGGGCTACCACACCACTCTTGTTAGGGGGTTGAGCCTATTCCCTCATGACTTAGTGAGTCTGGCCACCACCCCAGTATTATCAGAGGTTGGAGCCTTCACCCCAGGGTTTAGAGAAAAAGCCTGCTGCACAAGCTATTGGAAGGCATGAGGCTGCTGCTTCAACAATCCCAGAGATTAAAACATTGTTCCACAGCTGAATCTCAGGCCTTGAAATCTAATGGAGCATGCCTTGCATGGTTTCTGAATTGTCTGGGGCCCATGACCCCTGTTTTCCTTTCAGTTTCTCCCTGTGGGAATTAAAATGTTTATCTTGTGCCTGTCCTTGCATTGTAAACTAGAAGCATATAACCTGTTAGGTAGATGGCACAGGTCCACAGACAGGAATTGTGCCCCAGGACAGATGACACCCATAATTAATTTTGATTAGACTTTCTACTTCCCATAGTTTCTGATGTGACTTGAAGCCTTTGGTATACTGTGATGGGAAGTATTTTGCATATAGAAAGAACATGTCTTTTTTAGGTTTAGAGAGTGATATATGGTGGTTTGAAGCTTTATGTACTCCAGATAAACATACTTAAATATAACCCATTCCTGTAGGTATATACCAATTGTTAGTAGGGCCTTTTGATGGTAACTCCAGTTAAGGTGCTTCCCACCTAATTCAGGAGTGGACTGATTCCTAATACTAGAGTTCTTCATCAGATAATAAATATAAGACAAAATGCCAACACAGGGGAGTGGATGAGATTCTGGGTTCAATCCCCAGTGCCTCGTAAAGAAACAAAACAAAAAACAAAAAGCCAATAAAAGTATGAAGTTGAAATCAATGAAACCAGAAGAGAATAAAGTGGCCAGGAGATGCTGCCATGTGCATTGCCATATGACACGCTATGGACTGAAAGTCACCAGCAGCCATTCCAGAATCTCAGTCATGGGGAGAAAGCATTGTTTTGATGGTGCCTTGATTTGGACATTTAACTGACCTCAAAACTGTAGGTTGCCTTTGTTTAAGCCAACCCATTCATAATATGTGTCTAGGAAGACAGGAAAACTAAAATAATCACCTTCCCTAGATTTGATGGCAATCCACTAACTGCAGAGAACTCAAAATTTCTTGTTGTTGTTTTTTTTTTAACAACCACCAGGACATTAAGTCGGTAAATCAGATGTATTTTCCAAGTTGAAGAAAGGAGAGGAACTGTGGAGAGAAGGAATTGGAATTGTCCAAAGGCAGAATTCAGGGAAGCTCTAGGAAACTGCTTCATGATAGGAGGGTCCTGGTCATTGGATAAGTAGAGTCCTAAAAGTACCTACTGCAAATTTCCTTAAGTGAGTTATATTTTCTAATGTAGTTGTCAATATTGGGAAAATTTAATTGGGTGTGGTCATTATTCCATTTACCACATTATTTTCTATTCAAGTGTCAGTGACTTTGGGGAAATGTATACTTGTATATTATTGGATTTAACATTCACTTAATGGATCATTTCCTTGTTTCCTCTTGGATGGTTTTTCCTCTCTTTACATCCCCAACATACTAGCTTTTCATAATTTTTCTTATATTTTAATTTTGAAAGTATTTTCTAATTGTCAGTATTGTATAATATTTTCTACTTCCTAGGGTATTCCTTAATTTGCTACTCTTTCTCAGATAAGTATCATATTTGAAACAAATATAGGGTCACATGATGCTTTTCAACATTTTAATTTCCCTAATGCTAGTCTACTAATTGTTTCTTTTTCTTCAATCATTTCAGGCAGGGAAAGTGATCTTAGAAACCAAATGCTCTCCATGCAATCTATCTGCAGGAAAGACGCATCTACATTCTTGTCATTGGTAAACATCGTAGGTGTGAACCCTGGTCTTCCAAATAGATACTTGGGAGTCCAATGAATTAGGAATTCAGTATAGGCACTTAAGTGTAAGGAAATTGGTTTTTAAGTGCTAATTCAGAACAAGTCAGTGATAGTTTGAATTTAGGGAAAAATTAACTTGAAGACACACAAAAAACATGAGTTTTTATAAAAATATAATTGCATAAACATGGCTCATATGCCCAACCTTTGAAAGTGTTATGAAGTCTTCCAGAATTGATTAGATCCCTTTGCAGTTGAGATAGTACAAAAGAAAAGATCTCTGTACATGAAGAAGAGTAACATGGTATGGTAAAGATTTTACTTAGAGATTCTCACTGAGTGATTAGTCTAGAGTTCATTTGTATATGAGTGGATTTTTATGAAATGAATGATTTCTCATCTGCTTCCCAGAAGCAGAACTCTCATACTGAAAGGAATGGCACTAAATATAGTGAACTGACAGGAGGTTTTACCTACATATCCAGAATAACTGAACATATGTCATCTTACAAGGGAAAGAAACCCTACTTCAACAATCTATTTGGAAAAGCTCTCAGGGACCAGTCATCTTTTAATCAACAAAAACAAATTCACCATGGAATTCAATCATATGAATGTCATCTGATTGGTAAATTGGTTATTCAAAGATCTGGCCTAACAGATTACAATGTAACTTATACAGAAGAGAAAGCATATGAATGCCATCTATGTTGGAAAGCCTTAACTCAATATTCTGCCCTGAGACAACATATAGGAACTCACACTGGAGAGAAGCCATATGCATGTCATGTATGTGGGAAAGCCTTCAGTAGACTATATAGCCTTAGTCTACATGAGAGAACTCACACTGGAGAGAAACCCTATGAATGCCATATATGTAGGAAAACCTTCACTCATTCTTCTGCCCTAAAAAAGCATGTGAGATCTCACACTGAAGAGAAACCTTATGAACATCATGTGTGTGGAAAAGCCTTCACTCAATACTCTGCACTTTGAGAACATGATAGGACTCACACTGGAGAGAAGTCCTATGAATGTTATTTATGTGGAAAAGCCTTCCCTTGGCATTCTTCCCTGAGAAGACATTAAAGGACTCACTGGCAAGAAATGCTATGAATGTCCTGTATGTGGGAAGTTTACTTTTGGAACCTTAGACAACATAAGAAAACTGATACTGGAGGGAAATACTATAAATACCGTATATGCCAGGGGTTAATCTTTTTTATTCCATGGACCTCTTTACCAGTCAGGTGAGATGAATATTACATTTATTGCCTACTTTCAGAAGTGAGGGAAATTCTAGATTTCAGTTAGAGGTCAGAGAAAACAATGTTGTTGTTTTTTTTACAATTCAATCTCACAGACCTCATGAAGTCAAGGAGTCTATAGATCCTTGGTTAAGAACCCTGATATATGTGAAAGGCTTTGGTTAATGTTCTGATCTTACATTATATGAAAGAACATAAACAGCAAAATTTGTAGGACAACTGAGAATTCACACTGTATATATTGCTTATTGGTGTCATGAATGGAAAGCTTATGTTCAGTGATCTCTCATTCCTTAGCATTGATATTCTCTTGCTGTGGAAACAATCACCAAGTCAATTTAGGAAAATCTTGAGCTGGATTTCATGTTATAAAATTCAATGGAAAATAAAGCTCTTTTTATTGATCCTTTGGCATGCAATTCATCAACCAGTCAAGAGCTGTGAACAAGTCTTATTTTTGAAACTGGGTGGGATAACAATATAGAATTGTGAAGTGACACTGGTACACTGAATATTGGATCTAGTAAGAACTAATATGAAGTGAAATTAATTCAAGAGATCAGGAAACAGACATGGCTCAACTGATAGAGCATTCATTTACTATATGGAGGGTCCAGGGTTTGATCCAAAGAGCCTCCTGATGCATGTGGTAAGCTGGCCCATGTGCAGTGCTGTGCCATGCAAGGGCATCCCTGCATAGGGACACCCCACACCCAAGGAGTGCACCCCACAAGGAGAGCAGCCCCATGTGAAAAAAGTGCAGCCCACCCAGGAGTGGAGCTACACACATGGAGAGCTGACACAGCAAGATGATGCAACCAAAAAGAAATAGTTTCCAAGTGCCACTGGATAATGAAAGCAGGCACAGAAGAACACACAGTGAATGGACACAGAGAGCAGACAATGCAGGGAAAGGGAGGGGGGAAATAAACAAAAATAAACCTTAAAAGAGATCAGTACTGGAATATATATGTAATCAACAGGTCTTGTTGCTGAAAATCTAATATGTTGGTTACATTTTAATTTTGCTTTATTTTGCTGTTCTAAACACAAAGATTTGAATCAATCAGAAAAATACTTTGAATGTTAAATCACATAGAATACAAATTTATGACTCTTAGTTATTATTTTTGTATTACAAGATGTTCATGGCAAGAATAGAAACAATCATGTGTACAGAAACATTTTAGAAGTAGAGTCTGTGGTACCTAAATACTACCCTTTTAGAACATTGCCACCAAAATTTAGAAAGGAGTTAAAAGTGAAACTATTTAAATGAAATAAAACACATCAGTCATTGACAATTGTGGGTTCATTGGATAGAGGATTCCCCAGAACCCAGAATCTGTCAGTGTGTCTTGCCATGCATTAGTATTATTACAAAAAGGCTTTTGCAATCAAGGACATAACGATAACATCAAGCAAGGCCATGAAAGTACATTGAAGGTGTAGGGAGTATCCAATATTCAGAATGTCCAATTTTCAGAATGAAGAAACGCTCTTCATCTCCAATTTGGAATTATGGGTCCTTTCTGTTAATAGCATTGCAATCCAGACCACAAACTACCCCTGGGAAGTGCTATGTGGAGTGCATTCCAATGGGGAAATAGAAAGCAACTGAGCATATGGAGATTGGGATTTTGCATTAGTACCCTAAATAGGATAATCCCTGGTCCTCCACACCCTCAAAGCTGAATGTTCCCCAACATACATTCCAGCACCTTGTTTTCTTTATCATGCGGTATTCAGCTTCCAAATACATTTAGATGGAGTCACCACCCAGTTCTTCCAGATGGTCCTAATGTAGTTGAATTCTCCTTCCAGTGTCTTCTCACCCCATTGCTGTTGTGTGAGAATGTGCTTATTGTTAGAGCGTTTGTGTTGTCATGAGGTACCTACATCTGCCTGGAGTCTATTTAGGTATCTGAGGACTTTGCAGAAGTGTTTCTCCACGGTCACATATGCATGAGAATTGTTGTGCCATATCCAGTGTATATATGTCTACCATGGTTCTTTTTCTATGATAAAACTCATCTTTTAGTTTTGCAGTTTCCTCCATGAGCCAAGCCATACCATCATTAGCAACTATTTTGTCATTCACCATATTTACTACTATGCAGAGGTGTGGATTTTTTTTTGCCACTTAGGCACCTGTATCTAAGAGACTTGAAAGTGGGCACCCCTCTCATTCCCCATTCACCCTAATGGAGATATAGGGCATATGACCCATAATGGGGATCTGGAATCCTTAGCTCCATTCCTAGGCATTCTTTTTCGTATGTTTATCAGGTACTAGGGCCAGGGATAAACCCCAGGAAAATGTTTGTGGGAAGCTGGTGTTCACCTACTGACCTACACCAGCTCTCCTGAGTTTTTTTTCCCTCCTGTCTGTTGCTGTATTGTTTTTAGGAGGTGCTAGGGATAGAACCTGGGACCTCAAAGATGAGTAGCAGGCACTCAAACACTGGAGCTGCATCTGCTCTCTGATAAGCATTATTTTTAAAGGATATAAGATCAGAATACAGATGATGGCAGCTACCTTCCTCTCTGACTCATCAGTCACAATCAGAAGTGTCTTCTTCACTACCCTAGTCTGTGGACAAGAAACCTTAGCAACCTGTATGTTCCTCTTTTCTGGGATACATCTAGGCTTATTGGGCAGTTCTGCAGAATTTTAAGCCTTTTCAGTTCTGAGAACCCCCTTCCTCCTGCTATTTTATGGCTTGTAATATGACCTTAATATCTTATTTAAAGGGACCATCTTCTGCCCCATAACTTTGGCAGTTTTTCTGTAGGAATCACATCCATTTCTGCTTCATCTCTCCCCTGCTTTGGTAAGTAAAGATACATTGCCCCCCAGGTGGACCAGCCCTGCCTCCCCCTCTTTCTTCCTTTGGTAGTTCTTTGTGCTTCCTTTATGTCCCTATTGGCATGGCCTCCCATTGCTGGGCTTTTCTCTTTCTGGGCCACCTCAGTGAAAATGGTTGATTCTGTACTTCTGATTCCAACCCAAAGCAGAACATTGTTGATTCTTTCTACCACTTCATCCACTACTGTCACCAAGGACAACAGAAAGGATATGGGCAAGCTCTTGTTTCATTAATCCCTTTTATGCTGTCCAAGGCAAGGTCATCTCATCCGTATCCTGACCAAGAGTGGGATGATGTAGCTAAATGTTTTTCCTTTCCCTAAAGGGCATTTGTGACCCCATGCACAGTCTTGCAGGGTATTTTACTTTTTTTGGGAAATCCACCACAGTTGGGAACATCATTTCCATGTTCCAGCCTACCAGAGTGAGTGACATGGTTTTGTCTCCATCCTTCTCCTGTTGTTTGTCCTGCTCTGTGCATGCAAAAAATGCACAGCACTTCTCTCTTCAATTTCATCTGTTCTGTCTTCCATATCGCTTATCCTTCTATCATTTTGAGTCTGCTGCTATATGCATCTAATATGTTTTTTAAATATATTTTTAATTTATTTTAAAAAGATATGTAGATCACACAAAATGTTACATTAAAAAATATAGGAAGTTTCTATATACTCTGCTCTCCATACCCCCTACTTTTCCCAAAGCAACAACTTCTTTCATTAGTGTGATACCTTCATGGCATTCGATGAATGCATTTTGGAGCACTGCCACACAACATTGATTATAGTTTATATTGTAGTTTACACTCTCTCCCAGTCCATTCATTGGATTATGGCAGGATATGTAATGTCCTGCATCTGTCCCAGCAATATCATTCAAGACAACTCCATGTCCTGAAAATGCCCCCATGTCACACCTCCATATTCCTTCTCCCTGCCTCCAGCAACTCCCATTGCCAAGGTCTCAACACCAATGATATTATTTAGTCCATTGCTAGAGTCACAATAATTCTATAGTAGAATACAGTTAAGTCCACTCTAGTCCAGATTCTATTTCCCCATCCTGAGGACTCTGGGATGGTGATGTCCTCTCCACCTCTAAATCAAGAGGGGGTTTAGATCCCACATGGTTGATGGATGGAATTTTCCTGTTTGCACTTTTAGTCTCTCTTGATTCCTGGGTGTAGTTGTTGACCATCATCACTTTCCTGTTAGCAGACCTGGGTAAGCCCAACTAACCAGAGAGTAGATGGTGCAACACTGCTGAGCCTCAGGGCACAGCTCACATATAGAGGGTCCAGAGATTCAAGTCTCTTGAGCATACACCAACTCCAGCACCAACCACAGGTTCAGTAAAAGTGACAAAAGAGGCATATATAAAGGTTACATCTGAGTCCAACTCCATCACACTCATGAACAAAAAATTCCAAATTATGTCCCAGTGGCAAGGCACTGAACTCCAGAGCCATCTTTTTTATGACTGTAGTACCTGGGTGTCTCGATAGCCCTCAGGAGCACCCATACCTGAGGTTCTATCTACTTTGGCTGTGTCTGAGATCATGCTGAAATGTGCATAAGCACAGCCCCTCTAATGACCTCCTGACTCATTTTGAAGTCTCTTAGCCATATAAACTCATTTGTCTTTACCATTTCCCCCTTTTATTCAAGGTCATTTTCTAGTTTCATCACCACCTGGTACTTGGTAGTAATCCCTTGGCACTAGGGAGGCTCATCCTTAGGAGTCATATCCCAAGGTGGGGGGAAGGTAATGCATTTACATGATGAATTTGGCTTAGAGGGTGGCCACATTTGAACAACATGGATGCCCTCAGGAGGTAAAACTTAGGCACCCTGAAGCTCTTGGCAAAGTTGAAATTTTAAGTGCTCATAAGCATAGTCATTAGTATCAATGGTTCATCATTGGACCACCTTTCTTCCCTGGTCTTTGCCCTTGCACTCTGGGGATTGTTGCTTTTTCCATGGGGAATGTGACAGAGCTCCCCTGACGAGGAACTCAACACTCCCTCAGTTGTCCTTGTAATGTAACTGCTATGACAATACCCAATGAATACCTGAATATTTTTATGTACCCTATACACATGCCCTGGAGAACTCCTCCCAACCATGTGTCCCCCATCAATAACACCCCACACCAGCATTCCTCCCTGCCATAGTTGAACCCATCTGTGGTACAAAACTTCAAAAATGAAGTCTATCATATTGCCAAATTCAATTAATAGGAAAATGAAATAGTAATGCTAGGTTTAAAGATTAGAAATAGAATACATACTAATTTAGAAAAACAAATAAACATAAATTGGGGTATTATAAAAAGAAAAATATCATAAAGCTTTGTTTTTGACATTTTGCCTTTCATCTCTGTAATAGGTGTTGCTCTGTATGTACAGTGGCAAGCCAGTTTCTTTCATTTCTTCCTCATTGTCTATACCTTTTTTTCTAATTTTTAATTTTGTCTTCAAAAAATTTTAGATCACAAAAAATCACATATACTATATAGGTAACTCTCATATAGCCATCATCAAACCCTTTCCCCCTTCCCCAGCAATGGCCTTTTTACATGAACTGATGTACAGATATTGAAATATATTTCTCAAACATGGTTCCATTTTGGTTTATATTATAGTTTGTATTTTAGACTATACAATTTTCTAAATTTTTAGTTACATTGTGGTTTACATTTTACTCTATAGACTTACACATTTTTTTGGTGAAATTTAACATGTCCTATATCCATCATTGCATGATCTTGTGGAACATTTCCATTGCCCCCAGTTACCCTGCTTCCATCTATACTATTCCTCTTTCCTCCTCCCCTCAGGGCCCACAGTGACAACCAAGGTTCACTGCTTGAAGGACTAGATTCACAGATACTTGCAACAAGCTGAGTTTCCCTCATTTTTGAATGCCAGCTTTGCTAGATAGAGAATTATTGACTGAAAGATTTTTGCCTTTTAGCACCTTAACTATGTCATACCACTGCCTTCTTGCCTCCATGGTTTCAGATGAGAAATCAGCCCTTAATCCTATTGAGCTTCCTTTGTATGTGATGGTTCTCTTTTCTTTTGCTTTCAGTATTCTTTATTTGTCTTGAGCATTGGACAATTTAACAAGTATATGTCTTTGAGTTGGTAGGTTGGGATTTATTCTTTTTTGGGGTGTGCTGTACTTCCTGGACAGGTACACCCATTTCCCTCAGTATGGTAGGGAAGTTTTCAGCCATTAATTCCTCCAATGCTCCTTCTGCCCCCTTTCCCTTCTCTTTTACCTCTGGGATGACTATTATGTGTATGTTTGTGCACTCCTTCTTGTCATTCAGATTTTAAATCCCTGCTGGATTTTTTTCTATTTGTTTGTCTATCTGTCCTACTGTCTGGTTGATTTCACTGATTTTTTCCTCCATCTGTTCATCTCTGCTATTGTATGCTTCCTGTGTATTTTTCATTTCTTGGATTGTGCCATTCATCACGATCATATCTGTTATGTTTTTATGTATGTTTACAATTCCTTCAGTATGTTTTCCCAGTGTCTTAATATCCTTACTCTCTTCCTCCTCTTTATTAATTTGATTCCTGTTATTTGTTTGGACTTCAATGATTAGTTGTTCTATGTTCTGCATGTCCTCCTAGTTTTCAGTTTCTTCATTGAACTGAGTCATATCTTCATGTTTCTTAGTATGGCTTGTAATTTTTTGTTGGTGTCTGGGCATTTGTTTATCTTGATCAGCTTATTCACTTGATTGACATCTCTATTCTATCATCTTATTTTATTGTTTTTTTTCTCTTCACATAAGATTTCACTTTGATACTTCATTCCTCTTATTCTATTACCTTGCTGTTGTCTATGTACCCTTGAAAAAAAAAATAGGACCAGAGAAAAGGATAGAGATAGGAAGAGAAAAAGAATATTAGTTATAATAATAGTAAAATGTAGGAGAGGAACTGTACCAGACCTAGGAAACTGAAAAATTAACTTGAGTAAGAAGTACAGAGGAATACTATTAGATAGTGTAATAAAAGCAACAAAACAAGAAACAGAACAGAGAAAAATATATAGAATGAATTAAAATGTTGGAATGGGGAAAAGAGGGGGAAAGAAAAAAGTGAAAAAGAAAATAGAGAAAAGGAAAGAGATAGAAATGAAACCAAGAAAAATTGGAGACCAAACAAAAAGGTGGAATGAAAGAACAACATAGAACAGAAGATATAAAGATGGGGAGAAAAGAAATAGGGTAGGCAGAGAAAATTGGTAAATGAAGGAAAAAAGCAGAGATGAAGGAAAGGGAAACACAACAAACAAGAAATGAGAGCAGTGACTCATTTTAAAAGGAGGAAGAAGGAAAAAAATAGAAAAATAAAAATAAACATGGAAAAGCAGCCTCCTCTTAGACCCTTAAGGATCTTCTCACACTGCTGATGTTCAATCAGTCAATCACCCTGCAGCCTGCCCTCTGCAGGTTTTGAACAGGATTTTAGTGAGTAACATAAGGAAATAATTTTAAAAGGAACCTTTTAAAAAGAGAGAGATTCAAGAACAGCTAATACCAAGAGAATATCTATATGTTCCCTGTCAAAAAGTTGGAACTGGATGCTTGATAACCCAGTGAATCACTTCTTAAAGATTGGCACTCAAACCAGGGACCTCGTATATGCTAGGCAGGAATTCTTCCACTGAGGTAATCTGTATCCTTAGGTTAGTTAGCGTTTCAGAAGGCTGTCTACCCCTTTTCCCTTGGGCAGGTTGGATTCCCTGCAATCCCCCTGCTGATCAGCTGCCTGTCTCTGCCTCCTCTCAGAAGTAATTCCTCTCTTTACCTGGGGCAGCTGGGCCTGAGAACCTGCCTGAGGAGATCCTCCCCTCTCCCTGTTGAGTCATGGTTTCTTCCCTGTTCAAGAGGGGTCCATCTAGCTAAATTCACCACAAAAAATCATTCTCCACCCTCCCAGATTCCTCTTCCTCTTCCTCTTCCAGGGAATCTGAAATCACACTCCATTTGGAGCAGAGAGCCCAGAGCCCCACCTAGGATATCTTCCCTGAGGGCAGGATACATGTGCTGCTTCCAACCACTGGGGCAAGTAACCCGCCATCTCCCACTGGCTTCCCTTCCTGTTCAGTTCCCTCCTAGATGACTCAGAGCACCTTCCCATTCTCTATACAGCCAAAAGAGCTGGCAGGGTGGAAGATGTCTGCTCTCTGCTCAGTTATATAAAGTCCTCCAGGAGTTTTACCCTCCCTTAATATTTCTGGGGTTGGGGAGGAGAGCCTTTCCAGGAAGCCAGGAGGTCTAACAACCCACAGCTCATTTTATCAGCTGCTTTGTCTCTGTCCCTCACTATCCTGCAGTTGTGAAGCAGTTTCTTATCTGCTGTACCCCAAAGCAAGTCCCCAAGGCAGCCTCTGGCTCTTTCTCCTTTGTTTTAGTGAGAGATGAGCTTTATCTGTCAACCCATTGGTCATGTTCCCACAATCCTCTTCCCATTTAATCAACTTTGAGTAGAACATTTTTTCATCTCCCTTCTTCTGGCTGCTATCTGGTTCTCATTCCTTAAGGCTAATCATAAATATAAAAATTTCAAAAGGGCACTTCCCCGCAATGATTTTCCATAATATCACATCTCTATCACATATATGTGATACTTAATATCACATATAAACACATATATGTTTGTGTTTAGCTATTTGATATAATTCCCTTGCACTAAATTTTAAGCTTTATAATAGCAGGAATAAAGTCTGTTTTGTCCACCTCTGTACAAATTAAGAATAGAGAATCTAAGAATAAGAATTTAAGAATAATGATAATATTGCCTCATCTCTCTAAGTGCTGAAAGAGATAAATTGCTTAATAAGAGTTTAAAGTAATTATATGTCCCTATGAAGCTTATAAAATTTAAGATTTCCAATACTTATTTCTACTTAAGCATTTCTTACCATGGTTACATGTATTCCAGAAGCAAATAAAAATATAGGTCTCCCACTGTTTTTCCCTCCTCTTTATTGTCTTTTAGTCACCATGTCTTATGTGAAGCTGACAGAAAATTGTAGTAAGGAACAAAACACTGCAATTTTGAGAAAGAAATGTTCAATAGTATGGGAGAGTCAAACTCTGAGATTATAATTTAGGAGATAAATTGTATCTTTCTGGCATTTCCCAGTGCTCATTTCCATTAAATAAAATGTAGGTGCCCTATGAGGTGAACTGTGGTGAAGTTTTCTGTTGTTTTTTAAAATACTTCCAATCAAGATTGTGCTACTTAACTATGCATGTCAAATTATACTACTTTTGCCTTTAATCTTTTTAAAGAATGTGGATTTTATCACATAATATGAAATGTTTTATTAGCTGATGTGCCACCCTAGTTGCGGTCACCCCTCAGGCTGAAGTGTGGTTTGCTGGCCTGGCGGGGGAGCAGCCGCGGCAGGCCAAGCCGCTGCCCCCATAATAGGGTGGCTGGTCAGACTCACCGCCACCCCTGAAGGGAGCTTGGCATGGGCGCAGAGTGCCCTCGGGTCTCCCCTTCTCGGCAGCCATGCTTCCGCGGCCGCCCCTCCTCCCGGATGGCACCACACGATGCCTTGTGGGGCGGCACCCTTCTTCTTCTTTCTCCCTGCACAGGCGCAGGGCGGAAAATTCCAGTCTGCCCTTTTCCCCTCCCCCAACAGCAGCAACAGCCAGGCGTGGGCGGAAAAATCCAGTCTGCCCTCTTCCCTTCCCCCGACAGCAGCAACAGCCAGGCGTGGGTGGGAAACTCAAGTCTGCCCTCCACCCCAGCAACAGCAGCCACCAATCCCTAAACCCTGCCCCTTCCCCCAGCAACAGCAACAGCCAATCCCTAACCACCACCCCTCCCCCGTCCAGTACCGCCCACTGACCTTTCACCAGCAACCAATCAGAACAGGGCATGGCTTCGACCAATCAGCCTTCCCCAGCCCCTATAAAACTGTTGCCTCTCCCTCAATAAAGTGGACTTGCGTGTTTACCTCGTCTCCGCGATAGTTCTTCTGCCGTGCGCCCTCCAGTCCTGAGAGCCCCCGACAAGGGCCTGGCCTCCCTTGTCCCCAGTTTGTCACCTGCTTCTCTGGGCGACCCCTTCATCGCCTGCTTCTCCGGGCCACCCCTTCGTCGCCGGCTTCGCCAGGCGACCCCGTCAGCCGAACCGCGCAACCCCTGTGAGACCGATCCCTCGTCTGCTGCTGGACCAACCCCTCGTCCCAAGTGGGACCGACCCCTCATCCCAAGCGGGACCGACCCCTTGTCCAGAGCTGGACCGACCCCTCGTCCGCAGCCAGACCCCACCTCTACCGACTGAGCAAGCTGCCGCACCTACTCCTCAGAGAAAACTGACCATTCAGGTCAGAAAGAGACATTGTCATTTATTAACTTTAGAGGGAAAATGATCCTATTGTAAGCAGGTAGGTGGGGCACACAATCTCTAGATGTGATATCAGCATAATAGTGATAGATGCAGTTCCCATATTATCTTACAATCTTGACATTCTTTGTGTCTATTTTGTCAAGAATCCCCAAGTCTGGTTTATAAAACAGAAAATCTACTGTCTGTGAATTTCCTTATCAGATTTTTAAAAATTTTAGATTGAAGAACATTTTAAGGGTGGATTGTACCCTGAAATTGTACCTTTTTCTTTCTGTCCATATTCTTGTCAAGGTTACACTTGCCCGACAAGGCTCCCAGTTTGAACACTGTCTATTGTTGAGTTGAACTAAATTGAAATCAGGAAAAAAATCCTAACCTAGAAACCAGAGATAAGAATGACTTTCACCCCACAGGATTTGAACACACAAGTAAGTGTTCGACCTGGAGGTTGTGGGAGCCATGCCTTCTTTTTGCTTTAGGAATGTCAGGCTAGGCAGTTCTCAGGCACAGTGTCCAGTATTTGTTTCTTCCCTGTCCACTGGATTGGGATTGCCTGTGAGCTCTTTGTCCTATTGCTGTTGCCAAAATGGGCTTACTGCCCGATGCACACAAAAAATCTACCCTGTGACACCAGATTTCAAAGAAAGAAGGAGCTTTATTACAGAGCATCTGGGCCAGGAAGCAGGAAGCAAAGTGTCTCCCTGAACTGGAGAGATATAGAGGATCTTATAGTGTTCTGGTAAAGGCATGACTGTGATAATGAGGACAGTGGTCTGATGTTGATGGATATAGGATGACCAAATACCTGAAAGTAACTTGTTTCTCTTCCTGTTGCTAGGATATAATGGAAAGAATTATATGTAAATTAGAAGGTAATGAGATCCAACCCTCTCTTGGTCCCAAATTCCATTTCTAGTGGTCGGGAATATCCTGTTGAAACACAGCAGTAAGAAAACCAGCTTCAACCAGTTGGCTAGATGCCTGGCTGTCTTCACTTCAACTTGCTTAAGATAGTAAAATTCCCACCCAGGGGAGTTTTCTGTCCTAATTTTGATCATGCAAGCATGATTTCCTGAACATACTAATCATACAATTATATAACTAGCTATGTATGTTCATCCATATACGTAAAAACTAATGCATAATCAAAGCAAATGCTAAGTAGTAACTTAGATATTTAAAGAAGAGTAAAACTACAGCATGGGGAGTCAGGTCTGAGTTGCTTTACACTGACCTCAGCTCCTGTCTCTAGTCATAACAAATGTAAGTTCTCCCTAACTCTCTTGGTAAAGATTTTTTTCCCTCTATATCTCTGGTTATCCCCAAAGGCCCAGTTTTGGGACCTAACATGTGGGCCTCTGCAAGAAATTGTTTGGAGCATCCTTCATGACCAGCTTAGAATAGGGTGTGTTTTGGTCACAGGGTGATCTTGTGCCCTCTCTAGACCCATCTTAGAGGCAGAATGTGGAGAAGGGGCAGGGAACCCTGAGACTCAGTATCTCCATAATGGGGTCTAGGGCCCTTGAGGAAAGGGAAGGCAGGCAGGTAGAAGGGGATGGATAAGAATAACTAAGCCAAGCAGATACACTGGGGTAGCTAGCAGAGGGAAACTGATCCAAGATAGTGGAGGAAAAGGAAGAGGGAAAAAGCAGTGAACAGAGGGCAGGGGCTTGAGTGCCTAGGTACTGAAAGGAGCAAGGGGGAAGCCAGGGAACACAGTGAGAAGAGGGTCTGGGAATGGTTTCCCTGCGGACTGGGGACAGGTAGTGACTAGAAGGCACATAGGGATGGAAGGGAACAGTGGGGCAAGGATGGAGAACTGAAAGGTGGAAAAGGGCAGTGGCATGTCCTGAGAGATGAGGCATCAGACTATGTGATGAGACCCACGTAGACCATGGTGTAAATAAACACAGCTGAGGGGAAGAATACAGAGTTAAGGGTAAATGAGGGGAGCAGCAGTGTATGGAACATGGAGGCATGGAGCTGGGAGCCAGGTCACAGCATTTCAGGAAGGTGAGAGAACTAAGGGTCTTCATAAGTGGCATGAGCCTGTAAGAGGGGAGAGCAGTGGTGACCTGAGGCAGCGGACTTGGGGAGAGAGGTGAGACAGAAGAAGAGAACCCTGGTGAAGATATGGAGTCTCTCAGCATGTTTGTGTTGGGCAGGGTATGAAGGCTGATGGTGGATCTGGGAGAGGTCAGTAGCTGAGGAGCAGATGAACTGGGTGAGGCAGGAACAGAAAGGTGAGAGGGCCTAGGAGGATGGGGCAATTAAAGGGCAGTGGGGAGCTGAATCTAGAGAAGTGAATGGGACTCTAGGTGGGGTCAATCCGCAGAGGGGGGAACCCACAGGGGGTAAACTGAGGCAGGGGAGGAGCAGGGTCCTGGGGCAGGAGCAGGGAAGGGAGGTGGGTGCTGAGTAAAGGGCAGAAACTAAGGGATGCCGGCCAGGCTGAGGGATCCTTTTGGGATCAGTCTGAGGTGAGAGGCAGGAATGAGGGATTTCATAAGGAGAGGGACTGAGGTAAACTTCCCTGGGAAGGAGTGGGAAATGTGAGAAACTGGTGGCTGATGGAACAAAGCAAGCTGCCCTGGGTGAACTGAGGCAAGTGCTCAGGAAGGTGAAAGGAGAGAGTTGACAATCCAGCATGTGGGAGCCTCAGGAGGCCATGATTGACTGGGGCACACTCAGCACACAAGAACTGAGGCCAGGTTCATGATGTGAAGAGGACAAGATGGGGCAGCTAAGCCCAGGACAGAGAAGAGAAACAATATAAATGGAGCATTCAGAAAGTATAGGAGATGGTTCTCTTTGAATTTATGAAGAGCTATTAGTGCATATTGCATACAATCCAGTGATGTTTCCACTTATATTCTTTAATATGCATCTTCCCATTGAATAAGAGTTGACATTCATTTTTAATAAATCTACACATAAGTATTGTCATAGCCTTCATTGAACCTTATTTTGCCATAAAAATATTTCATATAATCTCATTATGCTTCCTAATGATATATTAAAATTTGGGAAACGGATGTGGCTCAAGTGATAGTGCTTCTGCCTACCATATGGGAGAATCCCTGTGGCTTCCTAGTGAAAAAGAAGAGAAAGCATGCCCATGTGGTGAGCCAGTGCCTGCATGAGTGTCCACATGGTGAGTCAGTGCCCACGCAAGTGAGTCACACAGCAAGATAATGATGCATCAAAAAAGAGACAAAGGGGAGAGTCTAGGTGAAGCACGGCAGAGACCAGGAACTGAGGTGATGCAATTGACAGGGATACTCTCTCCCCATCAGAGGTCTCAAGGATCAAATCCTGGTGAATCCTAGAGGAGAAAAAATGAGAAGAGAGAACTACACAGACAGCAAAAACAGCAGGGCAGGAGGAGGGGAAGAAGGGAAAATAAATAAATCTTTGGGGAAAATATCCAATATTAAGACTGCATATGAAGTGATACGTGACCTACTTTTTTAAAAGGTTAAAAAAATTTAGCCAAAAATTTAGAAAATAGACAAATTCTTATAAAAACTATATGTCACTTAAGCTCATTTGAGGTATTGTTTACCTTTCAGAATGATTCATATCAATATATCTATTTTCACTTCCATATGTCTAGAGTTCAAATAATATGCAGTTTTAAAAATAATAGTAAATGTGCATGAGCTTTTAGTTTGGTGGGTAGTAGACAGAATTAATAGCCCCTGAATATGGCTATGCACTAATCTCCATGTAGGGACATGAAATACACACCTCTCTTCCTCCCACTAGTTATTTGTGTAGATTGCTGGAAAGCATGGGGTGGAATTGACCAGCAATCCATCCTGGAAATTTCTGCTATAGCACATATAGGATTCTAGGCATAGTAATCATAACTTCATATGTGCTGACCTTCACTGTTCTGGGAACCCACACAATTACCCCCATATGTATGCACTCACTGTTAATCACTTACTAGGATACATACACCCTTGAGCTGCTCTATGAATTAGCTAGAGCCCCTCTTTGTGCTGTCTAGCCCTATATAATCTTTGTTTCCCTACTGTACAGCATGGTTGCTGCCTGAATGCTGACATTGGGACACATGAGTAAATAAATGGTGTGACCGCTGTTGGCCTCCCCATGTGGTTTTTTTGGGATATCAAAGTATTCTGTCGGCCTCCCTGTACTCAACCTTTCTGCATTACAATTGGCGTAGTTGGCAGGATATTCCAGAGAATCCCACTGGGGATAAGGCAGGTGAAAGCATGTCAGCCATTCCAGATACTGTAGAGTAGACCCTACCATACACAGTGAATCTGTGGGGAGAATCCTGGGGCAGCCATACACATCTATGTGGTATGAGCTCTCCCAGCCAATAAACACTTGAGGACCCATGAGGGAGTTGGGGGGTGCCCCATACACTCCTGCTGGATTAGTGCAGTTAGAGAAGAGAGTAGAGGGAACTGTTATTAAGAAAAATGAGCAATGTGCTGTGGCTGCAGCCACTGCATGGCCCTTCCTCCTTGCCTAGTGTGATACTACTATCAAGCAGCAGCTGAAGCAAAGGCAAGGTGACTGGAGGAGGACTTAAAAGTTGGAATGGAATCTCCAATTGATTCAAGTAAATCAAAAGGAGAATTTAAGAACCCAGAAGAATCACAAGAACAGGTGCAAACAATGGTCTGTCTATGGTCAGGTTAGAGGAAAGAAGAATTACAACTAGAAAAGAATTTGCAGACTTCCACCTCTGCTTTAGTGACAGATCTATCTGAGCAACTAGATAAAAAGGACATTAAGTAAATATGATGTGAATAGGGTGTAAGAGTATCGCTGTGGAAGGAAAAAGGTGTTGTGGTGGATGTATGGGAGTGCTGTATATTATATATATGCATTGCTGTGGTCTAGGACTCCTACGAAGAAATGCTGAATAATTAGGGAGGGGGGGAAAAAAAAAAGGATAGGATGTGGAATTTTTTCAAGTCAACATTCTTTATCTAAGTTCTTTATCTAACTTTATCCAAGTTCTTTATCTATCCTTTAAACCCATCGCTATATGCCATTCCCTAGTAAGGGACCATGACATTATATTGGGCTTCAAATTTCGGGGAGTTCTGGATCACAGAGTGTTTCAACAATGGCAATGGAGGGATACTGGTATGGGATACCAATGACAGGTGATATATGGCTGACAGGGAGCTGTACAGAACATATGTCCAGGGTGCATGGTAATGATTGGATATACTCATAGTGGCAACAATTAAAAACCCAGCAGGGGGGGTACTGGGTTCCTGGCCAGTGGTGCTCTGTCGTGGTCCCTAGGGGAGCAGCGATAGTCTCACAGGTACAGCGGCGGGGACCGGGAGGGAGTGACAGTTCAACAGTGAGCCCCTGATGCTAATGACTATGCTTGTGAGCTGATAAACCTAAAACAAGAACAAGGCCTAGAGCAACATTGTGCCTGGGAATTTCCTCCTGTCAGCCTTCATGTTACTCAAATGTGGCCAGTCTCGAAGCCAAACTCAGCATGTAATTGCAATGCCTTCCCTCCAGCGTGGGACATGACACCCGGGGATGAGCCTCCCTGGCAACGAGGGACCACTATCAAATACCAACTGATGATGCAACTGGAAAAGGACCTTATATGGAAGGTTCAATGCGGATCAACAGAATATCCATGTCTACATAAAACAACATGACTTTAAAATGCTGTTTGACCTAAAGTAAGGGGGAAATGGAAAGGAGAAATGAGTTTATATGGCTACGAGTTTCTAAAAAAGAGTCTGGAGGCTGGCAGAAGGATTGCCCTCATGCACAACTGAGCAGAGTCAAAGAGACAGATAAAGCAGATACAACCCCCAGATATTGGTTCCTATGAAGGCTAAAGAGACCCATGAGAGTTATGGTCATGGCCGATGGGGTTTACTACCAGGGCAGATGGCCCCTCTCTGGAAATGGTGTTTATGTGTGATGAATCTGGACTCAGATGGGATCTCCCTTCATAAGACTTTCATACTAATCTGCTGGAGGTGCAGTTAACGTTGGGGTTTAAGATATAGTTAGGGGATTTGAATCTCTGGACTGATAATGTGATAGCCAGGTCCTGAGCCTCAACAGACTCCAGCACCTACAATCTGATTTATTGGACTTACCACACTCAGCTAAGATGGAGTTAAAGAAGGACAATCACCACACCATGGAGCCTAGAGTGATTACAACTGAAAATGGGAGGATGGCAGCCAACATCCATGTGGAATCTGAGCCTCCTCTCGACATAGAGGTGCAATGGACACAACCAATCCAATGTCCACATAGAAGAGGTGGCATTGGATTGGGAAAAGTGGACATGGTGGACGATGGGTATGGGGAAGGGCAGGAAGAGATGAGAGGTGGGGGCGTATTTGGGACGTGGAGCTGCCCTGGATGGCGCCTCGGGGGTGATCACCGGACATCTTGGATCCTCACAGGGCCCACTGGATGGAATGGAGGAGAGTATGGGCCATGATGTGGACCATTGTCTATGAGGTGCAGAGGTGCCCAAAGATGTACTTACCAAATCCAATGGATGTGTCATGATGATGGGAACGAGTGTTGTTGGGGGGGGAGAGGGGGGGGTGGGGGGGTGGGGTTGAATGGGACCTCACATATATATTTTTAATGTAATATTATTACAAAGTCAATAAAAAAAATAAAAAAATAAATAAAATAAAACCACAAAAAAAAAAAAAAGGACAGTGATTCAGATGTAGAAACTATAGAACCTTTATTTATTTTGTTTAGATTTTTAAAATTTCTCTCCCCTTCCCCTCCAATCCCCCATTGTCTGAACTCTGTGTCCATTTGCTGCGTGTTCTTCGTTGTCTGCTTCTGTTGTCAGTGGCACAGGAGTCTGTTTCTTTTTGTTGCGTCATCTTGTGTGTCAGCTCTCCATGTGTGTGGTGCCACTCCTGGGCAGGTTGAACTTTCTTTCACACTGGGCAGCTCTCCTTACAGGGTGCAGTCCTTGTTGTGGGGCTCCCCTATGCAGGGATACCCCTGCATGGCACAGCATTCCTTGCATGCATCAGCACTGCACATGGGCCAGCTCCACACGGGTCAAGGAGGCCTGGGGTTTGAACTGCGGACCTCCCATGTGGTAGACAGATGCCTGATCCACTGGACCAAGTCCACTTTCCTATAGAAGAACCTTTAAATCATGCTAAACCACTTGGGGAAGGGAAGGCTAAATCAAAGATACAAAATCCTGCACAAGCAGAAGTGCAAAAGACAGCACTTTTCACTGATACCATGGTTGTAAGAAAACATTCTGCTAACAAGTTAACTAACATAAAAAAAACATTCCTGCAGCAACTCTGCAAACCCCCTGCCACCTGAATGTTATGTCTGTGGGCTAGTGAGGGCTGAAAATTAAATTGCTGAAAAAGTAGAAAAATTAGCAACATTAATGTTCTCTATTTTGTTTCCATGATAATTTTAATTGGGCCAGGAGAAGCACATTGATAAAATTAGTGATGTTAACATTTAGTAACTTTTGAACTGGAAAACCCTAAGGAAATAGATAAATAAAAAATGTTAGCAGCTTTTGTAAGCCTGCAATTAAAATATATTACCAACTGAAAGAAAATTAAAACTTTAACAATATTTCAATTTTAGTCACATTTTATTTTGATTAGAATTTTTAAGTGTTAAAAAAGAACTTTCAGTTTTAAATCAATAGCTTACTCCTGAATTTCAAATCTGTCAAAACTGTACTACTGCAGAGTAACCCAGAATATATGAGAGTTAAATGTCTGTATGTCTAAACTTCCAAATTAGTGCTTAACTACAGTTACATTGCATAAGTATTCCTAACTGGCTACTGATTACTAATAAAAATGTTTCCAGGAATGAGCTTGCCTATTACAGGCAATGTGGATTCCAGAAGAGATCTTAAAAGTGGTATAATCAGCTATGTAAAATAATGGAGAGCTTGGAAACAGCCATAGCAAAGGAGTAAGAATAATGAGTCAATTTAGTGAGCTTTATGTTTCTGTTGGTGTGTTTTAACTCTTTCTGCATTTCTGTTTGTTCAGTGTATATATTGATACCTCCAGATGGTAATATTAAATTAACAAATGAATATTCTTAAAAGAGCTTTATTCAAATGGCCAATTAGGTAAGTGCTTATATTGGTAAATAAGTATGGATACTAATAAGATAAATTAATATTATATGAGTTAAATCTTTCCAGTGATGAAGATTTTAAGTTTTGACTAATAAAATTATTACAAACCATCTTTTTAAAAAATTGTTTTTGCCTAAAGTGAAATGAATAGTTTATTTTTGCTTCACAGAACAGAATGAAGGATATGACTTAAATGGATATAGAAAGAAGAAAAGATTTGTGGAAGTACTGACTAAATTTTGATAAGTTTACTTAAGGGCATGTGTTTTGTCCTAACCTAAGATAACTGGTTTTCATAATATCAGGATGAAAGGATGTAAGACAAATTTTTTTTTTAAAGATTTTTTTTTTATTCATTTCTCTCCCCTTCCCCCCAGCCCTCCCCATTGTCTGCTCTTTGTATCCATTTGCTGCAAGTTCTTCTTTGTCTACTTCTGTTGTCAGTGGCACAGAATCTGTGTTTCTTTTTTTGTTACATCATCTTTTGTGTCAGCTCTCCATGTGTGCAGTGCCATTCCTGGGCAGGCTGAACTTTCTTTCATGCTGGGTGCATTCCTTGTGCGTGGTTCTCCCCTATGTGGGGGACACCCCTGCATGGCCCAGCACTCCTTGCATGCATCAGCACTGCATGTGGGCCAGATCCACATGGGTCAAGGAGGCCTGGAGTTTGAACCATGGGCCTCCCATGTGGTGGACAGATGCCCTATCCACTGGGCCAAGTCCACTTTCTGTAAGACAAATCTTGAATGCACATGGCAAGTTGTAGAAGATACTATAGGATGTAGTATTAAGGGAATATATTCTGTGATAGTGAAATTGTCTTGAGATGAAGTAACCAGTCTATATGGCTATGGATTGTTATAAGACATTTGTAAAAGCATTGTTTACACTGAAATATCCATAAAGTCAGTGTTAAATAGAAACTGAATTGGTGTTGATAACAAAAAGTAACTTCATAACAGGAAAACCTGTCAGAGACCATTTCAATCTGCATAAGAAAGTGGTAGTAGGAAGAAGATAATCTTGATTCCACTGGGAATTTTAGGTTTTCATAAAATAATGGAGAAAGTAGTTTTTCCTGTACTGGTAAAATAAAATACCAGTTAATTAATGTAATCATGGTAAAGGTGCAAAAGTGAAAAGTAAAGTAATAAAAGAGTTAAGACCATTTGACATGTTAAAAGTTGAATGAAAAGTGTTTAGCAATTGTTACAAAATTAAAGGACTTTTATAACATTCTGTTTCTGTTTAACAAAGTTGTTTGGTGAAATGTTCTTATGAATATTTAAAGATTGTATAAATTCCTCAAAATTAAACAATGTTTTCTGCAAAATATTAAATAAAAGTATAATGTTAATCACGGTTTTAATGATTTTAAATAATGATTTGTGTCACAAATGAGAAACAACCTCTCCACCTAGTCATCAAAGGCAGATGCTTGGCTTGTATTCATCTGGTTTGCCCCACCTCCACTGAAGAAGCAGCTCTTTGGCTGTAGAGAGTGGCCATTGGGGGCTGCCAGGAATGACATTAACAGTAGATTATCATAAGTTAAAGTAACACCACTATTGTATACAAAAGCCCCAAATACTGTTGTTTTGTTTCAAAAAAATTAACACTCAGTGTGTCACTATCACTTTGTTTTAGATCTCCTAAGACTTTCTTTACTATCTCCTTAGGCAAGTCAAGCCTGCCTGCATTCACCTTCATGTGGGAGACCAGCAGTGGATCTTGCAGGGCTTCCCCAAGGCCATGTGCAGAGTCCACACCATCTGTCATGTCCTGGTGGCAAAGGATCTGGCTGTGCAGAAGAAAGTTGTGGCTGTACCCTATTTCATTATACTGATATTATTTTAACCAGTTATTCTTTTCAGAATTAGAAGAAGCATCAGAAACAATGGTATCTTATCTTAAGAGCCTGGAATGGGCAAACAATTGGGACAAGCTGCAAGGTCCCTGCTGCTCAGGCAAACTCTTAAGTGTTATTAAAGTATGATGTTTTCCCACACCAGAAACCCAAAATGATTAATGACCTTTTTGTGCTTGTTGAGGTACTGAAAACCCTTCATCCTTCTTTTAGCTCAGATATTCAAAACCATTGTATGTGTTAATCAGGAAAGCTTGTACATGGAAATGAGAGAATCTCCCAAGCGGGCTGCTTTTTAAGAAGTAGAGAGGGCTATAATACAGTCTCAAGCAGTAAAGGGGGTGGGCCTTGACTTAGCCTGTGAATTGGATGTGGCTACACCAACATTGACTTTGGATAGGGTTTGTGGCAAAGACACCTTTCTAAACAAATATCCCTTGGGTTTTTTTAAATAATAGTTTTTAATTTTTAAAAGATACTTAGATTACATAAATGTTACATATAAAATATAAGGGATTCCCATATGCCCTTCTCCTAACCCCTCCCACATTTGTCCACATTAACATCCTTCATTAGTGTGGTACATTTGATACAATTGCTAAACACATTTTGGAGCATTGTCACTAAGAATGGATTATAGTTTACATTGTAGATTACACTCCCTCCTGCACAATTTTGTAAGTTATGACAAGATATAAAATGGCTTGTATTTGTTATTGCAATGTCATTCAGGACAATTCCCAAGTCCTGAAGATGTCTCCATAATACACCTGTTTTTCCCTCTCCCTTGCCTCAGAACATCCAGTGGCCACTGCCTCCACATCAATGATAAAAGTTCTTCCATTGCTAAAATCACAATAAATCTATAATAGAATACCAGGAAGTCTACTTTAGTCCATCATTCATTCCCCAATCCTAAGGAAACTGGGATGGTGATGGCTACTCCACCTCTATTTGAGAGGTTTAGATCCTATGGTGCAGATGGATAGGACTATCTTGCTTGCAGTTGCAGGTTCTCTGTTCCTTTGAGTGGTTGTTGTCCATCATCTCCTTGTTAGTTGTCCTGGGTGATTCTAATGAACTAGAGAGTAGGTGTTGCAATACTGTTGAGATTCAGGGCCAAGATGGCACATGGACAACCCAAAGATTTAAGTCTCTTGGACATATACCCATCAACTCTAGCACTAACTATAGGTTCAAATAGAAGGGGCAGAGGAGCCACATGTAGGGAAACCAAAACTGAGTCCAACTCTGTCACACTGGGGAGCACAAGTTCCCAAGTAGGGTCCACTGGCAGGTCACCAAACTCCTGAGCTGTCTGCCTTACCAGTGGTGTCTGAATGCCTCCACTATCTGAGGAAATATCTAATTTGGCAGTCAGTGAGATCCTGCTGAGACAAGCCCAAGCATAACCTCTGGAATGATCCCTGACTCACTTTGAAATCTCTTAGCCATATAAACTCATTTGTCTTTACCCTTTCCTCCTTTTGGTCAATGTCTTTTTTCCAGTTGCATTGCTACATGGTGCCTGGTAGTAATCCCTCCATGCCTGGGAGGGCTCATCTCTGGGAGTCATTTCCCACACTGGAGGAAAAGTGTTTATATGCTGAGTTCAGCTTAGACAGAGGCCACATTTGAGAAGCAAGGAGGCTCTCAGGAGGTAATTTTTAGATACCCTATAATACTAGGCTAAGTTTCAATTTCAAAATTAAAGGTTCATAAGTCCATCCATTAATAAGAAGTGTCCATCAATATTCCAACCTCCTTCACTAGTCTCTTCCCCTGTATTCAGGGGGTTCTTGCTATTGCATTAGAGAATATGGCAGAGCTACCCAGGATGGGAATTTGATATTCTTTCAGTTAATGGGTGAATCTCCACCCACCCTGACAATGCCCCATGAGCACTTGAACACATTTATATGCCTTTTATGAAGGTTTGCCCCAGGGGAGCCTCCTCCCATACATCTCCTTCACTGACTCCCCACACCAGTGATCCTCCCCTGCCACAGAGCTAACCCTTCTGTGATCCAAAACTTCTTTAAAAATGTAGCTAAGAAAATAAGCAAATACAATTACTAAGAAAATGAAATGATAGTTTTAAAAATAACAAAATATGAAAAGTTACAAAAAATGTGGAATAATAAAAAATAAAAAATAAAATTAGAAAAAAATTTTTTGTGAACTTAGTGTGATTTGGGGGGGTGTTTTATTCCCCACTGCTTTCTTTTTTTTAATATCTATTTTGTATTTATTTTTAAAAAATACTTAGATTACATAAAATGTTACATAAAAAATATAAGGGATTCCTCTATGCCCCACTCCCCACACTTCCCATGCTTCCCCACTGTAACAACTTCTTTCATTAGCATGGTACATTCATTGCAATTGATAAACACATTTTGGAACATTGCCACTAAGCATGGATTATAGTTTACATTGTAGTTTGCACTCCATCACATTAAATTCTGTACTTTATAGCCATATATATATATTGGCCCATATCTTCATTGCAATATCACTCAGGACAATTCCAAGTCCAGAAAATGCCCCCATATTAAACTGCTTTGTTCCTCTCCCTGACTTCATCATCTCCACGTGGCCATTGTTTCCACATCAATGATTTAGTTTCTTCCATTGTAAAATAATATTTTTGACATTGTGTCTTTCATCACTATAAGTTCTGTTATCTTGTATGTACAGTAACATTTTCTTCTGTTTATTACCTAGCATCTTTTTTTAAAAATTCTGTCTTCAAAGAAGGTTTAGGTTACAGAAAAGTCACCTACAGAATATAGGGCATTCTGATATATCCAACAGCCTTCACCTTTTTCCCTTTCCCCTATTAATAACATTTTAAAATGTATGGTACATTTGTTTCAATACATACATAAATATGGAAACATTTCTACTAATCATGGTCAATGATTTACATTGTGATTTACATTTTGGACAATTTCCTTTGTGAATTTTTATGAAACATGTTTTTATGAAACATGACCTGTATCCATCATTGCAAGATAATGTAGAACACTTCCATCACCCCCAAAATGCCCAATGCTCCCTCCCCCTCCCCTTGGCAACTGGGCAGCAACCAAGCTTCCCTCCTTGAAGAACAAGATTAATATTTACTTGTGACAACTTTGAAGGCTTGACATACAGGCCTGTCCTCCCCTATCAGGCACTATCTGTGCTTTTGAGAGACTCTTGACCCTCAATTTGAGAACATAGCAGAACTCCCAGGATGGGAGCTCAACACCTGCCCATTTATTATGTGGACCTCCAACCAATGATAAAACACACTATGACAAGATGAACACACACACTCCTCAGAAGCCTGCCACAGGTGTGCCCTGTCCTGAATGCCTTGAAACACAATCTAAACCAGTAATGTTCCCCTGTCATACTCCCAGAAAACATTCTCAACATTGTAGTTTCAACCACATACTGCAAATTCTCAGTGTTCACCTGGTCCCTTCCCCACATCCATGTACAGTCCAACCCACTCTCACAAACCAGCACTGCCCAACCTGATAACATCATTGCACCACTGTCATGCCCATCCACTGCACAACAATACACTTCCACCTTATGATAGGTTTTGCCCATATTGGTATTGGCTCACAATCTTCTCCTTTCTGTCTCCTGTAAAACTACCTTCCAGGCTCTAGCTCTGTGAGTCTTTTCAATTTGCTTAATTCTTATCAGTGAGGTAATGTAATATTTGTCCTATAGTGCCAGGCTTGCTTCACTCAACGCAAGTTCTTCAAGATTCATCCATGCTATCCCATGTATTAATACTGCATTCTTTCTTACAACTGAGTAATATTCCATCCATTGTGTGTATATACCACAATTTGTTTATCCACTCTTCTGTTTTTTACCATTTGGGCTCTTTCCAACTTTGGGCAATAATAAATAATACCGCTATGAACATTGGTGTGCATATATCTGTTCTTGTTCCTGCTTTCAATTCTTCTTATATATACCCAGGAGTAGAATTGCTGGATCATATGGCAGTTCTATAGTTAGCTTCCCGAGGAACCAACAAACTGTCCTCCAAAATGGCTGCATCATTCTGCCTTCCCACCAGCAGTGGATAAAAGTTCCCATTCCTCCATGTGTCCGCTCCAACATGTTTAGTCCTCTGTTTTTAAATAGCAGCCAGTCTAATGGGTGTAAGATGTTATCTCATTGTGGTTTTGATTTTCATTTCTCTAGTTGCTAGTGATGTTGAGCATCTTTTCATGTGCTTTTTAGACTTTTGTGTTTCTTCTTTGGAGAAGTGTCTATTCAAATCTCTTGCCCATTATTTAAATGGGTTGTCTTTTTATTTTCAAGGGGTCGGATTTCTTTATATATGCTGGATATTATGCCCATCAGATATGTGGTTACCAAATATTTTCTCTCATTGAGTAGGATATCTTTTCACTTTCTTGACAATCCTTTGGGGTGCAAAAGTTTTTAATTTTGAGAAGTTCCCATTTATCCATTTTTTCTTTCATTGCTCATGCTTTGGGTATAAAGTTCATTAAACCATTTCCTAATACAAGATCCTGTAGATGCTTCTGTACACTATCTTCTAAGATCTTTATGGCCTTAGCTCTTATATTTAGATCTTTCTTCCTTCTTGAGTTAATTTTTGTATAAGTTGTGAGATGGTGTTCTTCTCTCATCCTTTTGGATATGGATATCCAGTTCTCCAGTCACCATTTTTTGAAGAAGCCATTCTCACCCATTTGAATGGTCTTGGTGATATTGTTGAATGTCTGTTGACTGTATGTGTAAGGATCTACATCAGAACTCTCAATTCAGTTCCATTGGTCAGTATACCTATCCTTGAGCCAGTATCATGCAGTTTTGACCACTGTAGCTTTGTAGTATGTTTTAAAGACAGGTAGTGTGATTGCTCCAATTTATTTTCTCTTTTTCAGTATGCCTTTGGCTATTCAGGGCCCCTTGCCCTTCCAAATAAATTTCACGGTTAGCTTTTCCAATTCAGTAAAAAATGCTCTGGTAATTTTTACTGGGATTGCATTAAATCTGTAAATCAGTTTGGGTTGGATAAACATGTTAATAATCTTTAGTCTTCCTATCCATGAACAGGAAATATTCTTTCATTTATTTAGGTTTTCTTAATTTCCTTTAACAATGTTGTGCAGTTTTCTGTTCTTCTGTCATTTACATCTTTAGTTAAGTTTATTCCAGTTATTTTATTGTTTTAGTTGCTACCATAAATAGGATTTTTTCTTGATTTCCTCCTCAGATTGTTCATTATTGGTGTATAAAAATGCTACTGATATTTGCACTTTTTTTTCACATTTATCTTATACCCTGCCACTTTATGAAACTCATTTATATACTCTAGAAGCTTAGCTTCTCAGGGCTTTAGAGGTATAGCAACATGTTATCTGCAAATAGTGAAATTTTTACTGTAGGGGTCCCTGAAGTAATGTGCAGGGCTTGAGCCATGTTGCTAAGGAGGATCGATGTGCACAAAGAGGTGAGGGTGTGGTCAGCTGCATCTGTGCCTACAAATAAGCAGAAAGAAGCCGATGTCCTGATAAGAAGAAACTCTAAGAAAACTCTCTTCAAAGAACTTCATGCCTGATAGTGCCTGCTCTGAGAACAATGACCTAGTTAACTGCTTTAAATAAAGATTGTGGTGCCAGCTCAGGGCCTTGGCTTTGCCATCAGCTAGCTCTGGCCCACCTGGCCCCCTCTAATTTTGTCTTTGTCTCTATGTATCTTTCTTTAGCTCCCATTACCTTCCCCTCAGTTTCTCCTTTCACCTGCGCAGGTTATGGCAGAAGTTAGTATGTACTCTAACAGCAACCAATATTTGAGTCATTTTATGATATTTTGATAGTTTATCACCTAGTGAGTTGATTGCCTATCCTAAATAGGAATTAGATATTTCTAACCCTAAAGCTACTTTTTTCTAATAGAATCTTTTTTCAAATTATCTTTTTGAAACTTAATAGATCACATAAAATGTGACATTAAAAACATAGGATGTTCCTGTATACCCCACTTTCCCCACCCCATCATTTTTTAATTATATTTTTTGAAGATACATAGACCACAAAAAATGTTACATTAAAAAAAGTGAGGTTCCCATATACCCCACACATCCCCCACCTCACTCCTCCCACATCAACCACCTCTTTCATCATTGGGGCACATTCATTGCATTTGGTAAATACATTTTGGAGCACTGCTGCACCACATAGATAATAGTTTACATTATAGTTTACACTCTCCCCAGTCCATTCGGTGGGTTATGGCAGGATATGTAATGTTCAGCATCTGTCCCTGCAATACCATTTAGGACAACTCCAAGTCCTGAAAATGCCCTCACATCACATCTCTTCTTCCCTTTCCCTGCCCTCAGCAACTACTGTGGCCACTTTCTCCACACCAATGCTACAATTTCTTCTGTTACTAGTCACAATAGTTCTGTAGTAGAATATCAGTAAATCTATTCTAATCCATCTAATAGAATCTTTAATATTTCAATGTACTTTTTTTACTGCGGTACATAGCTTTCCCAGTGTGGGAACTCAGAATCTTTAATGTTATAATGCATTTTTTTAGTGTAGTACATAGCTTTCCCAGTGTGGCTACCCAGGACCCAGGCTCCCCAGACTATTTAATAAAAAATAATAGATAAAAAAAAAAGAAAACAATGGGAGAGCATACTGAAGAAATTTTAAATATACACAGAAGGTAAAAGATGTGATGGTGATGAATAGCACAATTCAAGAAGTCAAAATTCTCTGGAAGCACATAACAGTATATTTGAACAGGCAAAGGAAAGAATCAGTGATGTGGAAGACAGTATGTATATCTGAGATCAAACAGATAGTAGAACAGATAGGTAAAAAGACAGAAAAAAAAAAACAAGCAGGGACTTAGAGAAATGAATAGGAACAAAAAATGCAGAAACATATGCATTATAGGCATACCAGAAGAAGAGGAGAAGGGAAAGGCAGCAGAAGGGGTTTTGTAGGAAATAGTGGCTGAAAACTTCCAAATTGTATTGAGGGACATGGGTGTATATGTCCAGTAAGTGAAGTGAACCCAAGCAATATAAATCCCAGCAGCCTACTCCAAGACATATATTTGTCAAATTATCCAATACTTAAGACAAAGAGAAAATACTGAAAGCAGTAAGAGAAAAGAGAACCATCACATACAAGGGAAGGCTAATAAGTTGAACAGTTGATTTCTCATCTGAAATCACTGAGACAAGAAGGCAGTGTTTTGACATAGTCAAGGTAGTATAAGAGAAAATTTCCAGCCAAGAAATCTCTATCCAGCTAATCTGGAATTCAAAAATGATGGAGAGTTCAGATTATTCACAGATAAACAGACATTATGAGAGTATGCCAATAAGAAACCTGCCCATCAAGAAATACTAAAAGGAGTTCTGCAGGTTGAGAGGAAAAATAGAGGGAGTTGGAGGAGAGTGTAAGAACAACTAAAAAGACAAAAAAAGAAAAGGAAAAATAGAACATATGACATATACCCAAAGGCAATATGGCTAATGCAAGTAATTCCTTGAGAGTAATGCCACTGAATGTTAATGGATTAAACTCACAAGTCAAGAGACATATTGGCAGAATGGATAAGGAAATATGACCCATCTATATACTGCCTATAAGAAACCACATTAAGTTCATGGATTCTAGAAGATTGAAAAAGAATGGTTGGAAAACAATCATACAAGCAAACAATAACCAAGAAAGGACAGAAGTAGCTATACTAATATTGGAAAAAATAGACATTCAATGCAAAACTATTGTGAGAGACAAAGACAGACACTATATATTAGTGATGATATATGATGGGATATAGGGATAATATCAGGTTGGGTTGTGCAGAACTTGACAGGGGCTAGGGTTGGGAGGATGGTTCACATGGTCCATGGAACTGGGTGGAGGGTTATGGGGAGCAGGTGAACACAGGAGTTTGGCAGGTAGATGGTTGAAACTATAATGTCAAGAAAACACTTTTGACAATATAAGGAAGGGTTACTAGATTAGGGTGTTGGATGGGAGGAATTTGGCACAGGCACCCCTGGGCAGGCTTCTTGGGAGAGAGTGTGTGCTCATCTTGTCATAGTATGTTATATCAGTTGGTAGAGACCCATACAATGAGCAGGAAAGAGTTGTACTCCCATTATGGGGAGTACACAGCAGGGAGTGTGTCTCTTGATAGCATGGGTGGCTCCTAAAGGGGCATGACAGACCAGTGTGTCAAGTCCTCAGCTTTACTACAAGTATCTGTGAATCTTGTCCTTCAAGTAGTGAAGCTTGGTTATCATTGTGGGCACCACAGGGAAAGGGAGAGAGGGATAGAATAGATGGAGGAGGTGGTAAATCAATTTTAGATACAGGCCATATTAAATTTCACCAAAAATTTATAAATGTGTATGGTCTAAAATGTAAACCATAATGTGAACTACTGATCATGGTTAGTATCTATGTTTCAATATTTGTACATCAGTTGTAACAAATTAACATCCACAGGTAAAAAGATCATTGCTGGGGAATTGGAAAAGGGGGAGGATATTGGGTATATGATAGTCCCCTATATTCTGTAGGTGACTTTATAGTGACCTAAAACTTTGAAAACATAATGAAAAAAAAAACGGTAAGATACTGAGGAAGACATGGAAGAGATTGCCACTGTAAATACAGGACAACACCTATTAGAGTGATGACAGGAAAAATGAAAAAAGTATATTTATTTATTATTCATAATATTTTACATTTCTAACACCACAAATTTTTTCCTTTGTTTTTCTTTCTAAATTATTATGTATTTTATTTTATTTCTAATGTTTAAACCTATCATTAATATTTCATTATTCTATTAATTGAATTTTGCTATATATTAGGCTTCATTTTTAAAAATTAATATTGAAGTATATCACTCATACATAAATATACATAAACAATAAGTGTGTAATAATAGTTGTGAACTTACAAAACAAACATATATAACATCATACAGGACTCTCATAACTCACCTACCACTAATAACTTGCATTGTTGCTAAAACTTTTTAACTAATTATTAAAGAGCATTGTCAAAATATTACTACTAAACAAAGTATTTCCCCCCAACCACCCCTATTATTATTATCTTTTTATCATTTATATGTGAACCTACATAAACAAGTGTATAATAAAAGTTGTGAACTTACAAAGCAAACATGCATAACATCATGCAGGGGTCCCATACTTCAGCTCTCCACCAACACCTTGCATTGTTGTAAGACGTTTCTTACAAATTATGAAAGAATATTTGTCAACATCTTACTACGAATCACAGTACTTATCATATATTTGGTTTGTTTTTCTATAACCCACCCTATTATTATCTTTTAAATATATTTTTTTATGACAGAAGTTGAAAACTTATAAAACAATCATGCACATGTGCAGAATTCCCAAACAACACCCTTCCATCAACACACCACACTGTGGTGGAACATTTACTACAGAAAAGATAATATCATCTGATTGTTACCATGTCCAAAGTGTACATTTGGCTCACATTTTCTATACTGCCTCACTGTAAACCCTGTACATCTTTCACATAGAGGAAAGAATATTATATTATTACTACTAACCACAGTCCATAGGTCACTCCAGCTGTATTTTTCCCATGCTCCTCCACATTCCCAACACCCCGCAGTAGTGATGTACATTTGCTCTAGCTAACAAAGGACACACTTGCATCTGTACCATCACCCACAATTCTCATCCACCTCTTGGTTTACTCTGCTATTCTATTCCTAGATTATTCTCCAACATTCTGTCAATTGGCATTTACATGCCTAGACTATCATTTTCAGTCACATCCCCATTTATAAAATAACTGTTACTCACTGTGTTACCATCCACTCTATACATTTCCATACTTTTACAGTAAAGCAAATTAAAACTTCTACATACATTAAACATCAGTAGTCCATCTCAGTCCTCTTATCTCTTTTAAGAATCCACCACCTACCACCAAGTCTTGAAGATATTTTCCTAAAACTTCTTCTAGAAGTTTTATGACACTATCTTTAGGTTTTTGACACATTTTGAGTTAATTTTTGGATAAGGTGTGAGACAGAGTCCTCTTTCCTTCTTTTGGCTATGGATATCCAATTCTTTCAGCACCAATTGTTGAATAGACTGCTCTACCCAAGCTGTGTGGGTTTGATAGGCTAGTCAAAAATCACTTGACCATATATGTGAGGGTCTGTTTCTGAAGCATAAATTTGATTCCATTGGTCTATGTGTCTGTATTTATGCCAGTACCATTGTTTTTACCACTATAGGTATGTAATATGATTTAAAGCCTGGAGATAAGCATTTGCTTTTCCTTTTTATGATGTTTCTGGCTATTCAGGGCCCTTAACTCTTTCAAATAAATTTGATTGTTGTGTTTTCATTTTTTTTAATGTTAGTGGAATTTTTCCTTTCTATACTCTCTTACAACCATCTCTCTCCTCTCTTTTCCTTTCAACCAGCAGAATATCCTTTAACATTTTTTGAAAGGCAGGACTCTTCCTGACAAGTTACATCAATTTTTGTTTATCTGTCAATATATTGAACATTCCCTCATTTTTGAATGAAATTTTAATTTGGCAGATTTTTCTTTCTTTCAGAACCTCAACTATGTCATATCTCAGCATTCTTGCCTTCATGCTTTCAGATGAGAAATCAGCACTTAATATTATTGAACTTCCATTGTATGTGATCGATCTCTTTTTTCTTTCTGCTTTATGTATTCTCTCTCTGTCTTCAGTATTGGACAATTTGATAAGTATATGACTGGGAGTAGCCCTGTTAGGATTTATACTTAGTGGGGGATGGTGCTCTCCCTTCAGTATGTTCCTCCTGTGTCTTCTTTTCTTTTCATTAAATGTATATTTTTTATTTATCTTAAAGGATACTTGGATTACATAAAATGCTACATAAAAATATACAAGGGATTCCCATATGCCCCACTTCAAACACCTCCCACTTTTCCCAAAATTAACAACTTCTTTCATTAGTGTGGTACAACCATTGCAATAGATTAACACATTTTGGAGCATTGCCCCTAAGCATGGGTTATAGTTTACATTGAAGTTTGCACTCTCTCCCACTCAATTCTGTAGGTTATGGCAGGATATATAATGACATGTATCTGTCATTGCAACGTAATTCAGGTCAATTCCAAGTCCTGAAAATGCCTCCATATTTCACGTCTTTTTCCCTCTTCCTGCCTTCAGCACCTCCAGTGGCAACTGTCACATCAATAACGTTATTTCATCCATTGCTAGAATCACAATAAATCTATAGTAGAATACTGGTAAGTCCACTGTAGTCCATATTTTATTCCCCACTCCTGAGAATTCCTTGATGCTGATGCCCACTCTACCTCTTATTGGGAGGGTGCTTTAATCCCATATGGCTGATGGCTGTGATTCTTTTGCTTGCAATTGTAGACTGATTCCTTGGTGTGGTGGTTTTCCATCCTTACACCCTTTTTAGTCGTTTTGGGTGAGACCAATGAACTAGGGAGTATGTGTTGCAACTCTGCTGAGGCTCTGAGACCAGGACATGGATTGCCCAAGGATTCAAGTGTCTTGAATGTGCACCTACCAGCTCCAGCACCAGTTATAGGTTCAAATAAAAGGCACAGAAGGGGCATGTGTAGAGAAGTCACAGATGAGACAACTGTCACACTTATGATCACAAACTCCAAAGTAGGGCCCACTGGCAGAAACCAAATTCTGTACCTATCTACTATGACCATCGGACCCGGGTGTCTCTGGAGCCCTCAGGAGCCCCACTATTTGGGGTAGTATCTAATTTAGTTGTCTATGAGATACTGCTGAGATGGCCATAAGCATTATTCATTGATGAACTCCCAACTCACTTTGAAGTCTCTTAGCCATTTAACTCATTTCTCTTTATATTTTCTCCCTTTTATTCAAGGTCCTTTCCAGTTGCCTCATCATCCTGTACTTGGTAGTAATCAATTGGTGCCAGGGAGGCTTGTCCCAAGGAGTCATGTCCCACTCTGTAGGGAAGGTAATGCATTTATATGCTGAATTTGGCTTAGATAGATGCCCCATTGAGCAACATGGAGGCTCTCAGAAGCAACTCTTAGGCACCCTTCAACAGCAGAGTAAGTTGCAAATTCAAGAGCAAAACAATAATAAGCACAGTCATCAATATCAAAGCCCATCATTGGACCAACTATCTTCACTGGTCATTGTCCCTGCACTTGGGGGATTGCTGCTGCTCCACTGGGAGTGTGGCAGAGTTCCCCAGGGTGGGAGCTCAGCACTCCCTCAGTTGTCATGTGAACCTCTACACACTGTGTCAATACCCAACAAACATATGAACATATCTACATACTATATATGCATGCTCAGACAAACCCCCTCCCATGTTTCCCCCATTACTGGCACCCAACACCAATGATCCTTCCCTGTCCAAGTTGTAACCCTTCTGTGATACAAAACTTCTTCAAAAATGAAGCCAAGAATATTGCTAAAGTTGATTAATAGGAAAATGAAATAATAATGGTAGGTTTAAATAAGAAATAAAATAGGTAATAATTTAGAATAGTTAAAACTAAAATAAAGTAAAAATAATAAAGTTGGGGTATTAAAAAATAAAAATATATTTTTAAGAAACATATTTGATAGTTTGTCTTCCACCACTGTAATATCTGTTGTCCTGTATGTACAGTGACATTTTCTTCCATTTCTTCCCCAGTGCCTTATCTTTTTCCATTTTACCTTCAGAGTAGTTTTAGGTCAGAGTTAATTCACATACAGAATTAGGGAACTCCAGTATACCAACATCCTCCCCCTTTTTATCCTCCCTATTAATAGCCTTTTTACATCTGGGTGGTACATTTGTTACAGCTAATGTACAAATATTGAAATATATCTACTAACCATGGTCAATGGTTTACATTATGGTTTACATTTTAGGTCATACATTTTTATAAATTTTTTATGAAATTTAAAATGGCCTGTATCCATCATTGCAAGATCATGTAGAACAGTTCCTTTGTCCCCTCAATACCCTCTCTTCTATCTACTCTATTCCTCTTTCACCCTTCCCTCAGGGCCCATGGCGACCACCAGGCTTCACTCATCAAAGGACAAGATTCATAGATACTTGAAACAATGCTGAGGGCTTCATATAATAATCTGTTCTCTCCTATTAGGAAATACCCATGCTCTTAAAACTTCCCCTCTGCTTGAGAATATCTTGTGCCTCCCAAGTATAAGAGTCCAACTCCTTCCCACTCATTATGTGGGTCTCCCACCACTGATACAACACACTATGACAAAATGATCATTTGCACATTTTCTAGAAGACTGCCCCAGGTATACTTTGTCCCAAATGTCTCCCCTTCCAACACCATAAACTATTAACTCTTCCTTGTCATATTGCCAAAGAGTTTTCTGATAATTTTAGTTTAATCCATGTACTCACCAATCCCTAAGGCTCATGTGCTCCTATATCAAATCTTCCCCCAGTTCTGTGGCCTGTCCAACACATCCTTCCCACCCTATCCCCTTGTCAAGTTTGCCTCACTCAACCCAATAGTATCCCTACACCCCTATCATATCCCTTCACTGCACAACAACTCACTTCCACCTTATAGATTTTGCCCATACGGGCACTTGCTGTGACCTAGTGTCTTTTTAATATCCTATATGCCTCCCTTTACTTCATTAACTTGATTCTAGATATTTGTTTGGACATCCTTGATTAGTTGTTCCATGTTCTACACATCCTGATATTTTTTAGTTTGTTTGTTAGACTGCACCATGTCTTCTTTTTAGTATGCATTGTATATTTTTGTTGGTGTCTGGGCATCTGTTTATCTTGTGGGCTTATTAGATTACTTAACTTCTCTTTCTTCTCTACGGTTACTTTATGATACTTGGTTCCTTTTATAGTACATCCGTGTAATAGTCTTTGTTCCCTTTAAGAAAAATATTTGGATCAAGGTAAAGGAATGAGATTGATAAGAGTAGAAGTAGAATAATAGTAATAATAATAATATATAAAAGGAAGAATGAGAACCATACAATTGCTAGGAAACTAAGTAATTTGAGTAAAAATTCACAATAATACAAAGGAATAAGAATAAAAAAGGTTAAATAAAAAAACAAGAAGCAAAAGAGAGAAAATAGAATGAATTAAAAGGAAGAACAAGTGAGTAGAACAAAATAAAATGAGAGATAAAGGAGAGAAAAAAATGAATGAATTAAAAGGTTAGGCAGACAAAAAGAGAATAAAAGGGGAAAATACAGAGAGAGATAAAGAAAAAGTGAATACCCAACCAATCCAAGGTCCACAGAGAAAAGGTGGCATTGGAGTAGGAAAAGTGGACATGGTGGCTGATGGGTATGGGGAATGGCAGGAAGAGATGAGAGGTGGAGGCGCCTTTGGGACTTGGAGTTGTCCTGGATGGTGTTTCAGGGGCAATCACCGGACATTGTAAATCCTCCCAGGGCCCACTGGATGGAATGGGGGAGAGTGTGGGCCATGATGTGGACCAATGTCGATGAGGTGCAGAGATGCCTAGAGATGTACTTACCAAATGCAATGGATGTGTCATGATGATGGGAGTGAGTGTTGCTGGGGGGGAGGGGTGCAGTGGGGGTGGTTGGGTTGAATGGGACTTCATATTTTTTTAATGTAATATTTTTACAAAATCAATAAAAATTTAAAAAATTAAAAAAATTAAAAAAAAGAAAAAGTGAATACAAATGAGAAGTGATGGAACAAAAGAAAAGCAACAGAAGTCAGAAGATTTGAAAATGAAGGAAAGGAGAAATAATGTAGGTTGAAAGAATAATTAAAAGAAATCAAGAAACAAAGAAAGGGAAAAGAACAAACAAGAAACAAATCAGAAATAATGGAACAACTCAGGAAAACCATACTTCCTATTTAGGACCCCAGGGACCATCTCAGGTGGCTTGTGCTCATCAGTTAATCACCCTGCAGCCTGCCCTCTGCGGGTGATGCGTCCAGTTCTAGTTAAGGAAATAAATGAAAAAGAAAAAAAGAAAAGAAAAAATATCCAAAAATCTGTAAAAGAAAACAGAGTGTCAGTCAATAAGTACCCTGCCATAAGGTACTGGCTGTGTGCCTTATCTCTTTCTGGATTCCTTTTCTTAGGAGATACTGGGATGTGAAACAGTGACCTTCTACATGCAATGCAGGAATTTCCCCACTGTGCTGGAGCAGCTCTATGGACTAAATAGTCTTTTGAAAGCTTACCTGGCTCTTCTTGCTCCCTTTTTGTAAGATGAATTGGACTTCTAATATTTTTCAAGGCCTGGGCAAGTTAGGTGCATGGAAACCACTCTTCACCCTTTGCCAGACCCTTTTTCGTCCTGGAGAATGATCCCTCCTACTCAGCTGGCTGGTGCAAACCAGTGTTTCCACACAAGCTATTTGTCTTGAGGGTCTTAACTGCCTGCTGTTTTCAGCCACAGGGGTGAGCAAGTCATGGTTTTCCCTTTGGTTCTTTGTCTCTTTGCCATGCTTTTCCTGGAAAATACCCTGCAGTCTCCTGCTCTGTAGATTCCAAAACAGCTCACTGGGGTAGAATTTTGACCATTCTGTTTTGTTTTGTTTTGTTTTGCAAAAAAGCTGTGTACCTAAGCCAATGTTATTTTCCCAGAAACCAGTTATGAAATTGAAAGGGATTTTTCAACCTTCTTTTAATCAAATTTTATGAGGAAAATATTCACATACTTAAAGAGTTTTTAAAAATTCCTAGAAACTTAATGTTTTCTGCATAACATTAGAGAAAGGTGTATTGATAATCATGACTTTAAGTATTTTGAAGATGTTATATGTCTCAGAAACAACCTGTCTGCTTCGTAATTAAGAAGTGGATGCTTTGGCTCCTATTATTTGATTTATTCCACCTCTGCTGAAGCTGTAGTTCTGTGGTTAAATAGAGTGGCCCTTGGATGCTACTAAGAGTGGTACATAACAGTAGATTATCATAAATTAAATTAACACTACTGCTGTATGAAACATTCCCAAATAATGTTGCTTTTGATCTAACTAAGGCTTTCCTTAGTCCCTCCTTAAGAAAGACTAGCCTTCCTGCATTCACCTTTAGATGGGAATTCCAACAATGGGTTATATGCATAGCTCAACCATCTGTCCTGGCCTCATGGTGAAGGATCTGGCTGGTTGGAGAAAACCTGTGGCTTTTACCCTATATCATTATACTAATGGTATTATTTTAAGCAGTAATTCTCTTTTAGAGTTAAAGGAAGCATCAGAGACATCATAAGAGTCTGGGATGGGCAAAAAATTGGGACAAGCTGCAAGGTCCCTGCTGTTCTGTCAATTTCTCAAGTACTATTAAAGTGTAATATTTTCCCACACCACAAACTCCAAAACAATTAATGGTTATTCTGGGGTTGTTCAGCTACTGGAGACCCTTCATCCCTCATTTAGTTCAGATATTAAAACCATTGTATGTGTTAATCAGGAAGGGTCATGCATGGGAATGGTAAGACCCCCAGCAGAAGTAAAGATGGCAATGTCACAGGCTCAGACAGTAAGAGGGTTGGACCCTGACTTACCCTGTAAATTGGATGTGGCCAGTAGCCCTGCCAATTACACCACCTCAGTTCCTGGTTTCTGCTGTGCTTCACCTTGACTCTCCCCTTGTCTCTCTTTTATTGCATCATCATCTTGCTTTGTGACTCACTTGTGCAGGGCACTAGCTCACCACCCAGGTATTCACATGGCCACTCATGTGGGCACTCATGTAGGCACTGGGTCACCATGTGGTGAGCCATGCAGGCATGCTTTCTCTTCTTATTTTTCCACAGGAGCCCCCAGGGATCAAACTCAGGCCCTCCCATATGGTAGGTGGAAGCTCTATCACTTGAGCGACATCTGCTTCCCCATAAAACATTTCTTTTCTTTCTGCCTGACTTTTCTAGTTTTTGAAACTCTTATTAAATATTTTTATTTTTACAGCACTGTAATTATTTGCATAGGTTTAATCAATATCTGTACTCCTAATTAACAGGACATAATTGAAGACATTGGTTATATTACCAAGGCTTTGACTGGAATGTCATGTTTGAAAATGATGCTCAATTACTCACATATGACCAGAGAATTTTAAAACATTAAATTTGACATTTTGGAGCCAATGTTTTCAACACTCTTGTGGAAAATCTGGTCTGGTACCTTCCTCTTGGGTACTCAACCTTATAGGTCAGTAAAGAAAGTAATTTCTGGCAAATATTTTTTTATTTTCTCTGACTATAAGAAAGAGGAATTCACCCAAATGTATTGGCAAACTGTAGGTGAACTCTGGTGTTGAATTTTTGTCTTGCCTTCCTAGCCTCAGGAGGCTTTTCAAAGTCCAATAAAAGATATTCCTTATGAAAACTTCTAGTAGACCAGACTTAAAAATGCCTGTCTGGTAAAACACCATTCTTGTTGTACAAATGTATACACTTAGGCCAAATCTAATGAAAACAGCCTTATTTTGTGAACAAAAATATCTTTTTATGGTCATCTTTTATCAAAAGGACAAAAACTTTGGATTTTGATAGAAATTTATAGCACACTCGTGTATTATTAGATTCTGCTCCTGTTTATTGTATGAGCTATTTTATATCCCATTTGTAAACTGCAGATAACTGCATGCTTTTGTTACCTACCTGTAAATTGGACTGGGTCCTGTGATCTTACATATCTTGTTCTACCCGAGATTCCTGTTAAAAAGCTAACATGATCTTCTGTATATCAAGTCTCCAATGGACAAAAGAGGCATAATAGTCCCAATCCTTTGACCTACCTTACTACAGATTCCCACTCTTTCATGTGCACCATCATATCATCCCTAAGAATATATGACCAGGAGTGAACAGCTATAAATATGCCTAAAGTTATGAAACAGCTTTAACAACATTGTCAATGTACTTTGGGCTCCTCAGACTTAAGTCTACAGCCTAGTACCAGTGGCCTTGCTATGCAGACAGACTCCAGATACCTTGGCTCTGCATGAACAATGTTGCATTTATGTCATTATTTCTGACAACACATGCAAATATCCTAAATATTTGGAAGAACCAAGTTAAGGTATTTTATAATATAAGTCAGGCTCAAACATTTCAATGGCCAGACCTTCCTAAACAAGGTTCTTGTTTTTAATGGAATATGAAGACAACTAGTTTGATTTGAACTTATGCTTTTAGTTGTGATTATTATTCTATATCTGTTTATTTCTTCTTGTATAAACTGTTTAATAATTTTGTTCAATTTCCTTGCCATACTCAAGACAGATGACTTATCTGAAGATAGCTAATAAAAATGAAAACAAGATGGAAGTGGGACTCTCTCTAGTAGACCAAGACTAAAAATAAAAAATAAAAATAATGGACACTCTGACTTGGAGGGAGGATCATACCCATAAACTACTCAGCTGTGTAACCACTCATAGGGTATTAAGTGTAATGTAACTGCCAGACAATGAATCTCACTGCAGCTGAGAAGGAAACAAATGGGAAACATGAAAAGAAAAAAATGGAACAAAACAACTGACTAAACTTACTCAACCACCTGACAAATCATTGGTAGTGATCAGAATGTTTTGATCAAATTTCATTGATATTCTAAATTGCATGATCTTTTTTCTTTTAACAATAATACCACCATTTTCTTTTCTTCATTTTAACAATAAAATATCCAATGTCCTACAATAACAATCATCCTTACTCTTAGTATCATTTTGGAACTCTTTATGAAATTATTAAACCTACTTTCATCTTCTCAAGGCAATATGTATGTCACAAGTAAATCCTCAAAAAAAGACATTAGCTTCAGGGATCACTCTCAGTAATCCTTCAGAATCTGATTCACTATTCTGTGTATGATGGTCATATCCCAGTGCTTGCTCAGAGGTATCATGAAGAAAAATGTCATGATGGCAGAGATAGAATTTGCCCTCTTCCCTATTTTGATTGCATCTACCAGCACTACCATCTGTGGTCTCACACATTCCTTTTTCATAAGCATTATATCCTAAACAACATTGTTTCTGAAATATCAAGTCATTTTTTTCTGGGGGATTTCTTTAATATCTTTCTTCGTAATGTATTATTTTATTAACAATACAACATTAACAATAAGCAGTAATATCAATAACATTTTACAATTATTACATATTGCTATTAACTGAGTATTACTAATAAATTTGTATAAGCTGGAATTGAATTAAAGAGTTTATATTTATTATCTCCTTTAATTTTCTCACAATTCTTGTCTAAGACCACCAAGTGTGGAGTAAATGTGACACTTGAACACAGATATGCTGATATCAGAGTTGTCTTTTAATGACTGCAAAATAATGCCTTCTTATTAATTTGACATATTTTTATGTCATTTAGATAAATTCTGGTGCTTATGTATTCCAAATTAGTTATGTGTTGAAGATATGTGAACCAATCCTTATGATATATTCCTGAAATTAGAATTATTTGATAAAATCTTGCTTTTCAAAATGTGTTGGTATGTATAACTACAGAAGGTCAAAGGAAAAATCAAATTAGGACTAAATTATTGATCATATCAACAGTGATTATAATCATTTTAATAGATTTTTATCAAATTTAAATGTTAAATAGTGCTATAAAATTCTGAATTAAAATATTTGATAGCAAGAGAAATGTGATTATGTTATTTTATATTGTTAATTATCTTTCATGTATCTTATTCCTGGATTTTATATTTTGCCCTTTTTAAACATTTCTCTTGATGCCAAAACGCAGTCTAAATGTAAGGAAAACCTAGCTTTCATTAATTTAATTATATATTTTAATATGCTTATTAATATTAGTTATAGTGTTTTATTAAATCAACACTAGGTATATCTGGACAATATCATTGTGGTCATCATGAAAACATAAACTCAATCCTCAAAATTAAAATTCCCCAGTCTTTTCTATTTTCCTGTGCATATAAAGATTCCTATATACTCAAATTTATAAGTATGGAGCTCATTAGTTTATTTATCTATGATATTTGTCTGATGGCATTTAAATATATTTATGACACATATTCATGTCAAATTAAGTATATGTGTCATTATATTTCTGTAAAGATGTACCTTTGCAGTTTTTTAAAAAAAGTATTCTGCAGCTACTGTCATATAGACTTATTGATTTTTTATTTATTTATTTTTTCAGGACTTTTGGTGCTAATCAGCTCCTTATATCCTGAAGCCTCTTTGTCCTGCCCCAGGGCTGCCATCCCAGGGGCACAGCCAGCCCACAGACCTGGCTACAGGAGTGAGGCCACCCTGATTAAGTTCCTGTAGCCTCCACTCCAGGCCTGCCCTGAGGGTTATGTCACAAGTGCATGAACTGGGCAGTTGCAGGCCCCCAGCAGGGTAAGGTCCAGGGTGCATGGGGGCAGGGGTGCAGGCCACTTCTTTGAGTGCCAAAAACCTGTTCTCCCCAACTGCAGGTTATGTCACATGGGTGCACTAGGCCCCACTACCTGCCATGGGGGAGGCACCCAAGCCCCTTTTGGTCAGGATTTTGAAGCACATGGGTAAGAGGAATTAAGCCACCTCTATCTGTGCCATCCCTGCAAAATAAAATCCCAGAAAATAAGAAAAATGGGGAGTCAATGGGATTAGTTCCAGCAGAGCCCAGAAAAGCTGAGAATCCCCTTCGTGGGATTGGAGGGGAGGCTCAGCCATGGGTGCTGAAGACACATGGGCCAGGCCAAAGGTGGAGTAGGGGTGAAGCTCCAAACCTAGAGCCATGATCCAGCCTCAGCTGCAGCCACAGTGGGATCAGGACAAATGGCAGGGTTCCAGCCCTACTCCTCACTTCAGGAACTTCCCCAGTCTGTGGGGGGAGCCTAACCCTTACTCTCTCACTTGTGCCATAGCCTACTTCTCTCTGCACCTCCCACCCTGGAACCCAATGTGGGGCACAAAGGGAAGAAAAATCACTTCAAGTGAAATTAAAGGTGTTGCCACAGTGTAGAGCCCTGAGTGGTTTAGAAGGCCTTCCAAGTCCTTGGTGAGTAAGGACACTTTTGGGTATTCTAGCAGGGTTATGATGGGAAATGGGGACAGTTCAAGAAAATCTCTCCCATATATCTGTCTTCTCAAACAACTCCTCAAGGCAGGAGGAGCTGAGGCCAGCAAGTTTTGTATTTTAGAACATTTACAGATTATAGAAAAATATTGCTCATGGTTCCCAGCAGTAGGAAGTTTATAACTAGAAGACTGGGAAAGAGTAGGAAAAGAGTTAGAAAAATTACATGTATAAGCTGTTCCACTCCCTGTTACTATTTGGTCCAATTGGACAATTATTAAATTTGTTTTGAACCTTTGCAAACAGAAGATGAAGAAGAGAAAAATGAAAATAGAGAAAGTGAGGAAGTTCTTCCAACTGAGTTTTTTTGATGATACTAAATCTAAAGTTATTTTGCCATCAGCTCCTTCATTAACTGACTTTAAAAAGTCACCTTCCTCCCCAAGTGACACCTCCTCCCCCTCCTATGCCCAGAGACATTCAGCCAAAGTTGTCAGCTTTACAACAAGGCATTTTACAGGTTAGAAGGGAGGATGACTTGGAGGAACTTCAAATGGCTTTTCTGGTCACCATATGAGAGAGAGTAGCTCCAGGAGTGCATCCTCAAACTCTGAATGGAGTTTATGAGTTCACTCGTGAACCCTTCTCATATAAAATTTTCAAAGAGTTAAAAGTAGCAGTGCAACAATATGGTCCAAATTCTCCTTTTACCTATGGTACCATGCAGGGACTTGCTGAAGGCTCTAGGCTGATCCCCGCTGACTGGTCTGCATTAGCATGCATCAGCCTAGGGTCTGGAGAGGTTTCATAATTCAAAATCTGGTGGACAGATCAGGCAGAGACTCAGGCTGCTCATAAAAGGGTGCATAATATCCCCATTTCCTCAGATCAGTTATTGAGGGTGGGGAATTGGGTGCGAGCAGGTCAGCAGTTAACAATGAGTGATCAAGCCATCACACAGATCTGTTACTGTTGCTTAAGGGCCTGGGAAAAAATTGAGGTTAAAGGCCAGCTTTTGGTGTCATTTAAAAAAAATTACAAGGACCTAAATTACCTTACTCTGACTTTATTGCTCAGTTACAAGAGGCTATCAAAAAACAGGTCAATAATTTAGAAGCTGCTGATACCATTGAATTTGACTGTATATATTAAATTGTGCCAGGATGTATGGATGGAGGGCCACTGTGCTACTATGATGGCTCAGGCTACGGCAGGAATGAAAATCAATAAGAGGTTCTCTGGAAAATGTTTCATTGTAGAAAAATTGGTCACATGAGAAAAGACTGTTGGAAAAAGTCTGAGGGAAAAACAATGTCACCTGGACAGAATATTTCTGCTCAGAAACCATTTGAACTGTGCCCCCCCCCCCCCCCCCCGTGGTAAAGGAAATCACTGGGTTAGCCTATGTTGGTCTAATTATCTTAAGAATGGCACTCCCTTGTCAGGAAACTTCCAGCAGAGCCCACTCCAAGCCCTGTTCTAAAAGGGAGCTTTCACAGTTCAGCAGAGCAATCCTGGCACTCCCCAATACTCTGCAGTACCCTTGACTTATCCTCTGACACAGCAGGAAGCACAGCCATAGATATCCCTATGGCAGAACCTGTTATCTTGCTTCCAGGGGATTCCCCCATCTGTGTAAAAATGGGAATAAGGGGACTTTTACCAATTGGCATGGTCGGACTTTTCCTCAGGAGAAGCAGTCTCAACTCCCAGGGAGTTAGAGTGCATAGAGGAGTAATTGATTGTGACTATCAAGGAGAGATTCAAGTTATCACGTCTACCTCAGTTCCATGGAAAGCTCATATTGGAGATCACATAGCACAATTGTTGTTGCTCCCTTATGTTCCTGTAGGAGCTAATAAGAACGTCTGAGGGAAAAATGGTTTTGGAAATGCAGGCAAGGCAGTATTCTTAACTGAAAAAATTTTAGAATCTTATAACTTTTGTGAAGTAACCATTCAGAACAAATGATTTAAAGAACTTTTTGATACTGGAAATGATATTTCTATTAGTTCTAACCATTGGCCCTCTGCTTGGCCATTACAAGATGCATCTATTTCTCTTGTGGGACTTGGTACTCCCAGAGGTTTAAAACAGAGTGGGCAAATTTTCATTGTCTGGGACCTGATGGGTAGCATGACACCCTTGAACTGTATGTTGCAGACTTGCCTATTAAACTCTGGGACATGATCTATTAGAACAATGGCTGGCTGAAATTTCTATTCCCCAGGTTAGCCAATATAGTAAACAAAGTCAACAATTAATGAGGAAACAAGGGCATGTTCTAGGGTTAGGATTGGGTAAGCACCACCAGGGAATTGTTAAACCAATAGCTCCCACAGCTCATGGTAATCATAAAGAATTAGGATATCCACCTTTTCCATAATGGCCACTGCTCAGTCTAGCCTCCTTGAACCACCCAAACCCATTCCTCTTAAATGGACTACAACCTCTCTGGTTTAGGTTGAACAGTGGCCATTAACCCAAGAAAAATTGGAGGCACTCCATAAATTAGTTAATGAACAGTTAGATAAGGGGCATATTGAAGAATCTTTTAGTCCTTGGAACTCTCTGGTGTTTCCTATTAAGAAAAAATCAGGCAAATGGATGCTTTTAACAGACCTCTGAGCAGTAAATGCAGACATTCAACCTATGGGTGCACTGCAGCCAGGTTTGCCCACAGGAGTTATGATCCCTCATAGCTGGCCACTTGTTATTGATTTAAAGGATTGTTTCTTTACAATACCTTTGGCTCCCCAAGACTGAGAAATTTGCATTCTCAGTGCCTTCTTTCAATAACAAAGAACCTATGAAACAGTTTCAGTGGAAATATATTCCTCAAGGAATGCTTAATAGACTGGCCAGATGTCAAAATTTTGCTAAAGCCTTAAATCCAGTCAGACTGGCTTTTCCTTCTTGTTATATTATGCATTACATGGATGATATATGGTGTGCTGCTCTCTCTCCCCAGACTCTAGTTTTAGCATATCAGGCCCTAGAAAAGAGCTTAACTGCAGCAGGGTTAAAACTTGCCCCTGAGAAAATTCAAAATGTTACTCCCATTTCTAATCTTGGGACTATTGTTAATAAAATTACAATTAAGCCTCAGAAGGTTCAGATTTGTAGGGATTCTATTAAAACTTCCAGTGATCTGTAGAAATTATTAGGAGACATAAATTGGCTGAGGCCCAAAGTGGGCATTTCCACATATGGACTGTCTAATCTTTTTTCCCTACTATGAGGAAATCTTCAATTAAACAGCCCCTGGGTTCTAATGAGAGAAGCAGAACAGGAATTAAAACTAATAGAGGAGGTGGCGGACTTGGCCCAGTGGTTAGGGCATCTGTCTACCACATGGGAGGCCCACGGTTCAAACCCGGGCCTCCTTGATCCATGTGGCCCATTCACAGTGCTGATGTATGCAAGGAGTGCCGTGCCACACAGGGGTGTCCCCACACAGGGGAGCCCCACATGCAAGGACTGTGTCTCATAAAGAGAGCCACCCAGAGCAAAAGAAAGTGCACCCTATCCAGGAATGGTGCCGCCCACACAGAGAGCTGACACAAGATGATGCAACAAAAAGAAACACAGATTCCCATGCCACCGACAACAGAAACAGACAAAGAAGATGCAGCAAACAGACACAGAGAACAGACAACCGGGGTAGGGGGTAGGGTAGAAAAATAAATAAATAAATAAATCTTAAAAAAAAAAAAACTAACAGAAAAAAATTCAAAGTGCCCAAGTTGAGCACATTAATCTAGAACAGCCACTGCAATTGATTATCTTGCCTTCCTTACACTCCCCCACGGGAATCCTTAGCAACAAGATCATATTGTAGAATGGATATTTTTACCTAACAGTATTGCTAAAAATTTATCTCCTTATGTGGATTTTATGACCCAGATTATACTTAAAGGTCATGAATGCACTCATGCCCTTCATGGACAGGACCCTTCTCATATCATTCTTCCACTTTTGTGCAAGGAAGTTGAGGCTTGCCCATAAAATCACTTATAATGGCAAATACCTTTAATGATTATATTGGACAGATAGATAACCATTACCCTAAAAATCATATATTACAATTCATTAAAACACTCAATGGATTTTACCTAGCATAACTAAGTTTCAACCAAATGCGCCTATAATCTTTACTGATGGATTTGGAAATGGCACAGTTGGGTATACTGGGTATAAAATTAAGAAAATTCCTACTCCTGGATTTTCACCTCATCATGCCGAATTAATAGCAGTACTTACTGCTTTGCAAGACATACCAGAGTCCATAAACATCCTTTCAGACTTGGTGTATGTTGTCCAGGTTACTCAATTGATTGAAACAGCCTTATCAAACCTAATGTAAATCAGTTTCTTTATAAGCTTTTTTACAAACTTCAATAGATAATTAGAAATAGAAAAAGTCCATTTTTTATCACTCACATTCAATCCCATTCAAATTTACCTGGACCATTAGTACAAGGCAATAATGCCACTGATAAATTAGTCACTCCTGTTTTATAAGAAGCTATTCATTTTCATATTCATGTTAATTTTCATAATCTAACTCATATAAATGCAGCTGGTCTCAAAGCTCATTTTCCTTTAACATGGATACAAGTTAGGAACATTGTTCAGACTTGTCTATCCTGTCAAATTCTTAAAAACCCAGAACAACTAGAACCTGGAGTAAATCCCTGTGGTTTAACTGCTAACTCACTGTGGCAAATGGATGTAACTCATATTGATGGATGTAGGATGACCAAACACCTGAAAGTAACTTGTTTCTCTCCCTGTTGCTAGGATACAAAGAAAAGAGTTATATGTAAATCAGAAGGTAATGAGATGCAACCCTCTCTTTGGGTCAAATTGTGCTTTTGGTGGTCAGAATATCCTGTTGAAGCAATGAAATATGAAAACCAGCTTCGACCATTTGGCTGGACCTGCACAGAAGCAGCCCCTTGCTGTCCTCACTTCAGCTTGCTTAATTAACCTAGTAAAATTCCCACACAGGTGTGGAGTTATTCACCCCTTTCTTGATCATGCAATGTATGTGCAAGTGTGATTTCCTGAACATACTAATCATACAATTATATAACCAGCTATGTGTGTTCATCCACATGCATAAAAACTAATGCATAATCAAAGCAAATGGTAAGTAGAAGCTTGGGTATTTAAGCAAGAGTGAAACTGCAGCACGGGAAGTCACTTTGGACTGGCCTTGGCTCCTTACTTCTGCAGATGTAATAAAAGTTAGTTTGCCTAACTCTCATGTTAAAGTTTTCTTCATGCCATCTCTGGTTATCCATAAAGGCCTTGCTTTGAAGACTAACAATATCTCCTCCTTTGGAAAATTGTTATGTTCATGTTTCTGTAGATACTTGTTCAGGATTCATTTAGGCTACAGCTCAGATGAGAGAAACTGCTCAACATGTGAGACAGCATTCGTTAGCTTGCTTTGCTGTAATTGGACTTCCCCATTCTCTAAAAAGATAATGCTCCTGCTTTACCAGAGTATCCCTTAAAAGATTTCTAGATACTTGGAGTATTTCACATATTACAGGATTTCCATACAACCCCCAAGGGCAAGCTATTTTGGAATGAGCAAATCAAACCCTTAAACTCATGTTACAAAAACAAAAAGGGGGAAACGAGGAAATACTTCAAGTGCAGTTACATAAAGCACAATTCACTCTTACTTTTCTTAACTGTGGAACCACCCTGGAAGGGATAGCAGCTGAAAGGCATTTCCAAAATAATTCAAAAACTCAAACCCAAACTCTGAAAAACCTTTAATTTGGTGGAATGATCCACTGACTAATGAATGGTCAACAGGGAAGCTGTTAACCTGGAGATGAGGGTATGCTTGTGTTTCCCCAGGAGACAGAGAATGTCCTGTGTGGGTACCAGCTCACTGAATAAAACCAAATCATGAACGCCAAAAGACGATGAAAGTTCCTGGGGAACCCAGAACCTCCAGTCATGCAGATGGAGAGATTGATGCTGGAAACTACATGGGTCCCATTCCAAAGACCAGAGCAGCTTCACCCCCACTTGGAGGCAAATTAAACATCTGAGTCAAGAAGCCAAACAACAGTTGGAAAAGGAGAAATTGCCAGTTACTGCTCCTAATTTGCTGGTAGCTATGCTCGCCATAGTAAGAGCAACCTCCTTAGATGCACACAATAAACCCTCTGGGGTATGAAGCAGCAAAAAATTGCCAAATGTGTCATCACTGCTTTGCAAAAACAAAAAGCAGGAATTGTTGTGGGAAAATGGTAAGGAACATGGTTTGAATTTGTAATGCTTCCATAACACAGACAAAAAGGGTGGGCTTGGGAGCATCAGACCTTGACTAGATGCAACACCATTTGGTCAGCAAGAAAAAATGTTTGTGTCAGGAGGCATTTGAACTTTGTATGACCTGTCCCTTATTATAGTAAATAACAAACAGCTGCTTGTTAGTTCCTAAATAGATACAATGTGGAAACTAGGGTTGAGGTTCTCAGTTTCAGAAGCTGTGAGTCTCCTGGTCCCATCTTTATTTCCTCTCTTGTGTCTTTCTTTCTGTCTTTTTATTTCTTCAGGTCTGCCTCACCTTCCCTTCATGTAAACCTATTGCTGAGCTGGTCTCAGCACCACCCACAGCCCTGGCCAGGCACAAGCAGCCTCCGTGCCTGCGAGGTGCATGGAGCTCCCCGGGGGGCAAGACTTGTCATCGTGCACCTTTCCCACTGCCCATAGTACAGTTGAAGGTGTGCGGGAGCCCTCCCCATGCCACAGAACCCCACCGCGCGGCCCTCCCCTCCTGCTGCTCTTGCTTCCAGGCCTGGGAATAAAGCCGGAGGCAGCGCTGCAGCCTGGGGTGGCTTGCAGGAGGGGTGGCATGTGGGTGAGGGCTCACCCCTCTGCCGCCCCTGGGAGCAAATGAGGATCTAGATTTGATTTTTAAAAAAAACATTTGCAGTTTATTCCATCTTATCAAAACTTCAACTTAAAAAGTTTATATTGTCAAAATTGTAAACAAATTTTTCTTAATTTTAATTACCTGTCCACCACTGTAGTTTCTCTATTGTATATAAAAATGAAATTACATCTTTTTGGAAATAGAATTTATAGATTTTTTTAAAAGATACATTACTGAGTTTGAAAAGGTAAAGTTCATGGAATAAAGTATCAATGCTAGTTTATTTCTACATTTATCTTTTATTTTCCCTACTCCAGGCCTGAATCAGCTGATTCTCCAAAGAATCCCATATCATTTTTCTGGGTAAAATTACTTAGAAGCCAAGATTTAGGCTTTAAGAGTATCATTGCATTTAGAATGCTAATCCTTTTAGGCCCTTTCAGGATTTATTTTATATAGGCATATCCAATCATAACCAGCATCATAGCTTCAAAATATACAAAGCATAAATTAAGTCAAAACCAAAAGGAGACATAAGAAATACACAATAATAACAAGAACCCTTAAACCTACTTTTACTCATAGCTTGTGGAACACACAAATAAAAACTAAATGAGTATATGGAATATGTGAAAGGGATACATAATATATTTTATCTAATTGGCATAAATATAACACTACACCTAATATTATAACTCACTTTTTCAAAATCACACAGAAGATTTATGAAAAGCATACATTTGCTGTAGGTTAAACTAATCACTTATAAATTTCAAAATATTGAAAAACCCAAAGTGTATATAAACTACAATGGAATGAAGCTAGATATCTATAACATGTTTCTAGTCATAGAGCCCTAGTTTCCTGAGTATTCACTATCAATGTTGGACAGAATTCTCTATAGAATAGTAAAATAGGAAGCTAACTCCCTGAATGGAAACTAAGAGAACATTCTTTATCATGGACATGGAACAAAATCCACAACAAAATATGAATGGAACCTAGAGAAATATTAAATGGATAATACTTCATGAAAAGGAGAAGCAATCCATGTATACGATGTCATTTAACTTTTGTAAAAGCATTCAATGTAGTTCACTACATTAACAGAAATAAAACAGAAAAACCTGTTATCTCAATAGATGTGGAAAAGCACTTTACAAAATTCAGCCCAGTTAATGAAAACCATTTTAAAATCTAGAAATAGACCATCCTAATCTCACAAAAACAAGAATACCTAACTTGTTTCCAACATTATAAGCAATGTTGGGATTTTGAAAACTTTCCATCTGATATTCCATTTGGAAAGATGGCTACCATCATTGCTATTTAATTTGTACTGTTGTGACTCAATTTGTACAAGAAATTAACACAAGTAATAAACGGCATATAAAAACGAAGACATAAAATTGTCATTATTTCCAAATAACATAACTGTATATCTAGAAGTTTCAAAGTAATCTATAATCTTTGGATTTAATAACTCATTACAAATTGTCTGGAAGGTCATTAACAAAGCATTTGTATCTCCATATTCTGGAAACAAATGAAAGATAACACCAATGAAACTATGAAATAACAGTCATAAAATGTGTGGAAAACCCTTACATTGGCAACTACGAAGCATTATTGAAAGAAGTTAAAGAAACCTTAATAAATGGTGGGACATATCATATAGCCATAACTGTTAAAATTCCATTAACTCCAAAGTTTTCCATATATTAAATTATATATAATTCCTCTTAAGATTGTACCATTTATTAATGTGAGTAATTCACAAATTCTAAGTTCATAAGCAATGGGCCAAGAAGACTGAAAGTCAACTTAAATTAGAAGAACCAAGCGGGAGGACTTAAGTCAGCAAGTATGAAGAACTTTCATGGGATCTATTTATTAGAGAGTATGTTAGTGGCACAAGGGTAAATGAAATAATTAGCATAACAGATTAAGGAGTTTGAAAGCATACCCACATTTAGGCAACCATGACTTACAAAAAAAAGCAGACAGTGTGGTACAGTGGGTCAAATGATGGCCTTTTAAATAAATGGTAATTTGTGAAGTGGTTGCCCATAATGAAAAAAAATTCAGGATTCCATCTCACACAATAAACCAACATCAATTCCAAATAGATTGAAGGTATTAAAGTTATAGGTAAAAATAGAGGAATTATTTAAAAATACAGATTTTAGAAAAAAGATATAAAATGTAATTTGTGATTTAGAATGGTAAGAATTTTGTAAACAAGCCAAATTAAACTGATTTTTAAAAAGTAGTAAATGGGCTTTCTTCTTCTCCATCCCCTCCTCGCCTCTCGCCCTCCTTCCACAGTGGACGGGCCTGCGCCTGCTGCGCGAACAGCTCCTGTCCCAGCGCCCTGCCCAGCTCCCTCTTCTCCTTTCACTCTCCTCCGGGCTTTTTCTCGGTTCCGACTCTGCGCCCCCGGCCCCGGCCTCCCCTGCCCCGGCCTCCCCTGCCCCGGCCTCCCCTGCCCCGGCCTCCCCTGCCCCGGCCTCCCCTGCCCCGGCCTCCCCTGCCCCTTCGTGGTAGTCCTGGGCACTCCCCGCTCGCCCCCGCGCAGCTCCGCTCTGCTCGGCTGCCCACGCCCGCCACGTGCAGCGGAGTTGGGCGGAATCTCTGTGACGTCACGACACACCCTACCCTGAGTAGAAGCTGAGGGGGGAGAGAGAGAAAGGGGGAGGGAGGCAGGGAGGGGGAAACCGAGTTGGAACGCTGGAGAGGAGCAGAAAGACACCGCCGTCAGCGCTGGGTTTCGGGTCCCCCGGGTCCCCGCGCGCTCTCGGCACTCGCCGTCCCCGGAGCCCCGCGCTCCCCTCGGCCGGGCTTTCGTGCACTGGCGGTGCAGCCCGCGCCTCGGCTGGCTGGAAACCTTCCCGGGAAGGCGCGGGACGCGAGACGACCCCTCTCGGCAGGCGGTAGGCGAGGCCGTCCCCCCTGCAGGGATGTGGGATTATGTGGGGCTGGAAATTTGCTCCACTTGGAGACTCTTTGCCGTAGGTCATTTGGGGCTCGCAGGGCTGCGGTGTCCCCGAGGTAACGCCGTTGGTAAACAGACCTTGCAAAGCCTTTTCCCTTGGTCCACACAGACTCTAACAATCTTTGGTGTGCTGAAGTCGAGCGGGAAGTAAAACTACTGATGGCATTTAAAACTAGGCGTCTTCCCTTAAATCTCGGTGTCAACGCGGCAGGGACAAATCTTCAGGCGGAGGATTAGCAGTCTCAAAGTAAAGGGCTGGTACAACGTTTCCTAACTGAAAGGTTAGCCCCCTTGCCATTGGTGCCCACTGGAAAAAAACTTACATTCCCATTTTAACTGGCAGTTTGTGACCTCAGGCCCAAGCAATTACCTGGGAGCCAGGCCTCCATGCCAAGCATGCACAGTGACTTTGGATTATAAATCCTTTAAATTGATCACTGGTCAACTCCGATCTTGCACTTCAGGAGATACATTTTAAATGAATGCAGGGGAGATAGCTATTTTCCAAACAGCTAAGAAAAAAATCGCGATTCTAAACCTGGGAAATATGCCACTCTTTATTCCAATTTAATCACTTCAGTTTCTGAAAGGATTTTGAAATCAAATTGTCATGGGGTAGTGTAATTTTCACTCTCTTTTGTGTGAGCATTATAGTTTACTAAAAAGCTAACTAAATGGGGAAAATGTCTACAATTGTGGATTGAAATAACAGAATTCATAAATTCTAAAATAGTTTAATGAAAAAAATAACCTGCTTTAGGGAGATTTCTCTGCACTATTCCTAGGTCATTAATAAGAATTGAAAGTGTTTTTTATCACAAGAACTTTCCGTTTGGAGGAAATCCATCTAAAATCCAAAACCAATAATATCAAGGAAAGAAAGCACTTACACAAAAATAGACTGAGGGGTTTTGTTGATGTAACCTAAAGTAAGCACACAAAATTTCAATAATCAAGCTTTCCCTAAAAATTAAATAACTACTTTGTTTTGGACTGTTTTTGGACTTTGTTGTGTAGTTCACAAAACTGCACAAACTATTCAGGTGCTTCATTCCTTAAATTAAGTATATTTGTCTTCAAATGTTCCTATAGCATCAGTATTAATTGGTTGTTAAAAAGGCTTAAATATGGTAATAATCAAAACTGCAGTAAGTACTATTTTACTTTCCTTATATTATTATGCACTGCAAATTAATGTAATGGTTAATCTCACCAGGTCATTTACAGCATGTATTCTTGTGCTGCTTATTTTTAAACTTTCCATTAAAGATGTTGCTCTGAGTAACAAAGTAAATGGAAAAGGGAGAAATATGAAAGGATTTGGAATTCTCAGAACTATGTATTTTTCCTGCAGTATTATTCTTAAGGCAATTGTCAGAAATTATTTTTAAGCAAGTTGTTTTATTTCTTAGTATTTGCCTACCCACCCTGGCCAGTGTATTTCAGTGTGCTCCATTTGCTGTGCGGTGCTTTTTTAGCATGCTCACAACATAAAACTCAAGTTGGTCAAAACAAGCGTGCCTGGCACCTACATTCCAAACTCAGGACTTGAGCTTTTGAGGTACGGAGCAACTTCCCATCAGGTAAAGTTGTGCATCTCAATTTAAGAGATCAGTTAGCCCTTGAAGCCAGCCCAGAAGTCTGACAACCAAATTTGCCTTGCAAGATTTGTCTTGATAGGGCAAGTTTAAGGATCAGCAGGCAGGATTTGGAGGCCTTCTTTTAAAAATTATCCCCTTCATTATTCCAACTCAGTTCATCTACTAGGCCTGGTCATTATATGAGCATGATATGTAGGTCTCAGGGCTTATTTTGATGGCAAAATAAATTCCCAAATCACAAGGACACGTAGGTGTGAGCTAAGGAAGACTCCTTGTCCTTCCTTTCAGTCCTTAGAGCCCAGCCCTCTGAGTTCTTGAAGATTTGCTTTGTATTGCTCTGTTTGGTCTTCAGCACTGAAACACTGGGGGGTGGGGAGAGTGTGTCATAATTGACTCACTTTACACCCAGCGACCCCATCTTTTTCTTTTGAATATTCTTTTAAAAAATAAACACAATTTGCAGTTAAAAAATTAGTAAATATGACTATATCAAAATTAAATATTCCTTTTCTTCATAAGACATCAGTAAGGTAGAAAGTGGTAATCCAGAATATGGAAGAGTGTATAAAATCTCCTACCAAAAAACGAGAACATGATAGGTGACCAAAATTAAAATTATCCAAAAGCTTGAACATATAATTCACAAAAGAGGATGTACATGAGGCTAATAAACATACAAAAGTATGCTCTACATATCCAAGCACCAGAGAAATGCAAACAAGTCCATTATGAAACACTGTCACCACTTACAAAACTGGCTAATGTTTACATGACCTATAACATCAATTGTTGGCTAAGATGTAAAGCCACAACAAATAAATACCTTGCGGAGCAAAGTGTTTGGATACATTTTGCAAGCATCTTGGAAATGTGGGGGTAGTTCCAACAAAGACTGAACATATTCTCAGTTTATAACCCAGCAATTCCTCCAAACCAACAGTTTATATTCCACAAATTTAGATATGCATTACCAAAAGATACATACTCATTTATATTTGTACAATTTAAAACAAAAAAACTACCCAAGCATCATGAAACCTGTCATTGACAAATGCATTTTGGAATGTTCACACAATGTTATTTCATACAAGAAGCAGCATAAACTCAATACAGTTATGATAAAAGAGATAAATAACATCAATATGATGTTCTGTGATAGGAGAGACAAAAAGAAGTAACACAGGTAATTTCTTTATATGAATTACAAAAATGTGAAAATAATATGTTCTGATGGATGTCAGAAAAATGGTTATCATTTGATATAGTATTGACTAGAGTGGGGCATGAGGGGACCTCTGGAGTTCTAGTACAGTTCTTGATCTGGGTGCCAGTACACAAGTGTTCTTGATTTGCAAAATTCATGAAGCCTATCTTAATGAGAACATATTTTAGAATTTTAATAAGCTCAATACAAGTGGCATGAAGAACTTTACTACTATGTCAGTAATTTCCAACAGAGAAGCCCAGTTAAAATGGTGAGAGGATTAACCATGAACTATTTGATCTTTTCCCTGCCAATTTAGCAGGAAAATTGTTAACAGCATCTGGGAAGGCCTCCCAAAACACAGAAATGGGATGGGTGGGTGGAGGTGAGCAAAACAGCCCAAACAAGATCTTCACCCTCTTTCCTCAATCCCAGCTTTTCCTTTACTCCTCTCCACTCTCTCACAGGACAGGATGCTAGGAAATGGCTTTTAAAAAACTTACCTTGGAATCAAAGACATTAATTTATACTTGGTCAGTTTGGGGGCACTTATGAAAAGAAACAGCTTATGAGGAGAAGGTGTCATAATAATGGAACTTAAGTCAGTCCCCAAATAGTTTCAGTGTAAAATTTTTCAGGAAGTCTCTCACATTATCATTTCAGTGGAAGCTAGTCTCATCACCTGAGTCAACCAAATGTGCTGAATGTCATCTTTTCCTTGCAGAATGTGCATTAAAATGCAGACCCTTCCTGGTTGGATACCAGATACAGCTTTTTCAGCATCATAGAAAAGAATAAACAAAGTTTCCCAGCTGAAATATGGGAGAGCCAGGACATGAAAATGATTCTTAATTGTGGAGTTTTGATAACAAATGAATTGTTTCTTAATATAACCATTTCATAATGTAATCATTTGCCAGTTCATCATCAGCAGAGATCTCCTGAAGTGAGTGTGTGGATGCAGGCTCTGAATTGGTATTGTCTAAGTTTTGGCAGTATAGCCTGGCATTATATTAGAAGTCTATGTTAATAGTTTGGATTGTTTTCTTATTCATCAGAAAATATACTTATCTAATTCAATATCCATGCCTTCTCTACAGTTGTGGGGACTGGAGTAGTCTGCACAAAATAAAAAACAAAACAAAACATATGTTTATTAGAGAAGTTGTGAAGTTACAAAAAAATCATACATATGTGTGGAATTCCCATATAACACCCCTCCACCAAGGCACTACATTGCTGCAGGACATTTGTTGCAGATTACGAGATAATATCATCAGACTATTGCCACTAACAATGGTCTATAACATGCATTTGGTATTTTTTAAATACACCCCTATTATTATCACAGTACTTCTTTGCATTGATGTGAGAATATTACAGTATTGCTGTTTACTATACTCCATAGGTTACATTCCCATGCTTCTCCATGTTCTTACCACCTTTCAAAAGTGATGTATATTGTTCTACTTCGTAGAAGGACATTCTTGCATTTGTACTATTAACCACAATTCTCATCAAGCTCTGGGTTCACTATGTTATTTATTCCCTAGATTATTCTATTTTTTTTAGATTTATTTTTTATTTATTTCTCTTCCTGCCCCCCCCCATTGTCTGCTCTCTGTGTCCATTCACTGTGTGTTCTTCTGTGTCCACTTGTATGCTTGTCAGCGGCACCTGGAATCTGTATCTCTTTTTGTTGCATAATCTTGCTGCATCAGCTCTCTGTGTGTGTGGCGCCATTCCTGGCTAGGCTGCACTTTTTTCATGCAGGGCGGCTCTCCTTACAGGGCACACTCCTTGTGCATGGGACTCCCCTACATGGGGGACACCCCTGTATGGCATGGCACTCCTTGCGTGCATCAGCACTGGGCATGGGCCAGCTCATCACATGGGTCAAGAGGCCCTGGGTTTGAACCTTGGACCTCCCATGTGGTAGACAGACTCCCTACCCATTGAGCCAAATCTGCTTCCCACCTAGATTATTCTAGAGCTTTCTTTAACTTCACATTTACATTCATAGACAACTCTTTTTAGCCACAGTCCCATTTATGAATCAGCTGCATTAGTTCTACTCACTATAATGTGTTACCATCAACTTTACCCATTTCCACATTTTTACAGTCAAGTTAATTAAAACTTCTACTTATATTAAGCATCAGTATCCCTTCTCAGCCCTCCTCTTGCAAAATTTTAATTAAGATTTATATGAAAAATAACACCTATAATGTAAATTATACATTTTATTTAATTTCTCTTATTATTTTGAGTTACTGAATTTTCATCACTGACTAGATATTTGAGTCAAATTGGGGTTCAAGATTCAATAGTGTAACTTTCACAATATTGATTCAACAAATTAATAGAGAAAAATATATTTTCTTAGAAGTTAGAAATCTAATTCGAGCTTGTCATATATCTTCTATTGGCATAACTTATATAAGAAGTGGAATGGAGTGTGAGAAAGTGAGTCAACTGCATAACAAGTTGGATTCATCTGTAGAAAGGAAAATTATTGATTAGAGTAACTAAAAGGATAAAAAAGAAATAAAAATAAAATATGACACATATAAGGCTAAAGAAAAAATGGCTAAAGTAAGTACTGCCCTTACAGTAATAACATTGAATGTTAATGGATTAAACTCTCCAATCAAAAGACACAGGTTTCCAAAATGGATAAGAAAATATGATCCATATATATTCTGTTGAGAAGAAACTAAACTTAGACCCAGGGACACAAACAGTTTGCAGGTATATGGTTGGGAAACTATTTTACATGCAAACAGTAACCAAAACAGGCAGGCTTAACTATATAAATATCAGACAAAATAAACTTTAAATGCAAAACTGTTGGAAAAGACAAAGATATAAATAAAAGGGGTAATATAACAATCATAACAAGAAGAATAACAATCATAAATACTTATACACCTAATCAGAGTGCCCCAAAATACCTGAGGCAATACTGAGCAATCTGAAAAGGAAATTAAGAAAAAAATCCCATTTACAGTAGCAAATTAATGAATCAATTATTTAGGAATAAACCTAAGAATGTAAAGGACTTGCAAACAGAAAACTGCAGTCCATTGCAAAACAATGTTCCATGTTCATGGAAATCTCTATGACTGTGACATTCATCCCCATAATTTGTATCTTTTTATATTTTCATTTTCTTCCTTATGCTCACACATTGCTTTTTTAATGTCATTTTTCTCTCTTTTTTGTTGTTAGAGAATTTCTGAGGTTATAGATCCATCATGCATAAAATACTGGTTTACTCTACACCACCCCACAACCAACAGTTTGCATTGGTATAGAACATTTTTATAATGGATGACTTTTTTAGAATTGTAATTTTTTAAACATTAATTACATTTGTTGCCAATTATGAAAAGTTATTAAAATTGTACTATTAACTATTATCTGTAATTTACATAAGTTGACTTTTTTCATATACCATTCTATTTTTCCATATACCACCCTATACGCTGGGAAGACTGTAGTACATTTTTTAAAAAATTTCTCTCCCCTTCCCCCCTCCCAGTTGTCTGTTCTCTGTGTCTATTTGCTGTGTGTTCTTCTTTGTCCACTTCTGTTGTTGTCAGCAGCACAGGAATCTGTGTTTCTTTTTGTTGCATCATCTTGTTGTGTCAACTCTCCATGTATGCAGCACCATGCCTGGGCAGGCTGCACTTTCTTTCGCACTGGGCGGCTCTCCTTACTGGGTGCACTCCTTGTGTGTGGAGCTCCCCTATGCGGGGACACCCCTGCGTGCCACGGCACTCCTTGCGCTCATCAGCACTGCGCATGGGCCAGCTGAACACGGTTCAAGGAGGCCCGGGGTTTGAACCGGGGACCTCCCATGTGGTAGACAGATGCCCTAACAACTTGGCCAAATCTGCTTCCCTGTAGTACATTTATATGCTGAGTATGGCTTAGAGTGGTCCCATTTGAGCAACAAGGAAGCTTTCAGGAGGTAACACTTAGGCAAAATATAACACTAGGCTAAGTGTCAAGAACAAGGTTTATAAGAACAAATATCAATATCAAGGGTCTGGTGCATTGTTCTCTCCTCTTTCCCTAGGCATTGCCTATGTGCTCTAGAATTCTTGTTCTTTATTACAGAATGTAGCACAACTCCCCAGGTTGGGAAGTCAACATTCTTTCTGTTATTGTACCATTGTATGTATTTTAATAATTACAATTTATTAACTGAAATTTGGTAAAAAAAAAAAAAGCTGAATTAAGCTATGGCTTTCAAAGTTCATCACACTTCACACCATTACAAAATATCATTTTTATTCTGATAATATAAAGGCAAGTAGTTTCAAATGTGTGTGTATTGGACAAATATTGTATTATATGTCTGATATGAAATATTTAGAATAAAGAAATAGAGTCATAAAGTACAATATAAATTACTAGGGTTTGGATAAGGGTAGGAAATGAGTTAATCATTACACTGTAGAATTTATGTTTGGATTGATGGAAAAGTTTTGGTAATGAGTGGTGGAAATGGAAACACAATATTGTGAATGTAATTAATAACACTGAATTACATATTTGAATGTAGTTGAAAGGAGAAATTTGGGTTTATATATATTGCTAAACAATTTTTAAAAAATAGCCCTGTACAACACCAATGGTGAACCTTAATATAAACTATGGACTACAGTTAATACTACAACTATAAAAAAAGTAAGTTCTTAAATCAGTTGGAAAAGATGTACCACAGTAAAGCAATGTGTTAATAATAGGATGATATATGGGAAGTCTGTATTTTATGCATAATTTCTCTATAAATCTACTTCTCTATTTTCTTTAAAAATAATAGACATATAGACAATCAGTGTAAGTGACTAATAAAAATGTGTGGATGTGTCTCTGTATGTGTATGAATTATGACTGTGATAGGGGATGGAATGAGCATGACCTGCTGGCTTTCCCTATGACCCCAAATAAAGCCTCAACTCAGTACTAGATTTGTTACTCTTGTTCCTGGTATACATTGATAAATGTGGGGTGCCTGTAGAAATCTCTCTTTGTTGGCTGCAAATCAAGACCTGCTGATCATGGGTGACCTCTGTTCACTATTGAAGCTATTCTTGCTCAAGCATTTCCTTTGAGAGTGTTGGTCCATCCAGTGTCTGTGTAAACTGTGTCTTTCTTGGCACCCCAGATGCTTGTATTGACATCTCATTGCTATCTTCCATGTGGTAGGACTCCACTCCAGGAGATGGTAGCAGGTGTCTTGCTCTCTTGAATTACTGTTTTTTGAAAGGAAATTCATTAAGTGAAGAATATCAGTTTGTTGTGTTCACATATTTACATGTTGGAAGTTACTAGAGTATAGGTCTGCATTCTGAAATATGATATTTATGGATTTTTCAGTCAAAAGTATAGACCATGCTCTTAGTTGTTTTGGAATTACTACAGTGGAAGTAGTGGGTGAGCTTTCTACGATTTATGTCATTATGCACTACTAAATATAGGTTATTCCTTTGGCATCAGATATATGTAATACTTGAAATGTTAGTTCTTTGTAAAGCAGGGCCCTCCAAACTTAAGGTTATTGGATAGAAAACATTGTTTATTTCTGAAAATGTGTACACATGACAGGAAGTAATATATCTGAGAGACTACAATAATGGCTTTTAGGGAACTTGGAGAATTTTTTAAGCAATAAGTTTTAGTCTGAGCCTTTATTAACAATTGTTTTAATTAATTTGAGTGGCCTCTTAGAAGAACTGATTTAGTCATTTAAAAGTTAAAGTAAATAAATACATGAGAGTGTGTTTTAATCCATTACTTTTCAGCACAGGATTTCGAGAAACTAAAGTGCTATATTTTAGGTATATGGACTATGGATAAAGTAATTATAACAGTTTGCAAAGTACTCATGAATCTTACAATTTCAGTCAAAATAAATCTCATAAATGCATTATCATCATTATAATACCATGAAATGATAAGTTCTACAAAATAAAATAAAGCAGAATAAAATAAAGAATAACCAAAAATACCAATATTGATAAAATAGTCAAGGAAAGTTTCTCTGAGATAGAAATATTTGAGTGGAGACTTAGAGAAAATGAGAATGCAGGTAATTCGGAGAGAATCTTTTTCAAGCAGAAAGGCAGTACATATAATAAGCCTAAGTAATAAATGAATTTGTTATTCACAAATAAATGAAAGCAAAGTGGAAAGAAAGAAAGAAGAAAGAGACCAGGTTGCGGAGGCTGCAGGGCAGATGAAACACATATGCTCCGTTGATTTCAGATGTTGTTTCGTTTCATGAGAAATAATTTGAAGGACTTTAAGAAGAGAATGAATTACATTTCAAAACGATTCTACCTTCTAATTAAATGGATATTGTGAGAGGCTCCAGGTCGCACTACACTTGTGCTGAGCCTGTGGTAGGCTGTGACTTCTCCATCAACGTGCAGGACTTCTAAGGGAAGGTGGTGAAGACCTCTTTTGTGTTCCACAAACTGGGAAGAGCCATGTCCGTGGCGGTGGAACAAGGACCCAAATTCCAGGGGCCCATGGTTGACAGATGCTGCCCTCAATGTGGTTGTGGAGGAATGGTAAACCACGTCAGACAGATGGCTCTGAGGCTGAAGGGCAGACTGTCTTCTACACCTGTACTGACTGCAGATTCCAGGAGAAGGAAGACTCTTGATCTTACTGCTGAGCTACTCTGCACTACCTTCCTCTCCTCTCCCTTGGAAGGTGAAGGATACTGAGTCTTCAAATCCCCTGTCCATCCCCTCTCGTCACAATGTCTTGCTCCCAGAAGGAGTATCAGAACCTTGAGTGGAGACTGCCATTATCCTCAGGTCTCTTCTAAAGTTACATTTGTAAAAAAAAAATATTGTGAGAAATGTTGGGAAATCAAGATAGGAATTCAAGGTACCAGTTGGAATCATATTAGATATAATCTTAAAATCAATGTGCTAAAGCATAACACATTGGCTTAGTGCATTGTTGAAGATAATGAGATGTCAGAAGGCACTGAAAAATAGAGCAGGAAATAGGAAGGATAAGAAGGGCTAGTTAAGAGACTTCCGAAATTTGCAGCCAATGTACTAGAATAAAAATAATGCTGGGGAAATGTTTCTACAATAATGGTTATTTAGATGATGGAGACAAATGTTCCATCTCAAACAAAGAAAGAAATTGGACAAAATACAAAATAAAAATGCTCTTGATGGCCCCAGAGTGAAGAAATGCCATTGGAAACAAATGGGATAAAGATTTGGGGTCAAAAGAATACTGAGGAAATTATATCTATATCAGGAAATGGAAGCTTTTCCTCAAGCATCTGTCTATTCTGAAAGTGGGAATGGAGGTGCAGAGAATCTAGTTAAGCATTTGAGGAGACACAAAGAGCTTGTGGGGGAGACATTACCTTAAGATTGAGCCCAAAATGACCTTACCCTAGAATAAGCCAAAACCAAACATATACCTGTGCTTCCAGGGAATAGTCATATGTTTGAAAGTTCTTGATCCAATTAGGCTACATGAAATAGATAATGTTCCTAAGTGACTTAAAGGAGTAAAAGTGCATCACCCAAAGAAGAAAACAGTATTTTAGTTATCAATTTGTCTCTTAAATATTTCTGGCTTAGCATTCAACACGTATACAAACAAAACCAAACATACAGGAAAATGATATTATTTTATAAAAGTCAAAGAGAAATGAGATCTATTGGGGGCCAAAGATAGTAAAGTTTTCAGAGACAGATTTAATACAACATATTTCAAATGTTCAAGGAAATAAAAGTAATGATTGAGAATGTGGACACAGAACAGAAAATTCCAGAAAAATCAACAAATGAACATTCTATAATGGGAAAATAAAATAACAAATTAAAGATTCATTTCTTGCTTATAACAACATTTAATAGACAGCTTAGGAGAGAGATAAATCAGAAGAATAACAGCAGAATTAACACAGTAAACAATGGAAAAAATAGAAAATGTCATAAGTATAAAAGGGAAATAGTAAAATACTGCAGAGAGAGAGGACAGTGAGAATGAGTTAAGGAAATAACAGCTGATGATTTTTCAGTATTTGCTATTTCTTTTACAATTTTCATATCTAATTTCCAAAAAATAATAATATGCAGTACATGAAAAGACACAGTGGGACAAAAAGTTGTGAGATATAGAAAATGGGCTTATTCACTTAACGAAAGGTCTTTCATTTCCTATTGCTCTGTATTTTCACATTTATCATGAAATAGGTATCCATATATGTTTTAGTCTCCATGTGCACTCTCAATTTCTTATATGTTTGCTAGAAGAAACTGAATTAATTACATAGAGAATTGCTGTGGAAGGAATGGCTTCTTTCCCTCTATTTCTTCATGAATTCCCTTGATAATTCTTTCTCCTTTGAATTTCCATATGTATTTTAGACTCAGTGTCATTGATTGAATATTGATTATTCCAATTCAGGAACCACATATAATTGGGTACTGATCTGACTTGAGTAGGTTTTTGACCAATCAGGCTCAAATGGACATATCCGTTCATGTGTACCTGTTGTATTTCAAGATATAATTCAGTACTTCAGAGGTGTGTATAAATGCACATATTGTACCTTATCTTCCTGTGAATCAGAACTGCACCTGAATGTTTATACACCATTGAAGAGTAGTTCCTGTTTACTGGCAAAGGAAACCTCCTCTTCCACGTGCAGTTTGGGAAAACCCACTATGTTGGACATCAATCTTCACAATGAAATGAAGCAACATTGAATTATTGTTTGATGAATTCTCACTGTTACATGCTACCTTGTAGAGAGAGCTCTAGAGTATCATTTGTCAGCTTGTCATGTGGATAAAATGTATGGATTTTGCCTTCAAAATTCGATCACTTTTTCTTCTCAGCATGCAATGTGCATACATTCTTAGCCCTATCCCTATCCTTACCCCAAACCCTAACCTCATTTTATGTAAGTTGAATTTTTCTTCTTTCAATTTCCATAAAGAATAAAATGAAATAGTAAAAATGTCTTTTCAAATTTTTGGATATTTGTCCTAGGTTGCCGTAGTTTAATAGTATGTTGTCAAGGCTACCCAGATGCAATGAAAGCCTAAAATTTAAACCTGTAACTGTGAGGTGATAGCATACCAGACAGATGTACTCCTGGAGCCTTAAGAATACCTTAGCCACCATCAATGTATTTCATATGATGAAAAAAGAGTAAAAACCTAAATATATCTTTCACAGTCTGAATTCTAAATAAGATTATGACCTCTTAGTAGATAATTCTCTTCTGCCCTCCTTATTTTCCTTTCCCTCAGGGATCACTTCAGTTTCTACCATATTATGGTATAACCAATTTTCATTGTTATAGGTTCCAAATCATTGTTTTGTTTTTGTTGTTTTTTTATTCTTCATATCAGAGTTCTTCATTAATTAAAAAAAATACACTAAGTGGTTGGTGTTATACAGTAAATCTCCTGGTTTAACAATTAATCACCATTGCCTTCATTGTATGGTACCAACCCAATTTCCCTTTGGCAATCAGCATCAATCCCCCTGGCCAATAAACTTTCATGTTTTTATAAGTGAATGAGTAAGAAAAATATTGGCTATGGCTGCCTGACACAAATCTCTTCTCCTTTTGTTTTTTTTTTTTTGTTTTGTTTTTAGTTCTTTTTTTTTAAATTCTCAATTTATTCATTTTTTAAAAAGATATTACATTAAAAAAATATGAGGTCCCCATTTGCCCCCACTGCCCCCACCCCACAACTCCCCCCCAAATAACACTCTCCCCCATCATCATGTCACATCTATTGCATCTGGTGAGTACATCTCCGGGCATCGCTGCACCCCATGTCCCATGTTCCACACCATAGCCCACACTTTCCCACGTTCCATCCAGTGGGCCATGGGAGGACATACAACATCTGGCAGTTGTCCCTGGGGCACCACCCAGGACAACTCCAAGTCCTGAGAATGCCTCCACATCTCTTCTCTTCCTCCCCTTCCCTGCACCCAGCAGCCACCATGGCCACTTTTTCCACATCAATGCCACATTTTCTCAATTATTAACCACAATAGTTCATGAATAGAATATTATTAAATCCACTCTGATCCTTACTGTATTCTTCCTTCCTGTGGACCTTGGCTTGGTTTTGTCCATTCCACATCTATGTCAAGAGGAGGTTTAGATTCCACATGGATATTGGATGCAATCCTCCTGCTTTCAATTGTAGGAACTCTAGGCTCCATGGTGTGGTGGTTGACATTCTTCAACTCCATGTTAGCTGAGTGGAGTAAGTCCAATAAACCAGAGTGTAGGAGCTGAAGTCTGTTGAGGTCAGGGGCTGGCTATCATATTGTCAGTCCAGAGATTCAAATCCCCTAGATATATCTTAAGCCCCAGCCCAACTACAATTCCAGTAAAGTAGCATGAAAGGCTTGTGAAAAGAGATCCCATCTGAGTCCAGCTCCATCACGCAGAAACACCAGCTCCAAAGAAGGGCCAACTGACATGGCAGTGAACTCCATCTGCCATGACCATAGAACCTGTGGATCTCTTTAGCCTTCAAAAGAACCAATACCTGGGGTTGTATCTACTTTATCTGTCTCTGAAACTCTGCTCAGGTGTGCATAAGGGCAATCCTTCTGACAAACTCCAGACTCATTTTGAGAGACTCATAGCCATATAAACTCTTTTGTCCTTTCCATTTCCCCCTTAATTTAGGTCAAACAGCATTTTTAACTCCTGTTTTTATATGTAGACAGGAATATTCTGCTGGTCCACGTTGAACCTTTAATTCAAGGTCATTTTCTAGTTGCATCATCAGCTGGTACTTGGTAATGATCACTCGGTGCCAGGGAGGCTCATTCCCCAGATGTCATGTCCCACGCTGGGGAGAAGGCATTGCATTTACATGCTGAGTTTGGCTTCAAGACTGGCCGCATTTGTGTAACACGGAGGCTGTCAGGAGGGAACTCCTAGGCACAGTGTTGCTCTAGGGCTTGTTCTTACTTCAGGCGTATAGGCTCATAAGCATAGTCATTAGTATCAGGGGCTCACTGTTGGACCCTCATTCCTTCCTGATCCTTACTGTTGCACCTGAGGGACTGCCACTGCTCCCCTAGGGACCATGACAGAACCCCCCACCCCCAGCCAGGAACCCAGTACCCCCTCCCAGCTGTTGTTTTTAATTGTTTCCACTATGAGTATATCCAAACATTTCCATGCCCCCTGGACATATGCCCTGTATAACTCCCTGTCAACCATATATTGCCTGTCCATAACATCCCATACCAGTATTCCTCTGCTGCCATTGTTGAACCACTCTGTGATCCAAAACTTCCTGACAAGTGAAGCCCAATATAATGTCAGGTTCTCTTACTAGTAAAATGGAATATAGCGATGAGTTTAAAGGTTAGATATAGAATACATATTGATTTGGAAAAATTCTACATCCTATCTTTTTCTTTTCTTTTTTCCTAATTATTGAGCTTCTCTTCACAGGAGCCCTAGATCACAGTAATTCATATATACAATATACAGTACTCCCAGACATCCACCATAAAACCTTTTCCCTTCCACAGTGATAATCTTTTAACTTATTCATATCATATTTACTGAAACTGATGTATAGACTCCGAGACAATAGCTTTCAAACAAGGTGACATCTGTGCTTACATTGTAGTCCATACTTTAGGATATACAGTTTTCTAAATGTTTTAGTTATCCTATGTTTTACATTATGGTTTACATTATTAGTCTGTCATCCCCTATATGTTTTTGGTGTAATATTACATGTTTTATATTCATCCTTGTGTACTCTCGTGAAACTCCTCTCTTGCCTCCACATTTACCTTGGTTCCATCCATTCAACATCCATTTCCCCTCTCCTTTGGGGCCCATCTCCATTTCCCGAGGAGCCATGTCCAGAGATACTTGCCACAGTGTTCAGGGCCTGACTTACTCAACTGCCCTAATGCCCTGGGAGCCACCCTTTCTCTCGAGAGATACAGTTCCTTCTATTTGATGGCATTAATCCTCCCCAGGATGTGGGTCCACCCCCACTCTCACTACTTGTGTCTCTACCCGATGGTAAAACCCACCCTGGCAAAATGAGCATTCAGACATTCCCCAGAAGTCTGTCCCACGTCAGACCATCCCCTCTGAGCATCCTAAACAGGTAACACTCCTAATTATATTTTGATACAGTTTTCTCAGCATTTTACTCTCAACCAACACCTGGCACTCTCCTATGTTTGTATGTTGCCCCTCCCTCCCCCCAATTTTTTGGGAAATATTACCCCTCCGCCCATCCCCAGCCCCCTTCAAACCCGCAAAGCCCCACCCAAAGGCAAACCCTTACCCCCATTTTATCTCTTCTTTGTGCTCATACTTACCGCCCACTCATCATAGACTCCACCCCTACAGACGTCAGCTCACATCCTTCCTCCACCCCCCGATTTCCTGTAAGCATATCTTCCAATCTCTAGCTCTCTGAGGCAGCTTGCTTATTTCACATCATTGAGGTCATGTAGTATTAGTCCTTCAATACCTGGGTTGCTTCACTCAACATAAGGTTCTCAAGATTCATCCATATTATCACATGTGTTTGTAGTGTATTTGTTCTTAAAGCCGAGTAGTATTCCATTGTATGTATATACCACATTTTATTGATCATCTGTTGATGGGCATTTGGGTTGATTCCAACTTTTGGCAATAGTGAACAATGCTGCTATGAACATTGGTGTACATATATCGGTTAGTGTCCTTGTTTTCAGTTCTGCTAGGTATATACCCAGCAGAGGTATTGCTGGGTCATATGGCAAATCTAGGGTTAGTTTTTTGAGAAACCGCCAAATTGTCCTCCAGAATGGTTGGATCCTTCTGCATTCCCACCAGCAGTGGATGAGTGTTCCCATTTCTTCACATCCTCTCCAGCATTTGTATTCTTCTGTTTTTTTCATAGCTGCCAATCTTATGGGAGTAAGATGGTATCTCATTGTAATTTTGATGTGCATTTCCCTGATAGCTAGAGATTTGGAGCATTTTTTCATGTGCTTTTTAGCCATTTGTATTTCTTCTTTGGAGAAGTGTCTGTTTAAATTTTTTTCCCATTTTTTAAATGGATTGCTTATCTTTTTATTTTCAAGATATAGGAGTTCTTTATATATGCAAGTTATAAGTCTCTTATCAGATATATGGTTGCCAAATATTTTCTCCCATTGTGTGGGTTCCCTTTTTCCTTTCTTGACAAACTCCTTTGAGGTGCAGAAGGTTTTAATTTTGAGGAAGTCCCATTTATCTATTTGTTCTTTTGTTCCTCATGTTTTTGGTGTGATATTCATGAATCCATTTCCTATTACAAGGTCCTGTAGATGCTTCCCTACACTGCTTTCCAAGGTCTTTATGGTCTTGGCTCTTATATTTAGGTCTTTGATCCATCTTGAGTTGATCTTTGTATAAGGTGTGAAATGGTAATCCTCTTTCATTCTTCTACATATGGATATCCAGTTCTCCAGGCACCATTTGTTGAATAGGCCATTCTCTCCCAGTTGAGAGGGTTTGGTGGCTTTATCGAATATTATATGGCTATATATATGAGGTTCTATATCAGAACTTTCAATTGATTCCATTGGTCTGTGTGTCTCTCTGCGACAGCTTGCTCGGTCGGTAGAGGTGGGGTCTGGCTGCGGACAAGGGGTCAGTCCAGCTCTGGACGAGGGGTCGGTCCAGCTCTGGACGAGGGGTCGGTCCCACTTGGGACGAGGGGTCGGTCCGGCAGCAGACGAGGGGTCGATCTCACAGGGGTTGCGCGGTTCGGCTGACGGGGTTGCTCGGCGAAGCCGGCGACGAAGGGGTCGCCCGGAGAAGCAGGCGATGAACTGGGGACAAGGGAGGCCAGGCCCTTGTCGGGGGCTCTCAGAACTGGAGGGCGCACGGCAGAAGAACTACCGCGGAGACAAGGTAAACACGCAAGTCCACTTTATTGAGGGAGAGGCAACAGTTTTATAGGGGCTGGGGAAGGCTGATTGGTCGAAGCCATGCCCTGTTCTGATTGGTTGCTGGTGAAAGGTCAGTGGGCGGTACTGGATGGGGGAGGGGTGGTGGTTAGGGATTGGCTGTCGCTGTTGCTGGGGGAAGGGGCAGGGTTTAGGGATTGGTGGCTGCTGTTGCTGGGGTGGAGGGCAGACTGGATTTTTCCGCCCACGCCTGGCTGATGCTGCTGTCGGGGGAGGGGAAAAGGGCAGACTGGATTTTTCCGCCCTGTGCCTGCGCAGGGAGAAAGAAGAAGAAGGGTGCCGCCCCACAGGCATTGTGTGGCGCCATCCGGGAGGAGGGGCGGCCGTGGAAGCATGGCTGCCAAGAAGGGGAGACCCAAGGGCACTCTGCACCCATGCCGAGCTCCCTTCAGGGGTGGCAGTGAGTCCGACCAGCCACCCTATTATGGGGGCAGCGGCTTGGCCTGCCGCGGCTGCTCCCCCGACAGGCCAGCAAACCACACTTCAGCCCGAGGGGTGACCGCATCTCTCCTTATGCCAATACCATGCTGTATTCACTACTGTAGCTTTGTAGTATGTTTTGAAGTCAGGTAGTGTGATTCCTCCAATTTTGTTTTTCTTTGTCAATATGTCTTTGGCTATTCGGGGCCTCTTTCCTTTCCAAATAAATTTTATAGTTAGTTTTTCTAGTTCCTTAAAGAAGGCTGTGTTGATTTTTATTGGGATTGTGTTCAATGTGTAGATCAGTTTTGGTAGGATAGACATCTTAATAATATTTAGTCTTCCTGTCCATGAACAGGGAATATTCTTCCATTTATTTAGGTCTTCTTTGATTTCCTTTAACAGTCTTGTGTAGTTCTCAGTGTATAAGTTTTTTACATCTTTAGTTAAATTTATTCCTAAATATTTGATTTTTTAATTGACTATTGTAAATGTTATTTGTTTCTTGATTTCCTCCTGACATTGCTCACTATTGGTGTACAGAAATGCTACTGATTTTTGCGCATTGATCTTATAACCTGTGACTTTACTGAACTCATTTATGAGTTCTAGAAGCTTTGTCATAGATCTCTCAGAGTTTTATATGTATAGGATCATGTCATCTGCAAATAATGAAATTTTGACTTCTTCCTTTCCAATTTGAATGCTTTTTATATCTGGTTCTGCCTCAGTGCTCAAGCAAGAACTTCTAAGACAATGTTAAATAGAAGGGGAGAGAGTGGGCATCCTTGTCTTGTTCCTGATTTTAGAGGGAAGGATTTTAGGATTCTCCATTTTAAACAATGTTGGCTGTGGGTTTTTCATATATACTTTTTATTATGTTTAAAAAATTTCCTTGTATTCCGATCTTTTGGAGTGTTTTTATCAAGAAAGGGTGCTGTGTTTTGTCAAATGCTTTTTCTGCATCTATAGATATAATCATGTGATTTTTTTCCTTCAATCTGTTTATATGGTGTATTACATTGATTTTCTTATATTGAACCATCCTTGCATACCTGGAATGAATCCCACTTGGTCGTGATGTATAATTTGTTTAATGTGTTGTTGAATACGATTAGCAAGTATTTTGTTAAGTATTTTTGCATCTAGGTTCATTAGAGAAATTGGTCTGTCATTTTCCTTTCTTGTGGTGTCTTTGTTTGGCTTTGGTACTAGGGTAATGTTGGCATCATAGAAGGAGTTAGGCAATGTTCCTTCTGTTTTGATTTTTTGGAAGAGTTTCAGCAGGATTGGTGTTAGTTCTTTCCAGAATGTTTTTTCAAATTCACCCGTGAAGCCATCTGACCCTGGGCTCTTCTTAGTTGGGAGGTTTTTAATGACTGATTCTATCTCTTTACTTGTGATTGGTTTGTTGAGATCATCAATTTCTTCTTTCGTCAATATAGGCTGCTTATGTGTTTCTAAGAATTTGTACATTTCCTCTGAATTGTCATTTTTGTTGGAATATAGTTTTTCCAAGTATCTCCTTATGATAGTCTTTATTTCTGTGGGGTCAGTGGTGATATCTCTTTTCTCATTTCTTTTTTGTGTATTTGCATCTTCTCTCTTTTTTTCTTTGTTAGTCTCACTAAAGGTTTGTTAATTTTGTTGTTCTTCTCAAAAAACCAGCTCTTGGTCTTGTTTATCTTTTCAAGTGCTTTCTTATTTTCTATTTCATTTAGTTCTGCTCTTATCTTTGTTATTTCCTTCCTTCTTCTCCCTGTTGGATTACTTTGTTGTTTTTTTTCCTAATTCCTCCAAATGTGCAGTTAGTTCTTCAATTTTTGCTCTTTCTTCTTTTTTGATATATGAATTTATGTTTATAAATTTCCCTCTCAGTACTGCTTTTGCTGCATTCCATAAATTTTGCTATGTTTTATTATCATTATCATTTGTTTCAAGGTAGTCATTGATTTCTTTTGAGATTTTTTCTTTGACCCACTGTTTTTCTAAGAGTGTGCTGTTTAATTTCCAAATCGTGGTGTGAAATCTGGGCCTTTGGCCCTTGCAAATTTCCAGCTTCACTCCATTGTGGTCAGAGATATTATTTTGTATGATTTCGATCTATCTGAATTCATTAAGCCTTTCTTTCTGGCCTATCATATGTTCTATCTTGGAGAGTGATCCATGTGCACTTGGGAAAAATGTATATCCTGCTGTTTTTCAGTGTAATTATCAAATATATCTATTAGATCCAGCTCCTCTAATATACTATTCAAATATTTTGTTTCTTTAGTGATTCTCTTTTGAGATGTTCTGTCCAGAGTTGATAGTGATGTATTAAAATCCCCCACTATAATTGTAGATGCATCTATTCTTTCACTTAGTTTTACCAGCATTCGTCTCATGTATTTAGAGGCACCCTTGTTAGGAGCATAAATATTTAAGGTTGTTCAATCTTCTTGACAGATTGTCCCTTTCACTAATATGTAGTATCCTTCTTTGTCTCTCACAATTTTTTTGCATTTAAAGTCTATTTTGTCTGATATTAATATAGCTACTTCTGTCTTTTTTTTTGGTTATTGTTTGCTTGTATGATGGTTTTCCAACCATTCATTTTCAGCCTGCATGGGTCTCTGGGTCTAAAATATGTCTCTTGTAGACAGCATATAGCTGGGTCATATTTCCTTATCCAATGCCCCAGTCTGAATCTTTTGATAGGTGAGTTTAACCCATTGACATTCAGTGATATTACTTTCAAGGAATTATTTGTTTTAGCCATATTTTGATTGGGCTTGTGTTTGTCATATTTAGTTTGTTTGTGTTTTTTTTCCCTTCTTTTTTGTCTTTTTTTTGTTGCTCTTACACTCTCCTCCAATTCTGCCTGTCCAGTTTTTTCCTTTCTTCCTGCAGAACTCCCTTTAGAATTTCTTGAAGGTGAGTTTTCTTGTTGGCATACTCTTTTAATTTTTGTTTATCTGTGAATATTTTGAACTCTCCATCATTTTTGAATGCTAGTTTAGCTGGATAGAGTATTCTTGGTTGGAATTTTTTTTCCTTTAGTACCTTGACTATATCATACCACTCCCTTTTTACCTCCATGGTTTCAGATGAGAAATCAGCACTTAATCTTATGGAGCTTCCCTTGTATGTGATGGTTTTCTTTCCTCTTGCTGCTTTTAGAATTTTCTCTTTGTCTTGAGTGTTGGATAATTTGACAAGTATATGTCTTGGGGTGGGCCTGTTGGGGTTTATGACGATTGGGGTGTGATGTGCTTCTTGGATATGTACATCTGTCTCATTCAGTAATTTGGGAAGTTTTCAGCCATTATTTCCTGCAACACTCCTTCTGACCCCTTTCCCTTCTCTTCTCCTTCTGGGATGCCTATAATGCGTATGTTTGAGCGTTTTGCATTGTCATTCATGTCCCTAAGTCCTAGCTGGATTTTTTCTATCTTTTTATCAACCAATTCTACTATCTGTTTGATTTTCGATGTGCTGTCTTCCACATCACTAATTCTCTATTCTACCTCTTCTAGTCTGCTGATATTTGCTGTTAGTGTATTTTTGATTTCTTGAACTGTGGTGTTCATTCCCATCATATCTGTTATCTTTTTGCATATGTCTGCAATTTCCCCTCCAAGTGTTGTCTTCATGTTTTTAACCTCTTCCTTTACTTCATTAAATTTGTCGGTGATAAATGTTCTGAAATCTTTAATTACTTGTGGGAAGTTCTGCTCCCCTTCCTGGTTTTTAGTTTGTTCATTGGATTCAGTCATGTTTTCCTGATTACTCGTTTGGTTTGTAGATTTTTGTTGCTGTCTGTTCATCATTTTATCTTCACAGGTTTAATCAGTTCCTTAGCTTCTTTGTCTAGTCTTGGGGATTAATTAGCTGTTGTTTTTGCGTAAGTGTTATATCTTCTCTTTGTCACTTTGTTCTTCTTATTCTTATTTCTCCTTGCTGGTTGAGTTCACTTTAAAGGAAAGTATTAGGGCCAGGGAAAGGCAATTGTGTAAGCAAGGAAAACATGTAAAGTAGTATTGGTGATAAATGTTAACAGAGCAACAATATGAGATCTGGGAGGATGGATATTAGATTCATGTAAGTTGTGTAGAGTTATAGCACTAGGTAGATTACCTATAATGAGGTAGTCAACTGAATATGGGAGGAATATGGTATGAATTAAAAAGCTATTGTTTTTGTGAGAGAGGGAAAGACAAAAGAAGGCAATAGTTTCAAGAGTGCATAAAAGACAGAAAACAAAACAAAGATATTAGAAATTAAGAGTTAGACACTTTGGGGATCAAAGAAAGGGAGGTGGGATATAGGAGAGACAGTAGATTATGGGGGATATCAAGATGTAGGGGAAAGGGTATAGTGTAGGTACCCAAGATCAATTCACACAGAAATGAGGCAGCAGAGGATGAGGAAACCCAGCAAATGTGAAGTGTTCCCTGCAGCACCTATTGTATAATTAAGGTAAAATGAAATAAGAAGAAAATGAGGGACAAGAAAGAGAAGAAAAAAAAAGAGGGAAGAAAGAAAGAAAGAAAAAGGGGGTGGGTAAAGGGAGGGGAACAAGTAGGGAAAAGAAAAAAAGATATAGAATAACCACAACAGCAACAACAACAACAACAACAAAACCCCTTAATAACTGAAAGAAAAAAATTGACTTTGGGGGATACGCTGGGAGAAAAGACTAGGAGATAATGCAATGTTAGCAATCAGGACATTAAGAAAATTTAAAAAACAAAATAAAAATAAAAACAAAACAAAACAAAAAAGAAAAAATGCTAACGTTGAGGGCCAGGACATTCAAGGACCTCAGATGGACCTCAGGGCATGATGGATTCAGGGATGGAAAGTCTGAGATATTGAAGACTCAAGAGGTGTGAGTCTTCTGGGTGTGGGTCACCAGGGTTTAGGGGACTCAGACCTGGCAACCTCAAATCTGGTTAACAGGGAGCCTGGGAGCACCGCAGTGCAACACAGCCTTCAGGGATCCCTGCAGCTGGGTACCAGCCCTATGGATGAGGTCACATCCGCAAACTCTAATGTGTCTGAACCCCACAATTCACTCACTCACTGGGGTCTATTCTGTTGATGTATCACCAATTCGGCTTCAGGACACCTCCCACCCTGTAAGCCCCTGGAACAGCCATCTGGGGGCGCCTCTACACTGCAGCCAATTTAATGACACAGATCAGTAGTCAGGCCCGTGGGTGGGGCTACAGCTGGAAATTCCCATAACAGAGTCCAAAACCGAAATTCCCACACTTCACAAAATATTCCCCTAATTGGCTTCCATATGTCTCCCACCCCGCCAGACCCTGTAACAGCCTCCTGGTGCTGTCTCTTTATTGCTAGAAATTTAAGTCCGCTGCATATCGGCAGCCAGGCTTTGGGGGGCTAGGCTCTAGGTGGAAGTACTATTATTTGTGTCCGCAATCAAAAATTCCCCGCTTCACAATAAAACTCCCGTTTGTCTCCCCAAATCGGTCTGCAAAGGCCTCCTGTCCTGTTAACCCCCCAATAGTCCACTCAGGGCTTATGAATTCCCCAGTACCACAGAGCCTCCAGAAATTGCCACTGCAGTGCAGGTGCCACGGCTCCACCCACCCCAGGAGGGAGCGTCCTGCCTGCATCTCCCACTTCCATGTAATAGAGTCTCAATTATATCTTATAGATGAATTTTCTTTGTTACCTTCCCACCAAATCGATGTCCAGACACCTCCTGCCCTGCAAAAATCCCAAAACAGCCTGGTCCCAAAGAACCTCCAATGCTGCCCAGCCGCTTCTTTGCAGAAGAGATTATCAGGTAAGCTCACTCAGCCACCATCTTGCCCCGCCCCCTCTTCTCCTTTTGGATACTGGTTCTTCTCAATAACACCCAGGTGCTTTTCATGACATGAAAATACTGGTTCCATAAGATCGGTCATAGGAAATGTACATTGTTAAAAGAATAATCAAATTGTGTCCCTGGGGTATTTAAAACTTGGACTGACACAATCTCTCTTCATTGATAGATGTGAATGTAAAATTTAGGAACTGACTTTGTATTATCAACATGTGATCAAGTCAGGTCTAGTGAGTATCCGAAAAACTTATGCAAAGAGAAAAGAGAGATACAAGATGACAAAAAATGCCAGGTACCTGTTATTTCACTTTTGTATTCTTATCTAGTAATAAAACTGGGGCCTTTTATAAGAAGGCAACACTTACCTTGATATATAAATCTTATTTTGAGGGAATAATAAAGCAAAAAAATAATTTTAAAGTACAATAATATTTCATAATTGCAATGATATAAGGGTTGATAAGGGCTAATTGATTTGGTTTTTTCTTATAACTCTAAAGTGGTGAAATTTATACTAAAGTTGGCCATAAATATGAGGGATGATTCCTGAGCTCTCAATTCTAGTACATTGGTTTATATGCCTCTCCTCGTGCCAGTACCAGGGTGTTTTGATTACTGTGGCTTTGCAATACATTTTAAGATCAGGAAATGGGAGTCCTCCAACTTCATTCTTTTTCAAGAAGGTGTTACTTATTTATGACACTTATTCTTCCTTATAAATTTGATGATTGGCTTGTCCCTTTCTGCAAATAAAGTTATAGGAAGTTTATTGAGATTTCATGGACTTCATAAATTGCTAAGGGTAGCCTTGGCAACATAACTTATTCAGTCTTCAAATCCATGAACAGTAAATATACTTCCATTTATTTAGGTTTTCTTTATTTCTTTCAGCCTTTATGGTTTTCTGTGTATAAGTCCTTTATATCCTTGTTAAGATTAATTCCTAGATATTTAATTATATTAGTTGCTATTAGGAATGGATTTTTTCTTGATTTCTTCTGATTTTTCATTGCTAGTGTATAGAAACATTACTGATTTTGAGTGTTGATCTTGTACCCCACCACTTTATTGAATGCATTTATTAACATAAGGAGATTTCCTGAATTTTTTTTTTCCAGGAACTTCTGTACATAGGAGCACAGCATCTGCATACAGGGAAAGATTTACTCCTTCCTTTCCAGTTTGGATGACTTTTGTTGCTTTTTCTTACCTATTTGCTCTGGCAAGAACTTCCAATACAATGTTAAATAACAACAGTAACAGTGGTCATCCTTGTTTTGTTCCTCATCTTAGAGGGAAGGCTATCAGTCTTTCACCATTAAGCAGGATGTTGGTTGTAGGCTTTTCATATATGCCCTGTATCAGGCTGGGAAAATTTCCTTCTATCCTTGTCATTCTAAATGTTTTTATCAACAAAGCATGGTGGATTTTGGTCAAATGCCTTTTCTGCATTGAATGAGATAATCATGTGTTTTTCTCTTCATTCTGCTAATGTGATGTATTACATTATTTGATTTTCTTATGTTGAACCAACCTTGCATATCAGGCATAAATCCTACTTGATCATGGTGTATAATTCTTTTTAATATGCTCTTGGATTCAGTTTGCTAGTATATTCTTGAGGAGTTTTGCATCTATATTCATAAGACATATTCTTCTTTAGTTTTCTTTTCTTATGGTATCTTTACCTGGCTTCAATATAAAAGTGAGATTTGCCTCATAGAATGAGTTAAGGAGTGTTCTCTCTTCAATTTTTTGAAAGAATTTGTGCAGAATTGGAATTAAGTCTTCTTAGAATATTTGGTAGAATTCCCTGTGAATCCATCTGGTTCTGGGCTTCTCTTTGTTGGGAGGTTTACTGTTTCAATCACTTTAGTAATAACGGATTTGTTGAGATCTTCTATTTCTTCTTAAGTCAATGCAGGTAGTTTGCATGTTTCTAAGAATTTTCCATTTCATCTATTTTATCTAATTTATTGGCATACAGATATTTATAGTATTCACTTATAGTCCTTTTTTTATTCCAATGGGGTTGGTAGTACTGTTCCCATTTTTAATTCTGATTTTCATCATTTGTATCCTCTCCCTTTTTCCTTTGCCAGATACCTAAATGTTTATTGATTTTGTTGATACTTTCAAAGAACCAGATTTTTTCTGTTACTAAGAAGAGTTTATTGAGAAATGGGTGAAAAGAACAGAGCTTGCTGAGAAATGCAAGAGAAGGAAAATACACATCAAAATTTGATGTGAATCTTCTAAGCAGAGAAAATGGGTTTTAGCTTGTGTGGTTATTATTTAAGCTATTAATTATTCCTCCTCTTGCTAATGCTAAGGGGAGGGGGCCCATATGTTATTGAATATCCCACCAATGGTGGGGGCCAATAGTGTCACCTGTTTGGAATATCCAGGACCCCCCTCAATTCTGGGACCTTAAAGTCAAAGTCAAGGTCTTGGCAGCTTCTGACTGCCATGTTGTCTGCTGGCCATGTTGTCTGTCAACCAAGTTGTCTGCCAGGCCTGCTGCTTTCCTCCTTTCACTATAATAACCTGCCTCAACTCCCCCCTCAAACAGTTCATGCCCTTATTTTTCAGGGGATATTGAGGGGCATTGGTCATTCTTCTGTAGGTACTTCCTGTTGAAGAACCAAATTTTGATTTTGTTGATTCTTTTGTTGTTTTCTGTTTCATTTATCTCTACTCTCATGTTTAGTTCCCTTCTTCTGCTTACTTTTGATTCAGTTTATTCTTTTTCCCCTAGTTCTTCTAATTTTGAGGTTAGGTCACTGATTTGAGGTGTTTTTTTCTTTTTCAATGTAAGCATTTAGATTTAGAGTGTGAGGTTAATTTCACTGTTAAATTTCTTGAGCCTGATAACTACACCTAAGGTGATTAAATAAGTGACTATCCTTCCTCAGAAACATACAAGGAAGCGTTGTGTTTGAGGATTACATGTACAACCTGCTTTCAGATGTTCAGAAGACAGATAGATAGACAGACAGACAGATAGATAGATAGATAGATAGATAGATAGATAGATAGATAGATAGATAATATAATGATATAGCCAAAATGGAAAAATGTTAAAATTTGTAGGTCTGCAGATCTGGGTACCTTGGGTGTGGGATTATGTTGGAGTTCTCTGTGTGGGGTTTGTATTATTTCTGCAACTGTCCTGTAGATTTGAAATTATTTCAATATAAAATGTTAAAAAAAAAATGTTGCTAAAGAGTCAGATACAAGCTAGCAATCCTTGTGGCCAATGCAGCCCTTGTATGAACAGCTAAAAGAGAAAGATGAGAGTGAATCCAAAGATCACACAGACAGAATGTACATGCTTGAAATCTAAAGACTTGAAAATACTAATATTTCTCCCTTAGTTTTAAAAATGAAATTAGTAAAGTGAGTTGAATCTCTATGCGGGGCCTGTCATAACCCCTGTTACACTCTAACACACTTTCAAGACCAGGCAGACACAATTCAAGGAGGGCACTGACAGTTGGAGTCTTATCTGATCACCATGACCTGGCTTAGGTGTCCCAGGCCACAGAATGAAAAGTTTATGTGGCCAACTTTGGGGGTCTGCAAGTCCTCTACTGTGAAACCTCCAAACAAGTAATCCAGATGGTTACAGTACAGGAAGACATTTATCTCTTTCTTTCCTAAGGCAGTCAGGAAAAATCTAGGGTGGCTATCCCTGCTGGTCTTCAGAGCTAAGTCCATATCTCCTGGGTCATGAGATGTGATCACATCCACTGAGGTCTGCCTTGGTTGCCAGGCAGTGGGAGGTTCCTGGCAGGATGCTCACCATGGGGTTCTATCTTGTGTTGTGGCAACAGGTTCCTGGCAACCTGAGGTGACTCAGCAGAGGCCTTTGGAGCTTTGTATGGTTTGCTGATAGTCATGGTGGCCTGTGCAATCCTGATCTTGGTGGCCTTGTGCCAGGTGTTGGCAACTCTGCCAGAGGACTTTATACAAAGCCCAGATCTCCAAGGAATGCTGTGGGAAATGGTGGCTTGAATAGTTATAGTGGGGTTTTTTTATTGTTAAATCTTATTATGATGGAAGGAGAGACAAAAAACTGGCCACTGACATTTCTGCTCCTCTAGAGGGAACGCAACAAATTGTTGATAAATTTCACCACATAGAAAAAGAATTTAGAGACTTTAAATCAACTATAACAGAAGCCAAACTCAAGAATGAAGTATCAGAAATTGTACATGTGAAGCCCATGAATGAAGAACTGGAAAGTCACAACTCTTTACTTGGACTTAAAGTAGATGAGTCTAGAAAATCATGTAAAGGAGACATATCTAAATGTTTAGAAGAAGTTCACCTGATGGCTGACACTACAAGCAAAACTCTGACCTTAGAAGACTCAACAAGGCAAATCAACATCAACTAGTTCCAACCAAATCATCCTTCAAAATCTCTCAGGTGGGTGTAGAGCAGTTTCCCACATCAGTGACAGGGGCTTTGGAGGAAAATTCCAGGCTTGAAAGAAGCATAAAACTCTCTTCACAGGAATCTCAGAAATGGAAGGGAAAGTTGGGCACATTTACTAAAGAGAGAAAAATATCAGAAAACTCTAAACTGCCTACGGAGCCAGTTCTTAGTAATAAAGTGGCTCAGATCAAACCTCCAGGTGAGCATTTGCCTAAGATTTGTGATTCAGCTGCTGTTCTTGAAGATAATATAGATCTTGGGAACATGGAATTGGGTGTACTGAAGACATCAGAAAATGGAGACATGATAGTGGGAGAATCCAAAGGAGTGTTGATTGATGGTGTATGGTAACAGAAGAAAAAATTATTTTAAAAATCTAAGGAACTACACTACACAGAGAACCTTAAGTAAAATCATGGTCTTTAATTAATACAATTGAAAAAGTGTGCTATGATGAACTGTAACTGATGTTCCATTTCAAGGTGATAGTGGGGTGGTATATGAGAATCCTGAATTTTATGCATGCTTATTCTGTGTACCCATAACTTCTCTAATAAAGAAAAAAATGGTCATTATACAAATAAAATGACAGGAAAAAGAAAAACAAACAAAAGGTAGGAAAAATAGAACAGACACCATAATAAAAGATTTAAACCCAACCATATAAATAATTGTATTAAAGATAAATTGTCTAAACAATTCAAGTAAAAGGAAGAGGTTGATTTTATTTTAAGGAGCAGAACCAATTATATTATTTCCACAAGAAACCCACTTTAAATTTATAAACATAGTTTATCATGTAAAGATCAATATACAGAAATTTGGAATGGCTGTGTTAACATTAGAAAAACTACATTTTGGAACAAAGAAAATTATGAGGGATAAGGAGCAACATTTCAATATAATAAAGAGTTCAATTCACCAAGACTAAATATTGTTTAATTCAAACTACATGAAATAATGTTGCTACTACTGAATGGAAAAACAGAAAAATCAATAATTTTATTTGGATATTTCAAAACCCTCCCTGAAAAAAAATAGAAAGCAAGTAGAAATTCATTAAAAATATAGAGAAGACTTAACCTATATAATCACTAGCATAACCAAAATATACTTATAGAACACATAGCCAAAGAACTGCCGAATAAAATGTCTTTGCATGTGCATGCATTCCACAAAATAGAGTATACTCCGAGTCATGAGACAAATTTCAAAAATTACAAGTGATTGAAATCATGCACAATATATTATTTTAACCAACAGAATTAAACAAGAAAACTATATGGATCTACTTCAGAGAGGCAGGAAGCTCAAATCATAGACAGTGGTTTCATTTCATTCTTGTACTTCTTCATTTCTTGTATACCAGTAGTATGTAGCAGCAGGGTCACTTTAGAAAAATAATTATAATGTACAGCAAGGCAAGGATGATCATAATAATTGCTTCATCATCATGATATTTTGTATCAAATGCTTAATCAAAATTTTCCTTGGGACTGAAATAAACTGACAGCCTATTAAAGTTTGGTTAATCTGTATACTGAAAAAATATTGGTATTATAAGAAACAGCTGCCTTGATATTCTATATCAGAGAGTGACACCTCCCCACAATTGTCAAACTCAGCATGTTTACAAACTAGGAATTCTGAATAAAGTGATGGCTTCATCCCTTTGTGGACACTGGTACAGGTAGGTGCTGTAAATCTTTCTCATAGCTTCTACCAGATTAGTGGTCATTACCAGTGTGCCTTTAAATTGGGAAAGTAACATACCAAGACTTTGAACTATTTTACTAATTAATGGTCCAACAAAAATCACTTAATTAGAATCAAGGCTTAAAAATTATGGTGATCAGTTCATAAGTGAACTTTTGACCAGAAGTTCCTCATGAAGATTCACCTGGATAACAAGTGGCCAGCTGAGAGCAGAGATCATTTTTGAACCTTCCAGCCCATTGCTCATAGAACCAAACAATCATTTGTGGTGGGCTGATTACATAGAGGCACTATTGATTTGTTCTCAAATAGATCCTTACTGTGGATGTGAATTTTCATTCCTTAACTGTAATTTTTAAAAAAATCATTATCACTATCTATGGAGTTACTGAATGACTTCTTTGCCATTATGGGATCTCACACAATATTCTTACTGAAGAACTCGTTTTACAGCAAAATATGGTGAACAAAAGGCTAACACACATGACAATCAGGTGACTTGATGAAATTAACCTAATGATGACTCAGTCATGACCCTACCTGGAATACAACTCTCTGGAAAGGATATTTCTATCTTTCCATTTAGATTCTGAGTTCATCTCCAGTGTTTAAGCAGCATTTTCATTACAGTACATGTCTACTAAATGTTAGATGAATTTATATCTGAATTTATACCTGAATAATTTAAAAGCGTATTTATTGAAGTATCTTTAAATTTTCTTCTTAGGATAAAATAACACTGTTGACCAAATAAAGATACATGTTTCATAAACCCAACTAATTTGAGATATGTAGAAGACAAATTATTAATAAGCAAGTAGTGAACCTATACATCATAGAGCAGATAGCACAGAAAGTGCATGCAATAAAGAAATATAAGATAAAGTTTCTGTTCATGAGTAGTTCACATTCTAGTTAGAGAACTAACAAATAACTACAATATAGATGAATGATGTATGTCTTCTGAAAGTACAATATGAATAAGCATTCATTATTTTTAATTCCTAGGAGACTCGAGAACAACTTCACAAAGCAGTTGCTATTTCAGCTGGATCTTGATAGATGCATAAGCAAGCAACATAAAGAGAATAATAAGTGGCCTTGTGAACAAATTATATAAAGATCATTTATATAACAAGAAAGAACTGCAAAACATGGTGTAGTTAGAGACAAGTGAGTTTATTTAAGTATGTTTGGATAGAGAGAAACACGTGCTAAGACTGGAAAGGTTGATTGCTGCCAGATGTGGAAGCTTCTGTAAGCCATGCTAAGTAATTTGGGATTTTCCTTGAAGGAAAAACTGGAGGATTTCCAACTGGAAAATCACTTTCCTGCCTGTGCAAAGCATATGCTACGGCAGGGAGAAACTGGATAAAGAGAGGTAAACAAGATGGAGAAAAGGAGACAAATCGAGCAGCATTTAGAGGATAAAATTGCACATCACCTCTCTAAGATATGCACAGAAAGAATAAGGCAAAAAGAACTATAATTTTTTTAATTTTATTTTTTAATTCATTTTTTAAAAATATTACATTAAAAAAATATGAGGTCCCCATTCACCCCCACAGCCCCCACCCCACCACTCCCCCCACAGCAACACTCTCCCCCATCATCATGACACATCCATTGCATTTGGTGAGTACATCTCTGGGCACCTCATGGTCAATGGTCCACATCATAGCCTATACTCTCCCACATTCCATCCAGTGGGCCATGGGAGGATCTACAATGTCCGGTAATTGTCCCTGCAGCATAACCCAGGACAACTCCAAGTCCCAAAAATGCCTCCACATCTCATCTCTATCTCCCATTCCCCACACTCAGCAGCCACCATGGAAACTTTTTCCACACCCATGCCACATTTTCTTAATTACTAACCACAATAGTTCATGAATAGAATATCAGTAAGTCTACTCTAATCCTTACTGTATTCCTCCATCCTGTGGACCTTGGATTGGTTGTGTCCATTACACATCGATGTCAAGAGGGGTCTTAGATTCCACATGGATACTGGATGCAATCCTCCTGTGTTCAGTTGTAGGCACTCTTGGCTCCATGGTGTGGTGGTTGACATTCTTTAACTCCATGTTAGCTGAGTGGAATAAGTCCAATAAACCAGAGTGTAGGAGCTGAAGTCTATTGAGGCTCAGGGCCTGGCTATCATATGGTCAGTCCAGAGATTCAGATCCCCTAGATATATCTTAAACCCCAGCACCAACTAAAATTCCAGTAAAGTAACAGGAAAGACTTATGAAGAGATCACATCTGAGTACAGCTCCATCACGCAGAAACACCAACTCCAAAGAAGGGCCAACTGACAAGGCAATGAACTCCATCTGCCATGACCATAAAACCTGTGGGTCTCTTTAGCCCTCAGAAGAACCAACACCTGGGTTTGTATCTACTTTATCTGTCTCTGAGACTCTGCTCAGGTGTGCATAAGGGCAATCCTTCTGATAACCTCCAGACTCTTTTTTAGAGACTCATAGCCATATAAACTCATTTGTCCTTTCCATTTCCCCCTTAATTTAGGTCAAAAAGCATTTTTAACTCCTGTTATTATATGTAGACAGGGATATTCTGCTGGTCTGCATTGAACTTTTTATTCAAGGTCATTTTCTAGTTACATCATCAGCTGGTACTTGGTAGTGGTCCCTCCGCGCCAAGCAGGCTCATCCCTGGGTGTCATGTCCCACACTGGGGGAAAGGCAGTGCATTTACATGCTGAGTTTGGCTTCGAGACTCATCACATTTAAGTAACACAGAGGCTGTCAGGAGGGAACTCTTAGGCACAGTGCTGCTCTAGGCCTTGTTCTTATTTCAGGTGTATAGGCTCACAAGCATAGTCATTAGTATCAGGGGCTCACTGTTGGACCCTCATTCCTTCCTGGTCCTTGCCGTTGCACCCGGGGAACTGCTGCTGCTCCCCTAGGGACCACAGCAGAGCCCCCCCCCCGGCCAGAAACCCAGCACCCCCCTAGCTGTTGTTTTTAATTGTTTCCACTATGAATATATCCAAACATTTCCATGCACCCTGGACACATGCCCTATATAACTCCCTGTCAACCATATGTCCCCTGTCAATAACATCCCATACCAGTATTCCTCCGCTGCCATTTTTGAACCACTGTATGATCCAAAACTTCCTGTAAAGTGAAGCCCAATATAATGCCAAGTTCCCTTAATAGTAAAATGGAATATAGCGATGAGTTTAAAGGTTAGATATAGAATACATATTGATTTGGAAAAATTCTAAATCCTATCTTTTTCTTTTCTTTTTTCCTAATTATTAAGTTTCTCTTCACAAGAGCCCTAGTTCACAGTAATTCATATATACAATATACAGTACTCCCACATATCCAATATAAAACCTTTTCCCTTCCACAGCAATAATCTTTTAACATATTCATACCATATTTACTGAAACTGATGTACAGATATTGAGACAATAGCTTTCAAACAAGGTAACATTTGTGTTTACATTTTGGTTTATACTTTAGGCTATACAATTTTATAAATTTTTAGTTATCTTATGTTTTACGTTATGATTTACATTAATAGTCTGTCATCCCCTATATGTTTTTTTTGTAATATTACATGTTTTATATCCATCCTTGCGTACTCTTGTGAAACACTTCTATTGCCCTCACAGTTACGTTGGTCCATCTATTCAATATCTATTTCCTCCTCCCCTTGGGGCCCACAGGGACAGTCAATCTTCATTTCTTGAGGAGCCATATTCAGAGATACTTGCAACAGTTTTGAGGGTTTGACATGTTCAACTGCCCTAATGCCCTGAGAGCCACCATATCTCTTGAGAGATACAGTTCCCTCTATTTGATGGCATTAGTCCTCCCCAGGATGTGGGTATACCTTCACTCTCATTATATGGGTCTCTACCCAATGATATAACCCACTCTGGCAAAATGAGCATTCACATATTCCCTAGGAGTCTGTCCTGTGTCAGATTATCCCCTTTAAGTATCTTAAACAGGTAACTTTACTAATTATATTTTGAAAAGGTTTTCTCAACATTATACTCTCAACCAACATCTACAATCTCCTATGTTCGTATGTTGCCCCACCCTCCACCCAATTTCTTGGGCAGTAATACCCATCCACCCATCCCTAATCCCCCTCAAGCCTGCAAAGCCCGACCCAAAGGTAACCCTATGCCTCCATTTTATCCCTTCCTTGTACACATACTTACCTCCAGCTTATCATAGATTTCACCCATGTAGATGTCAGCTTACATCCTTCCTCTACCCCCTGATTTCCTGTAAGCCTATCCAGTCTCTAGCTCTCTGAGGTAGTTTGGTTTACTTATTTCATATCATTGAGGTCATGTAGTATTTGTCCTTCAATGCCTGGGTTGCTTCACTCAACATAAGGTTCTCAAGATTCATCCATGTTATCACGTGTGTTTGTAGTGTATTTGTTCTTAAAGCTGAGTAGTATTCCATTGTATGTATATACCGCATTTTATTGATCCACTCATCTGTTGATGGGCATTTGGGTTGATTCCAACTTTTGGCAATAGTGAACAATGCTACTATGAACATTGGTGTCCATATATCAATCAGTGTCCCTGTTTTCATTTCTGCTGGGTATATACCCAGCAGTAGAATTGCTGGGTCATATGGCAAATCTATGGCTAGTTTTTTGAGAAACCACCAAACTGTCCTCCAGAATGGTTGTATCCTTCTGCATTCCCACCAGCAGTGGATGAGTGTTCCCATTTCTTCACATCATCCCCAGCATTTGTATTCTTCTGTATTTTTTCATAGCTACCAATCTTATGGGAGTAAGATGGTATCTCATTGTAGTTTTGATGTGCATTTCCCTGATAGCTAGAGATTTGGAGCATTTTTTCATGTGCTTTTTAGCCATTTGTATTTCTTCTTTGGAGAAGTGTCTGTTTAAATATTTTTCCCATTTTTAAAATGGGTTGTTTATCTTTTTATTTTCAAGATATAGGAGTTCTTTATATATGCAAGTTATAAGTCTCCTATCCAATATATAGTTGCCAAATATTTTCTCCCGTTGTGTAGGCTACCTTTTTCCTTTCTTGACAAACTCCTTTGAGGTGCAGAAGGCTTTAATTTTGAGGAAGTCCCATTTATCTATTTGTTCTTTTGCTGCTCATGCTTTTGGTGTGATATTCATGAAGGCATTTCCTTTTACAAAGTCTTGTAGATGTATCCCTACACTGCTTTCCAAGGTCTTTATGGTCTTGGCTCTTATATTTAGGTCTTTGATCTATCTTGAGTTGATCTTTGTATAAGGTTTGAGATGGTAATCCTCTTTCATTCTTCTACATATGGATATCCAGTTCTCCAGGTACCATTTGTTGAGTAGGCCATTCTTTCCCAGTTGAGAGGGTTTGGTGGCTTTATTGACTATCATATGGCTATATATATGAGGTTCTTTATCAGAACTTTCAATTTGATTCCATTGGTCTGTGTGTCTCTCCTTATGCCAATACCATGCTGTTTTCACTACTGTACCTCAAGTCAGGTAGTGTGATTCCTCCAAATTCATTTTTCTTTTTCATTATGTCTTTGGCTATTCGGGGCCTCTTTCCTTTCCAAATAAATTTCATAGTTAGTTTTTCTAGTTCCTTAAAGAAGGCTGTGTTGATTTTTATTGGGATTGAATTGAATGTGTAGATCAGTTTTGGTAGGATAGACATCTTAATAATATTTAGTCTTCCTATCCATGAACAAGGAATATTCTTCCATTTATTTAGGTCTTCTTTGATTTCCTTGTACAATCTTGTGTAGTTCTCAGTGTATGTTTTTTACATCTTTAGTTAAATTTATTCCTAAATATTTGATTTTTTTATTGACTATTGTAAATGGTATTTGTTTCTTGATTTCCTCCTGATCTTGCTCATTATTGGTGTACAGAAATGCCAGTGATTTTTGCGCACTGATCTTGTAACCTGCAACTTTACTAAACTCATTTATGAGTTCTAGAAGCTTTGTTGTAGACCTCTCAGGGTTTTCTATGTATAGGATCATGTCATCCACAAATAATGAAATTTTGACTTCTTCCTTTCCAATTTGAATGCCTTTTATATTTGGTTCTGCCTCAGTGCTTGAGCAAGTACTTCTAAGACAAAGTTAACTAGGAGGGGAGAGAGTGGGCATCCTTGTTTTGTTCCTGATATTAGAGGGAAGGATTTTAGGATTTCTCCATTGTAAATGATGTTGGCTGTGGGTTTTTCATATATACTCTTTATCATGTTAAAAATATTTCCTTGTATTCCAATGTTTTGGAGAGTTTTTATCAAGAACAGGTGCTGTATTTTTTCAAATGCTTTTTCTGCATCTATAGATATAATCATGTGATTTTTTTTCCTTCAATCTGTTTATATGGTGTATTACATTGATGATTTTCTTATGTTGAACCATCCTTGCATACCTGGAATGAATCCCACTTGGTGGTGGTGGCTAATTAATGTATTGTTGAATATGATTAGCAAGTATTTTGTTAAGTATTTTTGCATCCAGATTCATTAGAGAAATTGGTCTGTAATTTTCCTTTCTTGTGGTGTCTTTGTTTGGCTTTGGTACTAGGGTAATGTTGGCATCATTGAATGAGTTAGGCAATGTTCCTTCTGTTTCGGTTTTTTGGAAGAATTTCAGCAGGGTGGTGTTTGTTCTTTCTGGAATGTTTTGTAGAATTCACCTGTGAAGCCATCTGACCCTTGGCTCTTCTTAGTTGGGAGGTTTTTAATGACTGATTCTATCTCTTTACTTGTGATTGGTTTGTTGAGATCATCAATTTCTTCTTTCATCAATATATGCTGCTTATGTGTTTCTAAGAATTTGTCCATTTCCTCTGAATTGTCATTTTTGTTGGAATATAGTTTTTCAAATTACTCTCTTATGATAGTCTTTATTTCTGTGGGGTCAGTGGTGATATCTCCTTTCTCCTTTCTTATTTTGTGTATTTGCATCTTCTCTCTTTTTTTCTTAGTTAGTCTTGCTAAGGGTTTGTCAATTTTGTTGATCTTCTCAAAAAAACCAGCTCTTGGTCTTGTTTATCTTTTCAAGTGCTTTCTTATTTTCTATTTCATTTAGTTCTGCTGTTATCTTTGTTCTTTCTTCCTTTCTTCTTTCTGTGGAATTACTTTGTTGTTTTTTTACAATTCCTCCAAATGTGCAGTTAGTTCTTCAATTTTTGCTCTTTCTTCTTTTTTGATGTATGAATTTATGGCTATAAATTTCCCTCTCAGTACTGCTTTTGCTGCATCCCATAAGTTTTGGTATGTTGTGGTATCATTATCATTTGTTTCAACGTAGTTATTGATTTCTTTTGAGATTTCCTCTTTGACCCACTGTTTTTCTAAGAGTGTGCTGTTTAATTTCCATATCTTGGTGTGAAATCTGTACCTCTGGCCCTTGCCAAGTTCCAGCTTCACTCGACTATGGTCAGAGATATTATTTTGTATGATTTTGATCTTTCTGAATTCATTAAGTCTTTCTTTGTGGCCTAGCATATTGTCTATCTTGGAGAATGATCCATGTGCACTTGAGAAAAATGTATATCCTGCCGTATTCGGGTGTAATGATCTGTATGTGTCTATTAGATCCTGCTCCTCTAATATACTGTTCAAATGTTTTCTTTCTTTAGTGATTCTCTTTTGAGATGTTCTGTCCAGAGTTGATAGTTGTGTATAAAATCTCCCACTATACTTGTAGATGCATCTATTCTTTCACTTAGTTTTTCTAGTGTTTGTCTCATATATTTAGAGGCACCCTTGTTAGGAGCATAAATATTTATGATTGCTCATTCTTCTTGAGAGAGTGTCCCTTTCACTAATATGTAGTATCCTTCTTTGTCTCTCACAATTGTTTCGCATTTAAAGTCTATTTTTTCTGATATTAATATAGCTACTCCTGCCTTTTTTTGGTTATTGTTTGCTTGTAAGATTGTTTTCCATCCATTCACTTTTAGCCTCCATGAATATCTGGTTCTAAGATGTGTTTCTTGTAGACAGCATATAGATGGGTCATATTTCCTTATCCAGTGTCCCAGTCTGAATCTTTTGATAGGTGAGGTTAATCCGTTGACATTCAGTGTTATTACTTTCAAGGAATTATTTATGTTAGCCATAGTTTGATTGGACTTGTGTTTGTCATAATTTGTTTTTTTCCTTCGCATTTTGTCTTTTTTGTTGCTCTTACAGTCTCCTCCAACTCTGCCTGTCTTGTTTTTCCCTTTCTTCCTGCAGAACTCCCTTTAGTGTTTCTTGAAGGGGAGGTTTCTTGTTGGCATACTCTTTCAATTTCTGTTTATCTGTGAATATTTTGAACTCTCCATCATTTTTGAATGCTAGTTTAGCTGTGTAGAGTATTCTTGGTTGGAAATTTTTTTCTTTTAGTACCTTGACTATATCATTCCACTGCCTTCTTACCTCCATGGTTTCAGATGAGAAATCAGCACGTAATCTTATGGAGCCTCCCTTGTATGTGATGGCTTTCTTTTCTCTTGATGATTTTAGAATTTTTTCTTTGTCTTGATTATTGGATAATTTGACAAGTATATGTCTTGGGGGTGGGCCTGTTGGGGTTTATGATGTTTGAGGTGCATTGTGCTTCTTGGATATGTACATCTGTCTCTCTCAGTAGATTTGGGAAGTTTTCAGCCATTATTTCCTGAAACATCCCTTCTGACCCCTTTCCCTTCTCTTCCCCTTCTGGGATGCCTATAATATGTATGTTTGTGCATTTTGCATTGTCATTCAGGTCCCTAAGTCCTAGCTGGATTTTTTCTATCTTTTTATCGATGAATTCTACTATCTGTTTGATTTCCGATGTACTGTCTTCCACATCACTAATTCCCTACTCTGCCTCTTCTAATCTGCTGATATTTGCTGCGAGTGTATTTTTGATTTCTTGAACTGTGTTGTTCATTCCCATCATATGTGTTATCTTTTTGCATATGTCTGCAATTTCCTCTCCAAGTGTTTTCTTCATATTGTTAACCTCTTCCTTTACTTCATTATTTTGTCTCTCATATATGTTCTTAGATCTTTAATTACTTGTCCGAAGTTCTGCTCCCTTTCCTGGTTTTTAGTTTGTTCATTGGATTCAGCCATATTTTCCTGATTACTGGTTTGGTTTGTAGTTTTTTGTTGCTGTCTGGTCATCATTTTATCTTGACGGGTTTAACCATTTCCTTAGCTTCTTCATCTTGTCTTGGGGATTAATTAGCTGTTGTTCTTGTGTAAGTGTTATATGTTCTCTTTGTCAGTTTGTTCTTCTTATTCTATTTTCTTGTTGCTGGCTGAGTTCACTTTGAAGGAAAATATTAGGGCCAAGGAAAGGCAATTGTGTAAAAAAGGAAAATGTGTAAAGCATTATTGGTAATAAATGTTAACAGAGCAACAATATGAGATCTGGGAGGATGGATGTTAGATTCATGTAAGTTGTGTAGAGTTATAGCAGTAAGTAGAGTACCTATAATGAGGTAGTTGACTGAATATGGGAGGAGTATAGTATGAATTAAAAAACCAGTGTTTTCATGAGAGAAGGAAAGAGAAAAGAAAGACAATAGTATCAAGAGTGGATAAAAGATGGAAAACAAAACAAAGGTTTTATAAATTAAAAGTTAGACAATTGGGGACCAAAGAAAGGGAGGTGGAATATAGGAGAGATAGTAGATGATGGAGGATATCAAGATGTGGCAGAAAGGGGATAGCTTAGGTGGCCCAAATCTATTCACACAGAAACAAGGAAATGGAGCATGAGGAAACCCAGCAAATGTGAGGTGTTCCCTGCAGCACCTATTGTATAATTAAGATTAAATAAAATAAGAAGAAAAAGAGGGAAAAGGAAAAAAAAGAAGGAAAAAAGAGGGGGGTGGGTAAAGAAAAGTGAGGGAAACAAGAAGAAAAAGAAAAGAAGGAAGAGAGAGAAAAAAAAAACAATGACCCCTAAATAAATGAAAAAAGACCTTGGGGGATACAATGGGAGAAAAGACTAGGAGATAATGCAATATTAGTAATCAAGACAATAAAAAAAAAAAAAAAGAAAAAAGAGAAAAAGGAAAGAGAATAAAAATAGGAAAAAAAACCCGCAAACGTCCAGGGTAGGACAATCAGGGACCTCAGATGGACCTCAAGGTGTGGTGGATTCAGGGATGGGAAGTCTGTGATATTGCAGACTCAAGAGGTGTGAGTTTCTGGGGTGTGGGCCACCAGGATTTAGGGGACACAGACCTGACACAAATCCGGTTTACAGGGAGCCTGGGAGCACCGCAGTGTAACAGAGCCTTCAGGGATCCCTGTAGCTGGGTGCCAGCCCTATGGGGGGGGGGGTTTCACATTCTCAAACTCTGACCTCTGTGTCAGAAACCCCAAATTCCCCCTCTCACAAGAGTCTCTTCTGTCGCTGTCTCACCAAGTCGACTTCAGGACACCTCCCGCCCTGCAAGCTCCCCAAACAGCCTACTGGGGTGCCTCTATATTGCAACCAATTTAAGGACCTCTGCAGATTGGCAGCCAGCTTTAGGGGATGGAGCTCTAGCCAGAAGCGCTGATCTCCATGTCAGAATCCTAAAATTCCATGCCTCGCAAGAAACTCCATCTCTGTTTCACCAAATCAGCTTCCAGCACCTCCCGCCCCCAAAACAGCCTGCTGATGATGCCTTTCACTGCAACCAATTTAAGGACCACTGCAGATTGGCAGCCAGCCCTAGGGGGTGGGTCTCTAGCCAGAAGCACTGATCTCCACGTCAGAAACCCAAAATTCCACGCCTTGCAAAAAGCTCCGTCTCTGTCTCACCAAATTGGTTTCCAAAGACCTCCTGCCCTGCAAGCCCCCAAATAGCCCGCTCAGGGCTTATGAATTCCACAGCACAGCAGAGCCTCCAGGAATCGCCGCTGCTGTGCTGCGCGCCCCAGGGGGGAGCATCCTGCACGCAGCCCCTATCTCCGTGAAAGAGAGCCTCAATTCTACATTTTACACCAATCTTCTCTGTCACTGTCCCACCAAATCAATGTCCAGACACCTCCTGCCCTGCAAAACCCTGAAACAGCCTGGTCCTGAAGAATATCCAATGCTGCCCAGCCACTTCTTTGCAGGAGAGACTATAAGGTGCACTCACTCAGACACCATCTTGCCCTGCCCTATAATATTTCTTGATTAAATCCTTGCATCATGTTCTAAATGAAAGTTTCAATTTTTGTAGTTATTCATCTCAGATTTATTCATCATGAGGGAGTTATGATCAGTTTGTGTTTGTATATATCATTCATCAACTACTAATTTTGAAACATATTGTACAAGTCCTTGAAATCACTAATGTGGAGGTTAATTCTTTTGTGCTAGTACAGATACTCTGAGGAAAGAAAAAATTTTAAATCCAATATTTTTAGGTAATAAAAGAAAATGGTAGTTGTTTCTTCAGAGTAGATTTCCTTAGTGGATTTCCATGATCCCCACTCCTAGTGTTCAGGACCATGTAATACCTTATCCTTGAGTGTAGGTGGGATCTGTGACTTGCTTGTAGCCAATAGAACATGTCAATGGTGATGGGATTACATTCTTGTGATTACATTACATGACTGTCCTGATAGATATCTTGCTCTAGAGACCCTTTTTCCTGGCTTACATAGTGGCCATGTTTGAAAAGATCACACAGCCAGGAACTGTGGGCAGACTCTAGGAACAGAGGCAAGCAACCACTTGCATTGCATTACATTACATTGCACTGCATTACATTGCATTGCATTGCATTGCCCAGTGATAGCAAGGAGCTGGGTCCCCCAATCCTACAACTGCAAGGGAATGAATTCTGCCCAAGACTAATTGAGCCTGGAAGCAGATTCTTCACCAGCAGAGCCCTCAAGTGAGAGGGAACTTTGATCGACACCTTGATTGTGAGCTCATAAGCAAAGGACTCAACTAACTGGTTCCTGAACTACTGATTCACAAAAACTATGAGGTAATATTGTGTGCTATATAAAGCCATTAAGTTTTTGATTTTTAAATGCAGCAATAGAAAACTAATACATCCCTAAATTTAATAACTTGAAATACTTTGCAGATCACTTAAGTCTGAGATGCTTCTTTCTTTATCCTATGTAACTGATTCAAATTGAATGTATTAAACAATTACTTGGATGAAGAAGAAATGAGAGAAGAGAAGGGAGAAGTGCTAAGCAGAGAAAAGATGACGAGATAGGAGGAAGGCAGGAGCACAGGGTTAAAAAGCACAGAGAAGGCTGATTTAAGTAGGTAAAGTTTTGGCAACTAATCACCTTTCAAAACTATAGCCTAATTAACTTGGCACCATTTAAACTTCTTTTAAAATCCCTCCTTCTTCTCAGTACTGTGATCTTAAAGCTGTACCTGTCAAATGAGGACCTGACTAGCTTGGGGGCTTCTTTGTTTCCTGGATACACTAGACCTAGGTTGGTTCATGGGGACACACTAACAATAAAAATCCCTCCCCATCCAGAAATCCTGGGAGGGGAAAGAGGAACAGGAGTTGGTGAGGTCAAAGAGAGAGGGCCTCCCCTGGGCCGAAAGCTGCACTTACAGCTTATTCAAATTCTGTCAGGCACTTTGTGACAACTAGAATATTCAACATGTATCATTTCCCCTTAATATGGACTAGAGTGGACTCATGGTATTCTACTATAGACTTGTGATTCTAGCAATGGAAGAAATTATATCATTGATGTGAAGACAGTGGCCACTTGAGATGTTGAAGGCAGGAAGGGAGACAAAGAGGTATAATATGGGGCCATTTTCAGTACTTGGAATTGTCCTGAGTGACATTGCAATGACAGATATGGGTCATTATATATACAATTATAACCTGCAGAATGAAGCGGGAAAGAGTGTAAACTACAATGTAAGCTATAATCCATGCTTAGTGGCAGTGTTCCAAAATGTGTTCATCAATTGCAATGAATGTCTCATCCTAATGAAAGAAGTTGTTAATGTGGGGAAGGGTGGGAGGTGAGGGGAGTAGGGTATATGGGAATCCCTTATATTTTTCTAAGGTAACATCACATGTAATCTAAATATCTTTTAAAATATTTAAAAAGTATATTAAAAAAGATAAAAGAAATATCTAAGAGTAAATATTCAGTGCCTATATTTTTCTCACTGCCTTATAGAATTCCTTAAGTAACTACTGGCCAACCTAAATGATCTTTAGTTGGAGCAATTTTTTGATACTCAAATTCTTGATACTCAAAAGTATTTCTGGGTTCTCAGGACAATATTTTTTTTTAATTGTTGGACAAAGATGAGGAAAAACAGGAGAAACAAATTGTACATTAAAAGTCCTATTTTTCTCTACATGTGGGCAGTACTTAGAACACAAATGTTCCAAGAGTTTTATAATTTCATTTTTATTATGAAAAAGGTTGTCAATCTTTTTGAATGCAGATTTTTAGGAGAAAAATGATACACTGAAAATTATAGAGTATACACTGTAGAGTGTAAGGTTCAGTTTTGAGCAAATACTTATAAGTATTTTGTCTGAAGAGAAGGAATAAGAGAGTGAAACTCTAAAGTACAGGTACTTGGATGTGAATCTTCATATTAGATGTCTTCTCCATTATGAAGCCATCTTTTTTAAAGTGCAGAGAGCTGTACAGCTTAGAAGAAAACAAGGTATGTATGCTCTGAAATTATTTGGATTCAGAGATAAAGTATACACTTTAGTGACCACAGGATGCACACATGTAGTTCCAGGAATTATCAACATTCTGAGATAATAAGCACATTTATTTTAAAAATTTAAAAAGACTTGTCAAAGCAGACATGGTTATAGAAGTTTTTCTGCCAGGACTTTAACTTCTTTCTGCCAAACCTTAAATTCATTCCTCAAGGTTGAAGGGAAAACATATTGAGAAAGTAGTTTCTGATAATGCAGAAAAGCATCTCTCTTATTTCCTACTTTCTGCTTCCTTTGCATAAGTTTCTTGCTCTTCTAATTCCTCCAGGTGTGTTATAATGTCTTTGATTTTAGCTCTTTCTTCTTTTTTAATGTAGGCATTTATGGCTGTGAATTTCCCTCTCAACACTGCTTTTGCCAGTTCCCATAAGTTTTGTTACATTGTGTTGTCATTTTCATTTTTTCAAGATAGTTACTGATTTCTTCTGCAATTTTCTCATTGACCCACTGATTGTCTAAGCCTGTGTTGTTTAACAGCCATATCTTTGTACCTAATCTGCTTTTCTCCCCCATACTGATTTCTAGCTTCATTCATTTCTGTTCAGAAACAGGAGTAGAAAAGCAATACAGCAAAAAACAAAAGAGAAAAAAATAGAATGAATTAAAGGCCAGAGATGAGAAAAGAATCAAAGAAGAAAAAAAGTGAGAGAGAAAATGAAAAAAAATGAAAATATGAAGATCAAAAAAGAATGGATGGAATGGAAGGAAAACATCAGAAGTCAGAAGACAGAAAAAATGAAGGAAAGAAGACAAAGTAGGTTCAAAAAATAAGTAAATAAAAAAGAAATAAAGAAAGGAAAAAGAACAAACAAGAAACAAAACAAAAATAAAGAAACAATTCAGGAAAAAGAGCCTTCCCTCTTAGACCCCTAGGGACCTAACTCGGGCTGCTGGTGCTTATCAGTTAATCACCCTGCAGCCTGCCCTCCTCAGATGTATCCAGTTTTAGTCAATACAATAAAGGAAAAAGGGGTAAAAAAATCCAGAAAAGCACAATAAACAAAAACCAGCCAGTAAAGCACCATAGTAGAAACTCAGCCTAGAGGTTCCCTATCATAAAGGGACAGCTATATGCCTTATGTCTCCCTAGATCACTTCTCTTAGGAGGTACAGGGACTCAAACCAGGGACATTCTGCACACAAATCAGGAATTCCCCCCTTTTCCCCCCAGGCCACAGCAGTTTTATAGACTAGACTTTTGAATGTTTATCTGGCTTTCCCACCCTTGTTTCCCCTAGGCGAGTTGGACTTCTAGCAGTTTTTATAGTTGTTAGGGGCCTGTCTCCCTGACGGAGTTCCTTTCTTCGAGGAAGGCTGGGTGTGACAGCCTGCCTAAGCAGAGTCCCTCCTCTCCTCTCCCCAGGGCAACCTCAGTGCTGGCTTTTATCATCTGCAGTTTCAAAGGGTGATTAGGTGGGCAAACCCATGGAAACGAAAACACTCTCCACCCCTCACCAGACTCCTCTTCCTCCCAGGAAATGCTCCCTCTCATTAAGCCGGCTGGTGAGAGCCAAGTGATCTACAGAGGGTGGAGTTTACCTCTCCTCAGTTTCTAGCCACACAGGGTGAGCAACTCATGGTTTTCCCTTGGGCTCTTTGACTCTTTATCCAGCTCCCTCCTGAGCCATGCCCTGCTGGCTCCAGCTCTGTGGATGCCCTAAGGACCTCACTCAGGTAGGATTTTACCCCATCTCTGCTGTTTTTTGCAAAAGAGCTAAGCAGTGCCTACCTATATTGATGCCATTTTACTGGAACCACAGGAAACCCCAAATAAATTTGATAATTGGTTTTTCCACTTCTGCAAAAAAGGCCGTTGGGATTTTTATTGGGATTGCATTGAATCTGTAAATCACTTTGGGTAGAATTGGCATCTTAACGATATTTAGACTTCCAATGCATGAATGTCCTTCCATGTATTTAAGTCTTCTTCAGTTTCTTTTAGCAATGCTTTGTAGTTTTCTCAATACAGGTTCTTTATGCCCTTGTTAAGTTTATTCCTAAATATTTGATTATTTTGTTGGTATTATAAATGGATATTTTTTCTAATTTTCTCAGATTGCACATCAGTAATGTATAGAAACATTATTGATTTTTGTGTATTAATCTTGTATCCCACCAGTTTTGCTGAACTTGTCTATTCTAGTAGCTTTGCTGTGGAATTTTCAGGAGATTCTAGACATTGGTTCTTATCATCAGGGAATACTGAAAGTTTTACTTCTTCCTTTCCTATTTGGGTGCCTTTATTTCTTTATCTAGCCTAATTACTCTAGCTAGACCCTCTAGCCCAATATCGAATAACAATGGTGACAGCAGACCTCCTTGTCTTGTTCCTGACCTCAGTGGGAAAGTTTCAGACTTTCATCATTGAGTACAATGCTAGCTGTAAGTTTCCCATATATGCACTTTACCTTTTTGAGAAAGCTTCCTTCTTGCCCTAGATTTTTAGTATTTATCAAGAAAGGGTGCTGTATTTTTGTATTTTGTTAAATGCCTATTTTTCATCAATTGAGAGGGTCATGTGATTTATCTTCTTCAATTTATCAATGTCATTTATTACACAAATTCATATTCTTATATACCTAGGATAAAACCCACTTGATCGTGGCGTATAAAATTCTTTTAATGTGCTTTTCGTTTCTGTTTACAGAAATTTTATTGAGCATTTTTACGTATATATTCATTAGAGATATTGCTCATTATTATTATTATTATTTGGTAGTTTCTTTACCTGCTTTTGGTTTTAGGATGATACTGGCTTCATAGAATCAGTTTGGTAATGTTCTTTCCTGGTCATTTTTTTGGAAGAGCTTGAGCAAGATTGGTATTACATCATCTTTGAAGGATTGGTAGAATTCACCTGTGAAGCCATTTGGTCCTAGGCCTTTCATCTTTTAGAGGTTTTTGATAACTGTTTCCACCTCATCACTTATGATTGGTTTCTTAAGATCTTCTAGTTCTCCTAGGGTCAGAATCGGTGATTTGTGTTTTTCTAAGAATTTTCCATATCCTCCACATTGTCTGTTTTTTTTGGTATACAGGTGTTCATCATATCCTTTGATGATCTGTCTCATTTGTGCAGGGCCAATGGTAATGTCTGCCCTCTCATTTCAATTTTTATTTACATCCTCTTTTTTTCTTTGTCAGTCTAGCTAAGGGTTCATCAATTTTGGTGATCTTCTTGAATAATCAGGTTTTGGTGTTGTTGATACTCTCAGTTGTTTTTTTGTGTGTGTGTGCGTGCACACAATTTAAATTATTTCTGCACATCTTTATTTCCTTCAGCTTGGTTTGGAATTAGTTGGCTATTCTTTTTTCTAGTTCCTCCAGATGTGCAATTAGATCAATTTTAGTTCTTTCTTCTTGTTTCATGTAAGCATTGAGGGCTATAATTTTCCCTCCCAGCACTGCCTTTACCATGTCCCATAGGTGTTGATATATTGTGTTCTCATTTTCAATCATGTCAAGATATTTGCTGAATTCTCTTGAAATTTCTTCTTTGGACCTACTGATTGTTTATAGTGTGTTGTTTAACCTCTAAATATTTATGAATTTTCCCTTTTTCAATCCATTATTGTTTATGAGTTTCATTCCATTATGATCAGAGAAAGTGTTATAATTTCAATGTTTTAAAATTTATTGAGACTTGTCTTGTGACCCAACATAGTCCGTCTTGGGGAAGGCTCCATTGGCACTTAAAATGAATGTATATTCTGCTGTTTGGAGGTACAATATTCTGTGTATGTTTACTACATTTAGTCTATTTATCATATTATTCAATTTCTCTGTTTCTTTATCCTCTGTTTAGATGTTCTATGTAATCCCGAGAGTGCTGTATTGAAGATTCCAATTATTATTGTCAAGGTATCTGTTTCTCCCTTCAGTTTTGCCACTGTGTGCTTTATGTATCTTGGGGTAATATTTGTATGGAATATCTTCTCTCAACCTTACACTTAAAACCTGGTTGTTTCGTGATGTCTGAGGTGAGTGTCTTGTAGACAACATATAGATGGCTCATGATTTTTTATCCATTCAATCAGTCTATATTTTTTAATTGGGAGTTCAATCCAGTAACATTCTATATTATTACTATAAAGGTGTTACTTCATCCATTTTGTTCTATGGCTTTCTGTTGTTATATTATTCTATTGTCTGTTTTATCCTTTAGTTTACTTTTCCTACTACTCTTCATTTCTGAACTCTTCTCCAAATTTCTCACCTTTGTTTTTTTTCCTTTCAGGCTGCAGCACTCCCTGTAGCATCTCTTGTAATTCTCGTCTTTTTACATGTTCTTTTTACATGTTCAGATTGTGAGGACTTAGAACTCAACCTCATTTTGAAGGACAGTTTTGCCAGGCACAGTAAATTAAAAAGATCATACCAGTTTCTTCTCTTCTCTATACTTTCTGATGAGAAGACAGCACTTAATCCTATGATTTTCCCTTTTATGTGATGCTTTGCTTTCCTCTTGCTGGTTTCAGAATCCTCTTTTATCTCTGATATTTTTCATTCTGAATAATATATGTCTCAGGTATGTCTACTGAGAAATATTTTCTTTGGTGTGCATTGACCTTCTTGGATATTGATATTTATGTCTTTCATAAGAGTTCAGAAATTTTCATTCATTGTTTACTCAAATATTCTTTCTGCCCCTTTTCCACGCTATTCTCATTCTGGGATATCAATAGCACAAATGTTTGGGTGTTTCACAGTGTCATTGAATTAAAATCAATTCAATTCAATTCAATTCAATTCCCTGAGACTCTTCTCTTCCTTTTCTCCTGTCATATCTAGGTCAGATGTCTCTCATTGAAATCATTAGTTCTGTCTTGAATCAATTCAAGTCAGCTCTTATGTAGCTCTAAAGTATTTTTAATCTCATCCATCATGTCTTTTATTCACATAAGGTCTCTTACTTTTCTTTGTAGGCTTTCCGGTTGTTTTTTATGCTCCCCAAGTATCTTGCTTTTTTATTGCTTTTTCAGATAGTATTGATATATTGGCTTATAATTGTGTGATTAATTATTCTGGAAATTATTTACTCTTACTTTTGTTTCCTTATTTTTCAGAAGCTTTCTTATTGATTTTCCTCTATTGTCTTTGGTCTGAGGTCTCTTTTGATGTTTTCCTGCCTATTAAAATCACATTCTATTGTGAAAACTTTCATTTAAAATTACAAATCTATTATTGTTGCCTTCAAATTTGAAATTTTCTCTGTATACTCTACCAGATTATTTTAATTATGTTAAGTGAGAACAATGGTTGCATTAACTTGTATGTAGAGAAGTATCATCACAGACTTTTCTGGCTAAGGCTACAGTTAATGCCTGATGCACCTACACACATTTATGGATACCTTCCAAAACATCAATAAAATGCTAGTAGGTTGTTCTAGAATTTGTTCCAGAAAGTCTCTAATTTTAGTTTAATACACTTCATATCTGTTCCCTTTAGCTATTTAGCAATTTCTTATTTACAAGTTCTACCATAATAGATTAACCTCCATTGACTAAGTAAAAATTAAAGAAAATGTTAGTGAAATTTCAATTCTATATAGGAGTCCACTTATCATATCTAAATGATGAAAAGTGTATTAATTTTTGCAGTGTACTGTTCACTTTAAATAGTTAAGCATGGAGGTACAACTGTAGCACATAATCTGTGCCTTGTGGATTTAATTGATGCCTTGTTTTAAGAATATCTAAAATATTTAATGCAAGTCAGTTCATTTGAAAGTATTATCAACTACAAAATTAAATAATAATTAATAAAAATATATTTATTGCTTTCATTCCAACTTAACCAAACATCTTGCATATGTATGTGTGTTTATCTGTATATCTGCATATGTGTGTATGAAAATAAGTATATTGTACTTACTGACTTTTTACATTTGGGATAAAAATAAGGATCTGGAGGTTTAAAATAACTCTTAGGTAAATTGATGTTTACATATCATTATTGAAAACATTGATTTTCATATATTCTTATCTGGAAGTTATAAGAAAATTAAACATAACCATATTTTTTAATCATGTAATTTGTTGTTCAAAATAGAAGGAATAAAATTGCCCAACTCCCTTTATCTTAGAAATTTCTGTTTTAATCAATGATGTATCATGCCTCTTTCTCTTTCTTGGCTCAGTTAAGAGAAAAGATTCCTACCAGCATGGAGAGAGGGAATTGACCATGGTGACAGAAGTTGTTCTTATTGGGATATCTACCTCTAAGGGTCATCTTATTCTTGATTTTTTATTGGCTTATTTGGTGACTGTCCTTGGAAGCACCCTTATCATTACACTGATCTTTATGAATTACGTCCTCACTCACCCATGTATTTCTTCCTCAGCAACCTCTCTTTCAGTGAAATATTAACCACAATCTGTGGGGTGGCCAAGATGCTGGCAGGATTCCAGTCATAAAGGAACAGAATCTCATTTTGTGACTGCTTCACCCAGTCCTGTTTCTACTTCCTTTCTGGATGCACTGTTTATCCTTTTTTCCATCATGTCCATGACCACTATGTGGCCATCTGCAGTCCCCTTCAGTATCCTACAATTATGACCAGCTCACTCTGCATCCATCTTGTCATACTCTCCTGGGTTTGTGATTTTTCCTCATCTTCCCATCCACTATCCTTAAAACAACACTGTCATATTATGGCCCCAATGTGATTGATCACTTTTTCTGTGTCAGTGCTCTACTCTTTCATTTGACCTGTGCTGATGTATGTGCCATTGAGCTAATGGATTTCCTCAGTTCCCTTGTCCTGCTCATCAGTTCCCTCTTACTTACAGTGGTCTCCTATGTTTATATCATCTCCACCATTCTGAAGATACCCTCAGGACAAGATTAACGCAAAGCCTCTGCCACTTGTGCTTCTCACTTCACCGTGGTCTCCATGGGTTATGGGATCTCCATCTTTGTTTATGTCTGTCCCTCACAGAAGAGCAGTCTGCACCTCAGCAAGATCCTCTTTATCCCCTCCCAGTGTCATCACACCTCTCCCAAATCCCTTCATCTTCTGTCTATGGAATGAATCCATGAAAGATGCACTGAAGGACACCTTGTCCAAGTGCAGGAATTCCTTAAGAGGATGAAGTCCAAGTAATGGAACACTCGAGAATCATTCCAGCCATGGGAAATCTCAGTCCTACTAAGGCTTATAGTCCACAACTTGATACTGTAAATTGGAGATTACTATTTCCAATTATGTATTTACATCATTTCCGATCAGAAATAATATTTTGAATGGATTGCCGTATATATAATATTTTAAGAGCTAAATAAATATTAAAAAATTATAATGTCCTGGTGGTAATAAAATACTTGTGGTAGTAGATGTAGTAGTTAATATATGTGTTGGTGTTAACCAGTAGGTTAAGAATGATCAAAGAACAGTGGAGTAGTTTATGAGTTTAGCACTTATTTGCATTTATATATATGGATATTGGAAAGAAGAAACAATTCAGCTCTGGGTCTGGTAAGAAGGGCATGCACATACGCACACATATGAGAGAACATAGATAAAAGAATAAATTCTGTGGTACATAAACTTCAATTGTAACTTAGCATTGATTATTATTGAGGTTATTGACTTTTTCATTATTCATTTTAACTATATTTATTTCTCATATTTTTTCCATGGATTTTGCCTTTAACATTTCATTTTCTCTTTTATGTCAGTTTATGCATCTTTTTCATGAAGTCTTCATTTTATTCCATTTGCAAAGAAAGTTTCTTCTCCAATGAACTTGACATTTGTTTGTACTATTAATTTCACCACTTTAGAGATGTAAGAAAAATCAAATAAATTATCCCTCATCAATCCTTACACCATTGCCTTTATGAAATTTTATTGTTTGGTACAATTAAATTTTTTTTTTTTTGCTTTCATCATTCCCTAAAAATAAGATTTTAAATATCAAGGTAAGTTGACTTTCTTATAAAAAGGTCCCAGCCTTATTACTAGATAAGAATACAAGAGTGAAACAACTAGTACCTGGCATTTTTTGTCCTCTTGTACCTCCCTTTTCTCTTTGCATAAGTTCTTTAGATACCCACTAGACCAGACTTGCTCACATGTTGATAACACTAAGTCAGTCCCTAAACTTTATATTCACATATATCAATGAGTAGAGATGGTATCAGTCCAAGTTTGAGATATCCCAGGGGACAATTTGATTATTCTTTTAACAATGTACTTTTCCTATGACCTCTCATATGTAGCCAGTATTTTCATGTCATGACAAGTACCTGAGTGCTTTTGAGAAGAACCAGTGTTCAAGAGGGCAAAAGATTTGTGTGGGATGACCATAGTCAAAATTATTCTTATTCATTCACTTCTAGAAACAGGAAAGTTTACTGGCCAGGGGGATTGATGCTGATTGCCAAGGGGAAATTGAGTTGGTGCCATACAATGATGGCAATGTAGATTAATTCTTGAATCAGGAGATTTACTGTATAACCACTTAGTTCATTTTTTTAAATTAATGAAGAACTCTGATATGAAGAATGAACAAACAACAAAAACAAAATGATTTGGAACCTATAACAATTAAAATTTGTTGTACCATAATATGGTAGGAACTGAAGTGCTCCCAGTGTGAAAGGAAAATAAGGAAGGCAGAAGAGAATTGTTTACTAAGAGGTCATAAGCTTACTTAGAATTTGGACTGTAAAAGATATACTTAGGTTTTTACTCTTTTCCTATCACATGAAATATATTGATGTTGGCTAAGGTACTCTTCAGGCTCCAGGAGTACATCTGTCTAAAACGCTATCACCTCATAGTTACAGGGTTGAATTTTAGGTTTGCATTGCATCTGGGTAGGCTTGAAATATACTACTAAATGACAGCAACTTAGGACACATATCCAAAAATTCATAAAGATATTTTTAGTATTTCATTTTATTCTTTATGGAAATTGAAAGAAGAAAAATTTCAACCTACAGAAAATGAGGTTAGGGTTAGGGATAGGGACAGAGATAAGCATAGGGATAAGGACACATGCATATTGCATGTTGAGAAGAAAAAGTGATAGACTTTTGGAGACAAAATTTATACATTTTATCCACCTGACAAGCCAACAAATGATACTGTAGAGCTCTCCCTACAAGATAGCATGTAATAGTGAAAGGTCATCAAATAATAATTCAATGTTGCTTCATTTCATTGTGAAGATTAATGCCTAACATAGTGGGTTTATCCAAACTACCTGAAAAGGAGGAGGTTTCCTTTGACAGTTAACAGGAATGACTTTCCCATGGTGTGTAAAGATTCAGGTGACGTTCTGCTTCACAGGAAGATAAGGTAAAATGTGTGCATTTATACACACCTCTGAAGTATTGAATTACATCTTGAAGTGCAACAGGTACACATGAACAGATATGTCCACTTGAGTCTGGTTTGTCAAAAACCTACTCAAGCCAGATCTATACCCAATTATATGTGGTTCCTGAATTGGAACACTCAATATTCAATCAATGACATTGATTCTAAAATAAGTATGGAAATTCCAAAGGAAAAGAATATCAAGGGAATTTGTGAAGAAATAGTAGGAAAGAAGCCATTCCTTCCACAGCAATTCTCTATGTAATTAAGCCAGTGTCTTTTTGTGAACAGTATAAGAACTTGATAGTACAGATGGACACCAAAGCATATATGACACCTAATTCGTGATAATTGTGAAAATACAGAGCAATGGGAAATGAAAGACCTTTCCTTAAGTGAATTTCATTTTGAACAACTCCATATTCTGTATCTGACAGTTTTTTGCCTCATCCTGTATTTTCATGTACTGCATATTATTATTATTTTTGGACATTATATATGAAAATTGTAGAAGAAATTGAATCTACTAAACAATTATTAGCCATTATCTCCTAATTATTGGTTCTGTCACATTCTCTCTTTCCTCTCTATGGTATTTTACTGTTTCCCTTTTGCACTTATGGACTTTTATGTATTTTCCATCGTTTAGTTTGTTTTAATTCTGCATATATTCTTCTGATTTATCTCTCTTCTCTGCTGCTATTACATGGTATTATAAGCAACAAATGAGTGCTTTAAATTCAGTTATTTTATTTTCCCATTGTAGAAAGTTCATTTGCTAATTTTTGTGAATTTTCTGCTCTGTGCCAACATTCTCAATCATTATTTTAATTTCCTTGAACATTTAAATATGGTTATATTAAACCTGTCTCCAAAAACCTCACTATCTTCCATCCCCAATAGGTCTCTTTTTTTCTTGATTTTTGTTGCATGGTATCATTTTCCTGTACAGTTAGTTTTGTGTGCACATGTACTGGATACTGAGCAGGAAATATTTAAGAGACAAAGTGATAACTAGAATACTGTTTTCTTATTGTTTGGATGATGCACTTTTACTCCTTTAAATCAGCTTGGGACATTATTTCATGTAGCCTAACTGGATTGAGAACTTTGAAACATATGACGCAGGCCCTAGAAGCACAGGTGTACCTTTGGTTTTGGCTTATTCTTAGGGTAAAGTCATTTTGGGCTCAAACTTAAGATCTAAACCTTAAAAGTCAGTGTTTTTTCCACAAGCTCTCTGTATCTTTTCAAATGCTTACCTAGATTCTCTACACCTCCAATCCCATTTTCTGAATAGTCTGATGCTTGGCAAAAATCTTCCATTTCCTGATATACTTTCCTCAGTGTACTTGTAACACCAAATCTTTATCCCTTTTGTTTCCAATGGAATTATTTGTTCTGAGGTCCTCAAGAGTGTTTTTATTTTGTATTTTGTTCAATTTCTCTGTTAGAAATGGAACACTTGTTTCCACCATCTAAATAACCATTGTTGGAAGGACATTTACCCAGCATCATTTTTTTTTCTAGTACATTGGCTGCAACTTTCCTAAGTTTCTTGACTAGCCATTCTTATCCTTCCTATTCCCTGCTCTATATTTCAGTGCCTTCTGGCATCTAATTGTCTGTATCAATATTCTCAGCCAATGTGTTCTGCTTTATCACACTGATTTTAACATTATATCTAATATGATTCCAGCTGGTACCTCTGTTGTAGATGTCAAGAGAGGTTCAATAATTGCATATGTAATAATTTTGGGAAGGAAAAAAGAATTTATTTATGACTGGCCAGGCTCGGGAGCTTTCTGTTCAAAACCTGAGCCCCAAATAAGATTTTCGAGTTCTTTTTATACAGAGGAAGATATGGTCCTTTGTTTCAGTGCTCAATAAGCTTGAATTAACACATATCCCCCACATTCTAGGTAATCTTTTAGCATGGACTTCATACATTCTAGGTAAACTTTTTAGCATGAACTTCACACATTCCATGTAAGCTTTTAAAACATTTGGTTTGCATTTTTCCTGAATATTTAAAGTTTATAAAGTTTACATGGCTTAATTGTTTTTCCAGGACTGGAGTTGTTGCCATGGTGACTAAGGGCCAGGCTGCAGCTCTTATTGTCTGACACACACAGCTCAGGTTATCTACGAAGAGACAAACACCCTGATCCATAGCCTATATCATTCCCTCATTTATGCCAACTTGCTAAACTTCTGCATAATTATCATTGGAATTATGAGATGGGTGGCTGTTTGTTGTTTTGATTGATTATCCCACTTACTAATTTCTCAGGGAGGGCCTAAAGACACAGTTCCTGGGTAACATATTGGGTTTATCCTGTTTCTAGAAGAAGTTCTCATCCTGGACAGTAGAATCCTGAGGTGGGGCTACCCTAGCAGTTATCCTGGAGGTTACTGGTGCTTACATGGATTTCTTGCCAGGTTCCAGATCCATCTGTTAATTTTATTTACCCTTAGAGAGTTTATACTTTTAATCTTAAAGGAGTGCTGAAGAGAAATGATCTTTTTTCTGTACCTACTTCATTGTGGTCCTTACCTAACAAGGTGTAAGACCTTTGTTATTTATTTTGACTGGAAGAAGATGGATCTGGCATTCTATATGAAGTTGGAGGAAGTTTTCATATGGCTAATAAGATGTCCATTCTGAAAGAAACAAATTTAATTAGAATTTTGGAATACCTGTTTGTTAAAAGAGGACACTGGATTACAAAGATAGATGCCTGCAAAGATGGCACTTTTTTAAAAGTTGGTGGAGAACACTATATCTATATATCCATATATCTATATATCTATATAAAGTTATTTTATGTTCAGAGAGATATTGTAATAGATAACAGTATTAGGTACTTAGCTTTGTTTTGAAGATGCATTTCAGGCCGTTTAATGATTGGCACTTATGTGCTTTTTCGGGTGTTCCTGGTGAACTGGCACCTTCTTGGGCAGTTGGTTTCATTCAGGGTTAGTGCACCAAGTTGGAAATTTTTTTAGCTGTGGGAGTGATCAGAACAGCAGAATAAAGTTTTTACATATTGGTTTTACCTGAATAATTTCTGGTAATTTTGACTGTTTAATAGGTGACCCACTGCTAGCAGGCAAACCTTGTTTTCCTACACAGTAGAGTATTGTAGAGTAGTAGAGTAGTAGGGTGGCTGAGCCTGGTATTAATTAACCAGTTATCTGTAAGCCACCAGTGGCCCCATTGTTTTTAGCTAAGAAAGCTATTTTTTTTATAGACATGTTTATTAACTATTTAGAAAATGAAGTTTACCAGGAATTTAACATGTTTAATGTACTTTTGCACATGATTTAGACTAGAAAAGATAATATTATAATTATTAGGCATATATTTAGAACAGAATAAAGGTACAGCACTTAATATTAATAAATGTATTAATGCATAAGGATTCTGAGTTGCAATTAATAGTTTTAAGTTTCAGGTTTGTAATAATTTACATGTTATCTCTCTAAGGGAGTAGGTCATAATGCCAATTTGTATTTAAGTTTTACTTACAGTACTCTGGTGATTATGACTCCACTTGGTATGTTCTTTATACAATGAACAAGCTGCAGCATCATTGATCCTAGAGAGAAGTTAAAAAGATAGTTTCCAATATATCACTGGTCTGGTGCATAGTGCTTTTTGGCACTATGGAGCAGTGCCAGTCCGGAGGCAACATCCATTGTACATCTGGCTGTACCAAGCCATCATTGGCTGCTGCAGGAGTTTGAAACTGCAACATAGTTTTCATCAACTTCAGGAGCACAACCAGAGGCATGATGTAGTAGATATTTTTATTGTTTGAGGGGTCAGTGATGAGCCTAGCCAATAACAAATATAGAGAGGCAACCTGTAATGTATTTAAGGCCTGGTTTGAATGCACAAGAGAATTTGACAATGCCGAGGTTTATCTCTTGATTTTTACATAAATTTTAAATATTTCCAGTGCAATGTGTTACATATCAAATGACTTTGCTTACTTCTACAATTCTACCATGAGGACATTAGCAGATATTTTACTTTAGCAGTAGAGGCAAAACTATTTTTTTTCATTTTTAAAATGAAAACTGAAGATTCCCAATGGAATCAAGATAACTTTTCATTACCACCACTTGAATATGTACATTGAGGTGACTTTCAGACAGGTTTCATTGCTATGAAGTTACTTTTTGCCATTAATATCAATCTAGGTTTCTAGTTGGAAGATACTTTCATAAACTCTTTATATAATTGACCACAACCACAAATAGGCAAATTTACCTTAGATTACCATTAGTGACCAATGGAATTTACTTTGTGAATTTAAGAAAGAACAGTTCTATATTTAATTTAATTTCATTAAACACGAGCTTACAGTTTTTATTATTTTAAAGATTTACCACATATAATGTGAACTTATTAACCTGGTATTTTATAAACCCAAGAGATAATACTTAAGCTAAACAAGTTGAAATTGCTATTGATTAAACAAAGAGTGCCATTTTCCTTTTTTACAGGGGTTTAAAACCTTTGTTTTTGGTCATTTTAAAACTGAATAATTTTTAAAGCATACTAACTTTTAGGCTCTGGAATATAAGGCAATTATTTAACCTGTTTTAATTATAATTTAATGAGGGTTCCATAGCTTTTCAACAGTTTTTATATTTAGATTTTACATGACTTTTTATACCATTTAGTTTAATTTGGGTTTTAGAAATATATATTACTTATATAACTGCATTTTTAACTTTAAAAATTTGAGCAAATAGGCAGACATGAATAGTTTGATACAGAAACACAATTTAGTTATTTAAAACTTCTTTCTTTGCTGATTAATTTAAAGTATAGTTCCCTTACTGGTTTTCCTGGTTATACTGCTGTTTGGAGGGAACCTGGAAAGCATTTGGGCTTCTGTTTAGACTGGAAAGAAACTGGGTAGCTTTTACTCATATTTTTCTTTGAGACAGCCTAAACAATGGGGGTTGCTTAGTAAGGCCTGGTATACTGGGAAGAGTATTGCTTACTCTTGGAAAACCTGACAACAGCTATTTTTTATTCCTGGTGGAAATGGCTAATTAGAATTAATTTATATTATTTTAAAGATCATGGAAAAGACAGCTTTTCCTTTAAAAGGGTAAAGAGGAAATAAGAAGACCAAAAATATTTAGAATGGCACAAAAGTGATATGTATAAATCCCTTTCTTTTTAATTTAACTATAGGTTTTTAAAGTTTAATTATTAAGTTAAATTGTTAAGGGGTGGAATCATAAGCTAAGGCAAGTGCAAATGCAGTTTATAATTCCCATCACAATAATTGAAGACCAGGGGTGAAATTAGTTATAAAATAACTATAAGATAAGTTTAAGTAATAACTACCACCATCACAGTAAGCATTAAATAAACCCAAAGTAGCCATAAATAGAGGCAAATTAATTTATCATCATTACAGTAACCAAAATCCAGGCCACATTTACTCTGTTGTAATAGTTTTAGTTATAAATTTATATTTAATATATATATATAGGTACTTATATAATGATTTTCCTTCTTAGTTACAGTTCTTAGCATGTTTTTACTTTCAGATGAATTGGATACCCTTATTAATTAAGTTACAATAACCTTATTAGTATCAATCCTGTGAGGCTTCTGTGTATTTTTAGTAACTGAACAAATTTATTTGCGAGCTATGCGTTCAATTCACCAGCAAGACAGCATTGGCATTTAAAGATTCGTTTTTAGGTTACCTTTACTGTGCTTTTTTAGGCACAAGTAAACTGGCAAAAGCCAAATACAGATTTTAAAATTGAACACAAAGTTAAGCACAGATGAAAACAGAACAATTCCATATCTTTAACATTTCCAGAGCATTGGGAGATAGGCTGATTAAATTTAGCATGATGTTGTGAAGCCCAATTGGGGTTTGGTTTTGGTTTTGGTTTTGGTTTTCCATAGTTTTATGACCTTTACTGCTGATAATTCTCAGTCAAACCATTAAAAGGGCTTTCAAGTGATTAGGTAGGAATTTGGCTTACAAATAGAGGGCATGGACTCCCTGGAAAAGGGTAAGCCACTTTCCCCTTTCCCACTACTCTGCTTCTGCTATGCATCCTCCTAAAGGGAGGAGGGGAGAGAAGGTGATGGTCACAAGTTCCAGGCTGCTAAAATGGCCTGAAAAGAATTTTTCAGGCTTGCTGTCTTCCCAGGGGACCCCCCCACCCTGGTGGGGCCATGATTTAAGTTACTGCTTTCACCAGCTACCCTGACTGGGGCCAGTTTCAATAACAGGTGTGCAGCACAGACACCAACAATCCCCAAGCCCCAGCAAGTGGGACAGACCCAGAGACGAGACAGTAGAGCATGCACAAACATTCAGACTCCGTGGTTTTGCCTTATAAATTATAATCATTTCACTCCTTTGATAATGGCAAGGAAGGGTTCCAGCTTAACCAAGTTCACCACTTTACATAATTACACAATTTAACACTAGCACTGAACAGACACAGACAGATGCACAAAGTCTATTAATCTGGCTCACAGATTAATTATATAGCTCTGGACATGGCTGCCCCTGCAATCATTACAAACCTTAGAAAGAGAGAACTTTCAATACTAAAATTTGACCAGGATCTTCTATTTACATTGGCTATTTATAAATTAAGCTCATTTGCAATTCAGCATCAAAACAGACTCTGGCTAAAACATTTTCACTGTCTAAACTTACACCCAGATCAAGCTTTACTACAAAAGCTAATCCATTTTCCCATAACCAAGTTTCTCAAAATTCAGACCAATCTCTAGTGTGCCAGGACCCAACCTATCAACATCCCTTCCCACCACAATCAAGCCTTTACTATCTCAGTGGAGGCAAGAGCAGACCAGATGCTAACATGCAGTTAGCCAAATCCAAACAAGAGGCTTTTTCCCTTCTCTTTTCTTTCCTTTCAGACCTTGAGAGAGTGGATTCTCCCCAAATTTCTGGAGGTACTGGGGTTCTCTTGGAAATTGATCAGACTTCCCTTTCTAACATTTAAAGTTAGGTTTTCCTGACAGTATGCTGCCCAGGGGAGTCTTACCTTTTTCTGTGTTTGGAGATGTTTCATTCCCAGAATTTTTCCAGAGCTTCCATTGCCCCCAGTTTTCATTGGGAGGATTCTGGCAGAACCCACATCTTTTTCTGGACTAAACATAGTCCAGGGGTGCCCAGATTTGGGGTTCACCTGAATCCTCCTGGCTTTCTTGGGGATCTGGAAGGGGTAGTGACATGCTACCTTCTCTAGCCTTCACTTGCAAATCCCAGACAAGCCCCCAAATGTTGTAGACATCAAGAGAGGTTCAAGGGAAATGGACTTTGGCCCAGTGGTTAGGGCGTCCGTCTACCATATGGGAGGTCCGCGGTTCAAACCCCGGGCCTCCTTGACCCGTGTGGAGCTGGCCATGCGCAGTGCTGATGCGCGCAAGGAGTGCCGTGCCACGCAAGGGTGTCCCCCGCGTGGGGCAGCCCCACGCGCAAGGAGTGTGCCCGTGAGGAAAGCCGCCCAGCGTGAAAAGAAAGTGCAGCCTGCCCAGGAATGGCGCTGCCCACACTTCCCGTGCCGCTGACGACAACAGAAGGGGACAAAGAAACAAGACGCAGCAAATAGACACCAAGAACAGACAACCAGGGGAGGGGGGGGGGGGGAATTAAATAAATAAATAAATCTTTAAAAAAAAAAAAAAAGAGAGGTTCAATAATTGTGTATGGGAAGGCCAGGACTCAGTAATAATTTTGGGAAGGAAAAAAGAATTTATTTATGACTGGCCAGGCTCAGGAGCTTTCTGTTCAAAACCTGAGCCCCAAATAAGATTTTTGAGTTCTTTTTATACAGAGGAAGAGTTAAATGGTACTTTATTTCAGTGCTCAATTACCTTGAATTACACATTCTAGGTAAGCTTTTGGCATGAACTTCATACATTTCATATAAGCTTTTTAACACATTTGGTTTGCATTTTCCCTGAATATTTAAAGTTTATAGAATTTACATTTTTTCATTGTTTTTCCAGGACTGGAGTTGTTGCCATGGTTACCAAGGGCAGGTCTGCAGCTCTCACCATCTGACATACAGCTCAGGTTATCTACAAAGAGATAAACAGCTCCACCCATAGACTGTATCACCTCAGATTCCTGTCTTGATTTCCCAACATTTCTCACAATATACTTTTTTTTTTTTCAGAGAAATATAATTTTAGGAGAGATCTGAGAACAATGGCAGTCTCCACTTGAAGTTCTGATACTCCTTCTAGAAGCAAGACATCATGACCAGAGGGGATGGACGGAGGATTTGAAGACCCAGTAGCCTTCACCTTCCAAGGGAGAGGAGAGGAAGGCATTGCCAAGTACCTCAGAAGAAAGATTAAGAGTCTTTCTTCTGGAACCTGCATTCGGTACAGGTATAGAGGACAGTCTGCCCTTCATCCGCTGAGCCATCTGTCTCCTGTGCTATGCCATTCCTTCAGGACCACATCGCAGGCAGCGCCTGTGAATCACAGGCCCCTGTAACTAGGGTTCTTGCTCCACCACCACAGGCACGGCTGTTCTTAGTTTGTGGAACACGAAGGAGGTCTTCACCATATTCCTTTCAAAGTTCCGCACATTGACAGAGAAGGCGCAGCGAGTACAGATGACTGAATCCCGAGCCCCAGGCAGAGGCAGGACCTGCCGCAATCTGGGCAGGAGTCTAGGTCCGACTGGAGGCTGAGTAGGTCTCAGCGACGTCCATGGCGGACAGGTGGTCAAGGGTGTGCAAGGGCCAACAAAGTATCAACAAAAGAGAGGGGTTTCTTAAAACCAGCCTCACCACTAGGTGCCCTTCCTAGCCTGTCCTGGTCCGAGGCAAAAGGGACTTGCACCTACTCTGCACCTGCACCCTCGCTGCAGTGCCAAGGACCTACAGGGAAGACGAGCCTTCCCCCGGGCTAGAGCACCGCCTTCCCGCAAGCGCAGTGCAGCATGGAGCCTCACACTATCCCTTTAATTGGAAGGAATTTTTTGGAAATGTAATTCATTCTCAAAGTCCTTCAAATTATTTCTCATGAAATGAAATGAAATCGGAGTTAATAGAGACTTTATGAGCATGTGTGTTTCATCTGCTTTTCAGCAACCACAACCTGGCCCCTTTCTTCTTTCCTTCTTTCCACCTTGCTTTCATTTATTTGTGAAATAACAAATTCATTTATTACTTAGGCTTAATACGTGTGCTTCCTTTCTGCTTGAAAAAATTCTCCCTTAAATACCAGCATTCCCATTTTCTCTAAGTTTCCACTCAACTATTTTTATCTCAGAGAAACTTTCCTTGACTATTTTATCAATATTGGTATTTTTGGTTATTCTTTATTTTATTCTGCCTTATTTTATTTTGTAGGACTTACCATATTATGGTATTATAATGATGATAATGCATTTATGAAATTTATTTGTGGCTGAGAGTGTAAGACTCATGAGTACTTTGCTGATTGTTATAATTACTTTACCCATAGTCCCTAAACCTAAAATACAGCACTTTAGATTCTGAAAATCCTGTGCTGAATTTGCTTATACTAAATATTTCATATTAGAGATATAGTAGAATGTCTGTCCAATATATACACATTTGACACCACTTGCCTATATATTATCACAATAAAAATGATATTTTCTAATGGTGTGAAGTGCAATGACACAACTTTGAAAACCATAGCTTAATTCATCTTTTTCCCTCAAATTTCAGTTAATAAATGTGTAATTATTAAAATATATATAATTGTACAACAACAAAAAGAATATTCACAATAGTTCTATAATAGAATACCGGTAAGTCCACTCTAACCCATATTTTATTCCTTCACCCTGTGCACCCTCAGATGGTGATATTCATTCTACCTGTAAATCAAGAGGGAGCTTAGATTCCACAGGGCTGATGGATGGAATTCCCTTGCTCGCAGTAGTAGTCTCTCAGTTCCCTGGTATGGTGGTTGACCATCACCACCTCCCTGTTAGCTGACATGTGCATGTCTAACAAACCAGAGTAGGTGCTGCAACTCCACTGAGGCTCAGGGCCCAGCTGGCACATAGTCCAGAGATTCAAGTCTCCCAAGCATACACCAACCCCAGTGCCAAACACATGTTCAGTAAAAGTGACAGAAGAGGCATGTGTAGAGAGGTCACATCTGAGTCCCACTCCATCACACTAAGGAGTACAGATTCTGAAGTAGGGCCCACTGGCACGGCACTGTACTCCAGAGCCTTCTTTCGTGACCATGCGGCCTCAGTGTCTCTGTAGCCCTCAGGAGCACCACTACCTGGGATTTTATCTACTTTGGTTGTCTCACATCAGCAAAATTATTTCTTTGTCTAGATTAGAGGAGAGGAGATGAGAGGAGGGCAGAGGAGAGGAGAGGGGAGAAGATGGAAAAGAAAGGGAAAGGAGAGAGGAGAGAGAAGAGATTTATTAAATCTTTTGGCATATTTCAGTTATAATGTCATCAATGAGTGTTGTTGCAGGATGGATGAATGTAATTATCTACCTATTGCTATTTTAAAATCTGTATCTCTAAGTCCTCCCAATGAAAGCCTTATTTCACTGTCATTTTACTCTTGAATTTTAATCACCTTCATTTTTTTCCTTTTATGATTGATGACTTTATAATTTGTATTGAGTTTAATAAACTTCTAAAATATGTTCTCATTGAAAAGGATAGCTGCATGAATTTTCGCAGTTCAAGAACACTGTGTACCTGGCATCCAGATTAAGAAATGTGCTAGAACCTCAGAGGTGCCCTCATGTCCCATTCTAGTATATACCATATTAAAAGGTAACCATTTTCCTGACTTCCATCAGAACATAGTATTTTCACACTTTTGTAATTCATATAAATGAAATTATCTGTGTTGCTTCTTTTTGTCTCTCCTTCTGTCGCAGAATGTTATGTTTGTGCTATTTATCTATTTTGTTGACCATAATTTTATTTAATTTATGCTAATTCCTATACTTTATTTCATCCTGTGAACTTTATGTATCTTTTGGTAATGCATACCTAAATTTGAGGAATATAAACTGTTGGTGTGGGGGGATTGCTGGGTTATAAACTGAGAATATGTTCAGTCTTTTTTGGAACTGTCCCCACATTTCCAAGGTGCTTGCAAAATGTATCCAAACACTTTGCTCCGCAAAGTATTTATTTGTTGTGGCTTTACATCTTAGCCAACAATTGATGTTATAGGTCATGTAAACACAAGCCAGTTTTGTAAGTGGTGATAGTGTCTCATAATGGACTTGTTGGCATTTCTCAGATGCTTGGATATGTAGAGCACACTTTTGTATATTTATTAGCCTCATGTACATCCTCTTTTGTGAATTATGTCTTCAAGCTTTTGGATAATTTTTATTTTGGTCACCTATCATGTTCTCATTTTTTTGGTAGGAGATTTTATACATTCTTCCACATTCTGGATTACCACTTTCCACCTTACTGATGTCTTACGAAGAAAAGGAATTCTTAATTTTGATATAGTTCCATTTATTAATTTTCAGTAATAAAGTTTAATCTGGTTTGTGTACAAAAGTCTTGCCATTCCTAACCACAACAAAAAGTTTTATAACTTTTTTCTAAAATATACATTCTTAATTAATTCATCTATTTATTTTTTACCTACAAATTTTATGCCTTCAATCTATTTGGAATTGATTTTGGTTAATTGTGTGAGATTGGAACCTGATGTTTTCATTACAGGCAACCACTTCACAAATTACCATTAAAAAGGCTGTCATTTGACCCACTGCACCAGACTGTCTGCATTTTAAATAAATCAGATGGGTCCATCATTGTGGGTATGCTTTCAAACTCCTTAACCTGTTATGTTAATCAATTCATTTACTCTTGTGCCACTAACATACTCTCTAATAAATAGATCCCACAAGAGTTCTTCATACTTGGTGTGACTTAAGTCCTACCACTTGGTTTTTCTAATTTTAGCTGATTTTCACCCTTCTTGGCCCATTGCTTACAAACTTAGCATTTGTTTGTGAATTACTCACATTAATAAATGGTACAATCTTAAGAGGAATTATATTTAATTTAATATATGGAAAACTTTGGAGTTAATGTAATTTTAACAATTGCCTTCTTTATGATATATGTCACCATTTATTAAGGTCTCTTTAACTTCTTTAAATAATACTTTATAGTTGCCAATAAGGGTTTTAAAAACATTTTATGACTGTTTGATAGCTTCATTGATGTTGTAAATGGTACCTTCTTCAAACTGTATCTTTTGTTTCCAGAATATGGAGATAAAAATGATGTTACTGACCTTTCAGCCAATTTGTAATGAGTTATTAAATCTAATAGATTATAGATTATTTTGAAATTTCTAGATATACAGTTATGTTATTTGGAAATAATGACAATATTTTATGTCCTTTTTATTTGTAATTTATTGCTTGTTTTAATTTCTTGTATACTTGAGTGACAACGGTACAAATTAAATAGTAATGATGGTAGTAATTCCTATATAGAATATCAGGTGGAAAGTTTTCAAAATTCCAACATTGCTTATAACGTTGGAAACAAATTTTATTATAGGTATTCTTTGCGAGATTAAGAATGGTCTATTTCTAGGTTTTTAAAATGGTTTTTTATTGATTGGGCTGGATTTTGTCAAGTGCTTTTCCACATCTAGTGAGATAACAGGTTTTTCTCTTATTTCTGTTAATGTAGTGAATTATATTGAATGCTTTTGCAAAAGTTAAACAACATCATACACATGATTGATTATCCTTTTTATGAAGTATTATCCATTTAATATTTCTCTAGGCTGCATTTATATTTTGTTGTGGGTTTTGTTTCCATGTCCATTACAAAGAATGTTCTCTTAGTTTCCATTCAGGGAGTTAGCTTCCTATTTTACTATTCTATAGAGAATTCTGTCCAACATTGATAGTGAATACTCAGGAAGCTAGAGCTCTATGACTAGAAACATGTTATAAATATCTAGCTTCATTCCATTGTAGTTTATATATACTTTGGATTTTTCAATATTTTGAAATTTGTAGGTGATTTCTTTAACCTCTGGCAAATGTATACTTTTTATAAATCTTCCACGTGATTTTGAAAAAGTGACAATTATAACATTATTAGGTGCAGTGTTATATTTATGCCAATTAGATAAAGTATATTATAGATAACTTTCATATCTTCCATATACTTATATTTTTTTGTGTGTTCCAAAGCTATGAATAAAAATAGGTTTAAGGATTCTTGTTAGTATTGTGTATTTCTTATGTCTCCTTTTAGTTTTGATTTACCTTATGCTTTGTATATACTTTATTCCATGAACATTTCCAAACTCCGTAAGGTAGATTTAAAACATTTATAAATTTTATTTTATTTTTTAAAGATTTATTTATTTTATTTATTTCTCTCCCCTTCCCCCCCACCCTGGTTGTCTGTTCTCTGTGTCTATTTGCTGTCTTCTTTGTCCGCTTCTGTTGTTGTAAGCAGCACTGGAATCTGTGTCATCTTGTTGTGTCATTTTTCCGTGTGGGCACGCCATTCTTAGGCAGGCTGCACTTCCTTTGGCGCAGGGCAGCTCTCCTTACCCAGCACACTCCTTGTGCGCACCAGCACTCCTTGTGCGCACCAGCACTCCGCATGGGCCAGCTCCACATGGTCAAGGAGGCCCCGGGTTTTAACCCTGGACCTCCCATGTGATAGGGGGATGCCCCAACCACTGGGCCAAGTCCGCTTCCCTATAAATTTTATTTTTATGTATAAACTATAGTGGAGGACAGGTAATTAAAATTAAGAAAATACTGTTTACAATTTTGAAAATATAAACTTTTCGAAGTTGAGAATTTGGTAAGATGGAATAAATTATAAATGGATTTTTAAAAATCAACAAATCTAGATCCGCATTTGCTCCAAGCACGGCGGAGGGGTGAGCCTGCACCTGCGCCGGCACGCAGTCCTTTCTGCAAGCCGCCAAGGGGCTGCAGTGCCGCCTCGGCTTAATTCCCAGCCGCACAGCCCCGGCGGTTGGAGTGGGAGGGCTACACAGTGGGGCTGGCGGCACAGGGAGGGCGCCCGAACATCTTCCCCCGCCGCGGCGCCTCGCGGGAGGGCAGAATCCGGAAAGGCGCAGGTGGGGAAGACGCGCAGCTGTGGCGAGCGGCGAGCGTGAGCCTTACCCCCGCGGAGCTCCTGCACGTCGCGCGGGGCCGCTCCCGCCCCGGGCCGCTCGCGCCCCGGGCTGGGGGTGGGAGGCGGGGAGAGCGGCAGCTGCGGCGCAGGCGAGGGAGCAGGGGTTGGGCAACCCCCTCAGCGTGAGGGAGCCCCAGAAGTGAGGGGCTAGGCTGGAACCCGCCATTTGTCCAGATCCCACCACGGCTGCAGCTGAGGCCGGATCCCGGCTCTAGTTTCGGGGCTCCCTCCGCTACACCTCCGGCCCGGCCGCGCCTCTTCAGCCCCCAGGGCGGGGCCTGCTATCTATCGCCCCCACAAAGGGCTGCTCAACTCTGCTGGGCTCTGTTGGATCTAGTCCCATTGACTCCCCGTTTTTATTATTTTCTGGGGTTTTATTTTGCGGGGAGGGCGCGGAGGCAGGTGTCTCTCTTCCTCTTACCCGCACGCGCCCCGTTTCCTGCCCCAAGATGGGCTTGGGTGCCCCCTCTGGCAGGATGTGGTGCCGGGGGCACCCATGTCGTACTGCAACCGGTCGGGATGCTATCGGCAGGAGCGGCCTGCGCCCCTGGCCCTGCGCACACTGTCCCTTAGCCCCGCTGGGGGCCTGCAGCTGCCCAGTGCACGCTCTTGCAGCGTCGCCCTCGGCCGGGCTTGGGGTCGGGGCTACAGGGACTTAACCAGGGTGGCCTCACTCCTGTAGCCAGGTCTGTGAGCTGGCCGTACCTCTGGGGTGGCAGACTGGGGCAGGACAAAGAGCCTTCAGAACAGGAGATAAGAAGCCGATTAGCGCCAATGGTCCTGAAAAAAATAAAAAATAATAAATTAACAAATCTATATGACAATAGCTGCAGAATACTTTTTTAAAAAAACTACAAAGGTACAGCTTTACAGAAAAATAATGCCACGTACACTTAACTTGATATGAATGTGTGATAAATATATTTAAACGCCATCAGACAAATCTCATAGATACATAAATCAATGAATTCCACACTTATAAATTTGATTATTAATGAATATTTATATGCATAGGAAAATAGAAAAGACTGGGAAATTTTAATTTTGAGGATTGGGTTTATAGTTTCATGATAACCAAAATAATATTGTCCAGATATACCCACAGTGGATTTGATAAAACACTATAACCAATATTAATAAGCATATTAAAATATATAATTAAATTAATGACAGCTAGATTTTCCTCACTTTAAGCTGTGCTTTGGCATCACAGGAAATATTTTAAAAGGGCAAAGTATAAAATCCAGGAATAAGATACAGGAATGATAACAATATGAAATTAAAAAATCGCATTTCTCTTGTTATAAAATATTTTTAATTCAAAATTTTATAGCAATATTTAACATTTAAACTCAATAAAAATCTATTAAAATCATTATAATCATTGTTGATATGATTAATAATTTAGTCTAATTTGATTTTTCCTCTGTTTGACCTTCTGTAGTTACACTTACCAACATGTTTTGAAAAGCAAGATTTTATTAAACAAATCAAGTTTCAGGAATATATCATAATTATTCACATATCTTAAATGCATAACTAATTTGGAATACATGAGCACCACAATTTATCTATATGACATAAAAATATTTCAAATTAAGTAGGTAGCATTTTGCAGTCATTAAAAGACAACTCTCAATCAGCACATCTGTGTTCAAATGTCCCATTTACTCCACATTTGGTGATCTGAGAAAAGAGTTGTGAGAAAATTAAAGGAGATAATAAATTATAAAATCCTTAAATTAGTCCCTGCTTATACAAATTTATTGGTAATACTCAGTTAGTAACAATATGGATAATTGTAAAATGTTATTGATATTATTGCTTATTGTTAATGTTGTATGGTTTTAAAATTATACATTATGTGGAAAGATATATAAGAAGTTCCCTAGAAAAAAATGAGTTCATATTTCAGAAACAGTGTTCTTTAGGATGTAATGCTTATGAAAAAGGAATGTGAGAGACCACAGATGGTAGTGCTGGTAGATGCATTCAAAATAGGGAAGAGGGCAAATTCTATCTCTGCCATCACGATCTATTTTTCCTTCAGAATACCTCTGAGCAAGCACTGGGATATAACCATACACAAAATAGTGAATCAGATTCTGAAGGATTACTGAGAGTGATCCCTGAAGCTAATGTCTTTTGTTGAGCATTTACATGTGACATATATATTGTCTTGAGGAAGTGGAAGTAGGTTCAATAATTTCATAAAGAGTTCTAAAATGATACTAAGAGTAAGGATGATTGTTATTGTAGGACACTGAGTATTTTATTATTAAAATCAGGAAAAGAAAATTGTGGGTATTATTGTTATAAGTTGAAAGAACAAATCCATTGTGCTTTTCCAGGGGCCCTCTTGAAATTCCCAAAAACATTTTGAGATCAAGAAATTATCATCCAGGGTATAATATTGGAAAGGCAAAATTTCAAAATGGTCAGGTTTGAACGATTTGTTAAAGAGCATCATTGGTCACTCTGAAATGATATTTGGTAACTGTAGGGGTTTGATATTTATGAATTTAAAAAGAGATACTGATCATATTTTTAAGCTGGTCTGTTTCTCTGGGAATGATACCCTTTGATTGATTTAAATTCAAAGGCTTTACATTTGCTTGATTAAATGAAGATTAGGGCTTTGATTCAAACACATCATTAGGGTGTGCAGGTTTGAATCCTGGCCCCTTGGTGGGCCCATAGAATAGACTCTCACACAGAAGTAGATACACAGGAGAAGACACACAGCGGAAGAGCGAAACCTCCGTAGACACTGCAGAGACCCCGGGAAGACAGACAAACTATTCACCTGATAGTTTACAGCTGACCCTGTGAAGAGACTTGAGCCCTGGGAAGAGAAATGAGCCCTTTGCCAGCCTACAGCTGAGATCAGAAGAAACTGGACCCAGGGAACCTTAAGAGGGAAGAGAAAGGCTAACCCCTCACAAAATGGCAAGCCTGCCATCATCCTTCAAATTGTGGCAACAGAGTTTGGTAAGGAAATAACCTTCAGTTCGACTCTTTAGGGCCTTGGGACTGTAAGCTTTTACCCAAAATAAATACCTTTTATAAATGCCAACTGATTTCTGGTACTTTGCATCAGCACCCCTTTGGTTGAATAATACAGTTCTCTAAACAAAGTGACTAAGATTTCAGAATTAAATAGTGAAGGTGACATTATTTTAAGAAAACTATTCCATTCTTAAAATATTTTTCATAAACTTTAAAAAAATTATAGTAAATTTATTTTTAGAGAAGTACTAGATTACAAAAAATACATTAAATTATAAGACTCTCATATAAAACACATCACCCATATACATATTTTATCCTATTATTTTTACCAGATTTTATCTAGGTTCTTGGCTGTGCTGCAGAAATCAATTTCAAGAGCACACTGGGTGGGTTAGGTCAGTAATTTATTCAGGGAGGGAGGGAAGAGAAATGGGAGGAAAATAACAGAGCAGGGGTCCCAGGTAGAGAGGAAGGGGGTGAAAAGAGATAAAAAGAGCTGATTTACAAGTTACAATTCCTCATTATAGATTATAAATCCCCAGGTTTACTTGCATGGCCACATGGCAGAGGAAAAATGGTGAAAGTGGCACACAGAGGACAGGATGGGTTCAGAGGAAGGAGAGCAGGGCGAGAGCCCATGCTCTCTCCTGTGCCTAGCTTTTAAACTGTTAATTATTCCACCCCTTTGCTAATGGCAGGAGAGGGGGTTCCATCTGTTTGCTATTTTGATTGCTTACCCCACCCATCAAACCCTTAGTGAGGACTCAATGATGAAGTTCCTAGGGAGCATCTGGGGCTTTTCCTTTCTCCCAGGAAGAAGTCTTTGTTCTGGATAGCAGAATCTTAGGGATGGAGGTCTTCCAGCAGCCATCTTGGGGGTTGCTGATGTCCATGTGAACCCTTTGCCAGGTTCCAGATCCATCTATTAATTCCCCATCTTACTAGGCTACTTCATTATTAGCAGCTTATATTAGTGTGAGATAGTTGGTACAATTGATGAACCAATATTGAAGCATTGCTACTAACCAAGGTCTATAGATTACATTATGGTTTACATTTTATACTGTACAGTTTTTTAGGCTTTGAGAAATATATTGTGTCATGTATTTGTCATTGAAACATCATACAGAAAAGTTCCAATGTCTTCCAAATGTCCTGTGTTCCAACTATTCATCCATTCCTCTCCCCTCAGAACATCTGATAATCACTGTTTATATCAAGTTAAAATTTCTTTCATTATTACATAATAGTAAAGCAATAATAATAAATCTTTGTTCTGTGGTTACACTCCCCCCTTATGTTTTTTCATTCCTTAATCTTGAAGAATTTGGGGTTCTGATAGCTTCTGATTGAAAGGGGTTTATTTATTATGGGGCAGATGGAAGGAATTGTTTTGCTTGCAGTTGTAGGTATTCTTTGTTTTTGGAATGGACTTGTCCATCATCATTTTCTTAGTTACTCTGGGCAAGTCCAGGGAACTGGAGAGTAGGTTTTGGCCACAACTCTGCTTAAACAACACATGAACATACTGAAGATTTAAGTCCCTGAGACAGATCTTTAATGGGGATAGTGATAAATATAGGTTCAGATAAAAGGGGTAGAGGAATCATGAGTAAGGAAATTATAAATGATTCTAGGTTTGTTATATTGTGGAAATAGATGACCATATATCCAAAAATAGGGCCTGTCAAGGGTTGTTGATTTCATGAGGCTGTATGCCTTGCTTATAGTGCCTGGACTCACTACCACTCCCACAATGAGAGACTTGTGATGAGCCTTCCTGGTGCCAAGGGATTACCAGGTGCCATCAGGGAGGTATTTGGAAAAAGACCTTGACTGAAATGGAAAACATTAAATACAAAAGAGCTTTATAAATAAGAAATTTCAAAGTACATTTCAAAGGTCATTGCAGAGGTTATTCTTATGCAGGTCTCAGGCAAATCTCACTAACTGCCACAGTAAACAAAGGTTCAAAGACCAAGTTCTTTTAAAAGTGAGAAGGTATGTTTTGTAAAACAATGAACTATTATATGGTCAATATAAAGCACAGAACATTATCTGTTTAGATTGACAATGTTTGCCTTCTAGACAGATTACTCAGAAGGTTAAGATAACCATTTTAAACATCTTAGCAGGCTAACAAACCAAGAAAACTGTTATGTTAACAAAGATGAAACAAATTCTAATTTTGTATTAGGGTACTGTCTGGTAAGAACACTTAAAAGTCTCATAAACCTATCAAATCTTAGTCAACCTTGACCATGACAAATAAAATTCCTTTTCCATAAACCTTCTACAAGTTTCTATATCTATACAGATTTTGTCCTACACATTGCTCTTTCTCACTCTGCAACAACCAGTCATTTTACTTTAGGATAAAACTTCTCTTTGCCCTTAACAAAACATATCCTGCATATCTTACATATTTAAATTACCAAAAATACCTTGAAAACTGTCTTCAGACCAACAGCTTACAAAACACAATTGCTCAAAAAGAAGTTTGTCAGACTCAATTTGTGTAAACAGATTTATATTTTTTTATCATCTTAAAGAGCTCATCAATATAATGTTAGCTTCTTTGATCAGTAAGCTTACATAAATTTAAGAACATGCCCAAGTAGAAAGAAAATTTATGCTTGTATAGTACATACCATTACAGAAGATACAGCTAATTTTATTTACTGTGCTAATTAATCCTATTTGTGTAAGTTTTTCTGAATTATGTTGATTTGATTTGTTTTTAAGTTTTGGTATAGTTTTGCACATATTCTTTTTTTTCTTTGGAAATATTAGAAATTTGGTTTCCTTAATTTCTAAGACTATATGATTAATTTATATGTTAGCATTTATTTGTCTTCTAGCAAATTAGAATAAAGCTTTTAAGGGGGTTTTATAAGTTAATTTGGTATTGCCATCCAGAGGAATGAAAATCTCATATCTCAAACATACATACAGATGCAAATAGAGGGTTTAGAGCTTAAGTTTAAAATTTTCCAGCCATGAGCCAGAAATAAGAACACAGAAACAGAAAACTTAGAAATCTCATGAGCTTTTAATTTCTCTTTTACTGTTTGTTAGGAATCCTTTTATTTTTGTATGCCAAGTCTGCCAATACAAAAACACCAAAAGTCTGTTTGCATTTATAATGAGATACACTAAGGTAAAAGCTTACAGTCCCAAATCTGCTAAAATGTCCAAATCAAGGCATCATCAGAGATGCGTTCTCATCAATGGGCATCTGCTCATCAGATCCTGAGCTCCCACCACATGGCAAGGCAAGATGGTAGCTTCTCTTCACTTTAGCCCTGCTCCACTGATTCCAGCCTCTGGCATTTCTCTCAGGCTCCGGGGATTCCTCTTGGCCTCTCTTTCAGCTTTGCTAGTCCTAGAGTCCTCTTTCACATGACAGTGCAAAAATGGCATCCATATTTTTCTGTGTTTCTGTTTCCATTTCTCTATTTGTGTAAGACCCCAGCAAGAGGGTAGAGACCCAACTTGGGTCACAACTCACTGAGGTAGTTGAAGCAAAGGCACCAAAGTGATCTAATTAAGTGAACTAATCAAAGTTTCCCATAATGCAATCAAAGTCTCCCCACTCTCTAAACTGTCAGCACCGTGGAGAAAGTACTCTCTCAGATTTTGCTCCCCATCTCCAGGCTGTAACATGGTAGGCCCCTGAAAGGAATGAAGAAATGAAGGAATGATGAATGAGTTGTTTAGGCATAACTTCACTAAACAATATCAATCATTGTCAACCAACCAACAGACAGGGGGTCAGGACCACTGGGTTCTCATCTGATCCCTGCCACTAACTTAAATCTCAGTTTCCCTAAACAAGAGCTAGGGCTACCACTGCCACCAAACCTCCTCAATTACACTCAGTGAGGGATGGCGGAGCTCCTGCTCCAGGCAGGCTGCTCTGCACCAATTCGGAATGGCTGTCAAGGCATGGGGTTGCCCCTGCTTGTGTCAGAGTCCTCATTCAGAGCTCATTCTGCAATCGTCCATCAGCATCTCTCCCAAAATGTCTTCTAAGCTCTGCAAGACAGGATCCAATCCCATTTACCTCTGAATCCCAGAGCCCAGCTGGTGCCTGGTGCACAGAAGTGCTAGAAGGGGTTTGAGTGGATAAAATATGAGTACCCCCTTGGAAATCAAAAGAAAGGAGAACAATAGGAAAACAACTATCTGTGACTCAAGTTCATGAGTATAGTAAATGGGCCTGAGAAGTTCTATGGGAATGTGGAGGAGGAAACTATTTATTTTGCCTGGGGAACACCAGGGTAGACTTTCTAGAAGAGGTGGTATGTGAGCTGTGCTCAGTAGGATGTTCTGGGGGACATTTCTTACCTCCAATGGAGGAAGGACAGGGCAATATTCCTGTGCTGACAGTTTGAGGATCATATTAGGACAGAGGACAAGGCAATCCTTCCAACACTAGCATTCAGTGATTCTGGTTATTTGAGGATCATATTAGGTCACTCTTACCTAGGAGTAAACTCATCTCAGTGCCAACAGCTTCACTGTTTTCCAGGGATCCAGACAAGGGTAGACATGTAGTGGATGAGGACAAGCATATGGCATTTCAAAGAACTGTCTAAATCTCAGAAAGTGGAGAACCAGGAGTACCTATTCTTCTGTGACCCAAGCTCAAGCCTCTTGCATCCAGGTTCAGACATAACACTAGGACTGTTGTAGAGAAACTGGGTTCCTCCAGGATGCAGGCATTCCTTGGATCACTACTCCTGAACATCAGAAGCCACAGTGGTCTTATTGTCAGCAATGGCTTTCTGGACACTCACATAGAAGATCACCTGGAAAGCCCATGCATCTATAAGTTTGGGTTCTAACAGTCCCTGGGCACCTGCTCTTGGCTAAGTTTGTGTTGTTCAGTAATTGGAATGCAAGAAGTAGTGGCCCCTGCATAATAATTCCCTTAGCCATGGGGTAGGTATTGAGCAGATGACAGTAGGACAAGGGGACTGATGTCTGGCTGCTCTCTCTTTCTCTGTCTCCCCTGGATCCCAGCTCACCTCCTCTTTCCCCATGTCCAGTCCCAACCTTCTCCCTATCTCTCTCTCTCTGCCTTTTCTCTCTGGGCCTCAGCTCAGCTCTGTCTGTGTTGTCTGACTTTCTTAGCTTACTCCTAGGCCTGCTCCCTCATCACTTCAGCTAGCAAGCTGTCTTCATTTGACATGTCCTTACTTTACATAATTAAACATGCTACATTTAAACATTTTTACAGTGGAAGTGGTCATTTTTTCTTTCCACACCCCTTGAAAATCTCAGGGCAACTGTCATTGATCCATCCCATAGACCCCTGAATCCATCTCCAACACACATACACTTGCTTTTTCTTCCACCTGCTCATGGAAAGCTTCTTTCCTAATCTACCTTGCCTCCCTTTCTTGGCCACATGGGGCCCTTCTCCTGGAGCCGTTCAACAAAACCCATCAACCTCAGGAGGCCTTGGTGGCTTCTAGACAGTGACCAGGAAATGGCTGATCAGCTTTGGCTGAAGAGGGAGCTTAGGGCCATGTGGTCATGCTTTTTCCCAGGCAGCCAAGGAGCTGTGATAAGGCCTCCTGGAGTTCTGGAAGGCTGGAGGAGAGGAAGAGGCAGAGAAGGAAGTGCCTGGTGAGGGGCCTTCCATCCCCAGAGCAACCTAAATGCTTGAGTGAGGGGACCTGGATGGGGAAGATTGGGGGTGAATGTGAGATTTAGAAATGTTAGGGTCTGAAAGTGTCTTCTTTCCTTTGTTTTCTTGCATTCTGGGTGGCTTTTCTCTGCAGTACCACAGCTACAAGATTAATTTTGAGGTAGTCAGGATGGGGGAGGGAGGAGAAGGGGCACCTGAGGAGCTAGGCAGGCAGTTTGGTCAAGATAAAGATAACCAGTCTTGGTCAGGGACCTGAGGCCACCTGCCATGAAACATGAACCCTTTAGGTGCCAGATCATGGGGAGGTTCTAGGACCCCAAAGAAAGGGCAGGGACACTAGGGTAGCACTCAGGGGACTCAAGGCCATGACAGTTTACCAACCAGCACAGCAGTGCTTGAGCAGTGTCAGCACCTGCTGATTTCCAGGTTCACACAAAGGCTTTTTCTTACCTGTGACAGATTCATGGCATCAAATAGCTTGCATAGAAGCTCAGGGTAATGAGAAGACTCTAAGCTCCCAAAAATACATGAGGGGAGATGCCATTCCCAGGGGGCCAGCCAGGGTGGGGTGGGGGATATGGATAGATTTGGTCAAGGGGAAAGGCCAGAACCTGGGACACAGCAACTCACATACCCCTCCCCCCTGCCCCAATTCCCCTAATCTCTGAAAGTCTCTGAGCTTTTTTAAGGCCATCAGTGAATATGCAGGTGTTTGTCTATTTCACAAGCTGCCCAGGCCCCACAAAAGGCAAACAATATTATGGACTTCCAGTATTGACTTAACATTTTTTTAAATTGAACTGTAATTAACATACCATAAATTCAGCCTGTGAAAGTGCCATACTCAGTGCTTTTTATTATATTCATAAGGCTGTAAAACCATAAGCACTATCTAATCCCAGAATATTTTCATCACTTTGAAATGAAATCCTGGACCCAGTAGCCATCAATTTCCCCCAATCACTCTCAACCCATCCCTAGCAACCACTAATCTATCTTCTGTCTGTCTGAATTTGCAGATCCTTCATATGAATGGAATCCTATAAGTGGCCTCTAGTTTCCAACTTCTTTCACTTAGCATAATGTTCTTCAGGTCCCTCACCTTCTAGCACATATCTGTACTTCATTATGTTTTATGGCTGGTAATATCTCCTTGTATGGATAGACCATATTTTCTTTGTCCCTTCATCATTTGATGGGCATTTGAGTTGCTTGTACTTACTGGCTATTATGATACCAAACTTGTCCCAGATTTGGCCAGAAGGGCTTCTAGTTGGCTCCTGTCATGTTTTGACTCCACCCCTGAGGGCTTTGGTGCCTTCCATGGTCTCCAGTACACCATGATTGTTAGGTTTGTCCCACACATTTCCTGGCCAAGACCTGGATTCACACATACCTCTTAGGTGCCCTCTTTTCTTTTCATGGAAAATAGTATTTTGGGACCACAATCTGGGCATCAGTGGTTGGATGTTGCTACCAGATTTTCCTTATTTATAGGCCTGCTCAATAAAGAGAGCTGGAAACTCTATGTTATTTACAGAGAAAATGGATTAGTTCAGACATATATTTGCTAATTAAAATGTAAGATTATAGTGTTTTACTTCCCTGATAAACCTTCTGAAGTGGTGCCACAGACCACAGCTAGGGCAGGCAGGAGGCTGGGTCAGGGTCCTGGGGCTCTGTGTTGTGCCAGGGGTTAAACCTTTAGCTCCTGAACATGGGGAAGCCAGAAGAGGGCACAGGGGTAGCTCAAGACAGGGCCCGTCACCAACCAGACAGGAAGCCACTCAGTAATTTAATTTGTGGGAAGGTGTGTCTGTACAGGAGTGTGATCTTCAGTCCTGGTGGCATTCCCTACCCACTCAGGAATCTTTTATCTCCTCCCCACAGGAATTTCCTGCACCCCAATGGCAAAAGCAAAGCACAAATATTGGATAATGGACACAATCATTCCAGGGCATTGCAATCTCTAAGGGCACAGAGCCAAACACCTTTTGAGGACAATCAGTAGCAACACAACTGAGAGGTAAACTTGAGATCCCTGAGATGGTGGACCTCAAATCACATGTTCCAAGACTTCACCTTGACCCACAGAAAAGACTATGTGGTTTCTCTAGCTTACAAGGAATAAGTATTCTTCTCTTGGCATTCAGAGCCCATGGGTGATGCCTCAGGCCCCAGCCATGCAGGAGATGCCACCAAGTACCCATCACAAAGGCCAGTCCTGCCAAGGATTTTCTGGGTTAAGAAATTGCACAATGAATGGCAGGGCAGTGGGAAGCACTAGTTCATAGGGAGCAGTAGTGTTTATGAAATGAGGCCCAGCTGGAGCCTGAAAAGCTGCATCCTAATCCCCCCAGTCCCCTCATAAGGAAAAGGAATTCTGGTTTCAGGGATAAGGATCCCAAAGCATGAAATCTAAGGTAAAGATCTGACCATGAGCCCTAGAGGGGAGCTGAGGGTGCAAATTCTGCCTGCCCTGGGCCATGTACTAATAATCTTCCTCTGTCCTTTTCCTTTCCATATTGTCAGAATTGTTCTAATTTTTTCTGTACCTAGTGCTCATGGAAATCTAAACTTTGTCCTTGAAAACTACAAGTTCCTATTTGGTGTTCAAACAAAGCCTCAGCCAAGAAGCAGAAATGTCCTTCCTCCAAAGTGGTAGAAAGGCAGCCACTGCCCTGCCCAGGATCAGAAAATGGTCCGAGCAAATGGAAGTACCCTCAATGTCTAAATCCCAGTGTTTCTTGTAGGTGGTTTCTGCTCCTTCTAGCTGTTTTGATAATGAAATGCACATTTGTTCTGTGAAAGGGGATTGCCTTTTTTCCTTCAGTAAGCCAGGGAAGGGTGGCTGGCTCTTTTCACTTCTCCCTTCTAAAATAAACTGATGACTCTGCATGATTTCTTATTTGAGTGAGCAATGCAAGAGGGTTTACCTCATTTCAATTAACACTATAAATGAAGAACCAAAACTCAATTCCCAGGCTGTAGTTGAAACAGGACTTTAATAATAAAATATTCACATCTAACATTAACTATTTACAATAGATAAATAATGGCCCTTGCACCAAGTGCTCCAGGTGAGAACCTCTGTGGTCCCCTAACTGAGTGACTGGTCACAGGAGCCCAGGACAACCTTTCAAAGGGCTGAGTTATAAGGGGCAGGAGGATAGGTTCAGGGGTTTAAGTGGAGTTTGGGGTGGCCAAGACTGGCTGGTGGGGAGGGAAGTGCCTGCCTGGCCTGGCCCACTGTGGTGGGGGTCAGGGAAACTACTTGGCCAGGCAGACCTGGGAAGGGGGGACCCTGAGGCTCATGGACACCAGGTGCCAGTTAGAATTTCCCCTTTCAGAACTTGGGTCCCTTCAGCTTCTTCCCCAGAAGGGCTGAGATAGCTATATTCTTGACCTTGGCATCCATGAGTGTGGTCTGTTTCATATGCATTAAGTGATAGTTGGGTGAGGGATGCATCACATAGTACACATTCATAGTATCTGGGATCTGCAGCACTGGGGAGTGGGGCAGAGGAGGGGTCAGCTGTGCTCTGAGGGATCACAGGGAACCCCACCCCTTTGTGTCCCCATGATAGCAGGCCTCTGCCAAGGACCTGAGTCTCCTAATCCTACTCCAGGACCAAATAGGAGCCTCTGAATGATACCTGCCTGCAGGAAAGACTGCAGAGACACAGCTGAAAATGAGGAACACTTGTTTTAAAAGTGACTCTGACTCATCCCTGCCCACCTCAGAATGGAGTTGATAAGAGGTCATCTATTTCCCCCCTCACGACACCCCTGATGCCTTCACTACTCAGGATCTTGGAGCTGAAATTGGATTTCTGGAACCCAGTGCATGCCCCCAAATCCATCACTACCCAGGACAATACATTGGGGCCCAGCAAAGGGCAGCCCTGGCCCAGGCCTACTGAGTAGGGTTCCTGAAGGCCTACCTTACCACACAGTACCTGACACCCAGCAATGATTTACACTGATCCTATTTTCCTCCTGTCTTCCTGGTCTAGGGTCAACGAAACATAAACACTGGGCTGAACTCCTGCGCCAGCCTCAGTGGTGTGGCTACTCATCTCCTTTCTCAACCTCTCTGGTCCTCAGTCTTCCTGTTCTGTAGGATGGGTCCTTCTGCCCTATTTCAACCTCAGAGCTCTCATTTCCCATCAAAAAGACAAGAGAAGATTTAGAGCCAACTTCTAGGAATGGTGGGAGTTGTTTCAATTTGGCTGGGCTAACGGCTGGGAGAGGTGATCAGCTCACTGACAAGAATCCAGTTAACTTTATTGTGCACAGACATACCATGTGTGCATATGTTGGTTAATTTTCTCTCCTCTTTGGGTATGAGAAGCCAGCCCAGGTGCTTGAGAATCCTATCTAAGGGTTCAGAGCCCAGGACACCTGGTTCTGTGTCTGTGCTGTTCTTCTGGATTATTTCCTTTCCCACTTTCTAAAATAATGAATCAGCTCCCTAGAGCCTCCAAAGGGGATCAAGGAGATTTGATCTAGTTGTTACGATCATAAAGATATGGCCTGTAGCCTGTTTGGTGCTTGTGTGCACCAGTCATGGTGCAGTCATGCCCTCTTGCCCAGAGGATGCCTTTCAAGTTGAGCTCCTCTGCTTGGGCATCTTTCTCATGATCCAATGCAAAAAGCCTATTCTCTGGGTACTCAATGTTGTTAGATTTGAACTTGGTTTCCCAAAACCTGGTTCATGTTCAGGGAAGGGTACACAAGGGAGAAGGAGAAGGGAGAAGAGGCTGAGGATACTGAGGCCTGCTCTGGGCAGTCCAGTTTGTGGACAGGGTGCCCACCCCACCTGCTGTCAGGTACACTGGTGCCAGATGGCCTCTAAACTTCAGGCTGGGGACCTGGTGTTCAGGTCCACCTCTTCCACCACTGCCCTCTCCAACTCACTCCCTGACTTACTTTGATCCTGTGAAATGATTTGCACCAGCTTGTAGTCCTCTGGCTTGTCTCCATCCAGGTTGTGTTATTCCATGGCCTTTTGGATCACAGCTGGAGCCATTTCCTGGTTGGTCACCTGTGGTGGATCAAGGGACAGACCCTTAGAGCATGGGTTCTGGAGCTGGTTCCCCCAGAGCACAGCTGCCAGAAACCCTATGTAACCACCTCTGGTCAGGGCTGGGTCTAAAGCTATTTCACTGTCTTCTCTTCTTCCCCTGGGGACTCCTCCATGGAATGAGATGGGTCTTTCCACACATTCCTCAGACCACCTCCTACAAGAACCTACACTTCTGTCTTCTAGTTGTTTCCCACTGTGGGTCCAAACCCCTGCCCTGTAGGCTGAAACATGTCCCCTGGGTCCTCAGCCTGCACATCTGCTATGGACTCCCAGGGCCCTGGGAACAAAGGGTGACCATGCATCAGAGAGTGGGGACTAAGGACTGAACTCTGGGCCTCACTCAGTTGCCTCCTACCTCTCAATCACAGGAGGTGGCTTTCCCTCAGGAAGTGCCCCTGCCCTGACCTACCACTCCAGGACACTTCCCATTCAGAGCACACAACATCTAGTCCAAGCCCAGATGTCAGAGAGGAGGAGGGGCTGGATGACAACCCACAGCACACCAGGACTGCCCCAGGCTACAGGATGCAGCTGTGGTCAGCAAGGTCCAGGTGCAGTTGCCTTGACCATGAGGGCCCGGCTACAGGAAGGGCTTAGGTCAAGGGTCCAACAAATGACAGCTTAGTAAAACCACACCTGCCCCTTTCTACAAGAGAAGTGCAGCCTGGGGAGGGTGTGTAACATGGCAGCTCAGCCAGCCTCTGTGCAGCGGGTGCTGGGGTGGCTCCATCTATACATCCCCTCCAGGATCTGACTCCTGTTCACACCTTTTTGGCCACCATCCTGGGAAAGACCCCATAATCCCTTCTGGGTCATGGCATCAGCCCCTCACTGGCCTGTGTCTCCATATATAGGTCCAACCTCCTTTTTGAAGCCAAACATCACCTGCTGTCCCTGTTCTGCTCTGACCCACCAGTGACTTCCATCTCCCCCTATGAGAAAAGTCAAGCTCTATCCATCAGCTCACAGGGCCTGATGTGACCCAGCTCCCAAAACCTCTCTGACTTCAACTCTTCCCCTTGACCTCTGCTCCATCACCCTGGCCTCCAGGTTATTCCTCAGGCAGGTCAAACACATGTGCCCCTTGGGGCTGGCAGGCTGTCCCCTCCATTCTCCTCTTTAGGGCTGCCTCAGAGATCCTTTCTCAGGCCTTCCTCAGCATGCCAGGCTCAGCCCCTATGTCCACCATCTGAGCCCTGACTGTCATCAAGCTCACACTCTTCCTGTCTCTTGAGGTGGCTGTCTGTCCATCCCCAACAACTTGGAAGTCTGCTCCAGGATAGCACAGAGGGAGCATGTCATTTCTTATGTGTCTACTGGCTGAACCAGTGATGGGCCCCAGGCGATGGCTTTACACCCAGCTCACCATGATGCTCTTGTACTGCTGGCCATTGTCCTCCAGGCTAACACGGACAATGCAATGGTCAATCACATGCCACTTATAGGGTGGCTATGGGTTGTGACACCTGGGGATGAACCATCTGGCCCAGGGTTTGATGGTGGAGGAGGAGGAGGACATTCCTCTAGATGTTGATGTGATAATAGAGAAGTTCTGTGTTGATGCAGAGGTTGGCTGCCCCAACTGTGGGTGACAGCAAGATCAGCAGAAGGTCTAGAGCCTTGGGGCACCCTAGGGTGGCTCTAGAATCTCTAGGAGTGTCTAGAAATTCTGTAGGAGTCAACAATTCTTGACCTCTTTGTGGACCCAGAGAAGGCCAAGCAGGCACAGGAGAGGAAGGGTGAGGGCAAGGGCTGACATAGGAAGAGATGGGCACTCACCATGATTTCATGGCCATCTTGGGGACTCTGGGACATGGTCCAGGTGGATTTTCACCTTAGAGCTTGACAAGCTGGCCTCATATGTGTCAGGTGAGTCAGCTGCGTCCGTGCTGCAGAAGTCAGGGCCACACTGGAGCTAGACACTGAAGTAAGGGGTGCTGCTACCACTGGACTCAGTGTCAGGGGCCTGGCAGCTGGATGGATAGGTTGGCTTACCTTGGGGTCCTCCCCTGGAATGAAAGAAAACTTCTCCCCTACTACCATCCTGCTAAGTGGTCATTCCATTCATAGTAGGCAGGGTCTCTGACTCCCTTAGAGATCATGCAACATCACCCCATTTCAGAGAAGAGGAAACAGGCATAGGGATGGGACAACTCACCCAACTCACAGGCTTAGTTCAGAGTGGAGCTGGGATACCTGGGCTAAATTGTCAGGCCCCCCAAGACCACACTTAGCCTAAGCTTCCATGAGCCCTGAACCAGCCCACCCTTGCCCATCCTTGATGGGGAACTCTTCATTCCAAGGCTTGATGCCTTCCAGGTGGTGTTTTTCCTTAAAGTTCTTACTGGCCAAGTGGGATGGGGGCTCCAGCTTACAAGACAGGTGGTAGCTGCAGGGCAGAATGGCAGCTCTAGAGCCTCAGGAGCCACACCTCAGGTCTCCTTCCCAGTGTCTGCACAGCAACTGACATTTGGGTACCCCAGCTGTCCTCAGGCAACAGGTCCTATGATGACCCAGGAACCTCAATGGTGATCCCACAGCTACCATGACCTGATGCTGCGTTGGCCTCACCTATCTTTCTTGCTGAGCTGCTTTATGTCTCCAAACCAGGCCCCAAATTGCTCATTGGGCATAAGAGAGTCATAGCAACAGCCTGCCTGGAGCTGCTGGAGCTCAGTGATCCTCTGGTATTCCTGGAGCCAGAGGAAAGAAATAGTCACTGCTGAGGCCTGGGTGGGCTTGCAAGGTGGAATGGGGGCAGTGGCTGTTTTGCTCCTGTGGGTCCCCAAAACCTCCACTACCTTCCAGTCTCTACCTGCCCTCAGAGCTGAGTTCATACAGCTGATCCCCCATGAAGTTGTCCTTCATCCAAGTATATCTCCTACCGTCCAGAAGAAGGCTTCAACCCTGTCTTTTCTCCTTAAAATCTCCCCATCAAACTAAGAGGAAGCTGCATGTAGCCTGTAGGTGTCCTTCCCAGGAAGGTCTCTGTTTTCCATCCCACACCACACCCCAACCTCACCTCAGCAGTGATGGCCACAGCTGCTTACCTTCCTCCTTTTGTCAAAATTGACCATCGTCCCCTGGAAGGGAGAGTTTGCATCCATCATGAAGGGACCCCCATCCATTGCCATGCCCATAGACCTTGAGCCCCTGTCACACTGCATTAATGCAGGGTTCAACATGAACAGGGCAGCCCAGACCAGGGATGGAACCAGGCAGGCAATGGGCACCAGGTGTGGAAACCAAGAATGGAGGCAGAGAGAACTTCTAGCCCCAGCCTCTGATGACAATGTAGAGATGGGCCCTTGGACAAGCCTCCTTTACTCATTTTCAAGATGTTCATGGCACTCCAGCTTCCAAGAGGCTGTGAGGTTTCAGGAGACCCTGTATGCCCACTGGTGAGAGCTCAGGGCTCAGGGAGTGGCCTCTCCTCCCAAGGCTCTGGGTCTCTTTCCCACCCTGCCCCTGCCCCCAGACTCACTTCTAGATACTCCTGCATTGCGTGGTCCACCACCAAAAATTGAGTGAGAAATGTCCTCAGGCATGGGACAATGTCCCGGATAACACCCTGTGGCACTGGGTAGGAATGAGCACAGACTCTGAGTAGGCTGGGGGGATGAGCACAGACTCTGAGGTGTGCCTCAGACCATGCCCCGAAAACTCCTCAATCTCAGACTCCTAGGATCACATAGCCTTCCCTGGTCAGTGTCAGACACTTAACTCTCACCCCCTATGTTCCCCTTCCAGACTCCAAGGACCACAAACTCCTTTGCAGTCACCTTCCAGCACTGGCTTTTCTAAAGTCACCAAGTTTAATTCCTCCCCCACCCAATCCACTCTGTGTCAGCTCTTCCAGATTCTTACCCTGACTGGCTGCAACTATTCCCCCAGGATTCCCACAGCTCATGGGCCTAAAGTCTCCAGGGACATTGAAGGGAGACTTTTCCAGGTGTAGGGGCCAAGAGGGATGGGCTAGAGGAAGGACCCATGCTGAATTTGAGACCACTCCCCCCTGACCCTCCTGGCCTTAGGCACACTCACCTTCTTCAGCTGCTGCTCCTTCTTCTGGGCTCTTGTGGGTTTCAACTCCAAGGTTACAAACTTGCAGATCTCCTCCTGCCATGGTTGAGGACTAGGTCAGTGGGGCCCTCCATCCCTCAAATATTGTCCCTGTGGTCTTAGACACTTGGATCAAGTGGGAAGGTGGAAATCTGCTGCCATCATATGCCTGATGTCCCCTGCATGATCTTGTACAAGCAGACTGGCCTCCCTGAGCCTGTTTATCTCCATTGAAAGGACAGAGACCTAAACCCCCCTGTTGGGAGTCCAGAGGCCTTAGTGTTGCATGCTAGCACCAACGATGCTCTGGCCATTATGCTTTACCCCTCAGAGTCATGAGAATGCTCAACCAAGTTCCTTTTCACCCTTGAGCCTTGCCACCTCAATGTGAGGGTGGCAACAATAGATGTTTATGCCTCTTTTCTACATAAGGACACAGAGCCCCAAGAGGATATCAACTTGGACTGATTCACTCAGGGCATCAGAGGACATCATCTGTTCCCTTCAGACAGTGGCCATATCTGAGCTGACCTCACCCCACCACAGACCACCACTAACTGGTGTCTGGTTTTCTTGGCCTCTGAGTGTGGTCTGGGGCCTTGTGTCATCCCAACCATGGAGCTTGAGGATGGGGTTTCTCTGGGTGCTCTGGTAAGCAGCTCCTGCCAGCCCCAGCCAAGAGGAGTGAAGACCCCAAATTCTGCCTGAAGCCATACCAAAGGCATCCCCTCTCCAGAGGTCCACTTAGAATATTCTGTGTGCAGACAAGTCCCAACATGCACTCAGGAATGTGTCTCCATGGTGCCAGGTCTGATTACCCAGGTAAGGTGGAGGCCGCCAGGAGCACTGGGCATTGAAATTTTGCTTCCTCTTTAATGTGGAAGCTTCTAGTTATGGTCAGGAAGGACAACCATGGTTTCCTGTCTTCCATATATTTCTCATAGCTCTCTGGCACACATGTCATTAGTAACAAGGCAGTTATGAGACCCTGCCATTCTGATGGAGACTTCTCATCCTGCCAGTTCATTGTCTCCTCCTGGAACATCCCAGCCATCTCCACCAAACCCAAGAACTACAAGCCTACTGCCCTACATGACCCTTCACCTGCCCATGAACTAAGCATATCCCTCTACATCTTCAACCTGAAAGGCCAGACTGGATGTTTTCAAAGAAACTTTCAGTGAAAAACTAACCACCTGAGCCCTGACCCTCCAGTCTCCTCTTTACCTTGATGATCAACTCACAACTCTGTGAGAAAATGGCAGACAACATCTGAAAGAGGTGACAACTGAGAGTTCAGGGCTAACACTGGTACACATGGGTGCCACCCCAAGATGAGAGGTTGATGGGACATGGAGCTTCCCAAGCAAAAGCAGAGTAAGTGGCATGTGCTGAATTAGCTGTCCCTGAGTCACCCTACATTACCTTTGGGTACCTCCTGGATGATAGCCAAGGGATTTGTGACTGAGACCTGAGCCAATGTCAAAAACAATGGAAAAGGGACTCATTCCTGGTTTGGTTGAGGCTGCAGTCTCGTGAACTGGGAATACAGCAGGAGAACATGATTCCTTCTTGGGTGTCTCCTGCCAAGAGAGCTGGGTAGGGGCTGCCTTTTGAATCTGGGTGCCTGGTTACCATAGTTCCAAGTTCTGTTGGGGCCTCTCACCAAGGAAGTGAGGTCACCTTCTTTGGTCCCTTTACCTGGGTCGCTCAAGTATAAGAACGCCACAAAAGTCCCTCTGCATGTCTGTCTGTGTATCCTCCTCACCTAGATCACCTTGTTAACTGGACACAGTTCTGGCAACATGTCCCTCCCCACAGCTACCTGGGAAGTCCTGTGTGCAGCTCAGTCCCCAGCTATGAGGAGACCCAGCCTGGTTCAGACCCAGCTACTCCTTCTTTTCAGTTTTGTGACCCCAGACTAGTCACCAAGTCCTCCCCAGGCTCCTCACTGACACAGTTGGAATCATTCTAGCATCTGGCTCCCAGTGGCAAAATCAAGCCTACGTTGGGAGAACACTGCAAACCCCACAGTCTTATTTCCCATGCATGTAGATAATACAGACAGACATGGAATAAATAGATGGATGTAGCATCCAATAAAATTTACAACAGGGTTGGGGAGGGCTGTGTGAGTTTAGGAAACTCATTTTCACTCCTGGATTGCTGTCTCAGTCTATACCATGATGAGGTTAAAATGAGATGAAATCCATCCATTTTTTGTGTGTGTGCCAGAATCCTTCCAGAGCCTTCCAATTGTATTTAGAGTCAGATACAAGTGCCTCCTCTCAACCCCTGTGGTGGGCTGCCTGTGCCCTGAGTCGCTGCCATCTCTGCTTCCAGGTACAAGCAGCCTCAGATAATACCCCTTGGACTGAGTCCTGGCCTAGTGAGTTGCTGCTAAACAAAATAAAATGGCTAAATATCAGGTCACCCCTACTAAGACTTACACTAAATGCTTTTCTGTGTTCACTATTCTCCCCTGTGAGTGAACTCTCCCTCTGTTGGTCTATCTCCCATTTAATATGAATCCTGCAGATCAACACAATAGGACTGGGAGGCAGTTCCTCCCTCAGTTAATCCTCAATTGAGGCTCTGCCCCCAGCAGCTGCATTCCTAGTCTCTTCTCTGGCCAAACTCCATCGCCTCCCACTCTTCCCCTACCGAGCTTCTCCCAGGCTCCATCTTCCCACACTGTGGCAAGGGTTGTCTCCCTCTTGTCATTCTGGTCACAATGTGTCACATCTATGTGTAATTCCAGACTCCTCTACCTGGTGGTCTCATAGCCCTCTTTGCAGCACCTGGCTTAGCTTTCTCTGTAGCTTTCTTGGGATATTGGGGCAATGTGAATTTGCTTTGCTTTTGGGAACATGTCATTCTGGAAACCAGAGGCAGACAGTTGGGATTGAATCATGTCTCACATGAAGACACATTCAAGTCTTCATCTGTTTTCCTGGAGTAGTGAACCCATTTGGAAATAGGGCTTTTGAAGGTATTGTCCCTATTTAAGGTGTGAACTCATTTATGAATAGGATCTTTGAAGATTACATTTAGAATATGCAAATTAGTCATGGTGAGATTTAATCCATATTGCTGGATCCTTAAAAGAAGAAAAAAGCCAGTCAAAGTCAATAGAAGACAGAATTCAGTGGAAAGTTAAAGAGCATACACAGGGAGGGAGATGTAACTATGTGATAGCAGAGATACAAGCCAAGGTTTGTAGCTATTCAAACCTTAAACTCTATAGATAACAGAGAGAAAACATGGCCATTAAAGACCTTGATTTTGGTTTTCTAACTTCCAAAAGTTGAGGTGATAAATTCTGGTTGTAAGACAGCAGGTGGAGTTTGTCATAACAGCCCTGGAAAATGGGGATGTTTATCATTTAAAGCAATTTGGGTACTTAAAATTAAAAATGAAATCTAAATAAATGGTAATCCAAGCCAGTGATGGAATAAAACTAATATTGTAATTCTTGAAAAGTGAGAAAAATAAATAAACACTTCACAAAAAATAGGAACTAAGGAAAAAATTGTGAAGATCTTCTTACTTGTACAGTGAAAGAATTTTCTATTCATTAAGATCAATCCTCTCATAACTCTGTTGACTGAGTGTCATTATTTTTAAAACTACAGGTTGAATGATCCACTTTCAGAAATTGAAGTCTTGCTGCTAGGTACAGCTATTTCATTATTTCCTTCTTACATATGTTATTTCTCAAACATTTTTAAGAAATTAATGTCATATGTATGACATTATGAAAATCTGGTCCTTCAATTATTGGCCTAAATATCAATCCATGCCAATATTTAATTTTATTTTAATTTATGTTACACCTGTATGTGTAACCTAAAGCCTTGTGTAAATATTTCCTTGCATTGGATTGTAGAGTTTGCTCACCCTAAAATTTTGTTTTTCACCTTGAATACATTTTTACCTAATTAATTCATGACAACTTTGATAGAGATATATACTCATGATCCAGTTAAATATGAAATTTTCATATCACAAATTAAATGAGAAAGAAACCAACTTATATAAAGTAATAAGTGCATAAGAAATGCTAGTTTAAAGAAAGAAATTTTGTCACTCAATGCAATAAATATCTAAAAATGAGGAAAATCACAAAATTTATTATTTAGGAATAATTAAAGATAGCTTCAATAAAGGAAAAATAAATAAATGTATTTTGAGACTTCTCAGGCAAGGAAACTCTTTCCAGTGGAGAAATTTACTGAGTGATGGCTAACGTGAGAAAATTTCTGTGATAATTGAGTCAAGAAACTGAGTTATACATGGAGTTCATTCTTATTAACCAGCTTCCTTGATAAAATGTATTGATTCCAGAGGTTCATTCACAGTGGGTTAAAACAAATCCTATTGTTTTCATTCAGCAAAGGAGCCTTCAGTTAGGTCTTTTAATGGCTTTGGATCCTGGGATCACACAAATTGCATAATTCTGTTTCCTTCTGTTGGTTAGAAATTTTGATGAAAAGTGATGGTCAGATTTTATATCTTTTAGGAAAGTGTTTAAATGTATGGATTTCTTTTCTTTATAACTTTCTCTTGATTTTCCCTTAAGAGGATTTGACAGGATGACCTCACAGTGGAAACGTAAATTTTAGATATTCAGGTGTACACTACCATCTTGGTTTCAAGTGGCATTTTCAAGGGATTCCATTATGCTTTTTTCAAGACCTTTCAGTCTGCTTCTGACACATGAACTGCCATGCCAGTGATCGTGCAGAAGCTTTCAAGGCTCTATGAGCAGTAAATCTGACAACAGCAATGATTACAACCAAGCAACATAACTCATGGTTGTGGGCGATCCCTTGCCCCATCAAGCTCAAATTATTTGGAAGATTCTTTTTTTTTTAAGATTTATTTTTTATTTAGTCCTCTCCCCTTCCCCCCCCCACCCCAAGTTGTCTGCTCTCTGTGTCTATTTGCTGTGTGTTCTTCTGTGACCACTTCTATCCTTATCAGTGGCACTGGAAATCTGCATTTCTTTTTGTTGCGTCATTTTGTTGTGTCAGCTCTCCGTGTGTGCAGCACCATTCCTGGACAGGCTACACTTTCTTTCATGCTGGGTGGCTTTCCTTATGGGGTGCACTCCTTGCATGTGGGGGTCTGCAACACGGGGGACACCCCTGCATGCCACGGCACTCCTTGCATGCATCAGTGCTGCACATGGGCCAGTTCCACACTGGTCAAGGAGGCCCAGGGTTTGAACTGCAGACCTCCCATGTGGTAGGCAGATGCCCTATCCATTGGGCCAAGTCCGCTTCCCTATTTGGAAGATTCTATGTGCTATTTTCACAAAATGGGCAAAAAATTAGCATTCTCTTTAGACAATTATATAGGGAACATAACTAAAAAGAGATGTTACCTAGCATTCTTGCTATGCCTCATTTTGTTCATAAATGAATTAAATTATATGTACAGAAGATGTTCAAAGTAGAGACTTGTTTTTGATTGGGTAATATTGACAGCATAATTTGCTAATATTGGAGGACAAAGGAGTCAAATATCTTGAGATCAGCGCTTAAAATTCATACTCAAAGAATGGAAAGTCTTAATAAGCAAACACTTTGCTTCATAAAAATGTCTGTTTGCTCAGATGAACCTAATGTATGTACAGATATACTGAGTCAAGAGAATTTCCTGAAGGAAACAATGAAGTTATTTACTTGTTTGCAGTCTTAACTTCCTGACTAAGATTTGCAGGAGCACATAGTTCCGTTTATGCAGAAGACTCAGTTTTCAGTGTAGCCAGACTGAACTGAAATATAGATATTCTAAGCCAATATAGAAGAAACCAAAGAAATTCTGCAGTGATGTAAATAAATTTTCCCTCTAAAATTGCACATGTCACACCATCAGAGACCAAGTTATAGCTGGAGTTTTGATATTTCAAACCAGGACCATCTAATTTCATGTACTTATCGATGGAGAGTTTATGGTGTTAGTGGCATTATCTAGAACACCTGTCAAATTCTAAACTAAAATATGTAGGACTTTTCCCACTTATCATGACTTTTGTAATGTTTGAACTGAAGGTGATTTAAGATAAAAAAGTTCAAAGAGGGAAGTGGACTTGGCCCGGTGGATAGGGCATCCATCTACCACATGGGAAGTCTGTGGTTCAAACCCTGGGCCTCCTTGACCCGTGTGGAGCTGGCCCACACACAGTGCTAATGCACACAAGGAGTGCCGTGCCATGCAGGGGTGTCCCCGCATAGGGAAGCCCCATGCACAAGGAGTGCACCCCATAAGGAGAGCTGCCCAGTGTGAAAGAAAGTTCAGCCTGCCCAGGAATGGTGCCACACATACAGAGAGCTGACACACAAGATGATGCAACAAGAACAAAAAAGAAAACACAGATTCCTGTGCCACTGACAACAATAGAAGTGGACAAAGAAGAACATGCAGCAAATGGACACAGAGACCAGACCACGGTGGGCGGGAGGGGAGGGGTTGGGGAGGAAAGGGAAGAGAAATAAATTTTAAAAATAAAAAAAAAATTAAATAAAAAAAAAGTTCCAAGATTTTTTTGGCTAAACTATTGATCAGTAAATTGACACTCAGTTTTTCTCCTTCTTGAATAATATATCTAAAAATTTCTTTTGCTGATTGGGCAATGGATGATCCACATAGAGCTTGGATTTTCTCAGGGATAATATGCAACCAGGCATCAATTTACTAAGAAACAAATTCAGAAGTCCTGTTTGTAAATAATGGCATATAGGCTTTTTATGCAGTACTCTGCCCATTGGGGGAAGCCTAGTATGTTTATAGACAAAATACCTGTGATGGTTAGGCTACTATGTCAACTTGGCCAGGTAATGGTGCCCACTTGTTTAGTCAAGCAAGCACTGGTCTAATTGAAATACAAGAACATTATGGACTTTAATCACCAGTGACTTTACTGCATAGACAGCTGATTATATTTACATCAATCTGGGAGATTGCCATCAGCAATGAGTGATGCTTAATCCAATCAGTTGAATGCATTAAAAGGGAAGTGATTCCAGGATTCAGGGAGCATTTTCCATCTCATCTTTGGACAGCCAACATCTCCCAGAAACTCATCAAGGACCTTCACTGGACATCCACTGGATCTCCTGGTTGCAACTTGCCCATGGAACCTAGACGTGTGTATCTCCATGGTCACATGAGAAACTATGATAAAAGTTCTTACTGTTGACAGATATCTCATGTTGATTCTGTTTCCCTAGAAAATCCTGACTAATACACGGAGATATGAAGCTTGACTTCACAAACATTATTACAACTCATAAACACTCAAAAATTAAAGCCCATCTCCCTGCCCCTTTAGTTATCTTCACTGAGCATGATCCAGAGACTCCTTCCTAAAAAAGAACTATTTTTATTCTAAACCTTATAAAGAAATATGCATTGACTTTTTCTATTATGCTTGGTAATCTCTTTCTGGAGGACACTGGGATACTTATACCTCTCACAATTCTCAGCAGATCCAGGAATGGCAGACTCTAAAGAAGCTGAAGATCCTTCAATGCCTTGTTTTCCAAAGATATTTTAAATAATCTCTTATGATTAATTAGATTAACATCATTTTGCTTTGACACATAACACAGACTAGGGGTTTTGTAAATTTTGAGAAAGCACAAACTCACAAAAATTGGTTTTAGCATTAGTGTTTGCTCAATGGTGTGTTAGAGTCCTTGTACAATGATAATAGGAGCAATAACCTTTAGAGAACAAGATAAAGTGTCATTGAGATACATAAATTATGAAATGAAATTAATATATCTATAATGTATGTACAACTGTGAAATTAAACAGAAACAATATTCTCATCTCACATGAATTGAAATAAAATGTCTGATAGCCACAAAACCATCCAAGTTAATGGCAGAGGTTATGCAATATAATTGAAAAGTGACAACATGGAATATAAAGCAAAAAGAATGCACTGGCATAGTGTGAGCTCTGAATCTAAAGCTTAAGGTAATTGTTGATGCTTTGTTTCCTCTGACAGAGTACTGAGGAATGAAGATAAATTTCTTTAAAAAATCCTGAGACCATCTTGAAAATAGTCACCAAGAAATGATTGAAAGACTTGCGGATAATTGCAGGAGAAAAATACACAAAATCCTACATCCCAGGGTTAATATTTCAAAGGCAGATGAGCACAATGAGACAAGGAGGCATGAAAAGGCAAATGTTCTACCTCAAAAACAGTATTGGGAGAAGCAGCAAGGTGGCAGCAGAGTAAGGTGCTCCTAGAGTCAGTTCCTGCTACAGGGAAGTTAGCAAACACCCAGAGCTCTCTGGAGCTAGCTGAAGCACCTGTTTGGGGCTCCAGGAGGCCAGAAGAGTAGCCTGCAACATCTTTGAAGGAATAGAAGGAGGAGACTGTCCATCTGCAGAAAAGACTTGTAAGCAGAGCACTCCACGCCCCCGAGGCCGGTGCCCATCCTCCGCTGGAGGCACAAGCCACCTCAGGAGCTGTTCTGCAGCTGGAATCAAAAGCTCCACTTCCCAAAAATGGGGGAGGGAGAAATGGTTGGGCACCAATTTCAGCTTCTGATGTGTAAATTCAGCAGGCTACAGTATAATCCTGAGAACAGCTATGGTTTGAGCTTGTCCAAGTCAGAAAGAGGCCAGGAGCTGCCATCTTAACTCCACACTTGGCACAAGGGGAAGTGGGTTGGACTGAGAATCCCAGTGTTGGTGGGGACTGGCTTCTTTCCATCCAGGTCAAATTGCAGCTCTAGCCTAGGCACCAATGTCACCTCCAACAGGGAGGAAGCTGCAGGGACCTGCGCCAGCCTCTCTGGGAAATTACCAGCTAAGCTTCAGAGGCCAGTGATTATCCTATTCTGGTGGCATGAGCCAGCTCAGGAGCTATTCTGTGGCTGGAATTGGAAGCTCCATTTCCCAAAAACAGGGAAGGAGGAGATGGTTGGCTGCCAATTTCAGCTACTGATTGGTAGACTTGACTGGCTAAGAGATAACCCTGGGATGTGAACCAGCCCAAGTCAGAAAGAGGGTGTGAACCAGCCCAAGTCAGAAAGAGGCCAGTAGCCACCATTTTGACTCTGCCTGAGACTGAGGGGAAGCCAGGCTGACTGACACGCTCAGTGTTGACAGCAACCAGTTTCTTTCATGCAGATCAGCCTGCAGCCTGCCTAGGCTTCAGCCCATCCTCTGGCAGAAAGGAGGCTGAGGAGCCCTGCACCAGCCTCTACAGGGAACTTTGGTTGGCATAGACTGAAAATCAGAAATCTACCAGGGCAACTGCGGTCATCTTGGACCTGCACTGCATAGACTGCTACCCACACCTGCAGCTCCATCCTGGCCCCAGGCAGGGGGGAAAGGGATGTGAAGCTTCATCTCTCTCTCCAGGCAACTACAGTCTATGTCTGCATGACTTGGATTATTCCACACAGCTGGACTCTGTCCCTACCCCTTGCAAAGGAGAAAGTTGGAAAAAGCTTCATTGGTCCCTTGTGCAATGAGGGCAGCTTGAGCCTCCACAGCTTATGGCACCAACCACATGCTTGGCTCCTACTACACAATCAGCAAGGGAGAAAAGATAGGAAGCCCTAAACTAAAGGAAAAAAACCGCACCCAGAAAAAATGCTCTAGTAAGCCAGATGTGAAGACACCAACAAAAAATTGCAGTCCACGCTGTAAAAGAGGAAGCTCTGGCCCAGTTAAAGGAACAAGTTATCTCCAGATGACATAAAGGAGTTGAGACAACTAATTATAGATGTTCAAACAAATCTCCTTAATAAATTCAATGAGATGGCAAAAGAGATTAAGGATATTAAGAAGACATTGGATAAGCAGAAAGAAGAATTTGAAAGCATACATAGAAAAATAACAGATCTTATGGTAATGAATGATGCAATCAATGAAATTAAAAAAATACACATTGGAATCATATAATAGCAGATTTAAGGAGGCAGAAGAAAAGATTGGTGAGCTTGAAGAAATGGCCTCTGAAAGTGAACATACAAAAGAACAGATAAAAGAAAAGAATGGAAAAACTTGAACAAGGTCTCAGGGAACTAAATGACAGTAAAAGCTGTACATACATGACATGAGTGTCCCAAAAGGAGAAGAGAAGGGAAAAGGGGCAGAAGGAATATTTGAAGAAATAATGGTAGAAAATTTCCCAATACTGTTGAAGACATAGATATCTATGTCCAAGAAGCACAACATACTCCCATCCAAAAAAATCCAAATAGACCAACTCCAAGACACAGACTCATCAATGTCAAAGGCCAATACAAAGAGGGAATTCTGAGAACAGCATGAGAAAAACAATGCATAACATATAAGGGATATCCAATAAGATTAAGTGCTGATTTCTTACCAGAAACCAAGGAGGCAAGAAGACAGTGGTCTGATATATTTAAGATACTACAAGAGAAAAACTTCCAGCAAAGAATCTTATATCCAGCAAGACTGTCTTTCAAAAATGAGGGCAAAATTAGAATATTCACAGATAAACAGAAACTGAGAGAATTTCTAAGCAAGAGACCAGATTTTCAGAAATACTAAAGGGTGTGCTAGAGCCTGAAAAGAAAGGACAGCAGAGAGAGACCTGGAAGAGAGTCTAGAAATCAAGATTATATCAATAAAAGTAACTAAAAGTGTCAAAAGAGTGGTGAAAATTAAATATGACAGATAAAACTCAAATAGTCAGGAGTAAACTTAACCGATGTTGTAAAGCTCTTGTATTCAGAAAACTGCAACTCACTGTTAAAACAAATTGAAAAAGCCCTAAATAACTGGAAGAACATTCCATGCTCATGGATTGGAAGACTAAATATCATTAAGATGTCAATTCTATTCAAATTGATATACAGATTTAATGCAATCCTGATAAAAAAAAAACACCAGCATTAAAGAAAAAATAAAAAAAACATGATTATTAAATTTATTTGGAAGGATAAAGAGTCCTGAATAGCCAGAAACATCATAAAAAGAAAAAGTGAAACCTCATCTCCAGACCTTAAATCATAATACCTACCTATGGTGGTAAAAACAACATGGTACTGGTCTAAAGACAGACACAATAGAAAAAAAAATTATGGTTCAGAAACAGAACCTCACAGGTCTGGTCAAGTGATTTTTTCACTAGCCTGTCAAACTCACACAGCTCTGGCAGAACAATCCATTCACAAATAGTGCTGAAAGACTTGGACATCCATAGCTGAAAGAAGAAAAGCGGACCTCTATCTCACACCATATCCAAAAACTAACTCAAAATGGATCAAAAAACTAAAAATAAAAGCAAGAAGCATAAAACATCTAGAAGAAATTATTGGAAAATATCTTCAAGACCTGGTGGTAAGTGGTGGATCTTAAAAGAGATAAGAGAAGGACTGAGTGGACTACTGATATTTAATGTATGTAGAAGTTTTAATTAGCTTTACTGTAAAATTGTGGAAATGTATAGAGTGGATGGTAACATAGAGTAAGAGCTAGTTTATAAATGGGGATGTGACTGAAAATTGTAGTCTAGTTATGTAAATGCCAATTGACAGACTACTTGAGAATAGTCTAGGAACTGGATAGCACAGTAAACTAAGAGGTGGGTGAGAATTGTGGTTGATGGTACAGGTGAAAGAGAGTCCTTTGTTAGCTAGAACAAATGTATATCACTACTGCAGGGTGTTGGGAATGTGGAGAAGCATGGGAAAAATACAGCTGGAGTGACCTATGGACTGTGGTTAGTAGAATAATATAATAGTCTTTCCTCTATGCAAAAGATGCACTGTGTTGATACTGAGACAGTATGGAAAATGTGAGCCAAATGTACACTATGGACATGGCAATAATCATATGATATTATTTTGTCCATAGCAAATGACACACCACATTGTGGTGTGTTGATGGAGGGGTGTTGTTTGGGAATTTTGCACATGTGCATGATTGTTTTGTAAGTTTACAACTTGTGTCATGAAAAATATATATTTAAAAAATAATAATAGGGTGGGTTGGGAGAAAAACACACCAAATGTAAGATAAAAGCTATGCTTAGTAGTAAGATTTTGACAGTGTTCTTTCATAGCTTGTAACAAACTTCTCATGACAATGCAAGGTGTTGGTGGAGGGTTGAAGTATGGGACCCCTGAATGATGTTAGGCATGCTTGCTTTGTAAGTTCACAACTTTTACTATACACTTAATTGTTTATGTATGTTCATATGTAAATGATATAAAGATAATAGTAATCGGATTGGTTAGGGAAAAAAATACTTTGTTTAGTAGTAATATTTTGACAATGCCCTTTAATCATTAGTTAGAAAGGTTTAAAAACAATGCAAGTTGTTGATGGTAGGGTGAGATGTTATATATGTTTATTTGATGTTATATATGTTTGTTTTGTAAGTTCACAACTATTATACATTTATTGTTTATGTATGTATCTATATGAGTGATACATTTCAATAAATTAAAAAATAAAAAACAAAAACACACATTAAAAGCATACAACAGTTGACTTAAAATGATGGAAGAAAGAATACAGATCAACTGAAATTGAAGGAAAATAGATAGAGAATAGAATGGAAAAAACTGAGCAAGGGTTCAGGGAGTAGAATCATAACATAAGCAAAAACAAATAATTTTCAAGGAAGTTCCAGAAGGAGAAGAAAAGGGACAAGAGCAGTTGGAGTATTTGAGGAAATAATGGCTGAAAATTTCCCAACTCTCATTAAAGAAATGTTCAAGAAGCACAGTGTATCCCAAAAGAATAGACCTCCTCCAAGACATGCAGTACTTAAACTTCGAAGATAAAGAGAAAAATCTAAGAGTAACAAGGCAGAAGAGAAACATCACACATAATTGATGTCCAGTAAATGCTTAGTGCATATTTCTCATCAGGAGTCATGGAGAAGAGAAGGCAGTGGAATGATATTATGAGGATACTCAAAGAGAAACATTGACAATCAGGAATTCATTTTATGGAAAAATTGTACTTTAAATATGAAGGTGATTTTAAAATATTCACAAACAAACAGAAATTAAGAGAGTTCATAAAAAAGAATCTGCCTTTGCAGGAATTATTGAAGTGAGTTTTAGAGAATGAAAGAAAAGACAGGGAAAGAGTATTGCAGAAGAGTATAGAAGGCTGAAAAAAGATAACCACAAGTGGAGAAACTTGGACTCAGAGAAGATATGACATAATAAAATCAAAGAATAAAATCATGGAAGTAAATAATGAATATACTGTAATGTCATTCAATGTGAATGGATTAATTTTCCCAATCAAAATAAAAAGCATCCTTAACATGATAAAGCTTATATATGAAAAGCCCACAGGTAACATAATGCTCAATGTGAAAGGCTAAAAATTTCCCTCTAAGATGTGAAATAAGACACAGAGCCCACTGTCATTTCTCTTACATTACACTGTATTAGAATTACTTTTTTGAACACTTACACAAGAAAAAGAAATAAAAGTCATCCAAATTGGTAAAGAAGAGGAAAATTTTCACCATTTGCAGATAACATGGTCCTCTACATAGAAAGCCCTGAAAAATTAACAATAAATCTTCTAGAGTTGATAAATGGGTTCAGAAAATTGTCAGGATATAAGATCAACAGACAAAAATGTGAAGCTTTTCTGTACATGCAAAATAAGCAATCTGAGGAGTAAATCAAGAAAAAAATTAAATTTAACAATAGTAACAGAAGAATCAAATTGTCAGGGATTAATTTTACTAATGACATAAAGGAGTTGTACAAAAAGAACCTCACAAAAATTTTAAAAGAAATCAAAGATCTAAATAAATGGAAGACTGCTTCATGTTCATGCATTGGAAGATGAAACACCATTAAGATATCTGTTCCACACAAATTGTTTTTACAGATATAATGCAATCCCATGAAAATTGCAACAGAACTTTTCATGGAATTCTTAAAGCTAATTATGAAATTTGGATGGGCAAGGGAATCTGAAGGGCCAAATATATATTGAAATAAAAAGCCAAACAAAATTGGAGGAATCACACTCCCTAAATTTAAACCTTACTACAAAGCTACAGTGGTCAAATCTGCAGGGTTAGATCTCTGACAAAGGAAACCAAATTGAAAGTTCTGATATAGTTCTCACTTAGAAAATGAACTGATACTTGACCAGCCTACCAAGTTCACTGAACTGGGACAGAATGGCCTCATCAACAAATGGCGTGGGGAAAACTGGATACGCATATCCAAAACAAAAAATGACACACTGTCTTATGTAGTAAGCAAAAGCTAACTCAAGATGGGTCAAAGACCTAAATGTAAAAACAAGATCACAAGACTACTAGAAGGTAATATAGGAAACCACTATAATCATTTCCACTAGTAGTTGGAAATGATTTAATAAGTTTTACACCCAAATGAGTAACAAAAGAAAAAATAAATAAATGGAACCTCCAAAAAATTAAAACTTTTGTGCTTAAAAGGAGTTTGTCGAGGAAGTGAAAAAGTAGCCTTCCCAATTGGAGAAAATATATGGGATCCATTTAGCCATTAAGGTCCCAATATAAAGGATATATATTTAAAATCCTACATCTAAAAATTAAAAAGACAAACAAACCATTTAAAGAATGGACAAGAGATTTGAATAGACACAATACCAAAGAGAAAATACACATGTATACGTTGGACTCAGTGGTGGTTTCCTTAACTATACCTCTTCTGCTCCTTCTGTTTGAACAGATAATACTAGAGTTGATAGATGTTTGTCCAAGGGACTTAAATCTCTGGGTTATCCACATACAAGTTGAACCCGGAATCTCAACAGGTTTGCAAGACCTACTCTCCAGTATATTGGATTTACTCAGGACAAATAACAAAGAGATGATGATTCAAATGACCATCTCAAGAAACAGAGAAAGTCTGCAGCTGCAAGCAAGACAGTCCCATCCATCTGTCCCTGGGATCTAAGGCCCCTCTCAGTTAGAGTCGGAGTGGGCATCATCATACCAGAATCATCAGGATTGTGGGATGAACAATGGACTAAAATAGAATTCCTGTTATCCTTCAATAAACTTATTGTGATCCCAGCAATGGAAGAATTCTTATCACTGATACAGTGGCTGTGGCCATTGTAGGTTCTAAGGGGGGAGTGAAGGAAAAAGAAGTGTAATTTTGGGACATTTTTAAGGCTGAGGAATTGTCCTGAATGACTTTGCAATAACAGATACAGGTCATTGTGTATCTTGTAACTACTTATAAAAATGTGCAGGAGAGTGTAAACTACAATATAATCTATAGTCCTCACTTAGTGGCAATGCTGCAAGATCTGTTCTTCAATTGTGGCAAACATACCATACTAATGAAAGATGCTGATATGAGAAAATGTGGAAGGGCTAGGGAGCAGGGCACATGGGAATCCCCTGTATTTTATGGGTAATATTTTTGTAATCTCTTTCTTTTAAAAAATAAAATATATTTAAAAATCCACAGGAAAAATGCTTAACATTACTAGATATTCAAGACATGCAAATCCAAAATACAATGTAGTTTCATTTTACATCTATTAGACTGGCAGCTATTAAAAACTGAGAACTACAGTGTTGGAGAGGTTGAAGAGGAATGGGAATACACACACACTGTTAGTGTGAATGTAGAATGGTGCCACAATTGTGGATGAGAATTGGCAATTCCTCCCAGAAGTTAACTATAGAATAATGATATGATCCAGCAATCCTACTCCTGGGTATATATATGGAATTTCTGAATGCAGAAACATGAACAGATATGCACATTCCAATGTTCATTGCAAAAATATTCAGTATTGCCAAAATCTGGAAGCAGCATAAATGTCCGACAGATGAATGGATAAGCAAAATATGGTATATACATTCAGTGGAATATTACTCAGTTGCAAGATGGAATGAAATATGGACACTTGTGACAACATGGATCAATCTTGAAGGCCTGTATTGAGTGAAGTAAGCCAGTCACTGAAGGACATATATTGCATGATGTCATTGATATGACCTAAGCCTACTGAACAGACTTACAGAGGTAGAGTCTGGAAGATAGGTTATCAGGAGAAAGAAAGTTGGCGGAGTGTGTTCAGATGATTCTCAATATGGGTAAAAACCATGGTAAGATGTAAGGGGGTGTTTTGTCAGTGGAAGTGAGTGATTGTGGTGCAGGAATGTGAGTGAGGTTGATATTTCAGGGATATGAAGGTGAGCAGGGTATGGGAGTATTGGGATGAATTATTCATGAAACGGATGGGAAGGTTGGAAGAAGGAACACATGAGCTCTGTTGATTTATAGATCCGTGGGTGAAACTACAATGGTAGGAATATTTTATATTTTGAAAAAATATGGCATAGAATGGCCGCTATTGCAGGGCATCAGTTGAGGGTGTGTTTGTGTGAAAGGGTGCACCTGGGGCAAGATTCTATGATTTATGAGTGTGCTCAACTTGGATTGTTATCTCAATGGGTGAAGAACCATGCAATAAACTAGAATATATTAAACTTCCATCCTAGGTAGTACTGTTATAGATTCAAATAGAGGAGCAAGAACCTCTTGAGAACTTAAGGGGCACCTAATAATAGAAAACAGACCTGCATGTCAAGCCCTCAATATGAATTCATGTAACTATGAACCTAATTCTTCAAAAATTGAAAAAATAATAGTTGCTATAGGTTCTGAGGAGAATGGGGAGAAGAATGGGTGGAATATAGGGCATTTTGGTGGCAATGGAATTGATCTATATGATCTTGCCAAGATAGATACAGGCCATTATACATATTGTCAGAATCTATAAAAGGAAAAAAGGAAAATAAAACCATAATGTAAGCCAATGACCATTGTTAGCAACAATACTTCATCTGTTCATCTGTTCATCAAATGTAATAATTTGAAATTTATTCATGCAAGATATTATTGGTATGGGAGGTTGTGGGGTGGCAGGGTGGTATATAGGAATCCCCTACATTTCTATGTGACTTTCTGTAGCCAAAAATTTTCGGAAGTTAAGTGAAATAAATAAGACCCTGGGAGAACATGCAGAAGAAATTGTCAATATATGAAAAGAAAACAGACCAACAGTGATGATAAGTACAGGCAAAAAAAAAAATATGTATGTATGTATGTAAGTATGTACGTATTTATGTTTTTGGCTTGCTTTGTTTTGGGGGAGATTATGTATTGCAGAAGGGTTGCAACTCTGGCAGGGGAGGATCATTGGTGTGGGACATCAGTATTGTGGGGATGTATGGGGATAAGTGCACAAGGTGTGTACCCTATGAATGTGAATGTGTTCATGAAGGCATGTGGTGTTGTCTCAGTGGGTGAATACCTACAGAATAACTGATGGAATATTAAATTTCCATCCTTTAGAGTTCTAATACATTCTCTCATAGAGTGGAAAGAATCTCTTGAGTACATGGGCAGTATCAAGTGAAGGACGAAAGAACAACAACCCAGGCCCTTGATTTTGATGATTGTATTTATGAAGTTTGCTCTTGGCAGTTGAAACTAAACCTAGGAATATATATTGCCTAAAAGTTACCTCCTGAAGACCTCTTTGTTGCTCAAATTTGGCATCTTTCTGTCAAACTCAGCAAATAAATTTGCTATGTTCCCCTGGGTGTGTAATATGACTCCCAAGAATGAGACACCCTGGCATTGAGGGACTATTACCAAGCATCAAATAATGATGTATTTGGAAAAAGATCTTGACCAAATGGGGAAATATTAAATAAAAATGAATTTCAAAGTCAAGAGACTCCAAAGTGAGTCAGGACTTCATTCAATGTTACCCTTATGCATGTCTCAGGAGGACCTCACTGACTACTACAGTAAACAGTGCATCAAACAGGTGCACCTGGGGACACTAGAGGATTCCAGGTACTTTTGGTGGGCAGACAACCCTAAGAAATTGGCATCCTTTCAGTGGGTCTTACCATGCAATATATGATATCTTGTGTCCCCAATGTATCAGACTGAGAATCATTTACAATTTTCCTACACATTGTTCTTCTGTCTCTTTTATTGGAACCTATATTTAGCATTACCTATTAAATATATGTTCCAAAGATTAAATCTTTTGAATTTTCATTTTCCAGTTAAGATTTGAAGCTCAGCATAGTTGCAATCAACACCTATTCTCCCATTCATCAGACTCACCTAAGAAAACTAAAAAATGAATGATGATGGGCAACAACCATCACAAGAACTGAGAGAATCTATTAATACATGTGCAAGGCAGACAGTTTCATTATCTGACCCATGAAGTCTAAGCCACCAGTTAATTGGAAACAGAGTGGGCCTCATTATCCCCAAATCCTCAAGACTGAGGAATGAACAAACACAAGGAAGTAATTCATCTAGGTCTAAAGTAGACTATTATTATTCTAGTAATGAAAGAACTTGTAACATTGATATAAGACAATGAAGAGGAAATGAGGGAATCGAGAGGGAATAATAGGAGTATTATGGGGCATTTTGGGGAAATTGAGGTTGTTCTGCATGTTAATGCAATGACAGATAGTCGATGATACATTTTTTCAAAACCTTTAAAATTGTGTGATGCAAGAGTAAACTATAATCTAAACTAAGACCATGCTTAGAAGGAATGCTTCACTATGTGTTCATTAATTGTAACAAATGTTATATATTAATAAAAGATATTGTCAATGGACAACAATGTGGGAGAGGGGGAGAGAGAGAGAAGAGTATGTGGGACTTCCCCGTATTTTTTATGGAACATTTATGTAATCTAAAACTCCTCTAAAAATAGAGAAAAATAGGTAAAGACTGATCCTTGTGAGTGTAGCTCAGTGTTTGAGCTCCTGCTTGCATGTATGAAGTCCCAGGTTCAATCCCTGGTATATCCTAAATATATATATATATATATATATAAACTTACACAATAGATTAAAAAAACACACAAAAAAAACATGAACAATCCAAATGCTGTCTACAAGAGACTTAATTCCAGGAATACAAAAGAATTGACACTGTAAGGTAGGAAAAAGATTCTCCACAGAAACAATAAACAAAAAATAGAGTGTTGCAATATGAAAGACAAAAAGCAAGAAATTAAAAATAATGTGGAAACAAAAAAGCAGCAGATTTGAATAGACAGAGGAAAGAATTAGTTACATGGAAGATAGGCTACCTAAAAACTTTCAGAAAGAAGAGATAGACCAAAAAAAATTTAAATTTCAGTGATGGATTGAAGACATAAAATTCACAAACATAGGCTTTATTTGAATCATAGAGGGAGAAGAAAATGGAAATGTGTCAGCAAGTTTACTTGATAAAAAATGGCAAAATTTCCCTTTTCTTTTGAGGGATGTGGACATACATATCTAGGAAGCACAGCCCACTGTACATAGAATAAATCCTAGAAGAACTACACTGAGATGCATACTTCTCAGACTGTCAAAAGCTCAAGACAAAGATAGAATCCAGAAAGCAGCAAAGAAAAAGAATTCCATAACATATAAGTGAAACTAAATTAGAGTAAATGCTCATTTCTCATCTGCAACCATGGAGGCAAGAAGACATAGCAAAGGTGCTGTTAGGAAAACACTGTCAGCTAACAATTTTATATCAAGGAATATTGTCCCTCAAAAAGGAGGGAGAGTTCAAAATATTCACAGATAAAAGGAGATCAAGAGAGTGTTTCAACAGTAGTAATACCCTTTAAGAATTACTAAAATGGGTTCTGCAGGTTGCAAGGAAAAAACAGAAAAGAGAGTGTGGTGGAGAGCATCAAAAGAAGATTATAGATAAGAGTAACTAAAAGGATAAAAAGCAAATTTTAAAAATCTGACATATATAAGCCTAAAGAAAAAAGCCTAAATAAGTACTGCCTTTACAGCAATAATATTGTATGTTAAAAGTTGGAACTCTCCAATCAAGAGATTCAGATTGGCAGAAATGGATAAGAAGATATGACACATCTATATGCTGCTTATAAGAAACTCATCTTAGATTCAGGGACACAAGTTGCAAATGAAAGGCTGGAAAATGATTTTACATGCAAACAATAATCCAAAATTGGCAGAAGTAGTTGTATGATTATCAGACAGCATAATATTTAAATGCTAAGCTGTTTTAACAGACAAAGAATGATACTGTATTTTAATAAAAGGGGCCCTCTTCAAAGGGGAAAGAACACGCATAAATATGATGCTGCTAAGTAGGAAGCCCAAAATACTTGTTGCAAATACTGAAAAAAATTTAATTGGGGAAATAGATATCTATACAATCATAGTGGGGGATTTGGTACACCATTATAATCATTTAACATAACATGTTGACAGAGGTGCAGTGAAGAAACAGAGATCTTGAATAATATGTTAGAGGAACTCGACCTAATGAACTTAAATAGAATATTACAGGAAAAACAGCTGGATATATATTTTTCTCAAGTGCTCATGTGTCATTCCCTAGGCTATATCATAGGACAAGTTTCAATTGATTCAGGATGATTTAAATGTTAAAAAGAAATTTCTCTGTCCACAGTGGAATAGAGGTGGAAATCAAAGGATAGAGAACTTGGGAAACGGACTTGGCCCAGTGGTTAGGGCATCCATCTACCACATGGGAGGTCTGCGGTTCAAACCCCGGGCCTCCTTGATCCGTGTGGAGCTGGCCCATGTGCAGTGCTGATGTGCGCAAGGAGTGCCGCACCACGCAGGGGTGTCTCCCGCATAGGGGAGCCTCACATGCAAGGAGTGCGCCCCGTAAGGAGAGCCGCCCAGTGCAAAAGAAAAGTGCAGCCTGCCCAGGAATGGCGCCACCCACACTTCCCGTGTCACTGATGACAAGTGCCACTGACGACAACAGGACAACAGAAGTGGACAAAGAAACAAGACGCAGCAAATAGACACAGAGAACAGACAACCGGGGGAGGGGGGGAATTAAATAAATAAATAAATCTTTAAAAAAAAAGGATAGAGAACTGGAATAGATGAAATACATGGAAGGTAAACAACACACTGCTAAAGAATCAATGGAGTAAAGTGAAAATTGTCAGAGATATCAGTAACTACCTCAAAGTGAATGAAAGTGAGAACACAACATAAGAAAATTTATGGAATGCAGTTAAATCAGTGCTGGGAGGAAACTCAATAGCCCTATATTTCTATTAAAAAGGAAGAAATCAGCAAGAAAGAAAAGATAAGAAATCCCTAAACTAAAGGGAGAAACTGCACCCAGAATAAATACATCTAGCAAGCCAGAAGTGGAAACACCAAAAAAAATTACAATCCATATCCCAAGAAACAGGAAGAGAGGGCCCAATTAAAAGAAAAAAGATAAGCGTGCAGATGACATAAAAGAGTTGAGACAACTAATATTAGATGTTCAAACAAATCTCCTTTATAAATTCAATGAGATGGCTGAAGAGATTAAGGAGATTAAGAAGACATTGGATGAACACAAAGAAGAATTTGAAAGCATACATAGAAAAATAGCAGAACTTATGAGAATAAAGGTGAAATAAAAGAAATTATAAATACACTGGAGGCATATAACAGCAGATTTGAGGTAGCAGAAGGAAGGATCTGCAAGCTTGAAGACATGGTCTCTAAAAGCAAACAAACAAAAGAACAGATGAAGAAAAGAATGGAAAAAATTGAACAGGGTCTCAAGAAATTAAGTGACAGAAAGAGACATGCAAACATATGTGCCATGGGTGTCCCAGAAAGGGAAGAGAAGGGAAAAAGGTCAGAAGGAATATTTGAAGAAATAATGGTAGAAAATTTCCCAACCCTATTAAAGGACATATATATCTGTGTCCAAAAAGCACAACATTCTCCTATTCAAATAAAATTCAAACAAACCAACTCTGAGTCACATACTAATCAGAACGTCAAATGCCAGAGACAGAGAATTCTGAGAGCAGAAAGAGAAAAGCAATGCATAACATATAAGGGATACCCAATAAGATTAATGGCGATTTCTTATCAGAAACCTTGGAGGCAAAAAGGCAGTGGTATGATATATTTAAGATACTGCAGAAGAAAAACTGCCAGCCAAGAATTTTATACCCAGGAAGATTATCTTTTAAAAATGAGGTTGATATTAGAATATTCACAGATAAACAGAAGCTGAGAGAGTGTATAACAAAAAGACCAGCTTTATGGGAAATACTAAAGGGAATGTTAATGCCTGAAAAGAAAAGACAGGAGAGAGATGCCTGGAAGAGAGTCTACAAATGACTACTGTATCAGTAACAGTAACTAAAAGTGTCAAATATAAAATGACAGATAAAACACAAAGATAAAAATGGATGAAATAAGAACTGCCTTTTTGGTAATAACATTATATGTTAATGGATTAAACTCCCCAATGAAAAGACACAGACTGGCAGAATGGATAAGAAAATATAAGCCATTTTAAGTTGTTTGTAAGAGACTCACCTTAGATCCAAAGATACCAATAAATTTAAAGTGAAAGGTGGAAAAAGGTTTTCCACACATGCAGTAACCAAAAAAAAAAAAGCTGGGGTAGCTATACTAATATCAGATGATATAGACTTTAAAAGAAAAACTGTTATTAGAGACAAGGAAGAACATTACATATTAAAAAAAGGGATGATACAACAGGAAGAAATAACAGTCATAAACATATATACATCTAACCAGGATACCCCATGATTCATGAGGCAAACACTGGCAGTAGTTAAAGGGGAAATATGCATCTCTACAATAATAGTTGGAGACTTCAATAGACCACTCTCAGCATTGAATAGAACATCTGAACAGAAGATCAATGAAGAAACAGAGAGCTTGAATAATATGATAAATAGACTAAACCTTATAGACATATACAGAATATTATACCCCAAAACAGCAGGATACACATTCTTTTCAAGTGATAATGGATCTTTCTTCAGGATAGATCATATGTTGGGTCATAAAACAGATCTCAATAAATTCCACAAAATTGAAAGTATACAAAGAACTTTCTCTGATCATAACTGAATAAAGTTGGAAATCAATAGCAGAAAACATAGGGAAAATTCACATAAGTATGGAGATTAAACAACACACTTTTAAATAACCAGTGGGTTAAAGAAGAAATTTCAAGAGAAATAAATAAATATCTCAATACAAATGACAATGAAAATGCAACATATCACCGACTATAGGATGTTGTGAAGGCAGTTTTGAGAACAAAATTTATAACCCTCAATGTTTTCATTAAAAAAGAAGAAAAAGCTAAAATCAATGACCTAACTACACAGCTGGAGGAACTAGAAAAAGAACACCAAGCTAATCTCAAAGCAACTAGAAGGAATGTAATAACAAAGATCAGAGCAGAAATAAATGAAATTGAGAACAAAAATACAATACAGAAAATTAACAAGAACAAAAGTTAGTTCTTCATGAAAATTAACAAAATTGACAAACCCTTAGATAGCCTGGCTAAGAAAAAAAGAGAGAAGATGCAAATTGTTGGAAACTGAGGCACAGTGATCTCACAAGGAGAGATTTGCTGTTTCCATAGCTAAGCTTGCAACCTAAGGAATGCAGTAATTAAGAGTTCCTGGCAAACAGGATAAAGCTGTGAAAGGCTGAAAGAAAAGATGAGCAGATAACATTTGTGTAGTAAATAGAACACTTAAACTTTGTACCTTGAGATAAAAGTTTTTTAATTCCTTAGACTATGAGTAATGTTGATGGTTAACTGCTTGTTGCTGCTTCTATCCACATGGACTGGGGTATATATAGAGTCCCTTGTGAACAATAAAGATGTCTGATGAGTCTCCACTCACAGACTCCCTGATCCTGATACCAGCTCTCTCATTCTATATTCTCTTTCTCTCTCTCTTTCTTTCTCTCTCTCTTTCTTTCTTTCTCTTTCTCTCTTTCTCTCTTTCTCTCTTTCTTTCTTTCTCTCTTTCTTTCTTTCTTTCTTTCTTTCTTTCTTTCTTTCTTTCTTTCTTTCTTTCTTTCTTTCTTTCTTTCTTTCACTCTCCCCCTTTCTCTCTCATTTCCAATACCCTTCTGGTCCAAATCTCCAACATCTGGCACCCAACATGGGGCCTGAAGAAGTCAGTGAGTCTTCCAAATCAGTATCAGGAACCATGGAAAAGACCTTGTCGAGGGTTGTATGTGATGGCCAAAGCAGTGTGACTTGAGTCTTCTTTTAGGTAAGTAACATTTTCTGTGAAGTCATCAGAGTAATGGGTAATTGAACTGGATTGTGGAAGAACATTTGCAAGTGTTAAAAACCTTGTTGAAAGCTAGTGGGGTGCCTATAAAAAGTTGTGAGTTAATAGAATTGTTTGTTTTAATATAAAAGCACTGTGGCTGGTTTCAGCCTCAGGGATGTAATTTCCAAGTTCAAAACAGTGGAAATGTGTAAAGAAAGCTTTACAAACAGCATATCAAAAAGTGGAATCCATTCCTTTATCTGTGTGGGCCTTGTGTCAGCAAATTGCTGCCACCTTAGATCCTTTACAATCAGAGGAAGATGATGGCATTATGGTACCAAAGGACCAATTGGAAAAGCTTTATTCATTTTAAATTTCCTTAATGTATATGATTCGATAATGCCTGCTGAATGGCATTATGCATTGAATAAGTATAAAGAAAAGGTATTGTGTGACTCAGCTGAATATCAGCCAATATATTGGAAAGATGTATTAACTAATATTTCATAAAAGGGAAAGATTAAAGTATGGGGGTGAGGATATGTTCTTGTCATTACAGAAGACAGGGAATAAATTTGGCTGCCAGCTCAATGGATTAAACTGCAGATAGAGAAGAAAGAGAATTTTGACTATGATTTCTCCACCTGATCATGTTAATGGCAACTTTGGGTCATGCAGGTGAAAACCATACTTATTGGGTATATATTCATAACCCACCTCTAGAACATACTCTAACATGGAGAGACCCATCATTTCCTGTATTTTTGAATAAAACACATGTGTTTTCTGGGCCTATAGATGACATACTACCCTTAAAACCTGATGAAGAAGGGAAGAAAATATATAATCTTACCCTTCCTTTTGATCATAGACCATTATGTATTGGAAAAAGTCCCTCTTGCATGCAAACAAAAAATCAGACTATGTTATCATGAAAAGTAATGGTACCAAATTATTAATTACTTTTTTTCCCTCATATAACTCTTTCATAACTAAAAAGCAAAATTATAATGGTCCACCCCAAAAACCTGAAAAGAAAGAGGGATGGCAGGAATGCCATATAGGAAGAAGATCTGTCATTTTTAATGATTCCTATGGAATAGCATGGGAAAGTGCTCCTATGGAGAACCCCAAAGAATATAATGGCAGATTTATATGGTATGGGCATAACAACAAGGGCCAACGAGTTAGTAATATGCAATATCTTTTTGTCAGAATCTCTATTCTTGGGTGAAGAAGTGGTATATACTAACAATTTTACTATTTGGAAATGTAAAGGAAAATGGCTACCAACACCATGGATTAATGACACCTATAATCTTAATATATATAAAAACTTATGGAAAGTATTTCTTGGAATTGCCCTTACTTATGAATGGATTGGTAATTAGTCAAACAGGTCAATATCTACAATTAAATCAAACCTATCAAATGAAAGCATGTGTCAGGGATCCTTTTGTATTCATTACTGGAAAAATAAATATAAATGATAATGCCTTGTTTTACAAAAATGGTGCCTTGTATACATGTCTGTCACAGAGTGTGTTGCAGGATGGAGACACTATCACAATGGCCAGAAGATGACAAGGTATATGGATTCCTGTCCAAATGAACTGAATATGGCAGTCATCACCTGAAAGTTAGCTATTGCTCCACATGGCACAAGAAATCCTGAAATGGACAAAAAGATCTGTTGGACTCCTAATAATTAGTATAATGGAACTAATTGGAATCATTACAGCTGCTGCAACTGCTGCTGTCACTTTGCATGAGACTGTTCAGACTCAACAATACGTGCATGATTGGCATAAAAATGCTAGTAATTTGTGGCATAGCCAAGAGCACATTGATGAACAGTTAAATAGTAGGGTTAATGATTTAGAATCAGCTGTTTTGCATATTGGAGATCAATTGTATAATTTAAATTTGTTAAGGGAAGTGAAATGTGATTGGAATGAAAGCAACTTTTGTATTACTCCTCTTGCCTATAATTCATCTGATATAGAATGGAAAAAATTAAGAATCATTTGTTAGGCCATAAAAGTAATATCTCTCTGGAAATAACTGAATTACAGAGGAAAATATTAGAAATGTCTCAAAATCAAATTCATGTAGCCAATGATAAGGATATTTTCTCAGCTATGATTTCACATATTACAAAATTTAAAACAATTAATTGGTGGAAATCACAGCATTTCCTGTCAGCTTTAGGAATAGGGCTAATCATATTTTTTCTGTTGCTCATGATTCTCACCTGTGCTGGACAGTGCTTTTGAAGAAAATTGCAAAGCATAACAGCCATGGGACATGCAAATAATCTGGTTCTAGCAAATGCACTTCAATAACTTCCCCTAGTCAAAGAGCTTGGCCAGTAGTCAATGATGGGTAAGACTCTCAGAGGAGGGCAGCCTAAGACAGGCAAAGTCACCTTGACTAAAACAAAGAGGGGGAAATGTTGGAAACTGAGGCACAGTGATCTCACAAGGAGAGATTTGCTGTTTCCATGGCTATGGTCACAACCTGAGGAATGCAGTAATTAAGAGTTCCCTGGCAAACAGGATAAAGCTGTGAAAGGCTGAAAGAAAAGATGAGCAGATAACATTTGTGTAGTAAATAGAACACTTAAACTTTGTACCTTGAGATAAGATTTTTTTAATTTCTTAGACTATGAGTAATGTTTATTGTTAAGTGCATGTTGTTGCTTCTACCCACATGGACTGGGGTATATATAGAGTCCCTTGTGAACAATAAAATTGTCTGATAAGTCTCTACTCACAGACCCCCTGATCATAGCTCTCTCATTCTTTCTTTCTCTTTCTTTCTCTCTCCTCTTTCTCTTTCTTTCATTCCAAATACACTTCTGGTCCAAATCTCCAACATCTGATTCAATTACCATATTCCTTAAGTTGCAAGCATAGCTATGGAAACAGCAAATCTCTCCTTGTGAGATCACGGTGCCTCAGTTTCCAACAGCAAATAAATGAAATAAAAAATGAAAATGGGAACCTCACTACTGACCCCTCAGAAATAAGAGAGATCATAGGAGGATACTATGAACAACTTTAGGCTAAAAAACTAGATGATGTAGATGAAATGGAAAAATGCCTAGGAATGTACAAACAACCTACACTGATGCTAGAAGATATAGAAGACCTCAAAAAAAAATCATAACTAAAGAGATTGAAACAGTCATCAAACAGCTCCCCAAAATGAAAAGCCCAGGGTAGACAGTTTCGCTGGTGAGTTCTACCAAGCATTCAAAGAAGATTTAATACCAATCTTCCTCAATCCTTTCCAAAAATTTGAACAAGAAAGAAAGCTACCAAACTCATTCTTTGAAGCCAATGTCAACCTAATACCAAAGCCAGATAAAGATATTACAAAAAAAAGAAAATTACAGACCCATTTTTCTAATGAATACAGATGCAAAAATCCTTAAAAAAATACTTGCTAATCAAATCCAACAAAACATTGAAAGAATTATCCATCATGACTCAAGTAGGTTTTATACCAAGCATGCAAGGCTGGTTCAACACAAGAAAATCAATCAGCATAATACATCACATTAATAAATCAAGGAAGAAAAATAACATCTTCTTATCAATTGATGCAGAAAAGGCATTTGACAAAGTACAGCATCCTTTCTTGATAAAAATACTACAAAAAATAGGAATTGAAGGAAACTTTCTCAACTTGATAAAGGCCATATATGAAAAACCCACAGCTAACATTGTACTCAGTGGTTAAGACTAAAAGCTTTTCTGCTGAGATCAGGGAGAAGACAAGGATGCTGACTGTCACCACTGTTGATCAATATAGTGGTAGAGATTCTAACTAGAGCACTCAGGCAAGAAAAAGAAATAAAGGTCATCCAAATTGGAAAGGAAGATTAAAATTTTCACTATTCACAGATGATATGGTTGTATATATAGAAAGTCCCAAAAAACTACAACAAAGCTGCTAGTGCTTATAAATGATTTCAGTAGAGTGTCAGGATACAAGATAAATATGCAAAATTGAGTGGTGTTTTTGTACACTAATAATGCACAAACTGAGGGGAAGTCAGGAAAAAAATTCCATTTGCAATGGCAACTAAAAGAATCAAACAATTAGGAATAAACTTAACCAAAGATGCAAAGCACTTGTATTCAGAAAACTATAATGCACTGCTAAAAGAAACTAAAAAAGACCTAAATAATTGGAAGAACATTCTATGCTCATGGATTAGAAGACAAAATATCATTAAGATGTCGACGCTACCCAAATTGATATACAGATTCAATGCAATTCCAATAAAAATTCAACCAGCATTTTTAAGCAAATTGAAAACACAATGATCAAATTTATCTGGAAGGGTAAGAGGCCCCCAATAGGCAGAAACATTTTAAAAAGGAAAAGTGAAGTTGGAGGACTCTCATTTCCAGACTTTAAATCATATTACCTAGCTACAGTGGTAAAAACAGCGTGATAGTGGCATAAAAATAGATAAATAGACCAATGAAACCAAAATGATGGTTCAGAAACAGACCCTCACATCTATGGCCAAGTGATTTTTGACAAACCCATCAAGCCCTCCCAGTTCGGGCCAAACAGTGTATTCAACAAATGGTTTTGGGAGAACTGGAAGTCCATAGCCAAAAGAAAGAAAGAAGACCCCTATCTCACACCTTATACAAAAATTAACTCAAAATGGATCAAAGACCTAAATGTAAAAGGAAGTACATTAAAGTTTCTGGAAGAAAATGTAGGGAAATATCTTCAAGGCCTGGTCATAAGTGGTAGATTCTTAAACCTTGCACCAAAGGCACAAGTAATGAAAGAAACATGGATAAATGGAACCTCCTCAAACTTAAACATTTCTGTGATTCAAAGGACTTCATAAAGAAGGTGAAAAGGTGGCCCAGTCAATGGGAGAAAATATTTGGAAACCACTTATCAGATAAGGGTTTGATTTCCATTCTATATAAATAGATCATACAACTCAACAATAAAAGAGCAAGCAATCCAGTTAAGGAAATGAGCAAAAGATTTAAATAGATATTTCTCCAAAGAGGAAATACAAATGGCCAGAAAGCATATGAAAAAATCCTCCATATAATTAGTTATTAGGGAAATGCAAATTAAAACAACAATGAGATATCATCTAACACCATATAGAATGGCCATTATTAAAAAAAAACAGACACAGTAAGTGCTGAAGAAGATGGGGAGAAATAAGAACACCCCTTCACTGGTGGTGGAAGTGTAAAATGGTGCAGCCTCTGTGGAAGACAGTTTGACAGTTCCTCAGGAAGCTAAATATAGAACTACCATATGATACAGTAATTCCTCTACTAGGAATATATCCAGAAGAACTAAAAACTATGACACGAACAGACATCTGCACACCAATATTCATTGTGGTATTGTTCACTATTGCCAAAAGATGGGAACAACCAAAGTGTCCATCCATCAATGAATGGATAAAGAAAATGTGTTATATACATACAAAGGAATTCTATGCTGTAGAAAGAAGAAATGAAATTGGGACATATGTGATAGCATGAATGACTATTGAAGACATTATACTAAATGAAGTAAGCCACAAAAGGACAAATATTGCATGGTATCATTAATCTGAACTAAATACAAATAATAAACACATGGCATTACAACCTAGAGTATAGGTTATTAAGAGATAAGAGGAGGACTGTGAAGAACTATGGATGCTTAATGCATGTAGAAGTTTTAATTAACTTGATTGTAAAAGTGTGGAGATGGATAGAGTTGATAGTAACACGTTATAGTGAGTAGCATCTGGTTTACAAAGGGGATTGTGGCTGAAAAAGGTAGTCTGGGAAAGTAAATGTGAATAGAAAGGAAGGTAAAGAACAATCTAAGGAGTGAATAACACAGTGAATCCAGAGGCAGTTGAGAATTTTGGTTAAGGGTACAAATGCAAGATAGTCTTTCTGTCAGCTACAGCAGATGTACATCACTATTGCAGGGTGATGGGAATATGGGGAAGCATGGGAAAACTACAATTGGTTGACCTTTAGACTGTGGTTAACAGCAATACTATAATATTCTTGCATCAATGCCTATGCTGTACTGTGTTGATAATGGAGGCATATGGAAAAAGTGTGCCAAATGTATACTATGGACCATGATTGGTGGTAATAGTCTAATGATATTGTCTCATAATCTGTAACAACTGTTCCATAAGGATGTACAGTTGTATGGGAAATCTACATATCTGTATGACTGTTTTGCAAATTCACAATATCTGTAACAAAATATATTTTTAAAAAAATAGTATGGGTTGGGGGGAAATTACACCAAATGTAAGATAAGGACTACAGTTGGTAGTAATATTTTGATGATGCTCTTGCATAGTTTGTAACAAATGTTTCACAACATGCAAAGAGTTGGTGGAGGGGTGGTGTATGAGACCCCTGTGTGATGTTATGCATGTTTATTTTGTAAATTCACAATCTTTACTATACACGTATTGTTTATGTGTGCTCATGTATGCATGATATATGTCAATAAAAACTTTTAAAAATTGAAAAATGAAAAAAGTGCTAAAATGACTTAACTGCATACCTGGAGTAACTGGAAATGTAACAACAACTTAATCCCAAAACAAGCATAAGGGAGGAAATAAAGATTAGAGTAGAATTAAATGAATTTGAGAATAAAAAACTGAAAAATTATAAAGCCAAAATCTGGTTCTTTGAAAAGATTAATAAAATTGACATCCCTCAGCATTATGGTTCAGCTAATGTGTCCACTCAGCCAGGTAATTGTGCCCAGCTGTTAAATCAAGCAAGCACTTGGGTAATTGTAAACACAACTTTGGGCTTTAGTCATCAATGAGTTTACTGCATAGATGGCTGGTTATATCTACATCAACCAGGGAGATTGTCTTCAGCAATGTGTGACTTATCCAATCAGCTGAATGCCTTCAAAGGGGAAGTGATTTCAGCATTCAGAGGGACTATGCCAGCTTGTGGGTTGCAACATGCCTGTGGAACCTGGACTTTTGTATTCCCATGGTCGTGTGAGAGACTGTTATAAAATGCCATACTATTTACAGATATCTCCTTTTAATTCTGTTTCCCTAGAAAACCCTGACTAATACAGTTTGGTACTGGTAAGGGTCATTGAGGAAAATCTTAAATATGAAATTTCTGTGGTGGTTCTGAGAGACATGAAATGGGCTGTTTTAATTGGGCTCAGGAGCACTAATGACTCCATTTCCATTAATGAAGAGGTCACTAAAATTCCATGGCCTAAGTTGGCAATGATGATACTCAAAATATCATCACTGGAATCCCCTACTTCCATGGTTACAAAAGGCAAGAATCTGGGTGAGAGTGCTTTCAGCAACGCAGCAGAGATTTATGGAGTCAAGAGTTATAATGATGTTGGCTAACTCTTTCTAGATACTCTGGATACAGTTATAAAAGGAAGAGATGAGCTAAAGACTTCATATTTGTAACTCAAATCCAGCATGAATAATGTGAAAATTTCTATGTGCACTCTGACAGAAAATCTTTTTTCCTGCAACCACAGGCTTGAGATATCTGAGAACCAATCTCAGACTCCCATTGTATGAATAGCAGAGTTACAAAGGAAACTAAAATTTGAACTGCGCAGGATTTCCGCAGTTAAGGTGAAGGCATGGATTTGAAAGGAGTGGAGCCCTGAGTATTGGGGTGGAGATTTATGGGATGATGATAATATTGGTGGGGACATTGGAAACCTAAATTTGGCTGATCCTTTACCAGATAAACCTACAATGGGCTGCCCTTTTGAGGCCATATCTTGTCAACCTTGTCTTATCCAATCTCCAGCTTACCCCAGGATTTTGGACCTACTTCCAGCTCTGAGGTGGGTACCAGCCAAACTCCAGCATGCACTGCCCAGCCTCTGGCCTGCCCTGAACAATCTGCCTTCCAACACTTGCCTGAAATGGTTAATCCTGTCTCACCAGAAGAAAATGCAAAGGAATGCCCCGAGGTCATTAGCTTTCAAGATATTTCTAGTTCTTCTCCTTACCCACCTCCATCACCCACCTTTCTTCAAGACCTATTACTAGACTAAATCATAACAAGTCCCAGAGGTGAAATACCAAGTGTGATCCATGAGGACGTATGCTATATTCTGAAAGAACTGCATGAGTTTTCTAACTTATATAGAAAAAAAATTGGCAATATCTGTGGGAATGGATACTAAAGTATGGGATACTGGTGAAAGGAATATAAATTGGGATCACACTGAATTTATTGATATGGGCCCACTAAGCATAAATTCTCTATTCAACACTGTAGCTTGGAGGGTAAGAAATTGCTCTTACATTTTGTTCAGGTGACCGAAACATGGAATAAAGAGGACCTCACATGTCTGAGGTTGGAAGGTCCAACTTGCCTGGTTTGCAGTAGAAGAGGGGATTTAAAGGCTTAGAGTAATTGGAATGGTAGAACGGATTTACCATTTAAGACCTGTCCATCCACCCTCTGAAAGTACAAAGGACATTTCTTTAACCAGGACTGTGAGGAATAAACTTGTAAGAGTAACTCTATCTTCACTGAGGATCACTCTAGTTGCCCTTCTCAGTAATCAAGCTATTACTGTAGTAGGAGCTGTGATGGATTTAGAATCCTTACACATTATGAGGTTGATTGGAACTCAGTTTGGTGAAAGTGAAGAATCAGCAGTTAATTATCAAATGCAAGATAGGTGTGACTACTGTAATGAAAGGCAGATTCAAAGTAGCACTAAAAATAGTCTGAGTAGCTAGAGTTATGGAATTGGCTAATAGATTGTGAGGTACCTAGAAATGCAATAGAGGGGGAGTCTACTAATTTTATTCTGCATCTGTATAAGCAGAGGAATTCTATGTCATGTGATCAAAGCCCTAAATCAAATTACAGAGACATAGAATCATGAACACTAATCAATGCCCAGAGTTGAGATAGTCCTCACACCCAGAACCCCTTGAATGAGAAGTCTAGGAACCTTAGGGGAAGGGTCCTTTTAAATGTCAAAAATCTGTACTCTGAATCTACCAACCATCTTTACCCAATGAAACCTACAGCATTTACCAGAGTAACTGAGCACTGGGATGAAGGAAATGATCATTTTGGAGATTATTATACATTTGCTCAGAAATGACATGAATTCCAGGAGACCTGAAACATCACTGTTGTCCACCAGTCACAGTAGGGGCTTATGGAGGTAATTTGATTGATGGAATCTTAGCTAAGGTCCATCTCACAGTGGGTTCAGTGAGTCTCTAGACCCATTCTGTGGTTATTTTCCCAGTTCCAGAATGCATAATAGAAATAGACATATACAGTAATGGGCAGAATACCAGTATTGGATCCCTGACTTGTGGAGTGAGGACTATTATGGTTAGAGGGCCAAGTGGAAGCCCCTAGGAAAGCCCCTACCTAGCAAAATAGTAAATTAAAGTCAACCAGATTCATGACGTGATTGCAGAGATTAGTGGTAAAAGCAAGGATTTGAAAGATTCAGGGGTGGTGATTCCCTGCAAACCCCATTCAAGTCTCATATTGGGCTAGTGCAGAAGACAGATGGATTTTGGAGGATGACAGTGGATTAACATAAACATAATCAGGTGGCATTTCAAATTGCAGCTGCTGTCCCAGATGTGGTATCACTGCTTGATCAAATCAACAAATCCCCTGGTTCCTGGTAGGTAGCTGTTGAAGTGGCAATGCTTTTTTCACAATTGCCATTAGTAAGGACCACCAGAATCAGTTTGCTTTCAGCTGTCAAGATCAGCAGTATACCATCTCTGTCCTGTCTCAGGGGTATATCAACTCTCTAGCCCTAATTCATAACACTTTCTGCAGGGAATTTCATCATCTCTCTCTCCCACAAGACACCACACTGGTCCATTATATTGATGATATCAAGTTTATAGGACATAGTGAGGAAGAAATAGCAAAGAACCTAGATTTATTGGTAAGGCATTTATGTGAGAGATGATGGAAGATAAATCCAACAAAAATTAAGGTGCCTTCCACCTCAGTGAAATTTCTAATTGGCCAGTGTTGTGGGGCCAGTTGAGATATTCTTTCTAAATTGCAGGATAAGCTGTTGCATCTAGTCCATTCTAAGACCATAAAAGAGGCACAATACTTATTTGGTCTCTTTAGATTTTGGAGACAACACACTCCTCACTTGGTTGTGCTACACCAACCCATTTACCAAGTGACCAGAAAAGCTTCTAGTTTTGATTGGTGCCTGGAATAAGAGGAAGCTCTGTGACAGTTCAATTGCTGTACAAGCTGCACTACCATTTGGGCCATATAATCCTGCAGATCCCTTGTTGCTGGAAGTTTCAGTGGCAAATAGGGATGTTGTGTGGAGACTTTGGCAGGCTCCTATAGGACTATCACAGCACAGACCCTTAGGACTTTGGAGCAAAGTCCTTATATCTACTCTAGATAACTACTCTCCTTTTGAGATACAGCTTTTGGGCTGTTCTTGGGTCTTAGCAGAGACTGAACACTTAACTATGGGCCATCAAGTTTCCATGAGACCTGAGTTGCCTATCATGAACATGGTATTACATGACCCACCAAACCATAAAGTGGGTGTGACCAGCAGCTCTACATAATAATGTGGAAGTGGTGTATATGAAATAGGGCTTGAGCATGCCCTAAAGGCACAAGTAAGTTAAATGAGGAAGTAGCCCAAATACCCATGGTCACCCTTCCTGCAATGCTACCTTATCTTTCCCAGCCCACTCTTTCGGCCTTTTGTGGAGTACCTTAAAATCAGTTGACAGGGGAAGAGAAAACTCTGGCCAGGTTTACAGAGGATTCTGCTCTTTATGCAGGTACCACCCAAAAGTGGACACCTGCAGCATTCCAGGCTTTTTGGGGGACATCCCTGAAGGATAGTGGTGAGAGCAACTCCTCCCAGTGGGCATAATTTCAAGCAGTAAATCTGGTTGTTCATTTTCCTTGGAAGAAGAAATGGTCAGAGGAGAATCTGTACACTACATGGGACATTGCCTATGGTTTGACTCTATGGTCAGGGACTTGGAAGGAATGTGATTAGAAAATTGGTAACAAAGAGGTCTGGGGTTGAATGATGTGGATAGACATATCCAAGTTGGCTAAAAACATTAAAATATTTGTGTCCCATTTGCATGCTCAAACGAGGGTAACTTCAGCAGAGCAAGTTTTTTAAAAAACTTTAGCAATTATTTTATTGAATTTTTTAAAAAGATACATAGATCACAATAAATGTTACATTAAAAAATATGAGGTTCCCATATACCCCACTCCTCACCACACTCCACTCCTCTGAAATCAACAACCTCTTTCATCAGTGTGGCACATTCATTGCATTTGATGAATACTTTTTGGAGCATTGCTGTATCTCATGGATTATAGCTTACATTGGAGGTTACACTATCCCTCAGTCCATTCACTGGTTGTGGCAGGACTTATAATGTCCTGCCTCTGTCCCTGTAATACCATTCAGGACAGCTCCAAGTCCTGAGAATGCCCCCATATCAAACCTCTTCTTCCCTCTCCTTGCCTTCAGCAACTCCCTTGACCATTGCCTCCACATCCATGATACAATTTCTTCCATTGCTAGAGTCATAAGAGTTCTATAGTAGAATACCAGTAAGTCCACTCTAATCCATGTTTTATTCCTCCAAACTGTGGATCATGGAATGGTGATGTCCACTCCACCTATAAATTGAGAGGGGCTTAGATTCCACATTGCTGATGGATGCAATTCTCTGGCTTGCTGTTTTAGACTCCCTCTATTCCCTGGTGTGGTGGTTGACCATCCTCACCTCCCTCTTAGCTGACCTGGGTAAGTTAAATGAACCAGAGAGTGGGTGTGGTAAATCTGCTGAGATCTGGTCCCAGCTGGCACATGGACATTACATAGATTCAAGTCTCCTGAGCATACACCAAACCCAGCACCAAACACAGGTTTTGGAAAAGTAACAGAAGAGGAATGTATAGTGAGGTCACATTTGAGTTCAACTTCATCACACTCAGAACAAATTCCAAAGTAGGGCCCACTGACAAGGCACTGAACTCCAGCACCATCAGCCATGACCATAGAATATGTGTGTCTCCATAGTCCTTAGGAGCATCAGTAATTGGGGTTATATTTACTTTGGCTGTGTCTGGGATCCTGCTGAGACTTGTGTAAGTGCTACCTGTGTGATGGACTCCTGACTCATTTTGAGATGTCTTAGCCATATAAACTCATTTGTCTTTACAAATTCCCCCTTTTATTCAAGGCCTTTTTCCAGTTGCCTAACCAGCTGGTGATTGGGAGTAATCCCTTGGCATCAGGGAGGCTCATCCCCAGGAGTCATGTCCCATGCCCCGGGGAAAGTAATGGATTAGCATACTGAGTTTGGCTTAGAGAGTGGCAACATTGTAGCAACATGGAGGCTCTCAGGAGGTAATTCTTAGGTATCCTGCCACTCTAGGCTTAGTTGGAATTTTGAGTAGTCACCAGTATCAAGGGTCCATCATTTGATCATCTTTCTTCACTGGTCATTGCCTTTGCACTTGGGGGATTGCTGTTGTTCCATTGGGGAATGTAAGAGTTTCCTCAGCTAGGAACTCAGGACTCCCTCAGTTGTCATGTGTAACACTACCTACTATGACACTACACAATGAATATCTGAACATATTTTTATACCCTATATATATGCTCTGGAGAACTCCTCCCAATGATATGTCCACATCAATGACACACCATATCAGTTGAACCTCTTAGTTGAACCTCTCTGTGACCCCAAATTTCTTAATAAAAATGAAGCCTAATATATTGTCAAATTCAGATAGTAGGAAAATGAAATAATAATGATAGGTTTAAAGATTAGAAATATAATATGAAATAATTTAGAAAAACTAATATAAAGTAAAAATAAATTGAGGTATTAAAAAATGAAAAATATCAAAAACCTTTGTTTTTGATGTTTTGCATTTCATCACCTCAATAGGTGTTGCCCTGTATGTACAGTGGCAAGGCAGTCTCTTCCATTCCTTCCTCAGTTTCTACACTTTTTCTTTTAATTTTTAATTTTTTCTTCAAAAAAGTTTTAGATCAGAGTAAAGTCACATATACAATATGGGGGTTCCCATATACCCAACATCAAACCCTTTTCCCCCTGCTCCAGCAATGACCTTTTTACATGTGGATGTTATATTTGCTAGAGCTGATGTATAGATATTGAAACATAGCTACTAACCATTGTTACATTATGGTTTACATTATGGTTTATATTTTAGATTGTACACTTTTATAAAATTTTGGTTACATTCTGGTTTACATTCTGGTTTATATTTTAGAATACACATTTTTAAAATGTGGGTGAAATTTAACATGACCTGTATCCGTCATTGCATGATCTTGTGGAACACTTCCATTGCCTCCAAGTTCCCCTTCTTCCATGTATTCTATTCCTCTCTCTCCCTCCCTTTGGGGTGCACAGTGACAACCCAGCTTCACTGCTTGAAGGGCAAGATTCATAGATACTTGCAACAATGCTGAGGGCTTGACACATTAGTCTCTCCTCCCCATTTGGGAACCACCCATGCTCTGGAGAGACACCGTCTTCTCTCTTTGAGAATATCAGGCCTCCCCAGGTTAGGATACAACACTTTCCCGCTCATTGTATGGGTCTCCACTCACTGATATAGCACACTATGACAGGATGAGCACTCACACACTCTTTAGAAGCCTGCCCCAGGTGTACCTTGAGCCAGAAGTTCCCTGTCAAACACTTTAAACAAGTAACCCTTCCTTATATTTTCTCAAGAGTTTTCTCAATGGTATAATTTCAACCACATACCTGACAATCTCCCATTTTCCCTTGATCCTCCATAACCTCTCCCCAATTCCATGGACCATGTGATGCCTCCTCCCAACCCTTGGCCCCCTCAAGCCTACAAAGCCCCACCCAATAGAATCCTAAGCCCTTGCCTTATCCTTTCACTACACAAAGATTTAACATAGATTTTGCCCATGTAGGGATCAGCTTACAAACTTCCAGCAGAGGAAGAATTTAATAATCAAGTGGATAAGATGACCCACTCTGTGGCTAATGCTCAGCCTCTTTCCCCATCCACTCCTGCCATTGCACAATTGGCTCATGAACAAAGGAGCCATGGTGGTAGGGATGGAGGTTATGCATGGGATCAGCCAATATGGAGTTCCCCTCACTAAGGCTGACTTGGCTACACTAGTTGCTGAGTGCATAATCTCTCAGCAAAGAGACTCACATTCAGAACCTGATATGAAACCATCCCCCAAATGAACAGCCTGCTACATGGTGGCAGGTTAACTACTGCCTCTTGGAAGAGGCAGCAATTTGTTTTAAGTGGAATAGATACATACTCCAGATATGAATTTGCACTTTCTGCAGGCAATGCTTCCTCCAAAAACCCATCTGTGGACTTACTGAATGTCTTATCTACCACCATGTGCACATGCCCATGGAATTTACAATATTCCCCATCATCCTGAAGCAGCTGGATGGATAGAATAGTGGAATGTCTTTTTGAATACGCAATTATGGCACCAACTACAAGTAGCAACACCTTGCTGGGCTGGGGCAATGTTCTCCAGGAGGCTGTGTGTGCTCTAAATCAGCTTCCATTTTAGGGTGCTGTTTCTCCCATAGCCAGGATTCATGGTCCAGGAACCAAGGTATGGAAAAGGGAATGGCACCACCCACTATTTACCATAGTGGCCCACTAAGAAAATTTTTGCTTTCTGTCCCTGCAACCCTAATCTCTGCTTGTCTACAGGTCTTAGTCCCTAAAGGAGGAATGCTGCCACCAGGGAATGCAGCAAGGTTTCCACCAAATAGGAAGTTAAGACTGCCACCTGGCCAACTGGGAGTGCTCTTACCTCTGAATCAACAGGCAAAGGAGGGAATTAATGTACTGGCTGGAGTGATTGTTCACAACTATCAAGGGGAAATAGGACTGCATCTACAAAATGAGGGTAAAGAAGAGTTTGTAATACAGGATATCTGCTAGGGCATCTCCTAGTACTGCCAAACCCTATGATTAAAGTCAATGGAAAATTGCAACAATCCAATACAAGCAGGCCTATCAATGGTCCATAATATTCAGGAATCAAAGTTTGGGTCACATGAATAAACAAAGAACCACAGCCAGGTGAAGAGCTGGCTGAGGGTAACAGAAACATGGAATGCGTAGTGGAAGAAGGTACTGATAATTATGATCTTTGACCACATGACCAGTTATAGAAATGAGGACTATAATATTCATGAATCTTTCTTATTTCATTATGAGTATATTGGTGTAGGTACAAAAGATGAATTTCTTCATTCTCTTTCTCCCAATTTTTCCTTGTCATATGAAAATTTGTATAAGTTTCATGTCATAACATTTAAGGATGTCAAGTTTAAGAGTGAATATTTCCCAAGAACTTGCACCCTATTCTGTAGGGAATTAATATATTTCCATTTGTACACAGGAGAGTTAAGTACTATTTTCAGAAACACACACACACACACACACATACATATATATATATAGCTGTCTGTTATTTTTACTTAGAGATTAAGTATGTTTTTAGGTAATGTGTATCTTTGCTGTGTTGACAAGGTGTGGATGGTTAGGCTAATGTTTCAACTCATCCAGGTAATTGTGCCCAGTTGCCTGGTTAAGTAACACTGGGCTAATTGTAATACAAGGATATTTATGGGCTTTAGTCATCAGTGAGTTTACTACACAGATGGCTGATTACATCATCAACCAGGGAGATTGCCTTCAGCAATGAATGATGCTTTATCCAATCAGTCAAATACCTTAAAAGGGGAAGTGATTTCAGCATTCAGAGAGAATTTCCCAACCTGTCTATGGACAGGAAATGTCTCCTGGAAACTCATCAAGGACCTTCATTGGATTTTCATTGGAGCTCCTGGTTTGCAGCTTGCCTGTGGTACCTGGACTTTGCATTCCCATGGTCATGTGAAAGATACTTATAAAATTTCATGCTATTTACTGATATCTCCTCTTGATTCTGTTTCCCCAAAGAACACTAATGCACTTACCTACAGTAAAAGAGAGAAGATTCAAATAAATACAACCAGTAATTTGAGAGGGGATATAACCACTGACCCCAGAAATGAAGTGCATCATTAGAGGTTACTTTGAACAATTGCATGCCAACAAGATGAGCAATTTAGATTAAACGGATGCATTTCTAGAAAAACACAAGCAACCTTCATAGATGAAAGCAGAAATGGAAGAATTCATCAGAACATTCACAACTTGTGAAATTGATGGAGCCATCAAAAACCTCCCAAATTAGAAAAGCCCAGGAGCAAAAAGCTTCACAGATGAATTCTACTAATCATTTTGGAAAGTACTAATACCTATTTTGCCCAAACTTTTGCAAAAAATGGGAGAGGAGAGAACATTACTTAATACATCTATGGTGCCAATATCACTCTAAAACAAAACCACATAAAGAAGAAAACTACAGACCAATCTCTCTATTGAGCTTAGATGCAATAATCGCCAAGAAAATACTTCCTAAACGTAAAAAACAATATGTCATTAAAATAATACACCATGATAAAGTGGGTTTTCCCTTGGTATGCAAGGATGAGTCAACATAAGAAGCAATTAATGGAATATATCACATTAATTGATTGAAGGATGAAAAATAAGATTACCATCTCTATCAACATAAAAAAGGCTTTCAACAGGATAGAGCATCCTTTCTTGACAGTATTAAAAAATTAATAGCTATCCTACTAGGTGAGAAATAGTATCTCTTTCTAGGGTTGATTTGCAATTATCATTAACCAATGACCATCTTTTTATGAAATTATTGGTCACTTGTGTATTAAATTTGGCAAAATGCCTGATGTTTAATGTTATCTTATTAATGATGTTTTATATTATACTATTTGTATATTTTTAAAATTTGTTTTACATCCAATTCTAAACATTTTATTCTCTTCTTATCATGTTAATTCAGATGAAGAATTTTATATGAAAAATTAAGCAGCTCTTTTCTCATAATTCAGGAATTTATGCAGATTTGGCTTGAAATCCTGAACAACAGAAATTTTCTTTGAATCATTATTTTTACTGATATTTCCTGTATCCCCAAACTAGGTCCTGATTGCATCAAACTTTACAATTTGTTTGCATCATAGTGCAAGCTCAATAAACATGATGAAAAAAATCTTTCACAATAGTCATGCCATGTCACAGAAGCCAGATGAGAAGAGAGTTTCACTAATTAAGGAAGGAATGTAGTGATGTGGGTTTGAGTGTTTCAGTGATGTTCTTATCATTCATGAATAATTTAAAACAGATTCAGGGTGGTGCCTGACTGCACAGGGTCTGACTGAGGAGAAGATTCTTAGAAATGAGATAAAGTGGACAGTCCTATCTTGCACTAGTTTATAACAGGCTCTGGATTATTTGAAGGATTCTTCTCTCCAGGTCCTTATAGTTTCAGTGAAGAGATGATTATCCCAGGTCTAGGGCACCTGGAACTCTCCAGGTGACTCAATCTGCAATTTCCATCCCCAAGACTGTCATTAGTTTTAGGATGTCTCATGACCATATCTATGAAAATGGGATACAGGCTACAGACCTTCTACTTGAACTGTATTGGTGTGGGGAGTTGTTCAGAGATTGTTTCCTGTCACACTGGAGCTGATATTGGCATATATTTAAAACATCATTATGAGGAAGTAGCTATGGCTCAATCAGTTGGGCTCCCATCTACCATATGGGAGGGTTCGTGTCCTGGGGCCTCCTTGTGAAGGCAGACTTGCCTGCATGCCTCTGAGTACTACCGGTAAGTGTTGTGCAGAGCCAACTCAGCAAGGTGATGCAAGAAAAAGGGAGACAAGTAAAAAAAAAAAAAAACTCAGAAGAGTATGCAGAGAATGGACAGAAAGAGCAGACAACAAGCAAGCCTCAAGGAGGGGTTAAAGAAATAAAAATAAATACAGACACACAGAAATAATGCACAGCAAATGGATACAGAGAGCAGACAGCAGTCAAGCCACAAGGGAGGAGGAGATCATTATAAAAATATGTCTTGAACAATCTTGTAAAAGAAGTAGATGAGACATATATTTATAGAACATTCCACCAGTACCATTTGAATACACATTCTTCCAAAGGGCACATGGGTCATTCTCCAAAATAGACCATGGCTTAGGCCACAGAAACAGTCCCAAACATTTAGAAAGATTTAAATCTTACAACAATTCTACACTAACAAGGAATGATGAAGCTACTAATCAATAACAGAAAGAAAATTGTATAATTCACAAAAATGTGGAAATTAACAATATTTTATTAAATAATGAATGGGTAAAAGAAATACCACAAGGGAAATCGGAAACATTTTAGATTTCAATGAAAAGGAAAATACAACATACCATTCATCATCTATGGGAAGAAGGAAAGGTAGTGTTGATAGAGAAATTTGTACCTGTAAATGCCTACATTATAAAAGAACAAAGAACTCAAATTAATCATTGATAGTTTCCTTTTGGGAAGCTAGTAATGAACTACAAAGTGCTAAGTTTTTAAAAGAAAGGAAATAGTGGAGATATAGGTGAGATAAATGAAATGCAGAAAACAATGGAAGGAATTAATGAAATCAAAAGTTGATTCTTTGAAAAGATCAATAAAATTGACAACCATTTAGCTCATCTGACAAAATAAATAATGGGGAAAAATGCACATATTGAAATCCAAAATGAAAAAGACACCTTATCTAACAGAAAATAAAAGTATAGTGAGTAATAATTATAACAACTTTACACCAATAATTTAAATAATCTGGAGGAAATGAACAAATTCCTGTTACTATATAGCTTACCTAAACTACTTCAACAAATCTATATGAAATAAAGAAACTGAGAACACTTCAAAGGTTGCATTTTCAGATAGGGCAGTTAGATGGGTCATATAATGCTGAATGGTAAACTAAGACGAGAATTTTTAAAAAAGTGAACATGGAGTTTGGCTTAAAAGAAGTTGTTAATGTCCTTGACAAGAGCCCTTTTAGAGGAATGCATGGAAGAAGGTTTTTAGAGTGCAATGAGAAACGAATGGGTATTGGGAAAGAATAACATTCGATTACTAATAATCATTGCAAATGTTTGCCTTGTAAATGAAGAGGCAAATAAGGAAGTAGCTATTAAGTGACACATGGGATGCAGGAAGGTGATTTTTGTTTGTTTTGTGTGTAAGAGAGTGCATGTTGTAAATTGGCGCTGAATAATGTTACCAGTTGGCCTTGGTATACACATTGGGTTTAGGAACAGATGAAGGGTACATTTGTATGAGTATAGATACTATTTTATCCCATGACAAACCTGCATTACATGGATTAATTTATATCCACTTGGTACCACTTGGTGCCATATTTGCCTGTGCAGCCCGAGCCTTCAAGAACAAAAGGTGCGCGGACGGCGGGAGGACGCATGCACCAGAGCAAGAAAGTCATCGCCGAGCCCCCGCCCCCGCCGAGCCCCCGCCCCCGCCGAGCCCCCGCCCTCACCGCGTGTGTCCTGCCCACCGGCCTGCTCCGCGGGCTCCGCACCGAGCCGCCCATGGGGATGTCTTACAAACCCAAGTTAATCACACACATGCGCGCCGCCTCGTTCAACGCGGCTAGAAGTGTCCACTGTCCTTCTACTAAGTCGGCAACACCCTCACAGTACCACCAGCTGCTGAGTGACGAAGCGCAGCAATCCCTTGGTAACACCCAAGGAACTAGGAAGAGCCAGGTGCCCCAAAGCAAATACAGTGAGCTGCTGGTCACCATCGAAGAGTTGGGAGAAAAGATCAGACCAAACTATGCAAGGAGCAAGAGTGCAATGGAGAGATTAAAACTAGGCATCATTCACTCCAGAGGACTGGTTCAGGAGTGCTTGAACCAAACCGAAAGGAATGCCAGATCCTAGCTGCCTTGTGCATTTTGAAGGATTTCCATCCTTTTCCTTTTTTAGCAAATTTTTACTGTCTTTTCTTTAAGAAGGTACATAGATCTCCCAAAATGTTACATTAAAAATATGAGGTTCCCATATACCCTACTCCCTGCCCCTCCACTCCTCCCCAATCAACAACCTCTTTCATCAGTGTGACACATTCATTGCATTTGGTGAATACATTTTGGAGCACTACTGCATTGCATGGATAATAGTTTACATTGTAGTTTACACTCTCCCCCAGCCCATTCAGTGGGTTATGGCAGAATATATAATGTCCTGCATTTGTCCCTGCAATATCATTCAGGACAACTCCAAGTCCCCAAAATGGCCCCATATCACACCTCTTCTTCTTTCTCCCTGCCCTCAGCAACTCCCATGGCCACTGTCTCCACATCAATGATACAATTTCTTCCAATACTAGAGTCACAATAGTTCTATAGTAGAATACAATAAGTCCACTTTAATCCATATTTTATTCCTCTGTCCTGTGGACCCAGGGATGGTGATGTCTACTCCATGTCCAAATTGAGTCAGCCTTATATCCCACATGGCTTATGGATAGGATTCTCCTGCTTGCATTTGTAGACTCTCTTGGTTCTCTGGTGTGGTGATGAACCACACTCACCTCTCTGTTAGCTGACCTGGGTAAATCCAAGGAACTGGAGAGTAGGTGTTGCAACTCTGCTGAGGCTCAGCACCCAGCTGGCACAAAAACAGCCCAGAGATTCCAGTCTCCTGAGCATAAACCAACCCCAGCACCAACCACAGGTTCAGTAAAAGTGACAGAAGAGGCATGTGTAGAAAGGTCACATCTGAGTCCAACTATATTAAACTCAGGAGCACAAATTGAAAAGTAGGGCTCACTGGGAAGGCACTGAACTCCAGAGCCATCTGCCATGACCATTCAATTTCTGTGTCTCGATAGCCCTCAGGAGCACCAGCACCTGAGTTTGTAATCTATTTTGCCTGTCTCTGGAATCCCACTGAGACATGCATGAGCATGACCCCCTGATGACCACCTGACTCATTTTCAAGTCTCTTAGCCATATAAACTCATTTGTCTTTACCATTTCCCCTTTTAAATCAAGGTCTTTTTCTAGTTGCATCACCACCTGGTGATTGGTTGTAATTCCTGTGCACCAGGAAGGCTCATCCCTGGGATAGAATGTGAAGTTACAGTTCCTCTCTTTCTTCAGATGAAACTATTGTTATAAAAAATGTTAATAGATTGTTTTTATTTCTTCCCATTTCTCTCTCTTGGTTTATAGGCTTTGAACCTCCTGAATTCAAGGATGAGAAAATATTTTGCAGTTGATTAGGATTTGTGTTTTAAGTAGTTAGGACGTACTGGGCTTTTGTTTTTCCTCTTTTTTCATAAGCATTGCATTAAAAAGTAATAAGTGGAAGAGTTACCTATCTTACATCAAACTGTAATTTGCTGCCAAGGTACCAGTATCCCACATTAATCTTCTCTTTTGAGTGTACTTATCATATATAAATTGTTCTTTGTTATAAGGTAATATAATTCTAAGGCTTCTGTTTGGACCAAATACTGACAGCACTGCGGCGGCTTGCTCGGTCGGTAGAGGTGGGGTCTGGCTGCGGACGAGGGGTCAGTCCAGCTCTGGACGAGGGGTCGGTCCCACTTGGGACGAGGGGTCGGTCCGGCAGCAGACGAGGGGTCGGTCTCACAGGGGTTGCGCAGTTCGGCTGACGGGGTCGCCCGGTGAAGCCGGCGACGAAGGGGTCGCCCGGAGAAGCAGGCGACGAACTGGGGACAAGGGAGGCCAGGCCCTTTTCGGGGGCTCTCAGGACTGGAGGGCGCACGGCAGAAGAACTACCGCGGAGACAAGGTAAACACGCAAGTCCACTTTATTGAGGGAGAGGAAACAGTTTTATAGGGGCTGGGGAAGGCTGATTGGTCGAAGCCACGCCCTGTTCTGATTGGTTGCCGGCGAAAGGTCAGTGGGCGGTACTGGATGGGGGAGGGGTGGTGGTTAGGGATTGGCTGTCGCTGTTGCTGGGGGAAGGGGCAGGGTTTAGGGATTGGTGGCTGCTGTTGCTGGGGTAGAGGGCAGACTTGAGTTTCCTGCCCACACTTGGCTGTTGCTGCTGTCGGGGGAGGGGAAAAGGGCAGACTGGATTTTTCCGCCCACGCCTGGCTGTTGCTGCTGTTGGGGGAGGGGAAAAGGGCAGACTGGAATTTTCTGCCCTGCGCCTGCGCAGGGAGAAAGAAGAAGAAGGGTGCCGCCCCACAGGCATCGTGTGGCGCCATCCGGGAGGAGGGGCGGCCGCGGAAGCATGGCTGCCAAGAAGGGGAGACCCGAGGGCACTCTGCGCCCATGCCGAGCTCCCTTCAGGGGTGGCGGTGAGTCCGACCAGCCACCCTATTATGGGGGCAGCAGCTTGGCCTGCCGCGGCCGCTCCCCCGCCAGGCCAGCAAACCACACTTCAGCCCGAGGGGTGACCGCACAGCACACTTCATTTGTTAGCTAGTCCCAGTTTGACCTACTGAGTAGATTCTGCTTAATGTTATTATTAAAATCCCACATACATTAAACATCAGCCCCTATTCTAAACCCACATTAAGTTTCCTAGAAATCCATACTCAAAGTTATTGCTGTGACTTTATGTTTCATTTTAGTCCCCTTGAGCATATTATATTGAGTAAAATAAATCAGACACAAAGAGACTTGATTTGATTTTAAATCATTTTATGATTCTCTGATGCTATGAATGTTGAAATTAATATACATCTGCAGATTTTGGAAAAAATCCTAAAGAAAATATGTGCATTCATTTCAAAACATTGCTTTCTGTCCATTTCCAATATACTAACACACTAATTAGAGGCAATATATATTGATACTAATATTTGTATTTGTGTGTTATGTGAGTTGTCTCCATGAGGCTTTTACCATCATTTTATCATTGTATACTTTGACTACAGCAAAACTGCAGCATTCTGGCAAATGTGGACAACATTCCAATATTCACAGAATTTTTCCTCATAGATATTTCAACCTCCTGGGAACCGCAAGTCATGCAAGGTCTGATCTTCTTAGGAATTTATCTGGGAGGTGTAACTGGAAATTTTCTAATTATTACTGTAATTTTAACAGACTCATGTCTTCACACTCCAATGTATTTCTTTTTGGACAATTTATCCCTGAAAAATCTTTGTTGCACTTCAGTAGTTGTTCCCAAATTGATTGTGAATTATCTGACAAGATGTGGACTTCTCTTCTAAGATGTGTTCACATTTCCCTGTTTATCTTCTTTGCAAGCTCAGAGTTGGCCCTCCTTGTGGTGATGTCCTATGATAACTATGGAACCATTTGCCACTCTCTGCACTATGGGCTCACCATCACTGTGTTTAGAAATAGGACAGCATGACCTTGCAGGAGACTATCTAATGGACCTCTTCTGCCTCTGGCTTTTTAAAATCTACCTACAAGAGCATGACCTTGCAAGAGACTATCTAATGAACCACTCCTGCTTTCTGCTTCTGTAACTCCCTTGCAAAACCTGACCTTGCAAGAAACTAATTGACCACTCTTGCTTTCTGCTTCTGTAACACCACTTGCATATTATAGTAGAATATTTACCCACCAGCCCAGCAACACATTAGCCAATAAGTGAGGCTGTGCTAACTCTACATAAACCCTATATAAACCTGTAAAAACTCTAAGATGGGGTTGAGAATTCAGAGATTGATTCTCCTCTGGGCCTGCACATAATAAAATTACTCCTCCCCCTCTCCAAGTGCCTTTTGGGTTTCTCTGCCACTCAGGTCATCTGGGTTTGCAACATTTGGTTTCCTGACTGGGAAACACAACTTAGTAAGCCCTTTGAGTCTCCAGTTTGGGATTGGTAGGCATGGCTGGCAGAGATCTCTACAAGAACCAGGTGGTGCCACCTGTCCCCTTGATGGGGCCTCCTTCAGGGAAAGGATCTCTGTGCACCATGTCCTCCAACCCAGCCTGACTCAGTGGAGAGGTGGATTGAACAACATAAGAAGATTCCAGAAAGGTAAGATCCCAGGGTTCTGAGTCCCAGTCAGGCCCATTTCTGGAAGGAAAGGGAGACCGATCACCTCCCAAAATCCCAAGATTCAAGATTTGAGGATAGGATAGTCCTTTGGGTGGAACTGTGTAACCTGAATGATTAAGCGAATGAATGGGGATTGCAGAGGCTTGTCTCTGCTGATCCAGTTTGTGGCTTCACAGCCTGTGCTATGGAGTCTGAGTGGACCTCAATCTGCACTCTGCATCTATGTCATATGGCATAATGGCTAATCCAAACTCTACATGGAGCCTAAGTTCTCATGAGCCTAAGTTCTCATGAATGACATGTACAGGCAGGCATCTGAGTGGCCTTGTGAGAGGCACCCCTCATTTGTTTGTCCTGTGACACTGATTCAGGAATGGGATCATCACAATCCAAACTCACAGTCTTAGATTGTAAGCTAAAAAAACTTCAAGAAGGGCTTTTCTTGTGATTATGGTGCCCATATGTCCCCTGGAACTCTCTAGATCTTGTGTGAGTTGGAGTGACCCATGTTTGGTGTTGACTGGCCCTCAAAAGGGACCTTAGATGTAACCAAGGTTCACACAGTTTGGCATGTAGTCACTAGGACCGCCAGCCACCCTGATCAGTTTCCCTATGTAAATTCCTGGTTAGAAATCATGCAAACCCTGCCCCCTTGGGTTCTATTCTGTGCCAGAAGGAAGGGTCAGAGTAGGGTCCTAGTAGCTCAAACAGCCAGACCTCAAAAACCTATTATTCTACAAGGACATCCAGAGGAAGACCATTAACCCTACCATATGTTCCAGTCGTTCCAAACATCTCCCTGCCCTAGAGCTTCCACAAGAAGTTCTCCCAGAGTCTTCTCCACCTTAGTCTCCCTGGGCCCATCAGATTCCTGAGGGGGATTCTGAGACCCCTTTGGTAAGAGGATTTCAGTCATCATAGTCTGCACTTCAGATGCCCCTATGTGAAACACAGAGTCCAGCCCATATCGGTGCAGATGGGATGGTCCGATGGGAGGCCAATCCTGTTTTATCAGCCCTTCACAACTACAGATCTCTTAAACTGGAAGCACCACACCCTTCATATGCAGTAAAGCCTCAGGCTCTTATTGATCTCATGGAGTCCATTTTCCAAATCCCCTGCCCCACTTAGGATAATTGCCACCAACTCCTCCTGATCCTGTTCAACACAGAAGATGCTGCATCCTCACAAAGACCAGAAAGTGGTTGTGAGAACAGGCCCTTGCAGGTGTCTTGGAGCAAGAGGAATGGGTCCAAGAGGTAGCACTGGATGCCCAACTGGCCTGGGACTTTAACACAGGTCAGGGACAGGTTGCTTTCTAGCAGTATCAAGAAGCTCTCTTCAGAGGGGTATGGGAAGGAGTGAGGTGGTCCATAAACATGTCCAAAATGACCTCTGTCACTCAAAAGCCTGAAGAATCTCCCGGAGATTTCTTTGAGTGACTTTGTGAGGTCTTCAAGATTTATGCTCCCTTTAAGTCAGAGAACTTGGAAAGCCAGGGGATGGTCAACACACCTTTCATCACCCAGGCTGCACCAGACATCAGATGAAAACTTCAGAAGGTAGACAAGTTCATAGAATGAACATGTCCCAAGTCCTTGAAGTCACAAAGTATTCATCAATTGGGACAAAACTGCTGAAAGGGAAGCAAAAAAGTGAATGAAACAGCAAGTCTTCCTGTTAGCAGCAGCCTTAGAGAATTCAGACTCAACCAATCTAGGAGGGCCACCCTGAAAAAGGGGGAATACCTACAAGAGAGTGTCCCAGGTGAGATATCAATGTGCCTGCTGTGAAGAAACTGGACACTGGAAGAAAGAATGCCCACGAAAAGGCTAGACTAACAAGGGAAATGCTCCCAGAGGACAGTAACAGCCCAAACCCCAAGACTACCTGATTGGGCTAGTGGGACTCAACTCTGAATAGGGGCGACTGGGTTCACTAGAACTCAGCCCCCATGAGCCCATGTCCAAAGTAAACATTGGGGGCCAACCAATGACTTTCATGGTAGATACTGGAGCCAAATATTCAGTAGTAACCACACTAGTTGCTCCCTTTAGTGATAAAACAGCCAGCATCATGGAGACAGCTGGGAATCTGTCCAGCCAGGGGCTTTTCTGCCAATCCAGAACCTGCTAGTTGGGTGACCATGAAGTAACCCACAAATTTCTGTATCTACCTGAATGTCCAGTTCCCCTGCTGGGCAGGGACATTTTAACTAAACTGGGAGCCCAGATCACCCTTAGACCTGAGGGGTCAACATGTTTAAGCCTTGGGACCAGCCTTACCCTCCTTGTCACTGTTCTCCAGAATGAGGAATAGAGACTGCAGGAAGAGAAAACTTCAAGTCAAAATCTGTAGAGGCTATTAGAACTGTACCCTGATGTCTATGCTGAAAAATTTCACTAGGAATGGCCCAGATCTATGCCCCTCTCATGAAATACCTACAACCTGGGGCCACCCCGGTTCGACAAAAGCAATACCCGATCCCCCATGAGGTGCAATCGGGCATGGTCAAACACATAAACTGCCTAAGAAAAGAAGAGGTCTCAGGCGAATGCCAGTCACCTTGAAACACTCCGCTGCTGCCAGTAAAGAAGCCTGATGGGGCAGGATGTCAACTCGTCCAAGACTTGTGGGTCATCAACAATGCCACCATCACCCTGCACCACCCGGTAACTCATACACCTTAAAAGGGTAATTATTGCCTGGGACCACCTGGTTTACCTGTCTGGACTTAAAGGATGCCTTTTTCTGCCTGTGGGTGGCTCCCCAGAGCCAGTCTCTATTTGCCTTTGAATGGGAGAATCCCAGGACTCAACAAAAGACTCCATTAACTTGGACTCCTCTCCCCCAAGGCTCCAAAAACTCTCCCGTCTACTTCTGAGAGGTCCTGGCAGCAGACCTAGCTTCCTACCCATGGGAAGATTTACAATGTATTCTCCTTCAGTACATAGATGACCTCCTGCTGGCTAGTAAGACAGAATAAAATTGTGGGGAGGGAACTCAGGCCTTCTACAGCTTCTAATGCGAACTGACTATAAAAAGCCCTGGAAAAAGGCACGGATTTGCCAGCAACAAGTTAGGTATCCAGGGTTCATCATCTCAAAAGGACACTGAACACTCAGACCAGAATGGAAAAAAGTAATTTGCACTATCCCAATGCCTACCACTAAAAGAAAGCTCTGAGAATTTCTGGGAGTGGCAGGATTCTGTTGCATCTGGATCCCCGGTTTTGTAGCTATGGCTAAATCCCTTTATGAAGTCCTCACAGGCCTGGAGAAAGAACCTCTCATCTGGAGTATAATCCAACAGAATGCCTTCAAAGAAATTAAAAAACCAGTTTAGCCAGATTCCTGCCCTGGGACTTCCGGATGTAGCATGGGACTTTAACCTGTTTGTGTGTGAGAAAAACAAGGTGGCCCTAAAGTCCTCACAGAGTTAGCCCCTGGCAGAGACTTATTGCCTATCACAACAGTTACATCCTGTAGCCACTGGGTGGCCTCCCTGCCTGAGGACTTTAGCAGCAACAGTAGCACTTGTCAAAGAACCCAACAAGCTCACTCTTGGGCAAGCCATTCATGTCGTGGTATGGCACGCTGTCACCACTTTAATGAACTTACACAGTCGTTATTGGCTATCCAATCCCAGGTTTACTCATTACCAAGGTCTGCTTTGTGAAAACCCCAGAATAATAGAAACTGTGTGCACGCTGAATCCTGCCACTTTCCTGTCTACTGAAAGAGGAACGCCTGAACACGACTGTGCAGAAATAACAGAAGAGTTATGTGCCAGTTGTCCTGACCTACAGAACAGGCCACTTCCTTGCCCAGATCAAACTCTATTCACAGACAGCAGCAGTTTTACCAGAGATGGAGAGTGGTTTGCTGGATGTGCAGTCACCATGGCTGAAAAAGTAGTGGAAGCAGCTCCCCTACCTAAAGTGTGGTCTGCACAGTCAACAGAACTCTGGGTACTCATTCGAGCCCTACAACTGGCCACCAGGCAAATGGTAAACATTTACATTGATTCTAAATATGCATTCACTACTGTACTTATCCATGGAACAATTTATAAGGAGAGGGGACTCCTAACTCCAGGGCAAAAAGAAAAAAAAAAATAAAGAGGAAATCATTCAACTACTGGAGGCAGTCTGGAAACCAAGCAGGGTCACCATCAACCACTGTCAGGGACATCAGAAGGGAACAGATGCAGTTACTAAAGGGAAATATACTATCCAATGAAGTGGCTCGACAGGCAGCCAAGAGAGCCCTCAAGCTGCAAACCCTGCTGCCAATCCCTCACTTGTACCTTTTAGGGCAACACATTGGAAAACTAAACTATATCTGGGAGGAACAGGAGTGGGCAGAGAAGGAGGTCACCAGACCTCAGGAGGAGACTGGCTACTCCTGGATGGCTGAATCTTCATCCCAAAGGGGGCCACCTACACCCTTATTCAGCAATACCACCAGCTCATCCACCTGAGAAAGACTACTTTAGGAGTCCTGCTCAGGAAATATTACTACATTGCCTGGATGGCCTTACTCTGCAGCACCGTTAGCAGCTGATGCCAGACCTGTGCTATAAACAATCCCTCCCAAGGGCCCCAGGCCCTGTCCAGCATCCAACACACAGGAACTGCCCCTTTTGAACACTTAACAATGAACTTTCCAGAAATAAAACCAAGTCGAGGGTGTAAATACTAGTAATAATGTGTACCTTCTCGGGCAGGGTCAAAGCCTTTCCCACTCACACTGAGAAAGAAAGAGTAGTAACTAAAGCACTGCTCTGAGAAATAATTCCCCAACATGGTATACCCATATCCATAGGTAGTGACAATGGTCTGGCTTTCGTAGCAGCCATCATCCAAGAACTAGCAAAAATGTTAGGAATAAAGTCAAAGCTCCACACAGCATATAGTCCCCAGAGCTCAGAGACTGTGGAATGTGTTAATCAAACCCTCAAAACCACCCTAGCCTAGTTCTGTCAAGAAACTGGCCTCCTGTAGGTGGAGCTGCTCCCATTAGCCTTCCTTAGAGTCAGCTGCTCCCCAGAACCGTCGGGCTATTCACCTTTTGAAATCCTGTTTGGGTGACCACCTCCACCCCCACCCCCATCCCCAGTTATTCGGACCTGCAGGGAAATCTTGGACTCCTAGGAGAAACTAACCAAAGTTCTACCCTCCAGCAATTGGGGAAAACCCTAGCCCAAATATACAAAACTGTCCTGTCTCAGGATCCTATCCCATTATGCCATCTCCACACATACCTGGAGATCTAGTTTGGGTAAAAGAAAAGACTGGGAAAAGGAGCTTCTCCAGCCCACCTGGATGGGCCCACATAGTGTTATCTTTGTAACTCCCACTGCTCTCCAAGTTTCAGGTATAGCCCCTTGAGTTCATTATATCAGAGTTAAAAGAGCACACTCCAGTGAAAAAGAAAAGAAGACTGAATAATCCGTCCTGTGCCTGACTGTCCCTTGAAAATCCGAATTGCCTGGAGTCACTGAGAATCACCATCACCTGACTAGATGGTCTCCTGCTCCCTGTGGTTGAGTCTTCAGCATCAAACTCCAACATCAAAACTCCAACAACTACCCCCTCTCCACTACTCTGTCCTTTGCCATGACTTTTCTCTTTTACCCTTTGGTGGATGGGGACTCAATGCCCTAATGACGTGAACCAGTCAAAAGCCCTAATCATAATTTAATCATGCCAGGTATGGACCAGATTATACACATAATCAATATCTATTTTTGGAATTCATAATCATATCAAACTTCTACAGCATCCCAAAATGCCTTCATGATCACTGCCCACACACACACTGACTAAATGGGTAGGAACAATGGAAGGAGAGGTAGAGTAGGACCGGGCACCAGGGAGGTGGCAAGGAGACAGAAAGGGATCAAACCAGCTCTGCCATGTGGCAGGGGCATCTTTCTCTGTCAACATATCTATAGCACAAAGCATGGGAAGGGGAAATGCCAGACTGATGGGCACTGGGATCTCACAGGTTCTGAGTATTTTGCCTGGGGAAGGCCATCCCCAGGAGAAGCAGGACAGGAAAGAGCTGAGGTCCTGCCTCCACTGATCTGAACACATGGAATTAAGATGAACTCCCAGTGTGGAGGTAGTCTACTGGAGAGAAGACCTCAGTTTTTCCCTCTATAAATTGGGGTGCTTAGAGTAAGTAGCCCTAAGTTTTCCATAGACTAGAAGAATTCTTTAGCCTTGGTTGTCCATTCATGACTATGATACTCCACGCTGCTGAAAATATATTCTACACCCTAAGGGTCTTTCTGAACAGAGAAAGACTTGGAGGACTAGGGAACTGAGGACTTGCAGTGGGGTAGAGCATGGCAGAGCACAGGAACATCTATAGTGGGCAGGGACAGGTCAGACCTTGTGGGAGTCTTGGCTCTGATACTAAATGGAATGGGAAATCTTTAGAGGTTTTTTTAATTAGCATTTTTATTGTATTTTTTGAAGATACATAGATCACCAAAAAAGTTACATTAAAAAAAATAAGAGGTTCCCACATACCCCACCCCCCACCCCATCCAATCCTCCCACATCCATTGCATTTGGTGAATACATCTTGAAGCACTGCTGCACTGCATGGATTATAGTTCACATTGCATGGATTATAGTTCACATTGTAGTTTAACTCTCCCCCAGTACATTCAGTGGGTTATGGCAGGATATATAATGTCTGGCATCTGTTCCTGCAATATCATTTAGCACAACTACAAGTCCTGAAAATGCCTCCACATCACATCTCTTCTTCCCCCTCCCTGCCCTCAGCAACTACCGTGGCCACTTTCTCCACATCAGTGCTACAGTTTCTTCTATTGCTAGTAACAGTATTTCTATAGTAAAATACCAGTAAGTCAACTCTAATCCATATTTTATTCCTCCATCTTGTGGACCCTGGGAAGGTGATTTCCACTCCACCTCTATATCAAGAGGAGACTTAGATTCCACATGGTTGATGGATGTGATTCTCCTGCTTGGAGTTGTAGGCACTCTCGGTTCCCTGTTGTGGTGGTTGATCATCCTCACTGCCGTTAGCTGACCTGGTAAGTCCAATGACCCAGAGAGTAGGAGGTGCAACTCTGTTGAGGCTCAGGGCCCAGCTGGCACATGGCCAGTCCAGAGATTCAAGTCTCCTTGAATACACCAACCCCAGTGCCAAACACAGTTTCAGTAAAAGTGACAGGAGAGGCATGTGTGGAAAGGTCACATCTAAGTCCAACATTTTTGGAGGGATTTAAACCTGAAGGTGACAAAGTCTGCTTTTCACAGAATTTCAAGTTCCTCCTGGTGTGGACTGGGAAATGAAAACAAGGTGGCCATGATTTCCTCAAGATCACATTGCCAGAACTCAGCCCTGTTTCAAGTTGTTTCTTGCTGTTTCCCACTCCACCTTGTAATTCTCCCTTCTCTTCATTTGTGCATTGGCCAGATGTGAGACCAGGCCTCAAGTTTACCATGAATTTTCTCCCATCCACCTGATGCTATTCTTGGGAAGTATAAGTTAGATTTGGTCCCTTGAGTAGAAGGGGAAACTTGGCAGACTCTGAGAGACACATAGACATGTCCAGAGTCACAGAACTGGTAGGAGGAAGAAGGTTCTGAAACAACTTCAGTTTCCTCAGATGGTTCATGATGCCCCAGGCCTCAGTGGGGCAGTCTGGAGGCCTGTGCTTGGAAAATTGTGTACAGATGGGAAATGTCATGAGATAGGAGTGTAGACTGTCAGCAGCCCAGAGGAGACATGGAGGAGTTGTTATCCAAGGAGGAGTCACAGGAAGTGATGCAGGACGTTACCTCACTTCCCTGGAGTTAGAACAATACAACAGAAGTTTGAACCCTGGTAACCAGGCACCCACGTTCTAGAGACTGCCCCCTGACAGCTCATTCAGGCACAGATGCTCAAGGAAAGATGTTCTCTCATTGTTGTCTACCTGCTTCACCTGGTATTGGCCATGGAAAACCTCACAATGAGAGCTTTATCTGATGCTTCAGGCATTGGCTCATCCAGTTAGTGGCTGGCAGTACCAGAAGGGGAGGCCTGGGATTGGTGCCAGCTACTCAGACATTGAGTCTGAGCTGTGGAGGTGTCATTTCCCTCCTGGGGGGGGGATGGGGGGAGATGTACGCAGGCAGGGTCTTTGCCTCATCATGGAGTAGAACTTTAAGTGGGGTTGTTCCTCTGGGTGACTACCAGGCTGGACCTTGATGCCTCATGGCCCTGCTGATGACCCTGTCTTTGCTGCACTCCAACTGTGAGACCAGCTCAGAGCAGAATGACAGTATCATCAACACCACCTCCCTGACTAGGGCACCAGCACACATGGCCATCAACAGAGGCTGGAACAGTCCTGAGGTGAGATGGAAGCTGAGGGTTCTGTACACTCAGGTCTGAGACAGCCAGGGGACTCCCAGACCATCCCTACTCTGGCAGAATCTCTAAGCTTCCTGCCAGGTATTCCCCTTCTTGGTACTCAGTCCCACTCCTTGAGGAATCTAGAACTCCACCCCAGCCTGAACACCAAGCCTCAGTTGTGACCAGGTGCAATACATGCTGGAATATCAGAAATGAGGCTTTTATAATGATTCATCTGCATGTTAAACCATGACAGTCTTTGTTTTTGATCCTGCTTTGGTGGATTGCTCTATCTGCCCCTAGGTGCTCCCCATCCCCAGGTGTACCATATGCACTCAGCTAGACTGCCTCTCAACATCTTCTCCATCCATATGCATCCTCATGTTTCCTACATTGTTTCTATTCAAAAAGGGCTAGAAGATTATACAGTACTTTATATTTCTCTGCAACCTGCAAATTCATGGAAATCAATATATGACCCTTGCAGGTCAGGTGACAGGGCTACAACATGTTTTAAAGGGGAGGCCAGAATCCTGAAAAGTCCAGTCTCACTGCCCTTGCAACTAGATGGGAATCCTTCCTCTTGCCATTTCAACAGGTCTGCAGGGAAAGTCATATGATCATGAATAGTCTAATGTTTCCAGTTCTCCCAGTATGGGCTCCCAGGAATGGGATGTCAAACAGACATATTTAATGTTTGAATGGCTGGGGTCAGGTGTCATGAAATAATTCAGACATCCAAAACAGGCAATGAAGGCTGATGCTTTTCTGCAATCCAGTGACATTGGTTGTCAACAGTCTGAAAATTTGTCCATCTGATGTCAGCAAGGCAAAACCATATTTGCAATTGCCCCATTAGAAGTTGATCTACCCTTGAATATTTTCAAGACCATTTGGAATTTCTCTTCTCTGTGGCATCAGCTCATTTCTTGGGCAATCCAGGGTCTTTCTCCCTCTTGGAAAGTCTAGGAATTTATCCCTTACAGAATCTGGTATCACCTTAGACTCAGATCCTCAAAACTTCCTTTAATTTTAAAATGGGGAGTAAAGAGTTTTGAGGTCTTTGAAATCAAGTGCATGAACACAGGATGGGTCTTCCTATGTCCTGTCACCAACTTAGAGGGACCCATGGTCCATCTTCTGCTACAGTCACTGATTACAAGGACTCCCAGGTTTGAGATCCAGTTATAACCATCCTTTTGGACATGTTGCAGCTGCTGACTTCATGTCTATTTTTGCCCCAACACTCCACCTGCCACTGTGAAAATGACCCTGCTGAGGATGTGAACGAGATCAGCCTGTTGCAGACAAATTTCAGGTCCAGCAGGAAGGAGAAGCCAGTGCAGTACCTAGCGCTTGCCCACCTGGGCAGGGAGTACCTGGAAACATGCAACATCCTGGGAAACGTTCAAGCTTTCCTCCCCACCCAAAGCATAGGGATACAAAGGGTCACCAGGTGAGCACACCACGCCTTCCTTGGCCTCGGCTCTACCAGTCTTCCCCATGACACTTTGGAGGTTAATTAATTTCTCTGAGCCTCAGGTGGCTCCTTGGAAGGGTACAGGGTTAGAGGTCACACAACAAAATGTTACTGAGTGGATTGAATGGGATGAGACATGGGAAGTGCTGACCAAGGCCAGGCCCTGCATGATCAGCTGTCATAGGGGCTGGGGATGGGCAGAATTATTTTCCATTCACATACAGAAAAGCCACTGAGTAACCTCTCAACTCCCCCAGGGCAAGGCACAGGCCAATTTTCTCTTGTAAAGGAGATTGAAGGTTCCATTCTGGAGGTCTTCAACCAAGGTCTAGTTAAAAGGCATTGAAGGATCTGGAGAAGTGGGAGAGGTGAAATCTGACATCTGGGACTGTGATGGCTGAGCTCAATCAATAAATAAAGAGTGGGTGACAATGTGTCATTGCAAAATTTAGTAGTCAAAATAATGAAGGAGGAAAAATACCTGCCTTTTGTACATCCATTCCACAGGGCAGTCAGGTAAAAACAATAGAATTCACAAGCAGAGTGAGAACACAGCATGTTAGATGTGATGCACTATGGCTTTCTCTGGGTATGTGGAAGTTTGCCAGGACTGTGAAGAGCAAGTCACCTGGTCATAAGAAAAATGTGAGTGGGCACTATGTCAAGAACAAGGGCACCAAATGACACAGATGAGTAAGAAATCTGCAGTGAGGAAGTGGTCGGAAAGTTTTTGTTACATCCCTGTGTCCCACAAATTTTGTGCTTCCCATCTTAGATTAATTTCTCACTAACTGCCCCCTCCTGCAACTGGAATCCATGGTCCCAGGAGTATAGATGTGTTGAGAAACTGCTACCCACTCTCCATGGATGCCCAAATTAGTATGATGAGAAGTAGGCAAGGTGGGGTCGTGCAGTGCCCATACCACCACCACCAACAACAACAACAAAACAGTATGAAAGGGATGAGACAATCACAAGACCTCAAAGAATATGGCAGCTCTTGGAAATTGGACCTCAGGCTGAAGAACAGTTAGGAACTGGAAGATGGGGTAGGAGGTCCCCATTCTGCAGGTATTTAAGAGCATCTAAATTTTTTTAAAAGAGTATAATGAGCAGGGCAGTCTTGCCTTTCAGTGCCTTACCATAGACCAGATTTCTTATGGAGGGGGCAGGGAAGACTGACAGATGTGTATGAAGGGCTCTGATATACGTAAGATTAGTTCAAATGTTGGACAGGAGCCTTCTATGATTGACAATAGTCCTCAGAACTCAGCTAGGGAACAGTCAGCCACTGCCAGGTCTAAGAGTGTTTGGGGCATAGTTTCAGGGACTGGGGATGGGCAGGGGCATGCACAGGAGTCTGTAAACACACAGATGGATCCCTTCAGAAGAGAAAAGGATTGAAATAGAAGGCCTCTCTGATCTGCTATCTATTCTTCTCTCACATTTCCATCAGCTCTATGCTCAGAACCTGGGGGGACTATGCCAGTGGGATCTTTTTCCATTGTCATAGATCTTTTATAGTCAAGGACCTGATGTCATCAATGCATATGAAATTTATAGGATTTTCATGTCAATGGAGGTCCAATTCTGCTCATGCCCATTTTGTGTTTCAGCAGTCAAAGGCATCCATGCCAGAAGGTGAGGAATTCTTGGAGTAGGTGTAAGACTGAGCAGAGGTCATGGGTGGAGAATCCAGGCAAGATCTCCAGGGCTGGGGTTGTCCAAGAGTAAGAGGAACCTCAGAAGGGACATTGGGTGGCCAACTACCCAGGAAAGTTGCCTCTTTTAGGTGTGGTGGGTTTGGGTTTTTGCATCTAAAAAGCTTGGGAATAATTTCTGCCTTTCAAATGGCACCTGGAAACTATCAAGCGGGGGAACCCTCTTCCTCTTCTAGTTCTAGTGCCACCTCCATCACCTACCTCTATCTTAGCAACTTCTACTCCATCACCAGCACATGAAGATCTGGAGTTCCTTCCAACTATTGATCTGGAAGAGTTTTGGAATTGGAACAAAGTTCGTGGTGCATTATTGTGAGTCTAGACCTGTGTGTTATTCAAAATTCATTCCCAAGATGGTGGCACAAATGCCACCAGGACCAGGTATGGAACTGGATGCAACACCATTCCCAGCTCCAGCATCACTGCTCTCTGGAGAGTTCTCTGAGAAGCTGGAGACAGCCCAAGCTGAAGATGAAGCCTTGGACCTAATTCTTCATTTTGGCCCAACCCAAGAGCAGGAGCCTTCCTTACCCCCTCCATAGAAAGCCATTTTTTCCCTCTGTGTAACTTTTTTCCTCATCTTCTATATCTTTCCTGATTGTATTTATTTTTTCATTTTAAGTATATTTTAAATTTATTTATTTACTATATCCCATTATCATGTGAATATCAGTGTCTTGGGTATATTTATCATTGAGCAACTGTTGTCACTGTCTGGTCCAGAACCTGTCTTCACTCTTAACTGGAACCTCACCCTGCTGCACATTTACTCTCCATTTTCACCTCATTTGCATGCCGAGAACCACTAATCTGCTTCTTTTTCTTTGTATCCCCATGCCCTAAGTCCTACTTTCAGCATGTGGAGATTCTTAGGGCCTGACCCAGATTTGGGCTCAGTCTGGGAGCCTTTTTAATTTTCTGAGTTAGGTTAAGAGATCAGCTAGAATGTCAGGGAACAGGATTGGAACCCAAACCATGGCTCACAGCAGAGGTGTTATCTTAGCAACACTCTTTTGCTGGGACCCTCCTGTCTTCTGCTCCTTGCCAACTGCACAATCCCACACACCTTTTTCAGTTTTTCTGTGTCTGTCCAGAAGGATATTATAGCCTTGTTGATAATATGTCCATAATCAAGCTGGTAGCATAAGTCACCCCTGTGACATACTGAAAATTGTCCACATGATCTCCCCACACCAAGTAGGGCAGGTGGGCATCCAGGAGCATGTGAGAACAGTAGATAGAGGTCTTGGTCCTGCTGAGGATGTCTGGGGTGAATGCTCAATTTTCCCAGGTGCTCACTTGGGTACCCATACCATGAATATTCCTGGAGGAGGCTATTTGGGGAGATGGAGTGCTCCAGGGAATGCCCTAGGACTCCCAAAGAAACTGGAATTCTTATGCCTAGACAAGGAAAAGCCATCGGCAGAAGGTAGAGTGCAGGATGGCTGTGGAGAGAGACACATAGAGCTGTAAATGGGCAAGAGGGGGTTGGTTGAGAGAATATCTGGTGAGCTACAGGGTAGATTAAGCACCTGAGCTCATCAAATTGGGCATCAGGCCCATTGCCTGGAATATGCATTCTGTATTCAGGTTAATAGGAAAGGAGTGTTCAGCTCCAGGAACAAGAGAATGGACCAGGTCAAGGACAAAGGACATAGACCAGGGAAGGCCCCGTGGCCATATCAATTGAGAGCTAAGCTCCTGAATGTCCATGGAGAAGGACTCCCAGAGAGAGGGTGAGGGTCTGAGGACAGTAAACGTGTACCCTGGGGTTTCTACAGGGTCCCAGAAAGGCTTTCGTGCATTTATGCCCTGCTGTCAGACGTCAAAGTACGTTCAAACACCACAATGTTCTTGCTGACTGATGGAAGCCTTAGGGTGGGATGGCCTGCTACACTTTCCCCAACATTGGCCTCTCATCAGGATGTTGCTGGGTCCCTACAGTGAGTGAATAAATGAGAAGACTGGACATGGGCCAGAAGCCCAAGAATCTACTGTTTCTTCCCCAGCAATGGTTTTGATTATAGAGGACTTCAACTGAGAAGCACTTTAAATAAATTTTTAACTTACAATAGTAATTCTGAGATGTGCTCTTTCTCAGGTAGCAAGCAATCATCTCTGTTGCCTCTCTATTATCCCTCACTGTCTGTCAAAAGGACAGGAATTTAATGGTCTGAACTACCATCTGACCAATGGTCACATGTGGTTTTGCTCCCCAACGTTAGAGCCTCTTTCTTGGATGAGCTCTGGGCACCAATGCAGGATGTGACCCCAGGGCCTCCTGGGCAACTTCCACATAGTTGACAAGACCAGCCTTCCCCAGAGTGGGGCTATGAGGGGTTGGTCACCTCTCCATACATAGGGGGTCCTTGACAGATCCTGGCAGTGTCCCTGAGTTCAGGAGATGGAGCTGGGTGCTCAAAGGCAAGGAGGTGACTGGAGTTTTCAAGGCAGTGTGCTCGAGAGAGGGAGCTGGAGGCAGTGCAGAGAGCTACCCAAGGTTAGAGAAAGTCAAAGAGAGAGCAAGCTACAGAGCTGCACAGAGGGTGCCCAGTGGGCTTCAGCTGAGCATAGTGCATGCACAGAGCTATGCAAGCCTCTCCAGACAAAGGGCAAAGTCAACAGAAAAGACCAGGCAGAGCAATTATCAGAGCTCATAAAGGATGGGGTATAGTTCATGTTCTTACCAGTCAGGGTGGGAAAGTCTCATAATTCAGGTGGTATCAGGTAGAGCACAGAGAGACTGGTCTCACTTGAGGATTCATTGGCATAAAATAAATATTGCAAAACATATCAATAATTCTATAGCACCTTTTAAAAAGTAGAACTAATAAACAATTTCAGCAAAATGTCAGATTACAATATTAACATGTAAAAATCAGTGATCTTTCAAAAACCCAAAATGAACTACCTGAAATTGAAACTAAGAAAATGTCCATTATATTAGCATCTAAATGAAAAAAAAAATATTTAGGAATAAATTTTAAAAAGAAAGTGAAAGAAATGTACTTGATAAATACAAAACACTGATATAAAAAATTTAAAATGACTGAACTAAATGGACAAAACCCTGTGTTCATGGATAGAAAGATTGAATATTTTTAAGATGTCAATGCTACCCCAAAGGAAGTATAGATCATGTAAAACCTAATTAAATTCAGCAGCATTTTTTTTTCAGTAATGGGAAAACTTATTAAACATATGGAAATCAAATAGCCCAGAACAGTCAAAACAATTTTGAACTAGAACAAAATGGAGAATGACACTTCTTCATTTCAAAATTCACTATAAGTCACAGTCATCAAAAGAGTGTGGTTATGGCCTAGTGATAGAGATATAAACCAACTGAAAAGAACTGAGCATCCAGAAATTAACACACACCTTCAGGATTGCTGATTGTGGCCTAGGGACCCAAGTGTATAAAATGGGAAAACAATTCTCCCTTTAACAAATGGTGTTAGGGAAAACCAGATGTCTGTGTGCCTCTACCTACACTGTAAAGAAATAGGATCTCAAAATGTTTAAGGACCTAAACTTTAGAGCTGAAATCTGAACTCACTAGAAGGAAACACAGGGAAATCCTTCATGACTTTGGATTTGGCAGTGATTTCATAGAAATTATGTCCTAAGCATGAATACCAAAAAGCAAAAATTAATGAAATGGACTTTGTCAGAATTAAAAACAACTTTTTTAATTCAAAGGACTTTATTAGGAAATTGAAAAGACATCTTATAGAATGGGAGAAGTTACATCTGATAAAGGATTTTATCAGGAATACATAAATAACACTTTCATCTATACAAGAAAAAATCCAAAAATGCAATTCAAAATGGGAAAAGGGCTTAAATAGACATTTCTCCAATGAAGATTTTCAGCCAAGTAAGTGAATAGTCATTAGTGAAATCCCACTTAAATCCACATGAGGCACTGATGTGGGCTATGGGTGGAAGGCTCTTTGTCTCTTCAGAGATAACCTAAGCTGAAGGCTGTGGGTGTGGAACGGTAAGAGGCTGCAGTCCTGCCTTTAGGGACAATGGCAACAGGCTCCAGTCCCAGGAAACAGTTTAACAATGCAAGGGCTATAAACTTTAAGTATTTAGGGGAAATGCAAAAACCAAATATGCTAAAAGCTTATCTAGAATATCTGGAGTCCATGCTAAAAGCTTACCTAAGATGTGGAAGATATATATGCTAATTGAAGCCTATTGAGAACTGAAACAAAGGGACCATTTGGCCTTTCCTCTCTGTATGAAAGACTTTTGAAAATCTTGTTCAGGGCTCGGGATTCAAAGAGAAAGCTCCCGAGTCTGGCCGGCCATCAATAAACCATTTTTCCTTCTCAAAATCATTCCTGAGTCCTGGCCTCTCTATACTCAAATAATTGAACCTCTCTCAAATTCTACAACAGCACCACTTCACTCTCACTAGTATGACTGTTATATGTTCTCACAGTAACAATTTCACCAGTGCTTGCATAAACAAATAACAGGGCACCATCATCTGGCTATATTGACTCCTATTCTCCTGGTTTATTAAGAGTCACTGTTTATAATTAATAGATAAAGTAATAGTTAATTAGGAGAAGCTTGAAATTGTAACATAAATGTCAAAAATCAAAGATGTAAGTATGCAGAAGCCTGAATAAACTTACCAGAGTATGTTGGTGTTATACTAAGACACACCTAAGTAGGTAAAACTGTATAAGATTAGGCAAAAGAAAGAAATCTGTAAACTAAACAATCCGAAGTTCACATAGAGCTGGAAGGTGTCTGAGTTTTGACAAGTCAGGTTTGCAAGTGCTCATAGCAAGTGCATATTCAGTGCACATTCAGTAGAGGCCTCCAAATGTCATGTCTAAATTTTAGGATTAAAATAATATACAGTAAAAGCTACTTTAAGGCTGAAAACTAGCAAAGCTTAAAACCAAGTCTCAAAAGCACCAAGTTCATCCTCAAGTAACTTAACAATGATAGAATGAAGTGCAATATGCCTTAAAGAAAGACAAAAAAACTGTCAGCTTTTATTATTATTGGTGTTGTAGAATTTAAGAGAAGTTCAATTATTTGAGTATAGAGAGGCCAGGACTCAGGAATGATTTTGAGAAGGAAAAATGGTTTATTGATGGCCGGCTGGACTCGGGAACTTCTGTTTGAATCCCGAGCCCTGAACAAGATTTTCAAACATCTTTTATACAGAGAGGAAAGGCCAAATCGTCCCTTTGTTTCAGTTCTCAATAGGCTTCAATTAGCATATATATCTTCCACATCTTAGGTAAGCTTTTAGCATGGACTCCAGATATTCTAGATAAGCTTTTAGCATATTTACTTTTTGCATTTCCCCTAAATACTTAAAGTTTATAGCCTTTGCATTGTTAAACATTTCCTGGGACTGGAGCCGCTGCCACTGTCCCTAAGGGCAGGACTGCAGCCTCTTACCGTTCCACACCCACAAGTCAAACAACTTAGTTATCTCTGAAGAGACAAAGAGCCTTCCACCCATAGCCCACATCATTCCCCCTCTTTTGCCAAAGTTTAACTTGCTAAGCTTTGGCATAATTATTGTTGGAGCTATGAGGTGGATGGCTGTTTGTTGTCTTGATTGATTATTTATCAGTCTTTAGTACAGCATCCAGGACTGTTTTTAGAAGTTTAGAACTTTTCATTCTGGACAGCAGAATCTTGGGCAGGGGCCTCCTGCAGATATTCTGCTGCCACTGGCACTCACGTAGATTTCCAGTCAGGTTCCAGATCCATCTATTACTTTTATTTTACTCTTAAAGAGTTTACACCTTTAATTTAAAAGGGGTGCTGAAGGGAGATGATCTCTTTTCTGTAACTGCTTCCTGCTGGCCATGGGCTGTAGTCATTGCCTAATAAGGTGTAAAACTCTTTAATTTATTCTAACTGGAGGAAGATGGATCTGGCATTCTGTACGAAGTTGGATGAAGTTTTCACATGGTTAATAAGATGTTCACTCTGAAAGAAACAAACTTAATTAAAATTTTGGAATACCTGTTTTTAAAAGAGGACACATTGGATTACAGAGGTAGACAAGGTTAGGTGCCTATAAAGATGGCATTCCTTAAAAGCTGGTGGGAACAGTATATATATTCTTTTTTAAGTTATCCATCTTTAGAGAGAAATTGCAACAGACACTTAGCTTTGTCTGAAGACATATTCCAAGCTGTTCAATGATTGACACTCATTCGCTCTGTCAGATGCTCCTGGTGAACTGGCACTCCTTGGGCAACTGGCTTCACTCAGGAGTAGAACACTAATTTGGAAATACTCTTAGTTTTCACCTGTGGGAGTGATCAGAACTACAGAATAAAGATTTTTACACCTTGGTTTTCATTGTACAATTTCTAGCAATTTTGACTTGTTCAATAGGTGACTCACCATCAGAAAGCAAGCCTCACTTTTGCTACACAGCAGAGTACAGCAGAATATAGAAGTTGACTGAGACTGGCTGAGACTGCCACTTATTCTATAGACATGTTATTAACTGTTTAGAAAATGATTTTACCAGGAATTTAACATGTCTAATATACTTCTGCACTTGATCCAAAATAGAAAAGATAACATTACAATTATTAGGCATATATTTAGTACAGGATAAAAGTACAGCACTTAATCTTAACTAATATATTACTTAATGCATAAGGATTCAGAGTTGCAATTATTAGTTTTGAGTTTCAGGTTTGTAATACTTTACATTTTATCTCTCCATGAGAGCAGGTCATAATGCCAATTGTGTTTAAGTTTCACTTACAGTATCCTGGTATCATGGCTCCACTTAGCATGTTCTTCAATGCAGTGAGCAAGTTGCAGCATCCTTCATCTTAGAGAGATTTTCCAGTATTCTACTAGCCTGGTGCATAGTGCTCTCTGGCACTATGGAACAGTGCCAGTCTGGAGGCGATATCCATTGTACACTTGGCTGTACCGAGTCATTATTGGCTGCAGGAGCTTGAAACTGCAATATAGTTTCCATCAACTTCAGGAGCAGAACCAGAGACTAATATAGCACATATTTTTAATTGAGGGGTCAGTGACCAGCCTAGCCAATAACTCACATGGAGAGGCCACCTGTAATGTATACAAGGCCTGGTTCGAATGCAAAAGAGTTTGATAATGTTAACGTTTATTCCTTGTTTATATATATATTTTAAACAATTTAATGCAACACATCATATATTAAATGACTGTCTACTTACACAATTTTATTATGAAGATAACAGTAGGTACTTTACTTTAGTAATAGAGGAAAAATATTATTTTTCATTGTTAAAATGAAAACAGAAGACTTCCAATATAATCAAGATAACTTTTTATTACCATTTACTTAAATGTGTACTTTGCAGTGGCCTTCAGACAGGTTTATTATCATGAAGTTGTTTCTGCTACGAATAACCAATCTAAGTTTTAGTTAACAATGACTTTTCTAGAACTAGAACTATTTAAACATTTTCAGTTTGAGGATGTTTTACAAACTCTTTATAATTGACTATAACCACATTGACTAGCCACCTCATGTTTAAATAAACTTACTAAATTACAATTACCAATGAAAGAAATTTACTCCTTATTTAAGAGAGCATATCTACAATCTTTTTCCTTTAGCCTAATTTCACTCATTAAAGATTTCATACATAATGTTAATTTAGTTTATAAATTAACTATTGGAGATTACACTCAAGTTAAATAAAATTGAAACCATAATAGTTTATGCAAGGAATGTTCTCTTTTTCCCTTACAGGAAGCTAAAAACTTCTTTTCTTTAAGTTATGAAAATTATTAATTTAAAAGCATACTGACTATCAGGTTTTAAAACACATGCATACTGACTACCAGGTTTTAAAACACATTACACAATTACTTAATTTTTTAAAAATCATAACCCAGAAAAGATCTCTTCATAGTTTTTATGGACTTTCCTTTACTTACTGAAATTTGTTAATAGAGCCACTAATTACCTTTATTTTGTTGGAAAGAAATCTTCTGGAAGAAAATAAGGCTCACCAGATTGTGGAGAAGAAAATAATTTATTCTCAATCTTGCAAGAAGGGGTGCAGAGCCAGATATGGCTGGTGCCACGAACAAAGAAAAATGACACAATTTATACCCCTAAGCCTAGCATGCAAGCTCTTCCTGTTTTTCCATAGATTGGATACTTCAGAAGTTACAGCTTATCTGAGATTTAACTTTCCCATGCAAAAGTTTGATTTAACTGCTTCCTCTATCACATTCCAACCATTTTAGTTTTTACCTGCTCCCCCCTTTGTCAAATAAGAAATAGAATTTAGTGCTGAAATGGCACCGACTTAGTTAGCTCCTTCTTGGGAATCCTTCCACTGCCCATAGGACTGGCCTAAACTGGTCTCCACTGCTGTCCAACCCAGGAGTGGGAGACTGAGGCAGCAGGCTGCCAGGTTACATCAACATTTTTCTTATGTGAAAATTAACCTAATCTTTGTTTTTTTTTTTGTTTTTTTTTTGTTTTTGCAATTTATGGCTGACAAAGGTTTAAACTGGGAAATTACCAGGCAAACTGATTCTTAATTCCCTAGCCTAGTAGATAGGTTTAATCTGCTACACCTAGTCTTGCCTTTAAAGCTCTTGCAAAGGAGGCCCTTTCCCAATTGTTTCTATAATCAGATTTCTATGACTTTTTCATCCTGCTTAGTTCAATTTGGGCTTTAAGAATATTTATAAATATAACTGCATATTTAATTTTTAACAATTTGAATAGACCTCTTTTAAGAATTTTTATTTGTTAATTTGATATTATCCTGATGTATGAAGACATACATTGAGCATTTTTTAAAAATGGGCAGACACAGAGAGTTAGACACAAACACAACTCATTGATATTACTTATAATTTGCATTATTTTATATACTGTTTAGCTTAATTAATTAGGGGTCCAGAAATACATATTACTTATATAACTGCATATTTAACCTCAACAATTTGAGCAAATAGGCAGACATGAATAGTTTGACACAACAACATGACTTTAGTTACTTTAAACTTTTCAAAGACTTTTGAAACGCTTCTCAATTTGCACTATGACCATGCAGTTTACCACAAGAATTTTCTTTCTTACTTAATGGATTGTAATAACCAAAATGTTCTCAATGCCTTAGCACCATTTTGTTTTAGAACTTTATATTTTACTTTGAAATTAGCAGAATTTTGGATAAGCAACAAGATTAATTTTATATATATTTACTGAGGCTATTTGAAGCCTCAGGGAGACAGACTGCTTTCTCTCATGAATTGCCACTCTTAGGAACACTGAACGTCAAGGCAGAAGACTTCTCCCCCTCCACCCCCCTTTTTGGTTTTGGAGATAATAAAACTCCAGTGGTCATTTAACCTTATTCTATCAGGCAGCAATTTATTTAGTTTACACTTGAATTCATGAGAGAAAGGATTACTAATACCAGGAGAGGAGACAGTGATGTCCCAGCTCTTCTCTGGCCTATAGGGGCAGAAGCTATTATGAAATAACCATAGGCAAAGGCAAGGCGTGAGGTTAGACTTGAAGTAACCATAAACTAAGGAAAGGTAAAGTTTAGAGTTTACACTTAATAACTTCAAGCTAAAATCACCCAGCTATAATTTCAGTTATTACCTTTCCACTGTTTTATAACATAAATGCATTTATAAATGATTTTAACTTAGTTACAGTTTTTATTAATTTTTTTAAAAAAACCTATTAATTTTATAACACCTTTAAATACCTTTCTTTTGACTTATAACATATTAAATGAACTTAACCATTACTTTAATTTTTCCTTTAAAGTAAAAGAATAAAACTCTTGCAGTTAGTTTGAAATAAAAAGCTACTTTTCAGGATTTGATTTCTAGAACATAAATGTTCTTTTAAAAGAGGTAAGACTCTTCTTTAAACACTGAGGAAATGGTGACGTTAAAGCACAAGAAGCTATTGATAAAAGATTTTCTTTGTATATTGATCTTATTCAATTTTAATCATAAAAATTTTCCTTCCACAAACCTTCTAAACTTTCAGTATTCATTCAGGTTCTGTCCCACACTCTACTCTTTCCAATAATCAATCATTTTATCTTAGGACAAAATCATCTTCTGTTTCCTTAACAATAAAAACACACTCCATATATCCCACATACTAAGTTACCAGGCAAACTTCTTACAAAATATAATTGCCATTAATACTAAACAAGCTTGTTAAAATAATGAACTTTTCTTCACTTTAAATACTTAGTAGCATGTAATACCAGAAACAGTTTTTTTGGAAGCAAGTTGGCAGGGGAGATTGGCTGCCGAATAAGTTTGTTATAAAATTGCCTTTTATTATTATTATTATCAATTCAGTTTTGTTAAATAGTGACTTTCTGCAATTAGCCACTTAAATACCTTAATTTAAACAATGCTTTGTAAAACTTTTATAATTATTTATACCCTTAAGACAAATTTTACCTTCACAGAACACATTCTCTTACTTAAGGTTACTATAATACCTTCTAAGAACCTGAGCAGAATGCAAACGTATTTTGGCTTTGACACTCTAAGGAGGGAACTTTACTGCATTTATTCTGATTCTGCTTTTCACCCCCTTCACTTCACCCCTTCTAGGCAGTCGGGTGCACAACAAACAGGAATGCGGCTTATGAATAGAAGGGTGGACTCACTTGAAAGGGGCAAGCCGCTCCCCGCTTTCCAGCTTTCAGCCAAAATGGGCAGAGAGAACCTACTCAAATTTGGCAACTCTCCCAGGAACCCAGCCACCCTGACTGGGACATTCCCAACAAACTCGGGTGCATGGCATGGACACAGATGGCCTCCAAGCCCCGGCAAAGGGCCAGGCCAGAGACCAGACAGCAGAGCATGCACAAATATCTAGACTCCGCAAACATCCAGACTCCTCAGCTTTTGCCCCAGAATCATTTCACTCCCTTGCCAATGGCAAGGGAGGGCTCCAGCTCAGCTGTAATTCCACTTTACATAAGGACACAACTCCAACACTAGCATTGAGCTGACACAGACAGAAGCACAAAGGTCACTAATCTGACCCACAAGTTATATATTTATTTTCACCACAGACAGAAGCACAAAGGTCACTAATCTGACCCACAAGTTATATATTTATTTTCACCATGGCTGCCCCCACAGCCATCACAAACCTCAGAACACTTAACATTTGGTATAAAGCGAATTCATTCACAAATTAGCACCATAACAAAAGATTTCAGCTAGACTTTACACCCAGACCAAGCTCCACCAGAAAAGCCAATCCATTTTCCTGTTACCAAGTTTTGTTTCCCTTAATCTAGACTAGACCAATTTCCAGGACATTAGGACTTGAACCTATAAATAGCCCTTCCTATTAAAATCGAGACTCCACTCCTTTAGTGGATATAAGACCAGTACCAGATTCTAACATGCAGTTAGACAAACCCAAAACACCAGGACTTTTCCCCGGTTTTTCTCCTTTTCCCAAGCCTAGAGAGAATGGCTTCCCCCCAGCCTTCTGGGGCTACTAGGGTTCTCTTGGGAGGTGATCAGCCTCCCCTTCCTAGCAATTAAAGCTAGGGCCTTCCAGACTGTGCTCACCCAGGGAGTCTTACCTTCTTCCATGTTCGGAGTTCTTTTTCGTTCCCAGAATCTTTCTCTTCAGACCTTCCATTGCCCTCGATTTTTGTCGGGAAGATTCTGGTGGAGCCCACATCTTTTCTGGATTAAATTTAATCCAGGGGCGCCCAGATTTGGGGTTCACCTGAGTCCTCCCAGCTTCCTCGGGGATTTGGAAGGGGCAGCAAAATGCTACCATCTCTGGCCTTCATTTGTTATCCCACCAGAGTCACCAAAAATGTTGTAGAATTTAAGAGAAGTTCAATTATTTGAGTATCATTTGTTACCCCACCAGAGTCACCAAAAATGTTGTAGAATTTAAGAGAAGTTCAATTATTTGAATATAGAGAGGCCAGGACTCAGGAATGATTTTGAGAAGGAAAAAATGGTTTATTGACGGCCGGCCGGACTCGGGAACTTCTGTTTGAATCCCGAGCCCCGAACAAGATTTTCAAACATCTTTTATACAGAGAGGAAAGGCCAAATCGTCCCTTTGTTTCAGTTCTTAATAGGCTTCAATTAGCACATATCTCTTCCACATCTTAGGTAAGCTTTTAGCATGGACTCCAGATATTCTAGATAAGCTTTTAGCATATTTACTTTTTGCATTTCCCCTAAATACTTAAAGTTTATAACCCTTGCATTGTTAAACATTTCCTGGCACTGGAGCTGCTGCCACTGTCCCTAAGGACAGGACTGCAGCCTCCTACCATTCCACACCCACAAGTCAAACAACTTAGTTATCTCTGAAGAGACAAAGAGCCTTCCACCCATAGCACACATCATTGGCACTGTTCATATCCAATTAAATTATTAGTCATGTGAAGAACATAAAATCGATTAACCATACCTAGGAGAAATAGTTGTGAATAGAAGAGTTCACAGAAAAGACAAAGATGATGGATTTAGAAAGACTTTAAAAGAGCTAATGTGATTAATATACTCAGGGAATTCAATGAAAAGATGAACAAAAGTGCAGAAACTGAAGGAATAAAAAACAAAAAAATTGAACTTTAACAACTTAGTATCTGAAATTAAAATGTACTGATTGGGAGAAATGTTAGATTAGATACTAAACAAGAGGAATTTGTAATAGAAGATAGAACAATAGAAAGTATTCAAACTGAAGAAACTATGGTTGTAGAGGTGACTCTCTCCTTTGAAACTTAATGGAGTATGCCCTGCAGGTTTTCAGAACTGTGTGAGAACAGTAACCCTGTTTCCCTTCCAGTTTCTCCCCACAGTAATGGGAGTGCTTATTCTATGGCACTCCCTCCTTTGTATAATGGAGGCAGTTAATTTATTTTTTAAGTGTCACAGATACACAAGCAGAGGGGAATTTTTGCTCCAGGACAGACTACATACCTACAACTTTTTTGGTGAGATATTTACTTAAAACTGTTACTAAGTGATTTAAGGTTTTTGAAATATTGTGGTGGAATAAAAGCATTTTGCATATGGAAAGAAGATGTATTTCTGAAGTTCAGAGGGTGGAGTATGACAGTTAAAATTTTTGCAGACCTTAGAAAATCATGTCTTTGAGGCTAATCCATTCTTAAGCATGGAAACCTATTGTAGGTGGGATTTTTTGATGAAATGTATTCAGTTAAGGGCTGTATTAGTCAGCCAAAGGGGTGCTGATACAAAATACCAGAAATCTGATGGTTTTTGTAAAGGGTATTTTTTTGAGGTAGAGTTACAGTACTTTTGGATATGGCTATCCAGTTCTGCCAGCATCATTTGTTGAATAGATTGTTCTGGCTCAGTTGGGAGGGCTTGAAAACTTTGTCAAAAATCGCTTGACTTCATATGTGAGGGTCTATTTCTGAGTACTCAGTTCAGCTCCCTTGGTCAATGTGTATGTCTTTATACCAGTACCATGCCTTTTTAAGCAAAAACATTGTAGCTAAGTAATATGCTGTAAATACTGGAAGAGAGAGTCCACCAACCTTGTGCATTTTAAAGATATTTTTGACTGATCATGGCCCTTTAACCTCCCAAAGAAATTTGATAGTTGGCTTTTAAGTTCCTGCCAAAATAGGCTGTTGGGATTTTTATTGGGATTACGTTGAATCTGTAAATTACTTTGTGCAGAACTGTTATCTTAAAAATATTTAGTCTTTCTGTCCATGAACATGGAATGTCCTTCCATTTAATTCTTGATCAGTTTCTGTTAACAGTGATTTGTAGTTTTCTGAATATTGATCCTTTATGTCCTTGGATAAGTTTATTCCAAAATTTTTTATTCTTTTAGTCACTATTTTTGTGTTTGGATTTTATAAGGGATATTTATTTGGGTTAAAATCTTAAAATTGCAGGGCTCTAAAGAGTCCAACTCAGTGTTGCTTTCTTACCAAAGTCTATTGCCACATATCGAAGCAAGATGGTGGCTGATTTCTGTCTGGTTTCTTCCTCCATCTGCTTCATGGTCCCAGCTTCTTCTGATCACAGCTGTAGGCTGCCATAGGACTCGTTTTCTTCCAGGCCTTCTCAGTAGCTCTGCTCTTCTGTTCCCTTCAGTAGCAACCTATCAGGCTATTGGCTCATCTCTCTTCCTGAGGCTTTAGCTGTTAAAGCCTTCTTTCTTTTAGATGGCAGGACCAAAATGAGCAAACTCTCTTCTTCCGTGTATCTTCTTCTGTCTCTTTTCTTGAGTGAGTGCCCATTTATATAGGCCAAAGGGCAGGAACTCAAGTCAAGTTATACCTTCCTGAAAGCCCAGTCAGAAGCTCTAAATTGATTTTCTCAAACAAACTTAATCAGAGACTGTTCACTGAATTAATACAATAAAGAGTATCATACCCAGAGGAACAGACCTGTTTATAAATATTGTCTTTCACTTTTGTGGGATTCATAAGTAATACCAAACTGCCAAACTGATAATTCCCAAATTTGCATGTACCATTCAGGCTCCTCTCTTGAGATACTGGCTCATATAATGAACTTTGTAGTGAATAGCTCCACTTTGATAGACCAAATAGGTGTCTTGGTCTTTATAGGACCAAAACCAGATTCATGATTCTCATTTCCAACACCAGTCCTCCTGAATCTCAATAGATGGCAACTATTCTTTTAGTTACTCAGACTAAGCACCTGAACATTACATGACCAAACCATCATCAAAGCACTTCCTTTAAAGATTCCTTCCAGAATCTAGCAACTTGATGTCATATCCATCACGAGACCATTAACCCAGGTCTAACCCATCATTCTATTTCACTTAGATTGTTGTAATAGCATCATAATGATCCCCTCAATGATAAAAGTTCTTCCATTGATGGAATCATGATAAGTCTATAGTAGAATAACAGCAAGTCTACTCTAGTCCATTGTTCATTCCCCAATCCTGAGGATTCTGGGATGGTGATGCCCTCTGAACCTCTAATTGAGTGGGGGCTTAGATCCTGTATTAGTCACCAAAGATGTGCTTATGAAAAGCACCAGAAATCTGTTGTCTTTTATAAAGGATTTATTTGGGGTAGAAGCTTACAAGTACCAAGCCATAAAGGATAACTTACTTCCCTTACCAAAGTCCATTATGACTTGTTGGAGAAAGATGGCTGCCGACATCTACAATGGATCAGGCTTCCTCTATTTATTTTTTTAGCTTTTTTTAATATAATTTTTTATTTTTAAAAGAAACTTAGATTACATAAATATTACATACAAAATATAGGAGATTCCCATATGCCCTGCTCCCTAGTCCTCCCACATTTTCCCACACCAACAACATTATTCATTGGTGTGGTATATTTGCCACAATTGAGGATCACATCTTGGAGCATTGCTATATATATTGTAGTTTACACTCTCTCCGGCATATTTTTAGAAGTTATTACAAGAAATACAGTGGGCTGCATCTGTCTTTGCAAAGTTATTCAGGATAATTGTCAAGTCCTGAAAATGCCCCCAAATTACACCTATTTTTCCCTCTCCCCTCAGAAGCTCCTGTGGCCACTGCCTCCACATCCATGATAAAAATTTTTCCATTGCTAGGATCTCAAGGTTACAGTGGAACAACTGTAAGTATATTCTAGTCCATCACCCATTCTCCATCCTGAGGATTCTGGGATGGTGATGCCCACTCCACCTTGAATTGAGAAAGGACTTAGATCCCCATGGAGCAGATGGATGGGATTTTCTTCCTTGCAGTTCAGACTCTGCTCCTTGAGATGTTCAGTGTAAAATCATTATCTCCTTATTAGTTGTACTGCTGAGTACAATGAACAGGAGAATAGGTGTTGCAAGTCTGTTTGGATTCAGGGCCCAACTGGCACATGGACACCCCAAATATTTAAGTCTCTTGGGCATACACATATCAACTTTAGTACTAAATATAGCCTCAAATGGAGGGGCAGAAGAGCCATGTGTAGGGAAAACACCTGAGTTCAACTCTATCACACTGGGGAGCATAAATTCCAAAGTAGGGCCCAAAAGCAGGGTGCCAAACTTTTGAGGTGTCTTCCCTGCCTATAATGTCTGGATATCTTCAGAGCTCTCAGGTGCCCTGCTATTTCAAGGTAATATTTACTATGGCAGTCAATGGGCTCCTGCTCACATGTGCATAAGTGTAACCTCTGAAATGACACCCAACTCACTTTCAAGTCTCTTAGCTATATGAACTCATTTGTGTTTACCCATTCTCCATTTTGGTCAAGGTCTTTTTCCAGTTGCATTGTTAGCTGGTGCTTGGCAATAATCCTCCAGGATCAGGGTGGTTCATCCCTGGGACTCATGACCCATGTGGGGAATGTAATACATTTATATGCTGATTTTGGCTTAGAGAGAGGAGACGTTTGATCAAGGAGGCTTTCAGGTGGCAATGTTGAGGCACCCTATAATACTATGCTAAGTATGGCTGCATTTATTACAATTGATGTACAAATACTGAAATGTGTCCTACTAACCATTATCAATGATTTACACTGTGGTTTACATTTTGGAACATACGCTTTTGTAGATTTTGAGGAAGTACATTGTGGCCTGTATCCATCCTTAAAAGATCATGTAGAACAATTCCATCACCCCAAAAATGTTCTGAGTTCCATCTATTCTATTCTTCCCTCCCTATCCCCTTTGGGACCCACTGTAACCACCAAGATTAACTTATTGAAGGGCCAAATTCATAGTTACTTGCAACAACATTGAGGGCTTGACATACTGGTATGTCCTCCCCTATTAAGCACTGAGTATGATCTCAAGAGACTCCCACCCCACTATTTGAGATCATATCGGGACTCCCCAGGATGGGAGTCCAACACCTTTCTTTTATTTTATTTTTGTCTATTTTTTAAATATTACATTAAAAAAATATGATTTCCCCATTTACCCAGACCTCCTCACCCCACTCCTCCCCCCATAACAACAATCTCCTCCATCATCATGAGACATTCATTGTATTTGGTGAATACATCTCAGAGCACTGTTGCACCTCATGGCCAATGGTCCACATCATAGTCGACACTCTATCACTTTCTACCCAGTGGGCCATGGGAGAACATACAATGTCCAGTAACTGTCCCTACAGCATCACCCAGACAACTCCAAGTACCGAAAATGCCCCCACATCTCATCTCTTCCTCCCATTCCCCACCCCAGCAGCCACCATGGTCACTTTCTCCACACTAATGCCACATTTTCTTTGATCACTAATCATAATAGTTCATAATAGTTACTATCAGTAAGTCCACTCTAATCCATACTCCATTCCCCCATCCTGTGGACCCCAGAATGGTTGTGTCCACTCCACACCTGTAACAAGAGGGGGCTTATATTCCACATGGATGCTGGATACAATCCTCCTGCTTTCAGTTGTAGGCACTCTTGGCTCCATGGTGTGATGGTTGACCTTCTTCAACTCCATGTTAGCTGAGAGGGGTAAGTCCAATAAACCAGAGTGTAGGAGCTGAAGTCTGTTGAGATTCAGGTCCCCTGGATATATACTAAACCCCAGCACCAACTACAGTTCCAGGAAAACTAACAGGAGAACAAAGATCACACCTGAGTCCAGCTCCATCACACAGAAACACAAATTCCAAATCAGGGCCAACTGACATGGCACTGAACTCCATCTGCCATGACCATAGAACATGTGGGTCTCTGTAGCCCTCAGAAGAACCAATACCTGGGGTTGTATCTACTTTATCTGTCTCTGGGATGCTGCTGAGGTGTGCATAAGGACAAGCTCTTGGATAACCTCCTGGCTCTTGTTGGAGACTCATAGCCATATAAACTCATTTGTCCTTTCCATTTCACCCTTGATTCAGGTCAAAAAGCATTTTTAATTCCTGGTATTACATGCAGATTGAGATATACTGCTGGTCCGAGTTGATCCTTTTATTCAAGGTCATTTTCTAGTTACATCATCAGCTGGTACTTGGTAGTAGTCCCTCGGCACCAGGGAGGCTCATCCCCAGGAGTCATGTCCCACGCTGGGGGGAAGACAACACATTTACATGCTGAGCTTGGCTTCAAGACTGGCCACATTTGAGTAACATGGAGGCTCTCAGGAGGTAATTCTTAGGCACCCTGCAGCTCTAGGCCTTGTTCTTATTTCAGGTGCACAGGCTCACAAGCATAGGCATTAGTATCAAGGGCTCATTGTTGGACCGTCATTCTTTTTTGGTCTTTGCTATTGCCCTTGGGGGATTGTTACTGTTCCTTTAGGGACTGTGATAGAGCTCCCCTGGCTAGGAACTCAGCACTCCCTCAGTTGTTGTTTTTAATTGTATCCACTATGAAAATATCCAAACATTTTTATGTACCCTGGATATATGTCCTCGAGAACTTCCTGCCAACCATGTGTCCCCTGTCAGTAACATTCCACACCAGTATTCCTCCCCTGCCATTGTTGAACCTCTCTGTGATCCAAAACTTCCTGAAAAGTGAAGCCCAATATATTGCCAGGTTCCATTAATAGTAAAATGGCATATAGCAATGAGTTTAAAGGTTAGATATAGAATACATATTAATTTGGAAAAATTAAGGTAAAAATATATTGTGGTATCAAAAAATTTAAAAATACAAAAGCTTTGTTTTTGATGTTTTGCCTTCCATTACTGCAATAAGTGTTGCCCTGCATGGAAATTGGCAAGGCAACTACTTACGTCTTTTCCTCAGTGTCTACGTCCTGTCTTTTTCTTTTCTTTTTTCTAATTTAAGCTCATCTTCATAAGAGTTTTAGATCACAATAGTTCATATATACAATATACAGTACTCCCACATATCCAACATAAAACCTTGTCCCTTCCACAGCAATAATCATTTTACATATTTATCCTATATTTACTGAAACTGCTGTACAGATATTGAGACAATAGCTTTCAAACAAGGTAACATTTGGGTTTACATTGTGGTTTATATTTTAGACTATACAATTTTCTAAATTTTTAGTTATCTTATGTTTTACATTATGATTTACATTTTAGCCTATCAGCCACAATATGTTTTGGTGTAATTTTACATGTCTTATATCCATCCTTGCATACCCTTGTGGAACAGTCTATAGCTCTCTGAGGCAGCTTGGTTTACTTATTCCATATCATTGAGGTCATGTAGTATTTGTCCTTCAATGCCTGGGTTGCTTCTCTCAACATAGGTTTCTCAAGATTCATCCATGTTTTCACGTGTGTTTGTAGTGTATTCATTCTGAAAGCCGAGTAGTGTTCCATTGTATGTATATACCACATTTTATTTATCCATTCATCTGTTGATGGGCATTTGGGTTGATTCCAACTTTTGGCAATAGTGAACAATGCTGCTATGAACATTGGTGTGCATATATCGGTTTGTGTCCTTGTTTTCAGTTCTCCTGGGTATATACCCAGCAGTGAAAATTGCTGGGTCATATGGCAAATCTATGGCTAGTTTTTTGAGAAATTGCCAAACTGTTCTCCAGAATGGCTGGATCCTTCTACAACCCCACCAGCAGCGGATGAGTGTTCCCATTCCTCCATATCCTCTCCAGCATTTGTAGTCTTCTGTTTTTTTCATAGCTGCCAATCTTATGAGAGTAAGATGGTATCTCCTTGTAGTTTTGATTTGCATTTCCCTGATAGATAGAGATTTGGAACATTTTTTCATGTGTTTTTTAGCCATTTGTATTTCTTCTTTGGAGAAGTGTCTGTTTAAATCTTTTTCCCTTTTTTTAAAAGGGTTGTTTATCTTTTTATTTTCAAGGTATAGGAGTTGTTTATATATGCAGGTTATAAATCTCTTATCAGATATATGGTTACCAAATATTTTCTCCCATTGTGTAGGCTCTCTTTTCACTTTCTTGACAAACTCCTTTGAGGTGCAGAAGGCTTTAATTTCGAGGATGTCCCATTTATCTATTTGTTCTTTTGCTGTTCGTGCTTTTGTTGTGAAGTTCATGAAGCCATTTCCTATTACAAGGTCTTGTATATGTTAGTCCAACACCTTTCTGATCACTCTGTAATTCTTCACACCCTGAGACAACACACTATGACAGAATGAATGCTCACACACTCCCTAGAACAGTATCCAAAGTGTCATGCCCCACATGCCCCTTACATCCAACACCCTAAACCAGTATCCCTCTGCTGCCATACTTGCAATGTAATTGGTCTATATGTATTTGCTGTAATGGATACAGGCCATTTTAAATTACATCAAAACTTACAAAAGCATATGGTTCAAAATGTAAACCATAATGTAAACCTTTCACCATGATTAGTAGTGATGTTTTAATATTTGTACATCAGTTGTAACAAATGCATCATCCACATATAAAATGTTATTAATAGGGGAAGGCAGAAAGGGGATGTTGGAAATATGGGAGTCTCCTGTATTCAGTATTTGACTTTTCTGTAACCTATAACTTCTTTGAAGACAAAATGAAAAAAGTAAGACACTGGGGGAATAAATGGAAGAAAATGTCACCATATATACAGGACAATAGGTCTTACAATGCTAAAAGGAAAAATGTCCAAAAATTTTTAATTTTTTAATTAATTTCTATTATCCCAAGTTTTTTCAATTAAATTTTTAAATTTTATTTCTTATTTTTAAAACTATCATTATTACTTAATTTTCTTATTAATTGTCTTTGTTTATTTTATTGACTTCATTTTTAAAGAAGTTTTGGATTAAGCAGGGTTACAAGTATTGCATGGGAGGATCATTTGCATGGAGTGTTAGTGATGGAAGACACATGAGAGGAAGCTCACTTGGGCATAAATATAAGGCATGTAAATATGTTCAAGTGTACATGGGGCATTGACATGATGGGTGGAGATTCACACAATAACTGTAGGAATATCAAATTCCCATCCTGGAGAGCTCTGCCACATTCTCTGATGGAACACCAAGAATCCCCCAAGTACAGGGACAGTGACTAGTGAAGGAGGAAGGTTCATTGACAAACCCTTGATATTGATGACTGTGCTTGTGAACCTTTACTCTTGAAATAGAAACAGCCTAGTATTATAGGGTGCCTTAGAGTTGCCTCCTGGGAACCTCCTTACTGCTGTAATGTGACCTTGCTGTAAGCCAAACTCAGCATTTGAATATATTAACTTCCCCCCAGCATGGCACATGTCCCCCAAGGATGAGCCTCCCTGGCACTGAGGCATTACTATCAAGCACCAGCTAGAAATGCTACTGGAAAGAGAACATGACAAAAGGAGGAAAAGGTAAAGATAAATGAGTTTGTATGGCTAAGAGACTTCAAATCAAGTCAGGAGGTCAATCCAGAGGTTAGACTTATGCACACCTCAGCAGGATCTCATTGACTGCCAAAGTAGACTAACCCAAATAGCCATGGCAGATAACTCAGGAGTTTGATATATTACCAGTGAGTAATACTTTGGAATTTATTAAATTTAAATTTATTCCTAGGGATTTGATTCTTCTAGTTGCTATTGTAAATGGAATTTTTCTCTAGATTTCCCCTTCAGATTGATCATTATTGGTGTACAGAAATGTTCTTGATTTTTGCACACTGATCTTACAACCTGACACTTTGCTAAACTCATTTATAAGCTCTAGAGGCTTTGTTGTATATTACTCAGGACTTTCTATGTATAGGATTATGTTGTCTGTAAATAGTGAAATTTTGACTTCTTTTCCAATTTAATTGCCTTTGATACCTTTTTCTTGTCTAAGTGCTCAAGCAAGTATTTCTAACACACTGTTAAATAAAAACAGTGAAGGTGGGCATCCTTGTCTTGTTCCCAATCTTAGAGGGAAACCTTTTAGGATTTCACCATTGAATATGATGTTAGCTGTGGATTTTTCATAAATATCCCTTATCATGTTGAGGAATTTTCTCTCTATTCCTATCTTTTGCAGTGTTTTTATCAGGAAAGGGGGCTATATTTGGTCAAATGCTTTTTCTGCATCTAAAGAGATGATCATGTGATTTTTTTTTCTTTCAGTCTGTTTATGTGGTGTAATACATCAATTGCTTTTTTTATGTTGAACCATGAAAGCTTACCAGGAATGAAACCCACTTGGTCATGTTGTATAATTTATTTGATATGTTGTTGAACATAATTAGCAAGTATTTTGTTAAGGATTTTAGCATCAAGCTTCAGTAGAGAGATTGGTGTATAGTTTTTCTTTCTTGTGGTGTCTGTGTTTGTCTTTGGTGTTAGGGGATGTTGGCATCATAGAATGAGTTAGGTAATGTTCCCTTCACTTCTATTTTTTGGAAGAGTTTAAGCAGGATTCCTGTTCTTTCGTAGAATGTTTGGTAAAACTCACCTGTGAAACTTTCTGGACCTGGGCTCTCAGCTGGGAGGTTTTTGATGACTTTATCTATCTCACTACTTGTGATTGGTGTGTTGAGCTCATCAAATTCTTCTTTCACAAATGTAGGCTGCTTGTGTGTTTCTAGGGATGTGTCCATGTCCTCTAAATTATATATCTTATTGGCATACAATTTTTCAAAGTATCCTCATATGACATATATTTAAATTTTTTTATGACACACTTTATTCCAGTGAGGCTAGTGGTGATATCCCCTCCCTCATTTCTTATTTTATGTATTTGAATTTTCTATCTTTTATTCTTTGTTATTCCAGCTAAAGGTTTTTGAATTTTATCAGTCTTCACAAGGAATCAGCTTTTCATTCTGTTTATTTTTTCTAGTGCTTTCTTATTTTCAATTTCATTTACCTCTACTCTAATCTTTCTTATTTCCTTCTTTCTACTTCCTTTGAAGTAAAATTTGTTGTTCTTTTTCTAATTCCTCCTGTGGTGCAGTAATGTCTTTGATTTTAGCTCTTTCTTCTTTTTTTAATGTAGGCATTTATGGCTAAGGATTTCCCTCTCAGCTATGCTCTTGCTGATTCCCATAGGTCTTATTTTTTTAAAGATTTATTTATTTATTTATTTATCTCTCTCCCCTCCCCCCCCAGTTGTCTGCTCTCTGTGTCCATTTGCTGCGTGTTCTTCTGTGACCACTTCTATCCTTATCAGTGGCACCAGGGATCTGTGTTTCTTTTTGTTGCATCATCTTGTTGTGTCACCTCTCTGTGTGTGCAGCACCATTCTTGGGTATGCTGCACTTCCTTTTCACACAGGGTGGTTCTCCTTACAGGGTGCACCTCTTGTGCATGGGGGTCCCCTACACTGGGGACACCCCTGTGTGGCATGGCATTCCTTGTACACATCAGCACTGTGCATGGGCCAGCTCCACATGGGTTTGAACAACAGACCTCCCGTGTGGTAGGCAGATGCCCTATCCATTGGGCCAAGTCCACTTCCCATCCCATAAGTTTTAATACATTGCATTGTCACTTTCATTCTTTTCAAGGTAGTTACTGATTTCTTCTGCAATTTCCTCTTTGACCCACTGATTGTCTAAGAGTGTGTTGTTTAATGTCCATATTTTTGTGCCTAATCTGCCTTTCTGCCCCTAACTGATTTCCAGCTTCATTCCATTGTGTTCAGACACATGCATAGAAAAAATAGAACAAAAAGCAAAATAGAGAGAAAAAATAGAATGAATTAAAGGGTCAGACAGATGAGAAAAGAATCAAAGGGGAAAAAAAGGTGAGAGAAAGAAAATGAAAAAATGAAGACAAAACAAGATGAGGTGGAATGGAAGAAAAGCAACAGAAGTCAGAAGAGATGGAAAAATGAAGGAAAGAAGATAAATAGGTAAAAAAAAAATAAGCAAAAGAAAAAAAGAAGCAGAACCAACAAGAAACAAAACAGGAACAGAGAAAAAATCCAGGAAAAGGAGTCTTCCCTCTTAGGCCCCTAGGGACTTACTCAGGTTGAGGATGCTTATCAATTAATCAGTGTTAGTGAATGTAATAAAGGAAAAAAGGAAAAAATTCCAGAAACACACACACACAAACCAATCCATAAAACAAAATAGTAGACTCTTAGTCTACAGGTTCCCTATCATACAGTGTTTGTTATATGCCTTAACTCCCCCTAGATCTCTTGACTTAGGAGGTACAGGGACTCAAATCCGAAACATTCTGCATGCAAGGCAGAAATTCCCCCACTATGCCACAGCAGTTATAGACTAAATAGGCTTTTGAATGTTTATCAGGCTCTTACTGCCCTCATTTTCCTTAGGTGTGTTGGATTTCTAACAGTTTTCAGGTCTAGTTAGCTGCCTGTCTCCCTGACCAAGTTCCTTTCTCCCAGGATGGCTGGGTGTGACAGTGTGCCTGAGCTGATTCGCCCTTCCCCTCTCCCCAGGGCAATTTCAGTTCTGGCTTTAACCATCCCAGAGATTAAAAGGGGAATCTGGTGGTCAAACACATGGAAAGAAAACCACCCCTCACCAGACTCCTCTTCCTCCCAGAAATGCTTCCTCCCTCTAAGCTCTTTTGAGAGCTAGGAGAGTCACAGAGAGTGTTACTTACCTACGCTCAGTTTCCAGCCACAAGGGGCAAGCAACTCATGGTTTTCCCTTGGGCTCTTTGACTTTTCATCCAGCTCCCTCCTGAACCATGTCCTGCAGGCTCCTCCTCTGTGGGGGCTCAAAAGAGCTCACTCTAGTAGGATTTTGTCCCTTCTCTGCTGTTTTTTTGCCAAAGAGCTGAGCTGTGTCTACAGTGATGCCATTTTCCTGAAACCATGTAAACTCCAAATAAATTTGATAATTGGTTTTTCCACTTCTCCAAAAAGGCTGTTGGGGTTTTTTATTGGGATTGCATTGAATCTGTAAATCACTTTGAGTAGAATTGACATCTTAATATAATTTACTCTTCCAGTCCATGAATGTCCACCCATATATTTAAGTCTTCAATTTCTTTTAGCAATACTTTGTAGTTTTCTCAAAACAGGTCCATTATGCCCTTGGCTAAGTTTATTCCTAAATATTTTATTATTTTAATCAGTATTATAAATGGATTTTTTCTATACACATCAGCAGTGTATAGAAACACTATAGATTTTTGTGTATTAATCTTTTATCTCACCATCTTCTTGAACTTGTCTATCAGTTCTAGTAGCTTTGTTGTGGAATTTTCAGGAGATTCTAGATATAAAATCTTATCATCAGGGAATATTGAAAGTTTTACTTCTTCCTTTCCTATTTGGGTGCCTTTTATTTCCTTATCTAGCCTAATTGCTCTAGCTAGAACCTCTAGCACAGTATCAATCAACAATGATAATAGCAGGCATCCTTGTCTTGTTCCTGATCTCGGTGGGAATGTTTCAGTCCTTCATCAATGAGTACAATGCTAGCTGCAAGCTTTCCATCTAGGCACCTTACCATTTTGAGAAACCTTTCTAGACCTAGTTGGTTTTTTTAGTGTTTATGAAGAAAGGGTACTATATTTTGTCAAATGCCTTTTCTTCTCCAATTGAGAGGATCATGGGATTTATCATCTTTGATTTATCCATGTCATTTATTACACAAATTGATATTCTTGTATATGTGGGATAAAACTCACTTTATCATGGTGTATAATTCTTTTAATGTGCTTTTGGTTTCTGTTTGCAGAAATTTTATTGAGTATTTTTGCATGTCTATTCATTAGAAATATTGCTCATTACTTTTTTTGTCTTTATTTATTTTTTAATATTACATTAAAAAATATGAGGTCCCCATATACCCCCCACCCCCCTCACTTCAGTCCTCCCTCCATAGCGACAATCTCCTCCATCATCATGAGACATTCATTGCATTTGGTGAACACATCTCTGAGCACCGCTGCACCTCATGGTCAATGGTCCACATCATAGACCACACTCTCCCACATTCCACCCAGTGGGCCATGGGAGGACATACAATATCTGATAACTCTCCCTGCAGCACCACTCAGGACAACTCCAAGTCCCGAAAACGCCCCCACATCTCATCTCTTCCTCCCATTCCCCACCCCCGGCAGCCACCATGGCCACTTTCTCCACACCAATGCCATCATTATTTTTTTTTTGTAGAATCTTTACCTGGTTTGGTTTTAGGATGATATTGGCATCATAGAATCAGTTTGGTAGCATTCTTTCCTGGTCATTTTTTTAGAAGAGCTTGAGCAAGGTTGGTATTACATCATCTTTGAATGCTTGGTAGAATTCACCTGTGAAGGCATCTGGTCCTGGGCTTTTCATCTTTTGGAGGTTTTTGATAATTGTTTCAATCTCATCACTTGTGTTTGGTTTCTTGAGATCTTCTATTTTTTCTAGCATCAGTATAGATGGTTTTTGTCTTTCTAGAAATTTTCCATATCCTCCACATTGTCTAGTTTTTTAGTATGCAGCTGTTCATAGTATCATCTTATGATCTCTTTCATTTGTGCAGGGTCAGTGGTAATGTTTGCCCTCTCATTTTGATTTTATTTGTTTGCAACCTCTCTCTTTTATTCTTTGTCAGTCTAGCTAAGGGTTTGTTGTTTTTGGTCATCTCAAAGAATCAAATTTTGGTGTTGTTGGTATTCTCAGTTGGTTTTGTGTGTGTGTACATGATTTCATTTATTTCTGTACTGATCTTTCCTTCAGCTTGGTTTGGGATTCGTTGGCTGGACTTTCTCTAGTTCCTCCAGGTGTGCAATTAGATCAATTTTATTTATTTTTTCTTGTTTAATGTAAGCATTGAGGGCTATACTTCCCCCCCCCAGCAATGTCTTTGTGGTGTTCCATGGGTTTTGATATGTTGTGTTCTCATTTACAATCATGTCAAGATATTTGCTGAATTCTCTTGAAATTTCTTCTTTGACCTACTGATTAAGACTGCATTGTTTAACCTCCATATATTTATGAATTTTCCCTTTTTGATTCATTATTGTTTTCCAGCTTCATTCCATTATGATCATAGAAAGGGTTTTGTGTAATTTCAATGTTTTTAAATTTATTGAGACTTGTCTTATAACCCAACATATAATCTGTTTTGGCGGCAGGCTCCAGGAGCACTTGAAAAGAATGTATATCCTGCTATTTGAAGGTGTAATATTCTGTATATGCCTACTAAGATTAGTTTGTTTATCATATTATTTGATTTCTCTGTTTCTTTGTTTATCCTCTGTCCATTCTATCTCATATTGAGTGTACTGTATTGATGATTCCAACTATTATTGTAGAGATATCTGTTTCTCCCTTCAGTTTTGCCAGTGTGCCTCATTTATCTTGGGGCACTATTTGCATGGAATATCTTCTTCCAACCTTACACTTTAAACCTGCTTGTGTCCTTATGTCTGAGATGAGTGTCTTGTAGACAGCATACAGGTGACTCATAATTCTTTATCTATTCAATCAGTAGGTCTTTTGATTGAGACTTCAATCCATTAACATTCAATGTTATTATTATAAAGTCATTTCTTCATTCATTTTGTCTTGGCTCTCTGTTGTTGTATTTATTCTATTGTCTGTCATATCCTTTAGTTTACTCTTCCTAATAATCTTCATTTCTGAAATCTTCTCCAAATCTCTTACCCTTTTTTTTTCCTTTCAGGCTGCAGCACTCCCTTTAGTATCTCTAGTAATTCTAGTCTTTTAGTAACATCTTCTATCAGATTATGAAAAGTTAGAACTCATCCTCATTTCTGAAGGAGTTTGGCTGAATACAGAATACTTGACTGGCAGTTTTTCTCTTTCAGTAAATTAAATACATCATACCAGTTTCTTCTCTGCTCTATGCTTTCTGATAAGAAGACAGCACTTAATCTTATCAATTTTCCCTTTTATGTGATGCTTTGAGTTCCTCTTGCTGTTTCAAAATCCTCTCTTTATCTCTGATATTTGTCATTCTGAATAGTATGTGTCTCAGGATATATTTACTGAGATATATTTTGGTTGGGGTTCATCAACCTTCTTGGATATTGATATTTATGTCTTTCATAAGAGTCACGAAGATTTCATTCATTATTTTCTCAGAAACCATTTTGCCCCTTTTCCATGCTATTCTCATTCTAGGGTATCAATATCACAAATATTTTTGTATTTCACATTGCCATTCAAATCCCTGAGACTCTTCTCTTTCTTTTCTCCTGTCATTTCCAGAGCAGATGTCTGTCTTTAAAATCACTAATTCTGTCTTGAATCAATTCAAATCACCTCTTATGTGACTCTAAAGTATCGTTAATCTCATCCATCATGTCTTTTATTCCCATAAGGTCTTTTACTTTTCAGACTTTTCAAATGTTCTTTATGTTCACCAAGTATCTTCTAAATATCCTTTCTTTCTTTAGTCATATTCTCTTTATATCCTTTAAAGAGATTTAGGAGAGTTGTGTGAGTATCACTGATTGTCTTAAATCCTGTATCTCTTCAGGATATATGGTTTGTTCCTTTCGCAGACCATCTTTTCCTTTCTCCTAGTGTGGCTTGTAGTTTTTGCTGATGTCTATGTATCAGAATTGGTGAATTTACTCTGATGGTCAATTTGTTTCTTTCCTATTTTTTTTAAGATTTATTTATTTATTTCCCTCCCCTTCTCCCCCTCCCCACACCAGTTGTCTGTTCTCTGTGTCTATTGCTGTGTGTTCTTTGTCTGCTTTTGTTGTTGTCAGTGGCATGGGAATCTGTGTTTCTTTTTGTTGTGTCATCTTGTGTCAGCTCTCCATGTGTGCGGTGCCATTCCTGGGCAGGCTGCACTTTCTTTTCTGCTAGGCAGCTCTCCTTACAGGGTGCACTACTTGCATATGGGGCTCCCCTACATGGGGGACACTCCTGCATGGCAGGGCACTCCTTGAGCTCATCAGCACTGTGCATGGGCCAGCTCCACATGGGTCAAGGAGGCCCAGGTTTTGAACTGTGGACCTCCCATGTGGTAGAAGGATGCCCTAACCACTGGGCCAACTCCGTTTCCCCCTATTGTTTTTTAATCACAGCTCTTCTTTGATATCTGGTTCAACTTATTCTAAGTCTGTATAATTGCCTGCCTTAAGTTATCAAAGTTGGGTCAGGATTGTCTCAGTTTTGGAGAGCCCACACAATAACCAAAGTGATATTGAATTCCCTTCCTGGAAAATTATTCTACATTCTGTAAAGGACAGTAAGAATCCCTTGATTGTAAGGGCAGGGCTTAGTGAAGAAAGACAGAATATCACTCCAGGCCCTTGACATTGATGATTGTACTTAGGAACGTTAAATTGTGAAGTTCAAAGTTACCCTAGTATTATATATTACTAAGAGTTGCCTCCTTGTGCTCAAATGTAGCCTCTAAGTGAAACTCAGCATATAAATGCACTACCATCCCTGTGGCATGGGACATACTGCCAGGGAAGGCCCTCCCAGCACTGAGGGATTATTAACAAGCATTGACAAGTAATGCATCTGAAAAAAATACCTTGGCCCAAAGGGGAAAGGGGAAATAGTAAATACAAATTAGTTTTTATGGCTAAGAGTTTTCAAAGTGAGTTGAGAGGCCATTTCAGAGGTTAAACTTAAAAGGATGGATTCCTGAAAACAGTGTTGTGCTGTGGTTTTCCCAAACCCTGAGTGGGTTGTTGTGGGGGCTTGCAGGACAGGAGGTGTCTGGATGTCAATCTGGTGAGACAGTGACAGAAGAGATTCTTGTGAGAGGTGGAATTTTGGGTTTCTGACACAGAGGTCAGAAGTTGTGGGCAGGACCTCTCTTCCTTAGGGCTTGCGGCCTGACCACACAATCCCTGAAAACTTTGTTATGCTGTGATGTTCCCAAAACCTGTGTTAACCAGATGTGTGGTTCCCAGGTCTGTACCCCCTAAACCCTGGTAGCCCACCCTCCAGAGACACACACCTTGAGTCTGAAATATCACAGACTTCCCATTCTTGAATCCACTGTGCACTGAAGTCCGTCTGAGGTCCTTGATTACCCTAACCCTCCATGTTTTTTGTTGTTTTTTTCTCCTTGAGCTTGGAGGAGTGTACCAGCTGACTTGGGGAGAGTCTGGGGAGGAAGGAGAGGCAAATCTGCTGAGGATGCCCAATTTACCTAAATGTCCTGGGATAGGAAACTTCTTCTGGGAGAAGGTGGAATCAGAAAATCAATTAGAACTCCCCTAGCACACCTAAGGGGAAAGGACTGTAGGGCGTGCTACCCAAGCTTCCAAGAGCATATTTGGGGTTTCTGGTGAGGTATAGGTGCTCTCACACTGGAAATAAAGAGTCATAGTCTTCTGTGTTGAGTTGGTTCAACAAGGAACCACTTGAATCTCCTACCCGACCTCTGCTGTCCTGGGAGAGAGAGAAGTGAGGAAGGGAGAAAGGGGGAAAGTCAGATCCCTAACCATTTTATTTAACTACAAAGAGGATTTCTAGCTTGAAATATTGGTTTTTTTTTGGTCATGGTTTTTAATATTGCATCATTGTCTCCTGGTCTTTTCTGTCATTTTATCCCCCAAGGTTCTTTTTTATTTAGTTAGTTTCTTTCTCTTTTTCTTTTTCTTGCTTGTTTCCCCCCCCCCCTTTTCTTAGACCCCTTGTTTACTCTTCCCTTTTATTTTTTCTTTTATCTCTTTTTCTCCTTTTTTCTTTTCTTTTCTTTATATAATAGGTGCTGCAGGGAGTGCTTCACACTTGCTGTGTTTCCTCACCCTCCATTTCCTCTTTTCTGTGTGTATGGACTTTGGCCACCTGCACTATCCCCTTTCCCCTACATCTTTCTGTCTTCCATCATCTACTGTTTCTCTTACATTCCACCTCCCTTTCTTTGGCCCACAAATTGTTTGACTTTTTATTTCTAATATCTTTGTTCTATTTTCTGACTTTATCCATTCTTGATATTATTGTCTTTCTTTTCTCCTTCCCTCTCTCATGAAAACACTGGCCTTTTAATTCATACTATATTCCTCCCCATATTCAGTTGCCTGTCTCATTATAGGTACTCTACTTACTGCTATAACTCTACAACTTAAATGAGTCTAATATCCATTCTTCTAGATCTCACATTTTTGCTCTGTTAACATTTATTACCAATACTACTTTATAGATTTTATTTTCTTTCTCATTTTGCTTTCCCTGGCCCTAGGTTCAAAGTGAACCTAGCCAGCAACAAGAAAATAGAGTAAGAAGAACAAAGTTACAAAGAGAAGACATAACACTTATGCATGAACAACAACTAATTAATCTGCAAGGCTGGACAAAGAAGCTAAGGAACTGATTAAACCCATCAAGACAAAATGATGACCAGACAGCAACAAAAAATTACAAACCAAATGAATAATCAGGAAAACATGCCCGAATCCAATGAAAAGACTAAAAATCAGGAAGAGGAGCAGAACATCGGACAAGTAACTAAAGATCTCAAAACATACATTAGAAACCAACATAATGAAGTAAAGGAAAGGATTAACAATATGCAAAAAACATATGGAGAGAATACAGAAGAAATTGCAGATATGCAAAAACATAGCAGATATGATGGTGATGAACACCACAGTTCAAGAAATCAAAATACAAGCTCAGCAAATAGAAGCAGATTAGAAGAGGCAGAGGAGAGAATTAGTGACATGGGAGGCAGTACATCTGAAATCAAACAGATAGTAGAACTGATCCATAAAAAGATAGAAAAAATCCAGCTGGGAGTTAGGGACCTGAATGACAATGCAAAATGCACAAACGTATGTATTATAGGCATCCAAGAAGGAGAAGAGAAGGGAAAGGGGAGAGAAAGCGTGTTGGAGGAAATAATGACTGAAAACTTCCCAAACCTACTGAGAGAGATGGATGTACATGTCCAGGAGGAACAACGCACCCCAAATACCATAAATCCCAACAGACCTATCCCAAGACATATACTTGTCAAATTATCCAATTCTCAAGACAAAGAGAAAATTCTAAAAGCAGTAAGAGAAGAGAGAACCATCACATACAAGTGAGGCTCCATAAGATTAAGTGCTGATTTCTCATCTGAAACCATGGAGGCAAGAAGGCAGTGGTATGATATAGTCAAGGTACTAAAAGAAAAAAATTTCCAACCAAGAGTACTCTACCCAGCTAAGCTAGCATTCAAAAATGATGGAGGGTTCAAAATATTCACAGATAAAAAGAAATTGAGAAAGTATGCCAACAAGAAACCTCCCCTTCAAGAAACACTAAAGGGAGTTCTGCAGGAAGAAAGAAAAAAACAGGAGAGGCAGAGTTGGAGGAGAGTGTAAGAGAAACAAAAAAGACAAAAAAAGATGGAAAAAAAACCCCAAAATATGACAAACACAAGTCCAAACAAATTATGGCTAACATAAATAATTCCTTTGAAAGTAATAACACTGAATGTCAATGGATTAAACTCATTGGTCAAAAGATTCAGACTGGAAGATTGGATATGGAAATATGACCCATCTATATGCTCTCTACAAGAATCACATCTTAGACCCAAGGGTTCATCAAGGTTGAAAGTGAATGGCTGGAAAACAATCTTACAAGCATACAATAACCAAAAAAAGGCAGGAGTAACTATATTAGTATCAGACAAAATAGACCTTAAATGCAAAACAATTGTGAGCGACAAAGAAAGAAGGATACTACATATTAGTGAAAGGGATAATCTTTAAAGAAGAATGAACAATCATAAATATTTATGCTCCTAACAAGGGTGCCTCCTAATATGTGAGGTAAACACTGGAAAAACTAAGTGAAATAATAGATGCCTCTACAATTATAGTGGGGGACTTTAATACACCACTCTCAAATTTGGACAGAACAACTCAAAAGAGATTCCATAAAGAAACAAAAACTCTGAACAGTATATTAGAGGAGCTGGACCTAATAGATATATACAGATCATTACACATGAATACAGCAGGATATACATTTTTCTCAAGTGCACAAGGATCATTGTCCAAGATAGACAATATGCTAGGCCACAAAGAAAGGTTCAATGAATTCAGAAAGATTGAAATCATACAAAATAATATCTCTAACCACAGTGAAGTGAAGCTTGAAATCTGCAAGGGCCAGAGGCCCAGATATCACACCAAGATGTGGAAATTAAACAGCACACTCTTAGATAAACAGTGAGTCAAGTAGGAAATCTAAAAAGAAATCTATAACTACCTTGAAACTAATGAAAATGATAACACAACATACCAAAATTTATGGGATGCAGCAAAAGCAGTACTGAGAGAGAAATTTATAGCCATAAATTCATACATCAAAAAAGAAGAAAGAGGTATTGGGGCAAGATGGTGGCTGAGTGAACTTTCCTGATAGTATCTCCTGCAGGGAGGCAGCTGGGCGGCATTGGAGGCTCTTTGGGACTGGGCTGTTTCGGGATTTTTGCGGGTTGAAAGGTGTCTGGACATCGATTTGGTGGGAAGGTAACAGAGAGGATATGTTTATAAAATATACACGGAGGTCCCAGCTGCGCGTGGAAAGTTCCCTCCTTGGGTGGGCGGAGCTGCGGCATTGGGCGCTGCCGCGGCATGGCATGGGGACCTGCCATGGCGTTTTTTTTTTTTTTTTGGAGGCTCTGCAGTACTGGGGAATTCGTGGGCCCTGGGTGGCCTATTGGGGGGTTGATAGGACGGGAGATGCTTGCAGACCGATTTGGAAAGAAAAACGGGAGTTTTATGGCAAAGCTGGGGGGAATTTTTGATTGCGGACAAAAACAATAGTGCTTTCGCCTAGAGCCACACCCCCCCCAAGCCCGGCTGCCGATCTACAGTGGTCTTAAAGTGATAGCAATAAAGAGACGCCACCAGGGTCTGGTAGGGTGGGGGACATTTGGAAGCTGATTAGGGGAATATTTTGTGAAACATGGGAATTCCGGGTTTGGACTCTGTTATTAGCATTTCCAGCTGGAGCCCCTCCCCCGGACCTGGCTATTGTTCTGAGTCATTAAATTGGCTGCAGCCTATAGGTGCCCCCACATGGCCGTTCTGGGGGATCACAGGGTGAGAGGGGTCCTGAAGTCAATTGGTGATATATCCACAGAATAGACCCTAGTGAGTGAGTGAATTGTGGGGTACAGAACACAGGATAGAGCTTGTGGATGTGACCTCACCCATAGGGCTGGCACCCAGCTGCAGGGATCCCTGAAGGCTGTGATGCACTATGGTGCTCCCAGGCTTCCTGTTAACTGGACTTGAGGTTGCCAGGTCTGAGTACCCTAAACCCTGGTGGCCCACACCCCAGAGACTCACATGTCTTCAGTCCTCAATATCTCAGACTTTCCATCCCTGAATCCATCATGTCCTGAGGTCCATCAGAGGTCCTTGAATGTCCTAGCCTTCAACGTTTGGATTTTTTCTTTTTTCTTTTGTTTTGTTTTGTTTTGATTTTTATTCTATTTTTATTTTTTATTTTATTTTTTTAATGTTCTGGTTGCTAACATTGCATTATCCCCTAGTCTTTTCTCCCAGCATATACCCCAAAGTATTTTTTTCTCTCTCTCTTGTCCCCCATCTTCTTCTTATTCTATTTTATCTTAACTATACAATAGGTGCTGCAGGAAACACCTCACATCTGCTGGGTTTCCTCATCCTCCACTGCCTCATTTCTGTGTGAATAGATTTTGGCTATCTACACTATCCCCTTTCCCCTACATCTTGATAGCCTCCATCATCTACTATCTCTCCTATATTCCACCCCCCTTTCTTTGATCCCCAAAGTGTCTAACTCTTAATTTGTAATACCTTTGTTTTGTTTTCTGTCTGGTATCCACTCTTGAAACTATTACCTTTCTTTTCTCTTTCCCTCTCTCACAAAAACAATAGCTTTTTAGTTCATACCATATTCCTCCCATATTCAGTCATCTACCTCATTATAGGTACTTTACCTACTGTTATAACTCTACACAATTTACATGAATCTAACCTCCATCCTCCCAGATCTCATATTGTTGCTTTGTTAACATATATCACCCATACTACTTTACACTTTTTCCTTGCTTACACAATTGCCTTTCCCCAGCACTAATACTTTCCTTTAAAGTGAACTTAACCAGCAATAAGAAATTAGAATAAGAAGAACAAAGTGACAAAGAGAAGATATAACACTTATACAAAAACAACAGCTAATTAATCTCCAAGACTAGACAAAGAAGCTAAGGAACTGATTAAACCTGTCAAGAAAAAGTGATGACCAGACAGGAACAAAAATCTACAAACCAAACCAGTAATCAGGAAAACATGGCTGAATCCAATCAACAAACTAAAAATCAGGAAGGGGAGCAGAACTTCACACAAGCAAAGAAAGATCTCAGAACATTTATCACCGACAAATTTGATGAAGTAAAGGAAGAGGTTAAAAACATTAAGACAACACTTGGAGGGGAAATTGCAGACATATGCAAAAAGATAACAGATATGATGGAAATGAACACCACAGTTCAAGAAATCAAAAATACACTTGCAGCAAATATCAGCAGACTAGAAGAGGCAGAGTAGAGAATTAGTGATGTGGAAGACAGTGCATTGGAAATCAAACAGATAGTAGAAGTGTCCCATAAAAAGATACAAAAAATCCAGCTAGGACTTAGGGACCTGAATGATAATGCAAAATGCTCAAACATACTTATTATAGGCATTCCAGAAGAAGAGAAGGGAAAAGGGTCAGAAGGAGTGTTGCAGGGAATAATGGCTGAAAACTTCCCAAATCTACTGAAAGAGACAGATGGACATATCCAATAAGCACAGCGCACCCCACTGGTCATAAATCCCAACAGGCCCACCCCAAGACATATACTTGTCAAATTATCCAATGATCAAGACAAGGAGAAAATTCTAAAAGTAGCAAGAGAAAAGAAAACCATCACATACAAGGGAAGCTCCATAAGATTAAGTGCTGATTTCTCATCTGAAACCATGGAGTCAAGAAGGCAGTGGTATGATATAGTCAAGGTACTAAAGGAGAAATATTTCCAACCAAGAATACTCTATCCAGCTAAACTAGCATTCAAACATGATGGAGAGTTCAAAATATTCACAGATAAACAGAAACTGAAAGAGTATACCAACAAGAAACCTCCCCTTCAAGAAATTCTAAATGGAGTTCTGCAGGAAGAAAGGAAAAAACAGGACAGGCAGAGTTGGAGGAGAGTGTAAGAGCAACAAAAAAGACAAAAATAGAAGGGGAAAAAATACAAACAAAATATGACAAACAAAAATCCAATCAAAATATGGCTAACACAAATAATTCCTTGAAAGTAATACCACTGAATGTCAATGGATTAAACTCACCTATCAAAAGATTCAGACTGGGACATTGGATAAGGAAATATGACCCATCTATATGCTGTCTACAAGAGACACATCTTAGACCCAGAAATTCATGGAGGTTGAAAGTGAATGGCTGGAAAACAATCATACAAGCAAACAATAACCAAAAAAAGACAGGAGTAGCTATATTAATATCAGACAAAATAGACTTTAAATGTGAAAAAATTGTGAGAGGCAAAGAAGGATACTACATTTTAGTGAAAGGGACAATCTGTCAAGAAGATCAAACAATCAAATATTTATGCTCCTAACAAGGGCGCCTCTAAATATGTGAGGCAAACGCTGGAAAAACTAAGTGAAAGAATAGATGCATCTACAATTATAGTGGGGGATTTTAATACACCACTATCAACTCTGGACAGAATATCTCAAAAGAGAATCACTAAAGAAGCAAAACATTTGAACAATATATTAGAGGAGCTGGATCTAATATACAACTATAGATCATTACACCCAAACACAGCAGGATATACATTTTTATCAAGCGCACATGGATCATTCTCCAAGATAGACCATATGCTAGGCCACAAAGAAAGGCTTAATGAATTCAGAAAGATCGAAATCATACAAAACAATATCTCTGACCACAGTGGAGTGAAGCTGGAAATTAGCAAGGGACAGAGGCCCAGATTTCACACCACGATTTGGAAATTAAACAGCACACTCTTAGAAAAACAGTGGGTCAGAGAGGAAATCTCAAAAGAAATCAATGACTACCTTGAAACAAATGATAATGATAACACAACATACCAAAATTTATGGAATGCAGCAAAAGCAGTACTGAGAGGGAAATTTATACCCATAAATTCATACACCAAAAAAGAAGAAAGAGCAAACATTGAAGAACTAACTGTACTTTTGAAGGAATTAGAAAAACAACAACAAAGTAACCCAACAGGAAGAAGAAAGAAGGAAATAACAAAGATAAGAGCAGAACTAAATGAAATAGAAAATAAGAAAGCACTTGAAAAGATAAACAAGACCAAGAGCTGGTTTTTTGAGAAGATCAACAAAATTGACAAACCTTCAGTGAGACTAACAAAGAAAAAAAGAGAGAAGATGCAAATACACAAAATAAGAAATGAGAAAGGCGATATCAACACTGACCCCACAGAAATAAAGACTATCATAAGAGGATACTTTGAAAAACTATATTCCAGCAAAAATGACAGTTTAGAGGAAATGGACAAATTCCTAGATACACATAAGCAGCCCATATTGACGAAAGAAGAAATTGATGATCTTAACAAACCAATCACAAGCAAAGAGATAGAATCAGTCATTAAAAATCTCCCAACTAAGAAGAGCCCAGGGCCAGACGGCTTCACAGGTGAATTCTACAAAACGTTCCAGAAAGAACTAACACCAATCCTGCTGAAACTATTCCAAAAAATCAAAACAGAAGGAACATTGCCAAACTCCTTCTATGATGCCAACATTACCCTAGTAACAGAACCAAACAAAGACACCACAAGAAAGGAAAATTACAGACCAATTTCTCTAATGAACGTAGATGCAAAAATACTTAACAAAATACTTGCTAATCGTATTCAACAACACATTAAAAGAATTATACAACATGACCAAGTGGGATTTATTCCAGGTATGCAAGGATGGTTCAACATAAGAAAATCATTCAATGTAATACACCATATAAACAGATTGAAGGAAAAAAATCACATGATTATATCTATAGATGCAGAAAAAGCATTTGACAAAATACAGCACCCTTTCTTGATAAAAACACTCCAGAAGATCGGAACACAAGGAAACTTTTTGAACATGATAAAGAGTATATATGAAAAACCTACAGCCAACATTGTTTACAATGGAGAAATCCTAAAATCTTTCCCTCTAAACTCAGGAACAAGACAAGGATGCCTATTGTCTCTGCTCCTATTTAGCATTGTCTTAGAAGTACTTGCTCGAGCACTGAGGCAAGAACCAGATATAAAAGGCATTCAAATTGGAAAGGAAGAAGTCAAAATCTCATTGTTTGCAGATGGCATGATCCTATACATAGAAAACCGTGAGAGATCTACAAAAAGCTTCTAGAACTCATAAATGAGTTTAGTGAAGTCGCAGGTTATAAGATCAATGTGCAAAAATCAGTAGCATTTCTGTACACCAATAATGAGCAAGATCAGGAGGAAATCAAGAAACAAATACCATTCACAATAGTAAATAAAAATATCAAATACTTAGGAATAAATTTAACTAAAGAGGTAAAAAACTTATACACAGAGAACTATACAAGACTGTTCAAAGAAATCAAAGAAGACCTAAATAAATGGAAGGATATTCCTTGTTCATGGATAGGAAGACTGAATATTATTAAGATGTCTATCCTACCAAAACTGATTTACACATTCAATTGCAATCCCAATAAAAATCAACACAGCATTCTATAAGGAACTAGAAGAACTAACTATGAAATTTATTTGGAAAAGAAAGAGGCCCCCAATAGCCAAAGACATATTGAAAAAGAAAAACGAAGTTGGAGGAATCACACTTCCTGACTTCAAAACATACTACAAAGCTACAGGAGTGAAAGCAGCAGGGTATTAGCATAAGGAGAGACACACAGACCAATGGAATCAAATAGAAAGTTCTGATATAGAACCTCATATATATAGCCATATAATATTTGATAAAGCCACCAAACCCTCTCAACTGGGAGAGAATGGCCTATTCAACAAATGGTGCTTCGAGAACTGGATATCCATATGTAGAAGAATGAAAGAGGATTACCATCTCACACCTTATACAAAGATCAACTCAAGATGGATCAAAGACCTAAATATAAGAGCCAAGACCATAACGATCTTGGAAAGCAGTGTAGGGAAACATCTACAGGACCTTGTAATAGGAAATGGCTTCATGAATATCACACCAAAAACATGAGCAGCAAAAGAACAAATAGATAAATGGGACTTCCTCAAAATTAAAGCCTTCTGCACCTCAAAGGAGTTTGTCAAGAAAGTAAAAAGGGAACCCACACAATGGGAGAAAATATTTGGCAACCATATATCTGATAAGAGACTTATAACTTGCATATATAAAGAACTCCTATATCTTGAAAATAAAAAGATAAACAACCCATTTAAAAAATGGGAAAAAGATTTAAACAGACACTTCTCCAAAGAAGAAATACAAATGGCTAAGAAGTACATGAAAAAATGCTCCAAATCTCTAGCTATCAGGGAAATGCAAATCAAAACTACAATGAGATACCATCTTACTCCCATAAGATTGGCAGCTATGAAAAAAAAAACAGAAGAATACAAATGCTGGAGAGGATGTGAAGGAGGGGAAACTCTCATCCACTGCTGGTGGGAATGCAGAAGGATCCAACCATTCTAGAGGACAGTTTGGCGGTTTCTCAAAAAACTAACCATAGATTTGCCATATGACCCAGCAATACCACTGCTGGGTATATACCCATCAGAACTGAAAACAAGGACACAAACCGATATATGTACACCAATGTTCATAACAGCATTTTTCACTATCGCCAGAAGTTAGAATCAATCCAAATGTCCATCAACAGACGACTGGATCAATAAAATGTGGTATATACACATATGGAATACTACTCGGCTATAAGAACAAATACACTACAAACACACGTGATAACATGGATGAATCTTGAGAACCTTATGTTGAGTGAAGCAACCCAGGCATTGAAGGACAAATACTACATGACCTCAATGATATGAAATAAGCAACCTGCCTCAGAGAGCTAGAGACTGGAAAATATGCTTACAGGAAATCGGGGGGTGGAGGAAGGATGTGAGCTGACGTCTGCAGGGGTGGAATCTATGATGAGCTGGCGGTAAGTATGAGCACAAAGAAGAGATAAAATGGGGGCAAAGGTTTGCCTTTGGGTGAGGCTTTGCGGGTTTGAGGGGGGCTGGGGATGGGCGGAGGAGTAATATTGCCCAAAAACTTGGGGGGAGGGAGGGCAACATATGAACATAGGAGAGTGTCAGGTGTTGGTTGAGAGTAAAATGCTGAGAAAATCGTATCAAAATATAATTAGGAGGGTTACCTGTTCAGGATGCTCGGAGGGAATGGTCTGATGCGGGACGGACTCCTGGGGAATGGCTGAAGGCTCATTTTGCCAGGGTGGGTTGTACCATTGGGTAGAGACCCAAGAAGTGAGAGTTGGGGTGGACCCACATCCTGGGGAGGACTAATGCCATCAAATAGAACTGTATCTCTCGAGAGAAAGGGTGGCTCCCAGGGCATTAGGGCAGTTGAGCAAGTCAGGCCCTGAACACTGATGCAAGTGTCTCTGGACGTGGCTCCTCGGGAAACGGAGATTGGCTGTTGCTGTGGGCCCCAAGGGGAGGGGAAAATGGATGTGGAATGGATGGAACCAAGGTAAATGTGGGGGCAAGAGAGGAGTTTCACGAGAGTACACGAGGATGAATATAAAACATGTAATATTACACCAAAAACATATAGGGAACGACAGACTAATAATGTAAACCATAATGTAAAACATGGGATAACTAAAAAATTTAGAAAACTGTATATCCTAAAGTATGGACCACATTGTAAGCACAGATGTCACCTTGTTTGAAAGCTATTGTTTCGGAGTCCGTACATCAGTTTCAGGAAATATGATATGAATAAGTTAAAAGATTATTGCTGTGGAAGGGAAAAGGTTTTATGGTGGATATGTGGGAGTACTGTATATTGTATATATGAATTACTGTGATCTAAGACTCTTGTGAAGAGAAGCTCAATAATTAGGAAAAAAAAGAGAAAAAGATATGATGTGAAAATTTTTCCAAATCAATATGTACTTTAGATCTAACCTTTAAACTCATCGCTATATTCCATTTTACTAGTAAGGGAACCTGACATTATATTGGGATTCACTTTACAGGAAGTTTTGGATCACAGAATGATTCAACAATGGTGGTGGAGGAATACTGGTATGGGATGTTATTAACAGGCTATATATGGTTGACAGGGAGTTATACAGGGCATATGTCCAGGGTGCATGGTAATGTTTAGATATACTTATAGTGGAAACAATTAAAAACAACAGCTGGGGGGGGTACTGGATTTCTGGCCGGGGGTCTCTGTCATGGTCCTTAGGGGAGCAGCGGCAGTCCCCCAGGTGCAATGGTAAGAACCAGGAAGGAATGAGGGTCCAACAGTGGGCTCCTGATACTAATGGCTAGGCTTGTGAGCCTATACACCTGCAATAAGAATAAGGCCTAGAGCAGCATTGTGCCTGGGAGTTTCCTCCTGACAGCCTTCATGTTACTCAAATGTGGCCACTCTCGAAGCCAAACTCAGCATGTAGATGCAGTGCATTCCCCCCAGCATGGGACATGACACCCGGGGATGAGCCTCCCTCACACCGAGGGATCACTACCAAATACCAGCTGAAGATGCAACTAGAAAATGACCTTGAATTATAGGTTCAATGCGGATCAGCAGAATATCCCTGTCTACATATAATAACATGACTTCAAAATGCTGTTTGACCTAATGTAAGGAGGAAATGGAAAGGAGAAATGAGTTTATATGGCTACGAGTCTCTATAAAAGAGTCTGGAGATTGTCAGAAGGATTGCCCTTATGCACAACTGAGCAGAGTCTAAGAGACAGATACAGTAGATACATCCCCAGGTATTGGTTCTTTTGAGGGATAAAGAGACCCACGGGTTCTATGGTCATGGCAGATGGGGTTCACTGCCATGTCAGATGGTCCGTCTTTGGAGCTGGTGTTTCTGCGTGATGGAACTGGACTCAGATGGGATCTCTTCACAAGACTTTCATGCTACTTTACTGGAATTGTAGTTGGTGCTGGGGTTTAAGATATATTTAGGGGATTTGAATCTCTGGACTGACAATATGATAGCCAGGCCCTGAGCCTCAACAGACTTCAGCTCCTACACTCTGATTTATTGGACTTACCCCTCTCAGCTAATATGGAATTGAAGAAGGTCAACCACCACACCATGGAGCCTAGAGTGCCTACAACTGAAAGCAGGAGGAGTGCATCCAGTATCCATGTGGAATCTAAGCCACTTGACATAGATGTGCAATGGACACAACCAATCCAATGTCCACAGAGAAAATGTGGCATTGGTGTGGGAAGGGTGGCCATGGTGGCTACTGGGTGTGGGGAATGGGAGGAAGAGATGGAATGGGGAGGTGTTTTCGGGACGTGGAGTTGTCTTAGGTGGTGCTTCATGGACAATTAAGGGACATTGTAGATCCCCCCAGGGCCCACTGGATGGAACGTAGGGGAGTGTGGGCTATGATGTGGACCATTGACTATGGGGTGCAGCGATGCCCAGAGATGTACTTACTAGGTGCAATGGATGTGTCATGATGATGGGGGAGAGTGTTGCTGTGGGGGGAGTGGGGGGTGGGGGCAGTGGCATTGAATGGGACCGCATATTTTTTGAATGTAATATTTAAATATTTTTTAAAAAATGAATTAAAATAAAATAAAATAAAATAAGAAAGAAGAAAGAGCCAAAATTTAAGAACTAACTGCACATTTGGAGGAATTAGTAAAAAAATCAACAAAGTAACCCCACAGGATGAAGAAAGAAAGAAATAACAAAGATAAGAGCAGAACTAAATGAAATAGAAAATAAGAAAGCATTTGAAAAGATCAAAAAAACCAAGAGCTGGTTCTTTGAGAAGATAAATAAAATTGACAAATCATAGCAAGACTAACAGAAAAAAAGAGAGAAGATGCAAATACACAAAATAAGAAATGAGAAAGGCGATATCACCACTGACCCCACAGAAATAGAGACTATCATAAGAGGATACTTTGAAAAACTATATTCCAACTAAAATGACAATTCAGAGGAAGTGGACAAGTTCCTAGAAACACATAAGCAGCCTACACTGATGAAAGAAGAAATTGGTGATCTTACCAAACCAATCACAAGTAAAGAGATAGAATCAATCACTAAAAACTTCCCAACTAAGAAGAGCCCTGTGCCAGGCAGTTTCACAGGTAAATTCTACAAAACATTCTGGAAAGAATTAATGCCAATCTTGCTGAAACTCTTCCAAAAAATCAAAACAGAAAGCACATTACCTAACTCATTCTATGATGCCAACATTACCTTAGTATCAAAGCCAAACAAAGACACCACAAGAAAGGAAAATTACAGACCAATTTCTCTAATGAACTTAGACACAAAAAGCCTCAACTAAATACTTGCTAACCATATTCAACAACACATTAAATGAATTATACATCATGATCAAGTGGGATTCATTCCAGGTATGCAAGGATGGGCCAATGTAAGAAAATCAATCAATGTAATAACCCACATAAACAGATTGAAGGGAAAAAAATCACTTGATTATATCGACAGATGCAGAAAAAGCATTTGACAAAATACAGCACCCTTTCTAGATAAAAACATTGCAAAAGATTGGCATACAAGGAAATTTTCTGAGCATGATAAAGAGTATATATGAAAAACCCATAGCCAACATCGTTGAAATTGCTGAAATCCTAAAATCTTTCCCTCTAAGATCAGGAACAAGATGAGGATGCCTACTCTCACCTCTTCTATTTAACATTGCCTTAGAAGTACTTGCTCAAGCACTGAGGCAAGAACCAGATATAAAAGACATTCAAATTGGAAAGGAAGAAGTCAAAATTTAATTAGTTGCAGATGACATGATCCTATACATAGAAAACCTTGAGAGGTCTACAATAAAGCTTCTAGAACTCATAAATGAATTTAGTAGAGTCACAGGTTATGAGATCAATGTGGAAAAATCAGTAGCATTTCTTATGCCAATAATGAGCAAGCTCAGGAGGATATCAAGAAACAAATATCATTTACAATAGTAAATAAAAAAATCAAACACCTAGGGATAACTTTAACTAAAGATGTAAAAACTTATACACAGAAAACTATCCTACATTGTTCAGGGAAATCAAAGAAGACCTAAATAAATGGAAGAATATTTCCTGTCCATGGATAGGAAGATATTAAGATGTCTATCCTACAAAAACTGATCTACACATTCAATGCAATCCCAATAAAAATCAACACAGCATTCTTTAAGGAACTAGAAAAACCAGCTATGAAATTTATTTGGAAAGGAAAGAGGCCTCGAATAGCCAAAGACATATTGAAAAAGAAAAAGGAAATTGGAGGAATCACACTAACTGACTTCAAAACATACTACAAAGCTACAGTACTGAAAACAGGATGGTATTGGCAGAAAGAGAGACACACAGAACAATGGAACTGAATTGAGAGTTCTGATATAGATCCTCATATAAATAGTCATATAATATTCAATAAAGCCAGAAAACCCTCTCAACAGGGAGAGAATGACCTATTCAACAAATGGTGCCCGAAGAACTGGATATCCATATGTAAAAGAATGAAAGAGGATTACTGTCTCATAACTTATAAAAAAACAACTCAAGATGGATCAAAGATCTAAACATAAGAGCCAACACCATAAAGACCTCAGAAAGCAGTGTAGGGAAGCATCTACAGGAACTTGTAATAGGAAATGACTTCATGAACTTCACACCAAAAGCACGAGCAGCAAAAGAACAAATAGATAAATGGGACTTCCTCAAAATTAAAGCCTTTTGCACCTTAAAGGAGTCTGTCAAGAAAGTGAAAAGAGAGCCTACACAATGGGAGAAAATATTTGGTAACCATATATCTGATAGGAGAGTTATAACCTGCATATATAAAGAAATCCTATACTTTGGAAATAAAAAGACAAGCAACCCATTTGAAAAATGGGAAAAAAAGATTTAAACGGACACTTCTCCAAAGAATACAAATGGCTAAGAAGCACATGAAAAAATGCTCCAAATCTCTAGCTATTAGGGAAATGTAAATCAAAACTACAAAGAGATGCCATCTTACTCCCATAAAATGGCAGCTATGAAAAAAACAGAAGACTACAAATGCTGGAGAGAATGTGGAGGAATGGGAACACTCATCCACTGCTGGTGGGATTACAGAAGGATCCAGCCATTCTGGAGGACAGTTTGGTGGTTTCTCAAAAAACTGGCTATAGATTTGCCATATGATCCAGCAATTCCACCGCTGGGTATATATCCAGTAGAACTGAAAACAAAGACACAAACCAATATATGCACACCAGTGTTCATTAGCAGCATTGTTCACTGTTGCCAAAAGTTGGAATCAACCCAAATGCCCATCAACAGAGGAACGGATATATAAAATGTGGTATATACATACAATGGAATACTACTCAGCTTTAAGAATGAAAACAATACAAGCACACGTGATAACATGGATGACTCTTGAGAACCTTATGTTGAGTGAAGCAACCCAGGCGTTGAAGGAAAAATACTGCATGACCTCAATGATATGAAATAAGTAAACCAAGCTGCCTCAGAGAGATAGAGACTGGATGATAGGCTTACAGGAAATTGGGGGGTAGAGGAAGGATGTAAGCTGACACCTACGTGGGTGAAATCTATGATAAGCTGGAGGTAAGTATTTGTACAAGGAAGGGATAAAATGGGGGCATAGGATTACCTTTGGGTGGGGCTTTGAAGGCTTGTGGGAGGCCAGGGATGGGAAGATGGGTAATATTGCCCAAGAAATTGGGGGGAGGGTGGGGAAACATATGAATATAGGAGATTTTCAGGTATTTGGTTGAGAGTATAATGCTGAGAAAACTTTTTAAAAAATATAATAAGGAAGGTTACCTGTTTGAGATGCTTAAAGGGGATAATCTGACACATGACAGGCTCCTAGGGAGTGTGTGAGTGCTCATTTTGCCATAGTGGGTTATATCATTGGATAGAGACCCATATAATGAGAGTGAAGGTATATCCACATCCTGGGGAGGACTGATGTTCTCAAATAGAGGGATTTGTATCTCTCAAGAGAAATGGTGGCTCCCTATGCATTAGGGCATTTGAGTATGTCAAGCCCTCAACACTGTTGAAAGTATCTCTGAACATGGCCCTTGAAGCAATGAAGCTTGACTGTCACTGTGGGCCCTAAGGGGAGGGAGAAAGAGGTGTTGAGGAGATGGAACCAATGTAACTGTGGGAGCAATAGAAGTGTTCCACAAGATTGTGCAAGGATAGATATAAGATGTGTTAAATTACACCAAAAATATAAAGGGGCCGATAGGCTAAAATGTAAATCATAATGTAAAACATAAGATAACAAAACATTTAGAAAATTGTATAGTCTAAAATATAAACCACAATGTAAACACAAATGTTACCTTGTTTGAAAGTTATTGTTTCAATATCTGTACATCAATTTCAGTAAATATACGACGAATATGTAAAAAGATTATTGCTCTGGAAGGGAAAAGGGTTTTATGTTGGATATGTGGGAGTACAGTATATTGTATATATGAATTACTGTGATCTAAAACTTTGTGAAGATAAGTTTAATAATTAGGAAAAAATGAAAAAGATAGGACGTAGACACTGAGGAAAAAATGGAAGTTGTTTCCTTGCCAATTTGCATACAGGGCAACATTTATTACAGTGAAGGAAGGCAAAATATCAAAAACAAAGCTTTTGCATTCTTAAATTTTTGATACTGCAATTTATTTTTACCTTAATTTTTCCAAATTAATATGTATTCTATATCTAACCTTTAAACTCATCACTATTTTCCATTTTACTATTAATGGAACCTGGCAATATATTGGGCTTCATTTTTTAAGAAGGTTTGGATCACAGAGAGGTTCAACAATGGCAGGGGAGGAATACTCGTGTGGGATGTTATTGACAGGGGCACATGGTTTCGCAGGGAGTTCTCCAGGGCATATAAATGTTTGGATATATTCATAGTGGTTACGATTAAAAACAACAACTGAGGGAGTGCTGAGTTCCTAGCCAGGGGAGCTCTATCACAGTCCATAAAGGAACAGCAACAATCCCCCAAGTGCAACGGCAAAGACCAAAAGAGAATGAAGGTCCAATAATGAGCCCCTGATACTAATGCCTATGCTTGTGAGCCTGTGCACCTGAAATAAGAACAAGGCCTAGAGCTGCAGGGTGCCTAAGAGTTACATCCTGAGAGCCTCCGAGTTGCTCAAATGTGACCAGTCTTGAAGCCAAACTCAGCATGTAAATGTGTTGCCTTCCCCCTACCATGGGTCATGACTCCCAGGGATGATCCTTCCTGGCCCCGAGGGATTACTACCAAGTACCAGCTGATGACGTAACTAGAAAAGGACCTTGAATAAAAGGGTCAATTCAGACCAGCAGAATATCTCAGTTTACATATAATACCAGGAGTTAAAAATGCTTTTTGACCTGAATAAAAGGGAGAAATGGAAAGGACAAATGAGTTTATATGGCTATGTGTCTCCAAAAAAGAGCCAGGAGGTTATCAGAGGGGTTGCCCTTATGCACACCTCAGCAGAATCCCAGCGACAGATAAAGTAGATACAACCCCAGGTATTGGTTCTTCTGAGGGCTACAGAGACCATCTTTTCAAATTGGCTCTACTTTGGCAGGTGTTCCCCTTTAGAGCTAACTCATCTTATCAAGACGATCAACCTGAAGTGCTTGGAAAGCACAGATTTCTCTGCATCTTATCTTATCTATCTTAACTTTAGAACATGTCTGCTTCTTGTCTTGGGCTTGTGCTTGCTTTTGGCCTTAGTATTACTCCATTTATAGGAATTTGAATTCCTACTACTCCTGCTGGGGGTTCTATTTTATGAATCCATGAAGGTAATTCTTTGCTCCAGACCTTCTATGACTTAATTATTTCCTCCAGTGCTTCAGATGATTCTCTCCAGGTAGGACAATTTCTGTTTGCTGAGACAACTTTCCTGATTCAGTACTTCAGGCTTCCCTACCATATATTGGCAGTGGCATACACTATTCCATTATGTTCATTGAGGTTAAACTGATGCCTCTGGAACAGGGCCAGAGACCCACATTGGAAGTGCAGGCTGGCTCCACACCATGTAGGCAATGTGGTGGGGAAGAGGGGTAAGACAGGAGCTTCGTTTGCTATTTTCAGGCCACATTTTGTTAACTCATCACTTGGTAAATACTGCAACTTCTTAACATTTTATTGGACTTTTGAGGAAGATGTCTCTGTCAGCTTTTGCTGGTTGTTCAGAATTCTGTGAAGGCATGGTATCCTCAAGAATTTACACTTCCATCTTGATAGATCAGAAGTCCAAAGTAGATGACTTTTGAAACACTTCATGCTTCTCAAGTTTATTAAATGACTGGTAAGTAGAAATATAGAGAGGATACATAAATAGAACTATATTTGAGAAATCTGTGCTGAGAGCCTCATTACCCCCAAAGGGGAAAGGAGAGTATCCATTGGACCCCTTTAAGATCTTTATCCTTTGCATTATATTAGGGGCAAGATGGGCTGGAAGAGCAAAGATGAGTTGCTTATACCTTGTGATAGCCTTGACCTTCAAGGATTTCCCCAGGCACAGTATGAAAAAAAAGTTGTGATGCCTGCTTAAGTTTCATCCCAGGCAAGGAAAAAGACTATTTCCCTTGAATGAATTTTGAGGGATAGTGGTAGCCAAAATCATTTGCTTTAGTGTTTTTGTCAATGTTCTTGTTACCAATACTTTTTTAATTTTTTTATTTTTTATTGAAGTATATCATTCATACATGATACCAATACATTTTTCATCTAAGTGTTATCAAAAGTATAAGGGGTAACACAATGTCACTTTCATGTTAAAATATTATGAAGTAGCTTGAAGAATGTGATTCACTAACATTCAAATAGATTGTGACCTCAGTATTTGAGGGATTTTAATTTTCCCTTGGGATTCCAAAGATAAGAACACATACCGATACACTGAAGCTTGTCAGAGAATTAATTTGGCATACTGTAAGGAACTACTTCCAAAGTTGAGAAAAGTCTGAAATGATATGTGACTGCCTGAGAGGTAATAGGCTTCTTATCTAAGAGACTTTTGAAGCACTCATGGATTCTGGTGCAGATTAGGTCTGTGGATTAAGTAAAGACATCAGATGTTGCTTCTAAATTTAATATAGTGTCCAAAATTTTCTAGACTTCCCATCCTATTTTCTTTTCTCTTTCTCTTTATTTTTTAAAAATGTTACATTAAAAAAAAGGTCCCCATATATGCCCCACCCCCCTCACCTCACTCCTCCCACATCAACAAGCTCTTTCATCATCGTGGGACATTCATTTCATTTGGTGAATACATTTTCTTCTTAAGAACATTGGGCTGCATATAAAGTTAGCAGTTACTAGAGATTCTGAGGGAAAGAATTAGAGAAAAATAGGTGGAATATAGGACATTTTTAGGGCATTGGAATTGCTCTGCATGATATTTCAATTATGTATACAGGCCATTATACATTTTGTCAAAACCGACAAATTGTACAGTGCAAAGGGTAAACCATGGTTAGTCACAATGCTTCAACAGTTGTTCAGTTTTCAAAAGAGTGCACAGAAATGTAAGATGTTATTAATAAGGAAAATTGTGAAAGGGGATACATGGGAATCACCTATATTTTCATGGTAGGAAATCAAGGAAAAAATCCCATTTACAATAGCAACTAAAAGAATCAAATACCTAGGAAAAAATTTAACTAAAGATGTAAATGACTTATACACAGAAAACTACACAACACTATTAAAGGAAATTAAAGAAGATTTAAATAAATGGAAGAATATTCCCTGTACAAGGATGGAAAGAATAAACATCATTATGATGTCTATCCTACCCAAACTGACCTACAGATATAATGCAATCCCAATAAAAATAAACACAGCATTTTTACTCAATTTGAAAAACTAACTATGAAATTCATTTGGAAGGGAAAATGGACCCAAATAGTCAAATACATATTTGAACCAAGTACATATTTGAAAGACAAAGTGTATTCACCAAATGCAATGAATGTCCCATGATGATGAAAGAGGTTGTTGATATGGGAGGAGTGGGGTGAGGGGGTTGGGGGCTATATGGGGACCTCACATTTTTTAATGTAACATTTTTTAAAAAATAAAGAGAGACAAAAAAAGGCAAATATTACATGACCTCACTGACATGATTTAAGCAAATTAAGCAGACTCAGAGAGCTAGAGTATGGAAGATTGGTTTACAGGAAATAGAAAAGGAGAAGGTTGTGAACCAATGCCCATATGGGAGAAATCTATGATAAGGTAGAGGTGAGTAGTTGTGCAGTGAAGGGATATGACAGGGGTGTAGTGATACTATTAGTTTGGGTGATGCAAGTTTGAAAGGGGTAGTTTGGGGAGGGTGGTTTGGATGGTTCATGGAACTGGGGAGAGGGTTTGGTGGGATAGCAGGTGAACACTGGGGGTTGGTGGGTATGTGATTGAAACTACAATGTTGGGAAAAGTCTTCTGGCAATATGACAAGGAAGGGTTACTGGTTTAGGGTGTTGGTGGGCATTCAGGGCAGGGCACACCTGGGGCAGTCTTCTAGAGAATGTGTGATTGATCATTTTGTCCTAGTGTGTTGTATCAGTGCGTGGAGACCCAAATAGTGAGTGGTAAAGAGTTGGACTCCCATCCTAGAGAGGCCTGATGTGTTCTCGAAAGCATAGGTAATTCCTAACATGGGAATATGGACCAATGTGTCAAGCCCTCAGTATTGTTGCAAGTTACTATAAATCTTGTCCTTCATTGAGTGAATCCTGGTGGTCACTGTGAGCCCCAAGGGAAGGGAAAGTGAGGAAAAGAGTAAATGGAAGAGAGGGTATTTAGGTGGTAGTGGAAGTGTTCTCCCTGATCTTGCAATAATGGATACAGGCTATGTTGAATTTCATCAAAAATTTATAAACTTGTACGGTCTTGAGTGTAGACCATAATGTAAACCATTGACCATGGTCAGTGGCTGTTTTAAGTGTGTACATCAGTTTTAGCAAATGTACCATGACATATATAAGAAGTTATTGATACAGGAAGGGGGAATAGGGAAAGGATGTTGGGTATATGGGAGTTTACTGTATTCTGTATGTCACTTTACTGAGTCCTAAAACTTCTTCAAGGACAAATTGTAAAAAGTAAGACACAGGGAAAAAAAAAAGTAAGAAAATGGCATTATCCATACAGGACAACAGATATTACAGCAACAAAAGGCAAAATATAAAAAAAAATGTTTACTATTTTTCACTATTTTTTAATATCCCAATTTTTAAATTTTATTTTACTTTTAGTTTTTCTAAAATTTTATGTATTTTATTTCTCATGTTTAAACCTATCATTATTATTTCATTTTCCTATTAATTGTATTTGGTGGTATTCTTGGCTTCATTTTTTATGAAGTTTTGGACCACAGAAGGTTTACAACTGTGGTAGGGGAGGATCATTGGTACAGGGTGTCAGTGATGGGGGATACATGGGAGGAAGTTCACCTGGGCACAAATATAGTGTATATAAATGTGTTCAAATGTTAAAAGGGCATTGTCACAGTAGGTAGAGATTCACACAATAACCAAAAGAAGATTGAATTCGCATTCTCGGGAGTTCTGACACATTCTCTAATGGAAGAGAAACAATCCCCCAAGTGCAGGGACAATGATTAGTGAAGAAGGATGGTCAATTGATGGGTTTTTGCTCTTGAAATTAAAACTTAGCCTAGAGCCTAAGAGTTAAATTCTAGAGCCCCCATGATGCTTAAAGGTGCATCTCTCTAAGTCAAACTCAGCATGTAAATTACCTTCCCCCCAGTGTGGTACATGACTCCTGGGGATGAGGCTCCCTGGCACCGAGGGATTAGTACCAACCAGCAACTAAAAATGTAACTGGAAAAAGACTTCGAATAAAAGGGGGAAAAGATAAAGAGAAATGCATTTACATGGCTAAAAGACACCAAAGTGAGTTGGGAAGTCATCCCAGAGATAATGCTTAAGCATGTATCTATACTGCCAAAGTAGATACTACCCCAAAAGAGTGGGGCTCCTGAGGGCTCTGGAGACACCCAGGTCCTAGGTCTTGGTCTTGGCAGATAGCTCTGGAGATTGGAGCCTTGCCAGCCAGCCCTTCTTTGGAGTGTGTGCTCCCAAGTGGCATAGTTGTACTCAGTTGGGACTTCTCTAAACATGCCTATTCTGTCCCTTCTATTTGAACCTATAGTTTGTGTTGGAGTTTGTAGGTGTACATCCAAGAGACTTGACTTTGGACTGTCCATGTGTCAGCTGGGCCCTTAGCCTCAGCAGAGTTGCAAAACCTACTCTCCTGTTCATTGGACTCACCCAGGACAACTAACAAGGAGGTGAGGATGGGCAACCACTACACCAAGGAACTGAGAGAATCTACAACTGCAAGCAAGAGAGTCTCATCCATGAGCCATATGGGATCAAGGTCCCTTCTCAATTATAGGTGGAATGAGCATCATCATCCCAGAACCTTCAGGATTGGGGAACAAAATAAGGACTTACTGGTATTCTACTATAGACATATTGTGATTGTAGCAATGGAAGAAATTATATCATTGATGTGGAGACAGTGGCCACTGGAGGTGCTGAAGGCAGGGAGAGAGAAAAAGAGGTTTAATATGAGGGCATTTTCAGGACCTGGAATTGTACTGAATGACATTACAATGTCAGATACAGGCCATTATATATCCCATCATAACCTATAGAATTGAGTGTGACAGAGTGTAAACTACAATGTAAACTATAATCCATGCTTAGTGGCAATGCTTTAAATGTGTTCATCAATTGCAAAGAATGTACCACACTAATGAAAGAAGTTGTTAATGTGAGGAAGGGTGGGAGGTATGAGGAGTGAGGCATATGGAAATTCCTTATATTTTTTTGTGTATTCTTTTGAATAATATTTTAAAACAAATAAAAATATACTTTAAAAAAAGAGGAATAGACTAGAGGATGAAATCCATCCCATTGCACAAGCTTGCATTTGACAAAATTCAGCAGTCAAAGTGTGTACTTATGAATTGTGTTGAATTTTTGGTCAGTATATTTCTAGGTCATGTTTCTCCTCTACTTTATAATGAATGATTCTCAAATTAGATCTCCTCCATTTTATATTTCTTCAACTAAGATTTTGAATCTTGGTCCAATTTTCCTATGGAATATTTTCTCTTTAGAATAAGGCTCCTTTTTCATCATGTTGAGGTCCTTTTGTTTATGGTTCTACCATTTTTAATCTTTATCAGTCAGGGTTCTCCAGAGAAATAAAACCAACAGGAAATATGACTTATTTTAAATTATTAACTTATGTGGTTGTGGGGGACTGACAATCTGAGATATGCAGTGCAGGTTGGAAGGGTGGGATATTCTCAGAAAAGAAATATTGCAGGTTAGAATCTGAAAACCATACAGGAGGCTGGCTGGTTCTAAACTGTGAGGGGAGATGATGTAGCTTTGATACAGAAGTTCTTCTTGGTATACTCAGAACTTTGTTCTAAAGGTGACCACCTGATTAGATGAGGTCTAACTAAGATTATGGAGGATAATCTTAAAGTCAACTGATGGTATATGCTAATCTAAGTTATGACATACCTTTAAAGCAACATCGAGGCTATATTTGACAAAATACTAGACACAATAACGCAGCCAAAATGATGCGTAAAATGAACCATCTGATCATATTAATTATATTCCTAAGCTTTAGTCCAATTGCAAATATATTAAGAATATTTCCAGGTCAATATAAAAATTTTTGATAAAAATACAGTGCAGAATTAAGTTGAAAATGAGAAACATTGTTTAAGATGTGTTAATTCTTTAATTTTTCACAAGAAACAAAAGTTTCTGGATCATGTGTGTGTAAAAGGCATGATGTCAGCTGTGGGAATGCATTCATTAATTCATTCAACAATATTTATTGAGAGCTTTTTATTCAACAAACAGTGCAATGGGAAATGGAGATACAACAGTAAACAAAAGAACATACCATTGCATGAAAATTTTTATGCATAACTCTCTTTCATAGTTTGCCAATGTGTATTATTGTGAATCTGAAGATGTCTTGTTGGTTATCAGTTTTTGTGAGATTTGCAGGGAGCATCTCTTCAATCATTCAACAATGATGTGTTTAATATCTACTATGTGAAAGGAATGAAAGTAACTATTTAGCACCTTATGTACCATAAAGGAAGACACTAATATTTATTTTAGTACTCACTATGTTCTCATTACTGAGAAGCTCACTGTTCAGAAAGGAGCAAAGGTATATAAAATTAATTAAAAGTGAACAACAGAGAATACAATGCTACATTTTTATAACTTAAATGTCTACAATCAGTTCCCACTTACTACATTTGGTCCTGACCAAATGCTGTGAGGGAGGTGATGTTTCATCTCTACTTTCAGATACGGAAACATCAGATTCATGAGAGGGAGTGGTTTAGCAGAAGTCACCAAATAAGCAGACAGCAGGAAAGGGGTATGAATGAAGTCAAGATCATTCACTCCACTCCAAAGATGAGGAGAGTAAGAAAAGGAGAAAAGTAGACAGAATGGAAGTGAATCATGAAATTTACAAAATATATGACTTCAGAGTATTTAGGGAGTCCTGTGAAATAATGAATTCATTCATATTCTTCATAAAAAGCATTGAATTATCCTCTGCTAATTGTACAGATGAAAGGATATGGGAAAGTTCAACACCAGCTGTGTAGAGGGCTTCATTTTGGTGGGCTTCTCAGATTGACCTCAACTAAAGCTCATCCTTTTTGTTTTGATTTTGATTTTTTACTCCCTAACTCTCTTTGGCAATGTCACCACTATAACTGTCTTTTGCCTGAACCTCCAGCTGTACTCACGCATGTACTTCTTCCTATGCCACTTGTCTGTCCTGGACCTCTGCTACACCATTAGCACTGTGCCCCATCTTCTGGTCAACCTTCATGGACCAGAGCAGACCATCACATGGAGTGTGTGTGGCCCAGCTATTCATCTCCCTTGCTCTGGGCTCCACTGAGTATGAGCTCCTGGGGGTGATGGCCTTTGGACACCATGCTGCCATCTACTGACAGCTCCAGTACATGACCATTATGCACCCCCATCTCTTCCAGGCAATCTATCATTTCCTGGGCAGGAGGCTTCATGAACACTCTGATTTAGGTTGGTCTTTGATGGCTATGCCCCTCTGTGGCCTTCCATCACCTGAACCACTTCTGTGAGATGTCTGCACTTCTAAACCTGGCTTGTGAGGACTCACAAGGGACATGGTCCAATGTTTTTAGGGCCTAAGCTGTTACCTTGGTGTTTTCTTCAGTGCTAATTCTATGCTCCAATGTACACATGTTCAGGCAGTGTTAAGGGTCAATGAATGGCTGGGTGTAGAAAGGCTTTAGGGACTTGTGGATCTCACCTACTGGTGGTTTCCCCTTTTTATGGTTAACCTATCTACATGTATCTCCAACCCATTGATAGTTATTCTTAGAATGAAGAAAGTTTGTTGCTCCCTTTTGTACCATAATTGCCCCCATGCTCAATCTTCTGATTTATACACTAAGGAACAAGGGTGTAAAAGGGGTTGTGAGGAAGATACTAGGAAAAGCAGATAACTGGGGTATAAACTCAATTCTGCCCTTTTACTAATTAACTAAGTCCCTGCCCATGTTCCTTCATATCTCTGTTCTCATTTCTATGGTTTCTTGCAGTGGTTACCCTTATATGATTCTCAGAAAAAATAAAGAGATCACAAACAGAGGTACTTCATGGAGCATGTAAAATCTCAAACATGGATGTTATTTAACTACTTGAAGAAATGGTAAAATCATTAAGGCAGAACTGAGCAAAAGGAGGCATCAAAATATCATCAGCTGTTCCAAGACTCTCAGTAATGCTGACTGGTGTCAAAGACAAGATATTTTCCATGCAAGACTGAAAGAGACTAGAGAAGAAATGAATATAAAAATAATGAGGTTTGCTCATTTGGAGTGTTGCATGTGGGCAGAATTCGAGACATGGTGCACCTGGGGCAGGCTTCTAGGGAGTATGCGAGTGTTCATCTTGTCATAGTGTCTTATATCAGTGGGTGGAGGACCACATAATGAGGGCCATGGTGGTGGACTCCCACGCTGAGGAGGGCTGCCGTGTTCTCAAATAGAGGAGTGAAAGCCTTTTGAGAACATGGGCAGTGCCTAATAGGGGATGACAGCCCAGTGTGCCAAACCCTAAGTGTTGTTGTAAGTAACTATGAATCTTGTCCTTCAAGGAGTGAAGCCTTGTGTTTGCCGAGGGGAGAAGGAGGGAGAAATAGAATAGATGGAACAGGGGGCATTTGGGGGGCAATGGAAATGTTCTACATGACCTTGCTATGATGGATATAGTCCACGTTAGATTACATCAAAATTTATAAAAGTGTATGGTCCAAAATAAACCATACTCTAAAACATTGAAAATAAAATAATGAGCCTATAGGAAGTGATATTAAAAGGAAAAAATAAGTGGGAATTGCAGAGAAAAATGAAGATATTTCTGTGGTAGAGAGTGTTGGGAATTCAAGAGGTTGCAGACTAAATTGTGAAGACAATGGATACTTCAAAAGCTACCACTTTTGTCATTTCATTTCATGTACTTAAATGTATGTTTCATGTTAAAGTGTTAAGGAACCCTTGCTAAAACCTAAATTAGGCTCAGCAGTTTTCAGGCTGAGTAAGTCTTCTTTTATTCCAATTAAATAGCTGATATTTGTTTAACATTATAAAACAACTGCTCCTGTATAAATTATCATTAATCTTCACAGCAGCATTGTGAGATAGTCATTATTGTTATATTTCCTATTTATTCATGATGAAACAGAGGTTCAAAGGTGTTATGAAATTTATCTAAGTTCACATAACAATCTGGAATAATTATCTGATTCATGCTTCTGCATCCCTAAACCCAACCCTTATTACAACACATTGCCAGGGATCTTTATTTGAGAGTCAATTTTGAAAGCATTTATTGAAGCATATCATTTATACATGAACATTTATGGACAATAAGATTATAGTAAAAATTATGAACTTAAAAATCAAACATGCACATGTGAGGAATTCCATATATTACCCCTTCACCAACACAACACAAAAATATATTAAAATATACATATATATTGAGAATTCTTCTGTTTAGTAATAGTGTATAAATTAATTGATGTATAATTGCTTATACAACTATGTAAATATATTTGTATAAATTTTTTAAAAATGATCTCAGCACAGTCTATTTACATACTGCCCTCTCCAGAGGCAAGGGTAAACATTATTTTTATATACTCACTACATGAAAATAGATATATAATATACATTTGTGTGTGCATCCATCCCCCAAAATACACAGATACACACACATCTGCCAAAGGGAAAATGATTAAAAAGTCCATAAATCCCTGGAAAAAAGATATACTAACTATAGCCCATACCTTACATATGATATATTGTTCCCCCAGCCCACCCAATTAATAACACCCCATATTAGCATTATATATTTGTTATTGTTCATGAGAGAATGTTCTCATATTTGTTTTGTTAACCACAGTCCATCTTCTACCACACAATTCTCTGTGTTATACTGTCCCATGCTTTGTACAATCCATTCAAAGTGTTTACTCAGTGGCTCTCATTTTCATCATAGTTGTGCTGTCCTCAACCTCAGTCAATTTTAGAATGTTTTCTCTATAGAGGGAATTTTAAATAGGGAAATATTGAGGGTGGAAAGAAACATGGTTGGAGAGGGGCTTCACCATTTTACTTTAGTCAATCTTAGCCAGGATTCTAGGCACTGGAGTTACTAACATATTTTTGGTCTGAGGGAATATTTTTTCCAAGTTCAAAGCTAATGTTTCCTATAATAATAGTTTCCATTTACTAAACCTTAAATATAATTTATGCAGTAGGACATAGAATCTACTACATGGTCACAATTCTTAAAAATGAGAGATAGGTATTACCTCCCCCCACCTTATTTTTACTGAGTAAGAGACTGAAGTTTAGATAAATATTTTGAGTAAATTGACTCAAGTTACCTAGGAAGTAAGTGCAGGGCCAGGATTTGAATCTGGCCTGTCATTTGCCAAAGACTACTTTCCCTACCACTGCCCAATAATCCATACTTTTATATTTATAGCTCAAGACACTAATCTTCATGGAACAAGTGGTTTTTCTTTTGAATATGGGGTGTATGAAAATTCTTGTATCTTAGTACGAGAATCAAGGTCTAAACAATTCAAGCATATGGAATAACTCAAAGGGGAAGGGATGATCAGAACAAGAAGGAGAGAGTTATTAAAATTATTATGCAGCTAATGTTATTTTTTCTTTTGGCATACAGAGAAAATGGCCACTCAATTATATTAAAGAGAGCATATCCCATACACCAACAATGTTAAAGGTTTCTGGTACAGTTGGGCATTTGCAACTATTGCTTTTTTGAAGTCAGCTCCCCTGAGAGGCAAATTTCACCACAGTGGGAACCAGCATTCCTGGGAACTGCTTGCACTTTCTCATCCATGACATGGTGAATTGATCAGCAGAGATTGTGAGCTCCTGTAACTATGCCAGAGCCAAAAAGAAATTCCCAATTTCCCTAAGTTGCCTATCTGAGAAAATAATTAGAATTTACTTCCCTGCATGGAGCAGAAATATACTGACAGCATAACTCTGATCTCCCTTTTTCTTTTAGAGACTAACTGGGTGCCATCAAAATCCATTGCTACTTTTCCTTACCCTGCTAGGCCTCCTAAATGGAGTTTTATCTATAACTAATGGTGCATATAAGAATTATAATTTGGCCTTATCTACTGAAAAAAGAGAGATTGGAGAGAGGAGAGAAGAGGCTGCATAGGATTGCCTGAAAGGAGAAAAAGTAAGGGATGATTTAATAAGGAAGAAATAACAAGAACTTAGAAAGATTTCAGTGAACACTATGAAAATTAGTTACCTTAGGCTTTAAAACATTCTTGGACTTTATAACACTTTACTTTATTTTTTAAAATGTCCTTAGTTTTCCTGGTATCCCCTGATATTAAAATCCATAGGACCTCCCCTCTCCCAAAAGATGGGTGCTTGCTTAGGAGATAATTCAGATGGGCATGGGTTCTTTACTTTTAACACCCCCCCCTTGTGGCTTTTTGCTTGCTGTCTACTCTCTGTGTCCATTCACTGTGCATTCTTCTGTGTCTGTATTTATTTATTTATCCCCTCCCCCTTGCAGCTTGCTTGTTGTCTCCTCTCTGTGTACATTCGCTGTGTGCTCTTCTATGTTTTTGCTTGTCTCCTTTCTTTTGTTGTTGCATCACCTTACTGAGGCAGCACTCCGTGGTGCTGGTGGGCCAGGTGGCACTCCGTGGTGCTGGCAGGTCAGCAGCTCTCTGCAATGTGCAGGCAACAGAGCCTGCCTTCACAAGGAGGCCCTAGGACATGAACCCAGGGCCTCACGTATGATAGATGGGAGCCCAACTAATTGAGCCACAGCTGCTTCTCTGCATAAGTTCTTTTAACTGAAGAAAGGAAGAGTCAGAAACACCCATCTCAGAACAAGGAGCAGAAGATAAGATTCCCAATTTCAGGGAGGTGGTGGTAGTAGATGTGGTGAGTGTGTGTGTTTCTGGGGTGGGTGGAGGGATGACATGCATTTGCACGTGTGTGTTTAGAGTGAACTCTCAGAGACCCCGTGTGATACCAGAAGACTGAGCAGGAGAAAGAGACCTGTGTTCAGCACTAATCACATTCACATTCACTGCAGTCTCCACCATTTTGTATGTGCAAGAAGGTGGCTAAACTTTCCTCCCCAAGTTAATTCATGCATCCCAATGCCCAGATGTGCTTCATCATTAACCACAATGTGAGTCAGAAAGCCATTAAGAAGAGAGGAGTTGGGTTTGGGTTCATGGAGTCCTCACCCAAGTCAAACTCTTTTCAGGATATTTTGAAGTATTTTGTATTACTTTCTAGTTCTTTCTAGGACAGATGTGAAAACTGGATCATGGCTTTTCCTGTATTGCAACCCAACCATACTAAGTGCTTTTGGTCTTTTATACTTTAACTCAAGGGCTTGGTCCATTTGAAGGGCAATTCTATTTATAACAAGGCGATGAGGAAAAAAAGAAATATACAGAAAATGATGAAAACAATGGAAAACACCATAATAGAAAAGCTCCAGGGGTGATATGATTGAACTCAGCTTACAAGTATTACTGCTAAGTCAGTATTGGATCAGTGGTTTCCTTGCCATCTGTCTACTGGAAGACATAACCTTAAGCTAAAGCATGTCGTTTGGTGCTGGACATAGGAATTACTTCATACCCATTAAGGTGAAGTGATCCTGAAACAAGCCTTAAAGGGCAACAATTGGTGGTGAAAGATGTGGTGACTCTAGGTTAACTACAGTTTGCTCTGCCCAGGATTGTTCCTTCTCCTCTTTTAGGACAAACAAATTCAAACATGCTTCAACAAATAGCCTCTTATATTCATAATTTTCTACATTTGTCAGAGTATCTGTAGACTAAATTGTTAGACATGAAATAGCTGATACACAGGATTTCCATTTATAAATTTGACATATCATAAATTGCTCTCAATAAATCTGGAGACATGCAGACACTACAGCCAGGGCAAATAGCTAAGGAGTTTGGTGCCTTGCTAGGGGACCCTACTTGGAATTTATGCTTCCCAGGGTGACAGAACTGGACTCAGTTGTAGTTTCCTTGCACATAACTCTTCTATTCTTCTCTTTGAGCCCATAATTAGTACTAGATTTGGTAGGTGTACATCCAAGAGACCTAAGTCTTTGGGCTGTCTGTGTGCCAGCTGGGCCCTGAATTTCAGTGTAGTTGCATTATCTACTCTTGAGTTCATTGATCTCACCCAGGAAAACAAACAAGGAGGTGATGGTGGACAACTCCCAAACCAAGGAACTGAGAGAGTCTACACTGCAAGCCAGTGAGTCCCATCCATTGACTCTAATGGATTGCAACCCCCTCCCAATTAGAGGTGGAGTGGGCATCATCATCCCAGAATGATGATGATGGGGAATGAACTATGGACTAAAGAAGACTTATTGGAATTCTACTATAGAATTATTGTGATTCTAGTAATGGGAGAAATTATATCATTGATATGGAGGCAGTGGCCACTGGAGGTTCTGAGAGCAGGAAGAGGGAAAAACAGGTATAATGAGGGGGCATTTTGGGGACTTGAGAATTGTCCAGAATAATATTGCAATGGCAGACACAGGCCATTATATATTTTTCCATGACCTACAGAATTGGGTGGGAAAGAGTGTAAACTACAATGTTAACTTTAATCCAAGTTTAGTGGCAATGCTCCAAAATGTGTTCATCGATTCCAATAATGTACCACACTAATGAAGGTTGTCATTAATGTGAGAATGTGTGGGAGGGGTAGGGAGTGGGGCATATGGGAATTCTCTACATTTTTAATGTAACATTTGTGAAAACTAAGTATCTTTTAAGAATAATTGTGACGGTTTGCTCGGTCAGTAGAGGTGGGGTCTGGCTGCGGACGAGGGGTCGGTCCAGCTCAGGACGAGGGGTTGGTCCCGCTTGGGACGAGGGATTGGTCCTGCTTGGGACGAGGGGTCAGTCCGGCAGCAGACGAAGGGTCGGTCTCACAGGGATTGCGTGGTTCGGTTGATGGGGTCGCCCAGTGAAGCCGGCGACGAGGGGGTCACCCGGAGAAGCAGGCGATGAACTGGAGACAAGGGAGGCCAGGCCCTTGTCAGGGGCTCTCAGGACTGGAGGGCACACGGCAGAAGAACTACCGCGGAGACGAGGTAAACACGCAGGTCCAACTTTATTGAGGGAGAGGCAACAGTTTTATAGGGGCTGGGGAAGGCTGATTGGTCGAAGCCACACCCTGTTCTGATTGGTTGCCAGAGAAAGGTCAGTGGGAGGTACTGGATGGGGGAGGGGTGGTGGTTAGGGATTGGCTGTTGCTGTTGCTGGGGGAAGTGACAGGGTTTAGTGATTGGTGGCTGCTGTTGCTGGGGTAGAGGGCAGACTTGAGTTTCCCGCCCACTCCTGGCTGTTGCTGCTGTTGGGGGGGAGGGAAAAGGGCAGACTGGAATTTTCTGCCCTGCGCCTGCGCAGGGAGAAAGAAGAAGAAGGCATCGTGTGGTGCTATCTGGGAGGAGGGGCAGCCACGGAAGCATGGCTGCCAAGAAGGGGAGACCCGAGGGCACTCTGTGCCCATGCCGAGCTTCCTTCAGGGGTGGCGGTGGGCCCGACCAACCACCCTATTACAGGGGCAGCGGTTTGGAATAGGCCTACTGCAGCCGCCGCCCCCTGCCAGGTCAGCAAACCACACTTCAGCCCAAGGGGCGACCGCAAATAATAAATTTTTTTAAAAAGAAAAAAGCTAGAAAAATGAACAAATTTATTATTGCAAGATGCAAACAGTTATCACTCAAGATTAAGTAGCGGCAGTGGACTTGGCCCAGTGGTTAGGGCATCCGTCTACCACATGGGAGGTCCGTGGTTCAAATCCTGGGCCTCCTTGATGCACGTGGAGCTGGCCCATGCACAGTGCTGATGCACACAAGGAGTACCCTGCCATGCAGGGGTGTCCCCCATGTAGGGGAACCCCATGCACAAGGAGTGCACCCTGTAAGGAGAGCCGCCCAGTGTGAAAGAAAGTGCAGCCTGCCCAGGAATGGTGCTGCACACACGGAGAGCTGACAGAACAAGATGACGCAACAAAAAGAAACACAGTTTCCCATGCCACTGACAACAGAAGCGGACAAAGAAGATGCAGCAAATAGATACAGAGAACAGACAACTGGGGTGGGGGGAGAAGGGGAGAGAAATAAATAAATAAATCTTTAAAAGAAAAAAAAAGGTTAAGTAGAGAACATAAGCAGTTCTAAAACAGTTAAAGAATTTGAAGTTGTATTAAAAAATGTCTCCACAATGAAAACTCCTGGCCCAAATGGCTTCAGGGGTGAATTCTACTGAATGTTAAAGAAGAAATAATACCACTTCTACTTCTACACAAAGTCTTCCAGAATATAGAAGAGGAGGGCATATCTCCTAATTTATATTATAAGGCTGGCATTACCCTAATGCCTAAAACTATGTAAAGGTATTACGGTGGCGGTGGGGAGAACCTACACACCAATATCCTTCATGTGCATCCCCACAGAACACCTTCCCAAAATGGAAGCAAATCATATCTAGGCATATATTAAAAATATGGCACATCTTGACTTTGGAATGTAAAGTTGATTTAACATTTGAAAATCATTCCATGTAATTCACTATATTGACTAAAAAATGAAAAACTATACAAACATCTCAACAGATGCAAAAAAAATCAGTTGTATTTTAAATTTTACTGCTTTTTTTTTACTTTGGGAACTTGAATTTTGTCTAGGTAAGATTTTTCATTTTTTTTTGTTATTTTTAAAGAAGCTTTAGGTTACATAACTGTTACATTAAAAAATATAGGAATTCCCATATACCACACACCCTCTCCTCCTCCAATTCCCAGTTAACAACATCCTTCAATTATTTGGTACTTTGCTGCAACTAATGAACATATATTGAAGCAATGCTATTATACTAATGATGGTCTATAATTTACATTATAGTTTACACTTTCCACACAATTTTATAACTTTTGACAAAATATAAAAAGGCCAGTATCCATCATTGCAATATCATGCAGGACAATTCCAATGTCCCCCAAATGCCCCATGTTACACCTGTTCTTCCTTCTCCATCCCCTTAAAACCTCCGGTGGTCACTGCCTTTATATCGTGATACCAGTTCTTCCATAGCTAGAATAATAATAGATCTGGTTTAGTCCATAGTTGCCTCCACCAGTTATGTTTATTCATGCCTCAATCTTGAGGATTTAGGGATGGAGGTGCCTACTCTGTTTCCAATTGAGAGGGGCCTTAGATCCCATGGGACAGATGGATGGAACTGTCTTACTTGCAGTTTTATATACTCTCTTTTTTTTTGTGGTGGGTGTTGTCCATAATCATCCTTTTGTTAGTTGTCCTGGGCAAGTCCAATGTACTGGAGGATAGGTATTGCAACTCTGATGAGATTCAGGACTCAACCATTATATGAACAGACAAAAGATTTAAATCTTTGGGACATATATTTAATGAGCATAGTGGTAACTGTAAATTTAAATAAAAGGGACTGAAGAGCCATGTGTACGGAACTTATAAATGACACTAACTCTGTTTCATTGGAGAACATATATTCCAAAGTAAGACCCACTGACAGGGTGCCAAATTCCTGAGACTATCTGTCCTGCCTATAGTGTCTAGATATCTATAGAGATCTCAGGAACCCCACTGTTTGAGTCACTGTTTACTGTGCAGTCATTAAGATCCTGCTGAGACTTGCAAAAGTGTAAGCCATGGAAAGATCTTCCAACTCACTTTGAAATCTCTTAGCCATAAAAACTCATTTGTATTTATTATTTCCCTATTTTGGTCAAGGTTTTTTTTCAAAAGCATCACAAGTTGGCACTTGATAATAATCCCTGGGTATCAGAGAGGTTCATCCCAGGAACCATGTCACACGTTGGGGGGAAGATACTGCATTTTTATGCTGTTTAGCTTAAAGAGAGACCACAAATAAGCAATAAGGAGGCCTTCAGAGGTAATTCTTACATAATATATATTTCTAGGTTAAGTTTCAATTTCAGAAGAATAAAGTTCATAAGTACAACCATTATTATCAAGGGCCTGGTGTAATAGTCTGTCCTCCTTCACAAGGCACTGCCCATGTAGTCGGGGGATTCTTGCTTCTTATTAGAGAATGTGGCAGGATTTTGTAGGATCAGAATTCAATATTCTTTTGGTTATTGTGTGTATATTCATCCAATAAGACAATGTCCATGACTCCTTAAACATATTCACATGACATTAAGGCATACCAAAGTACAGGGTTCCCCACATCACTGACACTCTGCACCAGTGATCCTCTGTTGCCACAGCTGTGACACTTCTGCGACCCAAAACCTTCCAAAAAGAAAACCAAAAAAAATGTGTGAGGAGTTGGGGGGGGTGGGAAGTGGGGTATGTGGAAACCTCATATTTTTTAATGTAATGTATTTGTGATTAATGTATCTTTTAAAAAAAGACAATTTATTATTAAAAAAATAAACAAAAAATAATAATCAAAGAAAAAATAAGAAAATAAAATAGAATTAATAATAAGAATAACAAATAAAATATAAAAATAAGAAATAAAATAAAATAAAAATTTTGGGTGTCTTTCATCACCATAAGACTTGTTATCTTTTATGTACAGTGATAGTTTCTTCCATATATTTCCCTAGTGTCTTTTTTTTTCTTTATCTTCAAAGAAGCTTTAGGCTACAGAAAAGTCATGTGGAAAATATAGGGGATTCCCCTACACTCAACCTCATACTTCTTTCTCACTCTCCTCTATTAATATTATTTTACATGTGTATGGTACCTGTGTTGCAATTGATGAACAAATATTAAAGCATCACTATTAACCAAGGTCAGTGGTTTACATTATGGTTTACATTTTGTACTATACACTTTTATAGGTTTTGACAAAATTTAAAATGGCTTATATCCACTACTGCAAGATCATGCAGAAAAATTCCAATGCCCTAAAACTACCCTTCCCTTTCCCCTCAGAAACTATGGTAACCAATAAGTTTCAATTTTTCAAGAATAAGGTTCATAGCTACATACATTAATATTGAGGGCTTGACATATTCATCTGTTATCTTTTATTTGTCATTGCTTATGTTCAAGATTCTTGCCCCTCTAATTGAGAACATAGCAGGACTCCCCCAAATGGGACTTGAATACTTTCTTGTTTATTGTGTGGGCCTCTACCCACTGAGATAACACACTATGACAAGATGAATATTTTCATATTCCATAGATGCGTGCCCCAGGTGTGCCCTATCTCACATAGCCACCATTGTATTTTAAACCACAGACCTACAAATCCCCAGAATTACCTTGTTTCTGCCTCCAACTCTCTCCCCAGTTCCATGGATAGTCCAACTCAATCCCCCACATGTTACTTCCCCTCAAATTTGAGCACTCATGGCCACCACATCCCTGCATCAACATCACCTCCATGCACTGTCCAAACACTCCATTCACTTTCTTGTAGGCTTTGCCCATATTGAGCATTGGCTCACCATACTCCACTCCCTTTCTGTCTCCTTTATTTTTTTTTCCAATTTTATTTTATTTTATTTATTTATTTATTTTGTAGCATGGTACATTTGCTACAATTAATGAACACATATTGAAGCATTGCTACTAACCATTGGCTGGACCTCTGTTTACCTTATAGTTTATAGTTTGTCCCACACAATTTTGTAAGTTATGGAAAAATATACAATGGCCTGTATCTGTCAATACAGTGTCATGCAGGACAAACTCAAAGACCTGAAATACCCCTACATTATACCTATTCTTCCCTCTCACATCCCTCAGAACCTCTGGTGGCCATTGCCTTTATGTCAATGAGTCCTTCCATTGCTAAAATAATAATGTCTATAGTCAAATAATAAATTTTGCTCTTTGATTCTGGGGTATCTAAGCCTTCTCTGCTGAAAGATTGAGAAAATATGTGTGTATATACACATATCAATAATATTTCTACATGTAATGCTCTGTATATTAACCTACATGTGAGTTCATACTGATGTATCTACTTGTAAATTATTATCACATAGAAAATTCTAGCCTCCTTACTTATCACTACACTTGCACTGCACATTTAGAAGCATATTTTCTCATCTGCCATCTATTTTCTTTTTTAAAAAATTTATTTTTTAATTCATTTTTTAAATATTACATTTAAAAAAATGAGGTCCCCATGTACCTGCCACCCCCCTCGCCCCACTACTCACCCCATAGAAACATTCTCCTCCATTATCATGACACATTCATTGCATTTGGTGAATACATCTCTGAGCATCGCTGCAATGGTCCACATCATAGCCCACACTCTCCCACGTTCCATCCACTGGGCCATGGGAGAACCTACGATGTCTGGTAATTGTCCCTGAAGCACCACCCAGGACAAATCCTAGTCCCGAAAATGCCTCCACATCTCATCTCTTCCTCACATTCCCCAGACCCAGCAGCCACCATGCCACTTTTTCCACAACAATGCCACATGTTCTTCGATTGCTAACCACAATAGTTCATGAATAGAATATCAGTAAGTCCACTCTAATCCATATTCCATTCCTCCATTCTGTGGACCTTGGATTGCTTGTGTCCATTCCACATCTATGTCAAGAGGGGTCTTAGATTCCACATGGATGCTGGATGCAATCCTCCTGCTTTCGTTGTAGGCACTTTTGGTTCTCTGGTGTGGTGGTTGACATTCTTTAACTCCATGTTAGCTGAGTGGGGTAAGTCCAATAAACCAGAGTGTAGAAGCTGAAGTCTGTTGAGGCTCAGGGTCTGGCTATCATATGGTCAGTCCAGAGATTCAGATACCCTGGGTATATCTTAAATCCCAGCACCGACTACAATTCTGGTAAAGTAACAGGAAAGGCTTGTGAAAAGAGATCACATGAGTCCAGCTCCATCACACAGAAACACCAACTCCAAAGAAGGGCCAACTGACATGGCAGTGAACTCCATCTGCCATGACCATAAAACCTGTGGGTCTCTGTAGCCCTCAGAAGAACCAATACCTGGGGTTGTATCTACTTAATCTGTCTCTGGGGCTCTCATCAGCTGCGCATAAGGGCAACCCTTCTGATAACCTCCCAGCTCTTTTTTTATAGACTCATAACCATATAAAATCATTTGTCCTTTCCATTTCCCCCTTGATTTAGGTCAAAAAACATTTTTAACTGCTGTTATTATATGTACACAGAGATATTCTGCTGGTCCAAGTTGGACCTTTTATCCAAGGTCACTTTCTAGTTACGTCATCAACTGGTACTTGGTAATGATCCCTCGGCATCAGGGAGGCTCATCCCCAGGAGTCATGTCCCACACTGGGGGGAAGATAACGCATTTACATGCTGAGTTTGGCTTCGAGACTGGCCACATTTGAGCAACACGGAGGCTCTCAGGAGGTAACTCTTAGGCACCCTGCAGCTCTAGACCTTGTTCTTATTTCAGGTGCACAGGCTCACAAGCATAGGCATTAGTGTCAAGGGCTCATTGTTGGACCTTCTCTCTTTTTGGGTCTTTGCCATTGCACTTGGGGGATTGTTACTGTTCCTTTAGGGACTGTGATAGAGCTCCCCTGGCTAGAATCTCAGCACTCCCTCAGTTGTTGTTTTAAATTGTTTCCACTATGAAAATATCCAAACATTTTTATGTACCCTGGATATATGCCCTGTAGAACTCCCGGCCAAACATGTGTCCCCTGTCAACAACATCCCAAACTAGTATTCCTCCACTGACCTTGTTGAACCTCTCTGTGACCCAAAACTTCCTGAACAGTGAAGCTCAATATATTGTCAGGTTCCCTTAATAGTAAAATGGAATATAGTGATGAGCTTAAAGGTTAGATATAGAATACATATTAATTTGGAAAAATTCTACATCCTATCTTTTTCTTTTCTTTTTTCTAATTATTAAGCTTATCTTCACAAGAGTCTTAGATCACAGTAATTCATATATACAATATATAGTACTCCCATATATCAAACATAAAACCTTTTCCCTTCCACAGCAATAACCTTTTAACATATTCATACCATATTTACTGAAACTGATGTATTGATATTGAGACAATAGCTTTCAAACAAGGTAACATTTCTGTTTACATTTTGGTTTATATTTTAGACTATACAATTTTCTAAATTTTTAGTTTTCTTATGTTTTACATTATGATTTACATTTAAGCCTATCAGCCCCTATATATTTTTGGCGTCATTTTACATGTCTTATATCCATCCTTGAGTACTCTTGTGAAACACTTTTATTGCCCACACAGTTACATTGGTTCCATCTATTCAATACCTCTTTCCCCCTCCCCTTAAGGCCCACAGTGAGAGCCAATCTTCATTTTCAAAGAGACATGTTCAGAGATATTTTCTACAGTGTTGAGGGCTTGACATGCTGAACTTCCCTAATGTCCTGGGAGCCACCATTTCTCTTTAGAGATACAGTTCCCTCTACTTCATGGCCTCAGTCCTCCCCAGGACTCTCATTATATGGGTCTTTACCCAATGGTATAACCCACTCTGGCAAAATGAGCATTCACATATTCCCTAGTAGTCTGTCCTGCATCAGATTATCCCCTTTAAGTATCTTAAACAGGTAACTTTCTGTATTATATTTTTGAAAAGGATTTCTCAGCATTAAACTCTCAACAAACACCTGACAATCTCCTATATTCGTATGTTGCCCCATGCTCCCCCCAATTTCTTGGGCAATATTACCCATCCATCCATTCTTAGCCCCCCTCAAGCCCACAAAGCCCCACCCAAAGGTAATCCTATGCCCCTATTTTATCCCTTCCATGTACACATACTTACCTCCAGCTTATCATAGATTTCACCCATGTAGATGTCAGCTTATGTCCTTCTTCTACTCCCCGATTTCCTGTAAGCCTATCATCCAGTCTCTAGCTCTCTGAGGCAGCTTGGTTTACTTATTTCATATCATTGAGGTCATGTAGTATTTGTCCTTCAATGCCTGCGTTGCTTCACTCAACATAAGGTTCTCAAGAGTCATCTATGTTATCACGTGTGTTTGTAGTGTATTTGTTCTTAAAGCTGAGTAGTATTCCATTGTATGTATATACCACATTTTATTTATCCATTCATCTGTTGATGGTCATTTGGGTTGATTCCAACTTTTGGCAATAGTGAAGAATGCTGCTTATGAACATTGGTGTGCATATATCGGTTTGTGTCCTTGTTTTCAGTTCTGCTGGGTATATACCCAGCAGTGGAATTGCTGGATCATATGGCAAATCTACAGTTAGTTTTTTGAGAAACCGCTGGATCCTTCTGCATTCCCTCCAGCAGTGGATGAGTGTCCCATTCCTCCACATCCTCTCCAGCATTTGTATTCTTCTGTTTTTATCATAGCTGCCAATCTTATGGGAGTAAGATGGTATCTCATTGTAGGTTTGATTTGCATTTCCCTGATAGCTAGAGATTTGGAGCATTTTTTTCATGTGCTTTTAGCCATTTGTATTTCTTCTTTGGAGAAGTATCTGTTTAAATCTTTTTCCCATTTTTTAAATGGGTTGTTTATCTTTTTATTTTGGAGATATGGGAGTTCTTTATATTTGCAAGTTAAGAGTCTCCTATCCGATATATGATTGCCAAATATTTTCTTCCATTGTGTAGGCTCACTTTTCACTTTCTTGACAAACTCCTTTGAGGTGCAGAAGGCTATAATTTTGAGGAGGTCCCATTTATCTATTCGTTTTTTTGCTGCTTGTGCTTTTGGTGTGGAGTTCATGAAGTCACTTCCTATTACAAGGTCTTGTATATGCTTCCCTACACTGCTTTCTGAGGTCTTTATGGTCTTGGCTCTTATATTTAGGTCTTTGATTTATCTCGAGTTGATTTTTGTATAAGGTGTGAGATGATAATCGTCTTTCATTCTTTTACATATGGATATCCAGTTCTCCAGGCACCATTTGTTGAATAGGCCATTCTCTCCCTGTTGAGAGGGTTTAGTGGCTTTATCGAATATTATATGACTATATATATGAGGATCTATATCAGAACTTTCAATTTGGTTCCATTGGTCTGTGTGTCTCTCCTTGTGCCAATATCATGCTGTTTTCACTACTGTAGCTTTGTAGTATGTTTTGAAGTCAGGTAGTGTGATTCCGCCACTTTCGTTTTTCTTTTTCATTATATCTATGGCTATTCAGGGCCTCTTTCCTTTCCAGATAAATTTCATAGCTGGCTTTTCTAGTTCCTTAAAGAATGCTTTGTTGATTTTTATTGGAATTGCATTGAATGTGTAGATCAGTTTTGGAAGGATAGACATCTTAATAATATTTAGTCTTCCTATCCGTGAACATGGAATATTGTTCCATTTATATAGGTCTTCTTTGATTTCCTTGAACAGTGATGTGTAGTTCTCTGTGTATAAGTTTTTTACATCTTTAGTTAAATTTATTCCTAGGTATTTGATTTTTTTAATTTACTATTGTATATGATATTTGTTTCTTGATTTCCTCTTGAGCTTGCTCATTATTGGTGTAAGAAATGCTACTGATTTTTGCACATTGATCTTATAACCTGTGACTTTACTAAATCCATTTATGAGTTCTAGAAGCTTTGTTGTAGACCTCTCAGGGTTTTCTATGTATAGGATCATGTCATCTGCAAATAATGAAATACTGACTTCTTCCATTCCAATTTGAATGCCTTTTATATCTGGTTCTGGCCTCAGTGCTTGAGCAATTACTTCTACAACAATGCTAAATAGAAGGGGTGAGAGTGGGCATCCTCTTCTTGTTCCTGATCTTAGAGGGAAAGATTTTAGGATTTCACCATTGTAAACAATGTTGGCTGTGGGTTTTTGATATATACTCTTTATCATGGCTCAGAAAATTTCCTTGTATTCCAATCTTTTGGAGTGTTTTTATCAAGAAACAGTGCTGTATTTTGTCAAATGCTTTTTCTGCAACTATAGATATAATCATGATTTTTTTTCCTTCAGTCTCTTTATATTGAATTACATTGATTGATTTTCTTAAACTGAACCATCCTTGCATACCCGGATTGAATCCCACTTGGTCATGGTGTATAATTCATTTAATGTGTTGAGTATGGTTAGCAAGTATTTTATTGAGGATTTTTGCATCTAGGTTCATTAGAGAAATTTGTCTGTAATTTTCTTTTCTTGTGGTGTCTTTGTTTGGCTTTGGTATCAGGGTAACTTGGCATCATAGAATGAGTTGGGTAATGTTTCTTCTGTTTTGATGTTTTAGAAGAGTTTCAGAAAGATTGGCGTTAGTTCTTTCCAGAATGATTTGTAGAATTCACCTGTGAAGCCGTCTGGCCTGGGCCTCTTCTTAGTTGGGAGGTTTTTAATGACTGATTCTATCTCTTTACTTATGAGTGGTTTCTTGAGATCATCAATTTTTTCTTTTGTCAATATAGGCTGCTTATGTGTTTCTAGGAATTTGTCCATTTCCTCTGAATTGTCATTTTTGTTGGAATATAGTTTTTCAAATTATCCTCATATGATATTCTTAATTTCTGCAGGGTCATTGTTGATATCTCATTTCTCATTTCTTATTTTGTGTATTTGCATCTTCTCTCTTTTATTCTTTGTAAGTCTAGCTAAGCTTTTTTCAATTTTATTGATCTTCTCAAAGAACCAGCTCTTGGTTTTGTTTATCTTTTCAGTGCTTTCTTATTTTCTATTTCATTTAGTTCTGCTCTTATATTTGTTATTTCTTTCTTCCTTCTTCCTGTGGGGTTACTTTGTTGTTTTTTTAGTAATTCCTCCAAATGTGCAGTTAGTTCTTCAATTTTAGCTCTTTCTTCTTTTTTGATGTATGAATTTATGGTTATAAATTTCCCTTTCAGTACTGCTTTTGCTGCACCCCATAAATTTTGGTATGATGTGTTATCATTTTCATTAGTTTCAAGTAGTTATTAATTTATTTTGCAATTTCCTGTTTGACCCACTGTTTTTCTAAGAGTGTACTGTTTAATTTCCATATCTTGGTGTGAAATTGGGGCCTCTGGCCCTTGCAGATTTACAGCTTCACTCCACTGTGGTCAGAGATATTCTTTTATATGATTTCGATCTTTCTGAATTCATTGAGCCTTTCTTTGTGGCATAGCATATGGTCTATCTTGGAGAATGATCCCTGTGCACTTGAGAACAGTGTATATCCAGCTATATTTGGGTGTAATGACCTGTATATGTCTATTAGATCCAGCTCCTCTAATATACTGTTCAAAGTTTTTGTTTTTTTAGTGATTCTCTTTTGAGATGTTCTGTCCAAAGTTGATAGTGGTGTATTAAAATCTCTCACTATAATTGTAGAGGTATCTATTCTTTCACTTAGTATTTACAGTGTTTGCCTCTTGTATTTGGAGGTGCCTTTGTTAGGAGCATAAATATTTATCATTGTTTGTTCTTCTTGAGTGATTGTCCCTTTCACTAATATGTAATATCCTTCTTTGTCTCTCACAATTGTTTCACATTTAAAGTCTATTTTGTCTGATATTAATATAACTTCTCCTGCCTTTTTTTGGTTATTGTTTGCTTGTAAGATTGTTTTCCAGCCATTCACTTTCAACCTCCATGCATCCCTGAGTCTAAGATGGGTTTCTTATAGACAGCATATAGATGGGTCATATTTCCTTATCCAGTCTCCCAGTCTGAATCTTTTAATAGGTGAGTTTAATCCACTGACATTCAGTATTATTACTTTCAAGAAGTTATTTATGTTAGCCATATTTTGATTGAACTTGTGTTTGTTATATTTTGTTTATTTTTTCCTTCTCTTTTTGTCTTTTTTTGTTGCTCTTACACTCTCCTCCAACTCTGCCTGTCCTGTTTTTTTCCTTTCTTCCTGCAGAACTCCCTTCAGAATTTCTTGAAGGGGAGCTTTCTTGTTGGCATACTCTTTCAATTTCTGTTTATCTGTGAATATTTTGAACTCTCCATCATTTCTGAATGCTAGTTTACCTGGGTAGAGTATTCTTGGTTGGAAATATTTTTCTTTTTGTTCCTTGTCTATATCATACCACTGCCTTCTTGCCTCCATGGTTTCAGATGAGAAATCAGCACTTAATCTTATGGAGCCTCCCTCGTATGCAATGGTTTTCTTTTCTCTTGCTGCTTTTAGAATTTTCTGTTTGTCTTGAGCATTGGATAATTTGACAAATATATGTCTTGGGGTGTGCCTGTTGGGATTTATGGTGTTTGGGGTGTGTTGTGCTTCCTGGACATGTACATCCATCTCTCTCAGTAGATTTGGGAAGTTTTCAGCCATTGTTTCCTCCTAAAACCCCTTTTGTCCCCTTTCCCTTCTCTTTTCCTTCTGGGATGCCTAAAATACATATGTTTGTGCATTTTGCATTGTCATTCAGGTCCCTTAGTCCTAGCTGGATTTTTCCTATCTTTTTATCGATCACTTCTACTATCTGTTTGATTTCAGATGTACTGTCTTCCATGTCACTAATTCTCTCCTCTGCCTCTACTAATCCGCTGGTATTTGCTGAGAGTGTATTTTTGATTTCTTGAACTGTGGTGTTCATCCCCATTATATCTGTTATCTTTTTACGTATGTCTGCAATTTCCTCTCCAAGTGTTTTCTTTATATAGTTAATCTCTTCCTTTACTTCATTAAGTTAGTCTCTAACATATGTTTTGAGATCTTTAATTACTTGTCTGATATTCTGCTCCCCTTCCTGGTTTTTGTTTGTTCATTGGATTCAGCCATGTTTTCCTGATTATTGGTTTGGTTTGTAGTTTTTTGTTACTGTCTGGTCATCATTTTATCTTGGTAGGTTTAATCAGTTCCTTAGCTTCTTTGCCTAGTCTTGGGGATTAATTAATTTTTGTTCTTGCCTAAGTGTTATGTCTTCTCTTTATCACTCTGTTCTTCTTACTCTAATTTCTTGTTGCTGGCTAAGTTCACTTTGAAGGAAAATGTTTGGGCCAGGGAAAGGAAATTGTGTAAGAAAGAAAATGTATAAAGTAGTATTGGTAATAACTGTTAACAGAGGAACAATGTGAGATCTGGGGGAATGAATGTTAGACTCATCTAAGTTTTGTAGAGTTATAGCAGTAAGTAGAGTACAATAATGAGGAAGCCAACTGCATATGGGGAGGAATATAGTATGAATTAAAAATCCAGTGTTTTCATGAGAGAGGGAAAGAGAAAAGAAAGGCAATATTATCAAGAGTGGATAAAAGACAGAAAACAGAACAAAGGTATTAGAAATTAAAAGTCAGACAATTGGAGGCCAAAGAAAGGGAGGTAGAATATAAGAGAGACAATAGATGATGGAGGATAGCAAGATGTGGGGGAAAGGGGATTGTGTAGGTGGCCAAAATCAATTCACACAGAAATGAGGAAAAGGAGGATGAGGAAACACAGCAAAAATGAAGTGCTCCCTTCAGCACCTATTATATAAATAAAATAAGAAAGAGAGAGAAAAGAAAAAAGAGAAGAAAAAAAGGGGGTGGGCAAAGAAAAGGGAGGGAAACAAGCAAGAAAAAGAAAAGGAGAAAAAAAACTAAATAAATGAAAAAGGACCTTGGGGTATAAAATGGGAGAAAAGACTAGGAGATAATGCAATATTAGCAACCAAGACAAAGAAAAAAAAAACCACAAATGCCGAGGGCTAGGATAATCAAGGACCTCAGATGGACCTCAGGGCATGGTGGACAGGGATGGAAGTCTGTGATATTGCAAACTCAAGGTGTGTGAGTCTCTGGTGCATGGGCCACCAGGGTTTAGGGGACACAGACCTGGGAACCACGCATCCAGTTAACAGGGGGCCTGGGAGCACCACAGCACAACACAGCCTTCAGGGATCCCCACAGTTGGGCACCAGCCCTGGGGGGGGGGGAGAGGGTGTTCCACCTGCACACTCTGACCTCTGTGTAAGAAACCCAAAATTCCACCTCTCACAAGAATCTCTTCTGTCACTGTCTCACCAACTTGACATCTAGACACCTCCTGCCCTGCAAGCCCCTGAAACAACCTACTGGGGGTGCTGATGCACTACAAAGAGTTCAGGGACCACTGCAGCCTGGCCTCCAGCCCTAGGGGGAGGAGCTCCAGCCAGAACCTCTGACCTCCAAGTCAGAGACCCAAAATTCCACCTCTTGCAAGAATATCCTCTATCACTGTCTCACCAAATCGACCTCCAGACACCTCCCACCCTGCAAGCTCCTGAAACAGTATGCTCAGGGCTTGGGAACTCGTCAGCACAGCAAAGCCTCCAGGAATTGCTGCTGCTGGGCTGCCAGCCCCAGGGGGAATGGTCCTGCACTCAACCCCAACCTCCATGAAAGAGACCCAAAATTATACCTCTTAAAGAATCTCCTCTGTCACTGTCCCACCAAATCAATGTACAGACACCTCCTGCCCTGCAAACACCTGAAACAGCCTGGTCCAGCAGGACCCCAACCCTACTCAGCACTTCTTTGCAGAAGAGATTATAAGGTGCACTCACTCATATGCCATCTTGTCCTGCCTCTACCAACATGGATGAATCTTGAGAATCTTATGTTGAGTGAAGCAAGCCAGGCATTGAAGGACAAATACTACATGAACTCAATGACATGAAATAAGAAACCCAAGCTGCCTCAGAGAGGTAGAGACTAGATAATAGGCTTAAAGGATTTGGGGAGTAGAGGAGGGTTGTGAGCTGACACCTACCTGGGTGAAATCTATGATAAGCTGGAGGTAAGTATTTGTACAGAGAAGGGATAAAATGGGAGCACAGGGATACCTTTTGGTGGGTCTTTGCAGAGCTGAGGGGCCTAGGGATGGGAGGATGGGTAATATGGCCAAAGCAATTGTGGGAAAGGTGGGGGTACATATGAACATAGGAGATTGTCAGGTATGTGGTTGAGAGTATAATGTTGAGAAAATTTTTCAAAAATATAATAAAGAATGTTACCTGTTTAAGATGCATAAAGGGGAGAGTCTGACACAGGACAGGTTTCTAGGGAGTGTGTGAGTGCTCGTTTTGTGATAGTGGGTTCTATCATTGGATGGAGATCCATACAATGAGAGTGAAGGTATACCCACATCCTGGGGAGGACTGATGTTCTCAAATAGAGGGAATTGTATCTCTCGAGAGAAATGGTGGCTCCCAATGCATTAGGGCAGTCCAGCATGTCAAGCTTTCAACATTGTTGCAGGTATCTCTGAACATGGCCCTTCAATCAATGAAGATGGATTGTCACTGTGGGCGTGGAGGGGAGGGTGAAAGAGGTATTGAATAGATCTAATCAATGTAACTGTGGGGCAATTGAAGTGCTCCACAAGATTATGCAAGGATGAATATAAGACAAGTTAAATTACACCAAAAATGTATAGGGACCTATAGGCTAAAATGTAAATCATAATGTAAAACATAAAATAACTAAAAATTTAGAAAATTGTATAGTCTAAAATATAAACCATAATGTACACCCAAGTGTAACCTTGTTTGAAAGCTATTGTCTCAGTATCTTTACATCAGTTACAGTAAATATAGTATGAACATGTATAAAGATTATTGCTGGGGAAGGGACAAAGTGTCTTAAGTTGGATATGTATGAGTACCATATATTATATACATAAATTACTGTGATCTAAAACTTTTGTGAAGACAATCTTAATAATTAGAACAAAAAAGAAAATGAAAGGACGTAGACACTGAGGAAGAGATGGAAGAAATTGCCTTGCCACTGTGCATACAGGTCAACCCTTATTGCAGTAATGGAAGGCAAAACATCAAAAACTAAACTTTTTAATTTTTTAATTTTTTGATACCCCAATTTATTTTTACTTTATTTAATTTTTCTAAATTAGTATGTATTCTATATCTAACCTTTAAACCCATTACTCTAATACATTTTACTATTAATGGAACCTGGCAATATATTAGGCTTCATTTTTGAAGAACTTTTGGATCACAGAAAGGTTCAACAACAGCAAGAGAGGAATACTAGTCTGAGATGTTATTGATAGGGGGCACATGGTTGGGAGAGAGTTCTCCAGGGCATATATACAGGGTACATAAAAATGTTGGGATATTTTCATAGCGGTTTCAGTTAAAAATGACAACTGAGAGAGTGCAGAGTTCCTAGCCAGGGGAGTTCTATCACATTCCCTAACGGAACAGCAATGATCCCCCAAGTGCAATGGCAAAGACCAAGAAAGAAGGATGGTCCAACAGTGAGCCCTTGATACTAATGACTATGCTTGTATGCCTGTGCAACTGAAATAAGAACTAGACCTAGAGCTGCAGGGTGCCTAAGAGTTACCTCTTGAGAGCCTCCGTGTTGCTAAAATGTGGCCACTCTCTAAGCCAAACTCAGCATGTAAACACATTGCCTTCCCCCTCACATGGGACATGACTCCTGGGGATGAGCCTCCCTGGTGCTGAAGAATTACTACCAATTACCAGCTGATGATGTAACTAGAAAACAACCTTGAATAAATGGGTCAACTCAGACCAGCAGAATATCTCAGCCTACATGTACTATCAGGAGTTAAAAATGCTTTTGACCTTGAATAAAAGGGGGAAATGGAAAGGAAAAATGAATTTATATGGCTATGAGTCTCCAAAAAACAGTCAGGAGGTCATCAGTGGGGTCAGCCTTATGCACACCTCAGCAGAGCCCAGAGTCAGTTAGAGTAGATTCAACCCCAGGTATTGATTCTTCTGAGGGCTACAGGGACCCACAGTTTCCATGGTTATGGCAGATGGAGTTCAGTGCCAAATCAGTTGACCCTACTTTGAAGTTTGTGTTCCAGAGCATGATGAAGTTGAACTCAGATGTGTTCTTTGTTCACAAGCCTCTGCTGTTACTTTTACTAGACTTGTGGTTGGTGCTGCAGTTTAGTGAATACTCAAGGGACCTGAAACTCTGGACTGTCCATGTGATAACCAGGCTCTGAGCCTGAACAGACTTGGACTTCTCCAGCCAGCTAACATGGAGGTGAAGAAGATCAACCACCATGCCAGCAAGCCAAGAGTGCCATCATCCATGTGGAATCTAAGCCCCCTCTCAATATAGATGTGGAATGGACATAACCATTCCAGGGTCCACAGGATGGAGGAATATAGTATGGATTAGAGTGGACTTTGATATTCTATTCATGAACTATTGTGATTAGTAATCAAGGAAAATGTAGCATTGATGTGGAGAAAGTGGTCATGGTAGCTGCTGAAGGTAGGGAGTGGGAAGAAATGTGATGTGGGGAAATTTTCAGGACTTGGATTTATCCTGGGTGGTACTGCAGGGGCAGTTACTGAACATTGTATGTCCTCCCATGACCCACTGGGTGAACTGGCAGACAGTGTAAATTGTAATATGGACCATTGACCATGTGGTGCAGCAGTGCTCAGAGATGTATTCACCAAGTGCAATGAATGTCCCGTGATGATGTAGGAGGTTGTTGTTATGGGAGGAGGGGGTGAGGATGGTGCTGGCATATGGTGACTTCATATTTTTTAATGTAACATAAAAAAGAAATAAGTCAATTAATTAAAAAAAGAAATTATGAGTTAAAGTTGCAACCACTCTACATCCCAAATTGGTATGTAAATAATATGTTGTTGCCTATGCCTCAACTATTCAAAATTGGGATAAATGAGGTCATTATGATCATTTTTCTGACCCATATTTCCTTACTGGTTGGGAATCTTAAACCCATATGAGGTAAGGGTCATCCAAAATTGTCATAATGTCACTCAAGCTTTCTGGCACATGACACAAGTCCAGCACATACATAATTTAGCTAATGATCCTTTATGTGATTGCTTTGCTCAACTGTATTGCCCCTGGAAGAGTTTATTCATTGGATTTCTGCTAGTTGGATGTCTTATTATTGTTTGTTGTTGTGTAATCTCCTGTAGTTATCGATATACATAAGATGCTTACATACTAATCAGTGCTCTAATGATGGAATATATTATGTACTTAAGTAACATGACCACTTGTACATCACACATAAAGGTATATTGTTGAATGCATATGTAAATCTCCTGTTTTAAGTTTGAGCAATTCTGGGATGGAATGGATTGAGAAAAAATTTAGGGAATATTATTCAGAATGGGCATTATGTTTCTTAATCTTGCTATTCATGACACATGGAAAACCTTGTCTCTTGACACTTCTGTTTTGTTTTGTTTTTCTGTTTTATTTGTTTCCAATGCTTGGGACTGAATGATATATACATACATATACATATACATACACACACACACACACACATATATATATATATAAACTTATACTCATTAGTACATTGGGGAAGATTGTGAACAAGATGTTAAAATATAATGTGGGAGATTCTAGGCAACTTGGTGTCTGAATGAGTGCACCTTATGGTCTCTCCTGTGAAGAGGCAGCTGAGTGGGGTTGGAGTTCTGCCAGAGCTGGTTGTCTTGGGGGCTTGCAGGGCAGAGGGTGTGTGGGCATCAATTTGGAGAGAGAGTGGCAGAGATGGTGCTTGCTAAAGGTAGAATTGTGGCTTACAAGTACAGAGGTCAGAAGCTGTGGACTGGTGCGACCCTTCCCCATGGGGCTGGTGGCCATGGTGATTCCTGAGAACTGTCAGTTGTGTGATGGCATTCCTGGGCCCCATGGTCCCCAGATGCATGGTCCTCAGGTCAGTGTCCCCTGGGCCCCATAGCCTGTGTTCCATGGACCTACATGCCCTGGGTCTGCAGAGTTCCAGACTTCCCTTTTCCAAGTCCAGCACACCCAGAGTTCCAGGATTGCCTTAGCCCTCCAGTTTTGGACTGACTCCATGGGTAGCAGGGATTCAGTGGGGGGTGCAATAGGGGGGGGCCTGGCTAGTGTGGGTTCGATTTTCTGGTGTTTCTTCCCCCTTTTTTTCTTTTCATTTTTCTTTTCTTGTGCTTGGAGGAGCAAACCGGCTGGCTTGGTAAGAGTCTGGGAAGAGAGGAGTGGTGAACCTGCTGAGAAAGTCCAATTCACCTAAATACCCTGGGATAGGAAACTTGGCTTGGTAGAAGGTGGATTCAGAAAATCAACAAGCCCTCTCATAGCACACCTAAAGGATAGAGACTGTAGGAGGTGTTTATCCAAGTCTCCAATAGCATACTTGGGGTTCCTGGTGATGTGTGGGTGCTCTCTCACTGGAAATTAAGAGTCATTGTTTTCTGTGCAGAGCTGATTCAACAAGGACCCACTTGAATCTCCTACTGGACCTCTCAGGCAGCTTTCCAGCTGTCTGGGAGAGAGGTAAGTGAGGAAGGAAGAAAAGGAGGAATGTCAGATCCCTAAGCATTTTACTTAACTACAAACAGAATTCCTTCCTTGAAACTTTCCTAGTATTTGGTTGGTTTTTCCTTGTTTTTCCTTCCTTTTTATCCCCCCAAGGCCCTTTTTTCTTTCTGTTTTCTTTCTTTCTCTTTCTCTCTTTTTCTTTTTCCTGCTTACTTCCCCACCACTTTTGTCCCTTTTTTCCTCTTTCTTTCTTTCTCTGCTTTCTGATTCTTCTTACATTAGGTGCCACAGGGAGAGCTTCATATTTGCTGTATTTTCTCATCATCCATTTACTCTTTACTGTGTGTATTGATTTTGGCCACCAAGACCTAGTCCCTTTCCTCTACATCGTTCTATCCTCTATCATTGATAGTTTCTCTTACATTACACCTCTCTTTGTTTGCCCCCCTATTTTTTTGACTTTTTATTATTAATATCTTTGTTCTGTTTTCTGCCTTAATTCACTCTTTATATTATTGTCCTCTCTTTCTCTTTCCCTCTCTTCTGAACACACAAGCCTTTTAATTCAAACTGTATTCCTCCCCATATTCAGATTTTTATGTACTCTACTTTTCTTACTGTTATAACTTTACTTACCTTACATAAGTCTAATATCCATTCTCCTAGATCTCATATGGTTCCTCTGTTAATATGTACTTTCATTACTACTATTATTCATTTTCTTTTCTTACTCATTTTGCTTTCTCTGGCCCTAATATTTTCCTTTACATGAACGTAGCCAACAACAAGGAAGTAGAATAAAAAGAACAGAGTGACAAAGAGAAGGCTTAACATGCATGCAAAAACAACAACTAATAAACTCCAAACTAGAAAAAAGAAGCTAAGCAACTGAGTAAACACATCAAGATAAAATGATGACCAGACAGCAACAAAAAACTACAAACCAAACCAATAATCAGGAAAACATGTCCAAATCCAATGAACAAACTGTAAATCGGGAAGAGGAGAAGAACATAGAGCAAGTAATTAAAGATCTCAAAACATATATTAGGGACCAATTTGATGATGTGAAGGAAGAGATTAAGAATATGTAGAAAACAATTGGAGAGAATACAGAAAACAATGCAATCATACAGAAAAAGATAATGGATATGATGGTGATGAACAGCACAAGTCAAGAAATCAAAAATACACTCTCAGCAAATAGCAGCAGACTCAAAGAGGCAGAGGAGAGATTAAGTGATGTGGAAGAGAGTACATCTGAAATCAAACAGATAGTAGAACTAAAGAAAACTACACAACACTGTTCAAGGAAATCAAAGAAGATCTAAATTAATGGAAGAATATTCCATGTTCATGGATAGGAAGACTAAATATTATTAAGATGTCTATCCTACCAAAACTGATCTACAGGTTCAATGCAATCCCAATAAAAATTAACACATCATTCTTTAGTGAATTAGAGACACTTACTATGAAATTTTTTTAGAAAGGAAAGAGGCCCTGAATAGCCAAAGACATATCGAAAAATAGAAATGAAATTGGAGGAATCACACTACCTGACTTCAAAACATATTACACTTCTACAGCAGTTAAAACAGCATGGCATTGGCACAAGGATAGATACATTGACCAATGGACCAAATTGAGAGTTCTGATATAGATCCTCATATATACAGTCATATGGCATTTGATAAGGCCACCAAACCTTCTGAATTAGGAAGGAATGGCGTCTTCAACAAATGGTACCTGGAGAACTGGATATCCATATGTAAAAGAATGAAAGAGGATTACCAACTTATGCTTTATATAAAGATCAACTCAAGATGGATCAACAGCCTAAATATAATACCCAAGACCATAAAGACCTTGGAAAGCAAAGTAGGGAAGCATCTACAGGGCCTTGTAATAGGAAATGGCTTCATGAACTTCACACCAAAGGCACGAGCAGCAAAAAAATGAAGAGATAAATGGGACTTCCTCAAAATTAAAGCCTTCTGCACCTCAAAGGAGTATGTCAGGAAAGTGAAAAGAGAGCCTACACAATGGGAGAAAATATTTGGTAACCATATATCTGATAGGAGACATCTTGCATATATAAAGAACTCCTATATTTTGAAAAGAAAAAGAAAAACAGCCCACTTAAAAAATGGGAAAAGGATTTGAACAGACACTTTTCCAAAGATGATATACAAATGGCTAAAAAAACACATGAAAAAATTATCTAAATCCCTAGCTATTAGGGAAATGGAAATCAAAACAACAATGAGATACCATCTTACTCCCCAAAGACAGGCAGCTATCAAAAAATCAGATGAAACAATTGCTGAAGAGGATGTGGAGGAATGGGAACATTCACCCACTGCTGGTGGGAATGCAGAAGGACACAGCCTTCTGGAGGACGGTTTGTCAGTTTCTCAAAAAACTAGCTATAGATTTGCCATATGACCCAGCAATTTCACTGCTGGGTATATACCCAGGAGAACTGAAAACAAGGACACAAACCGATATATGCACACCAATGTTCATAGCAGCATTGTTCACTATTGCCAAAAGTTGGAATTAACCCAAATGCCCATCAACAGATGAAGGGATAAATAAAATGTGGTATATACATACAATGGAATACTACTGAGCTCTAAGAACGAATACACTGCAAACACATGTGATAACATGCAGGAATCTTGAGAACCTTATGTTGAGTGAAGCAACCCAGGCATTGAAGGACAAATATTACATGACCTCTCTGATATGAAATAAGTAAACCAAACTGTCTCAGAGAGCAAGAGACTGGATGATAAACTTTAAGGTAGTTGGAGGGTAGAGGAAGGTTGTGAGCTGACAGCTGCTTGGGCGAAATCTATAATAAGCAGGAGGTAAGTATTTGTACAGGGAAGGGATAAAATGGGGGCATGGGGATAATTTTGGGTGGGGCTGTGTGGGCTTTAGGAGCACTAGGCATGGGAGGATGGGTCAGATTGTCCAAGAAATTGGGGAGAGGCTGAGGGGAACATTTGATCATGGGAGATTGTCAGGTATGTGTTTGAAATTGTGGTGCAGAGAAAACTCTTTAGAGAATGTAATATGGAAAGTTGTCTGTTTGGGATGCTTAAGGGGGGACATCTGACACAGGCAAATCTTCTGGCGAATGTGTGAGTGCTCATTTTGTCATAGTGGATTATATCATTGGGTGGAGACCAATACAATGAGAGTGCAGGTATACCCACATCCTGGGGAGGACTGATGTTCTCAAACAGAGGGAATTGTATCTCTTGAGAGAATCAGTGGTTCCCAATGGGTTAGGGCAGTCAAGTATGTCAAGCCCTCAACATTTTTGCAATTATCTCTGAATATGGTCCCTCTAGTAATGAAGATTGATTGTCATGGCGGGCCCTGAGGGGAGGAGGAAAGGGGTGTTGAATACATGGAATCAGGGTAACTGTGGGCAATGGAAGTGTTCCATGAGATCATGTCATGATGGACATAGGTCATGTTAAATTACACCAAAAATGTTTAAAGTCTATAGGCTAAACTGTAAACCATAATGTAAAACATAAGATAACTAAAAATTTAGAAAATTGTGTGGTCTAAAATACAATCCATAATGTAAACTCAAATGGAACTGTGTTTGAAAGCTATCATTTCAATATCTGTACATTAGCTGCAGCAAATATAATATGAACATGTAAAAAGATCACTGTTGGGGAAGGGACAAAGGCTTTGATGTTGGATATGTGAGAGTACCATATATTGCATATGTGAATTACTGTGACCTAAAACTTATGTCATGATAAACTTAATAATCAGGGAAAAAAAGAAAGAAAGGAGGTAGACACTGAGGAAGAATTTGAAAAAATTGCCTTGCCACTGTACGTAGAGGGCAACACCTGTAGCAGTGATGAAAGACAAAATGTCAAAAACAAAGCTTTTAGATTTTTTCATTTCTTTGATACCCCAATTTATTTTTCCTTCTAAATTTCTATGTATTCTATATCTAACCTTTAAATCTATCACTATATTCCACTTTTCTATTAATGGAACCTGGCAATATATTGGCTTTCCTTTTTGAAGAAGTTTTGGACTACAGAGAGTTTAAACTATGGGGGAGGAAGGAGCACTTGTGTGGGGTGTCATTAGTGAGGGGCATATGGTTGAGAGGGAGCTCTCCAGGGCATGTATACAGGGCACATAGAAAGGTTTGGATATTTTCATAGTGGTTTCAGTTGGAAATGACAGATGAGAGAGTGCTGAATTCATGACCAGGGGATCTCTATCACATTCCCCAATGGAACAACAACAATCCCCCAAGTGCAATGGCAAAGACCAATAAAGATGGATGGTCCAATAATGAGCCCTTGATACTGATGGCTCTGATTATGAGCCTGTGTGCCTGAAATATGAACCTGGCCTATAGCTATGGGGTGCCTAAAGGCTACCTCCTGAGAGCCTCCCTGTTGCTCAAATGTGGCCACTCTCTAAGCCAAACTCAGCATGTAGATGCATTGCCTTCCCCCCCAGCATGGGACATGACTCCTGGGGATGAGCCTCCCTGGTACCAAGAGATTACTACCAAGCACCAACTGATGATGTAACTACAAAAAGACCATGAACAAAGAGGTCAACTCAGACTGGCAGAATATCTCAGCCTGCATGCAATAACAATTGTTAAAAACTGATTTTTGACTTTGGATAAAAAGGGGGAAATGAAAGGACAAGTGAATTTATATGGCTAAGAGTCTCCAAAAAAGGGTCTGGAGGTCATCAGGGGGTGATGCTTATGCATGCCTCAGTAGGATACCAGAGACAGCCAAGGTAGATGGAAACCCAGGGGCTGATTCTCCTGAGGGCTGCAGTGACCCACAGGTTCTTTGGTCAAGGCAATGGCTCTGGAGTTCAGGGACATGTCAGTTGGCCCTGCTTTGGTGTTTGTGTTCCTGAGTGTGATGGAGTTGGACTCGGATATAATCTTTCTATGCATGCCTCTTCTGTTATTTTACCAGACGTGTGGTTGGTGTTTGGGTTGGTGTATACTCAGGAGACCTGAATCTCTGAACTGTCCATGTGGTGGCCAAGTCCTGGGCCTCAGCAGACTTGTGGCTCCTACCCTCTGGTTTCTTGGACTTACCCTGCCCAGCTGCCAGGGAGATGAAGAGGGTCAACCTCCACACCAGGGAGCCAAGAGTGCCTACAGCTGCAAGCAGCAGAATTACATCCATCATCCATGTGGAATCTAAACCCCCTCTTGATGTAGAGGGGGATTGGACATAGCCATCCCAGGCCCACAAGATGGAGGAATAGAGTATGGATTTGAGTGGATTTACTGGTGTTCTGCTGGGGAACTATTGTGATTAGTAAAGGAAGAAATTGTAGTAGTGATGTGGAAAGGGTGACCACGGTGGCTGCTGATGGTTGGGAGAGGGAAGAAGAGTTATGGCGTGGGGGAATTTTCAGGATTAGGAAATTTCCTGGGTGGTGCTGCAGGGACAGAAGCTGGACATTTTGTGTCCTGTCATTGCCCACTGCCTGGACTGGGGGAGAGTGTGAACTACAATGTGGACCACTGTACATGTGCTGCAGCAGTTCTCCAGAATGTATTTGCTGGGTGCAGTGATGTGCCACAGTGATGGAAGAGGTTGTTGATATGGGAGAGGTGGGGTTGGTAGGGTGGGGGGTATATGGGGACCTCATATTTTTAAATGTAACATTTAAAAGAAAATTAAGAAGAAAAAACATAAAAATATATAATGTAATTGCTTTGGGTACATAAGATTAGGAACATAAAAGAGCTAGATGTGGATGTGCTTAAAGACATTTCCTGCCTCTGTAATGTAATCCTACCTTAGTTATTAAATAGCTGAGCTGTGGTACATGCTTGGAGACCTTTTCCCCAGCACACAGCCCTGTCCTGTTAGTTACTTATCTTAACTATACATTAACCTATGTTTCTGTTTAACATTCCATGAATAACAATGTCCTTTAGAACAGTATGCTTCAGAGACTATGCGTCCCTTCTAGGGGAAGCTGACCAAGTCCACATGGACAAGTACTGTCATTTTGGAATGCACTGATCACTTATGAGTTGTAAAACTGGCAAGAGTTATGAAGCTTTGGAACTCCTTAAAAGAGGCAGCCCCTAGACTGCATGTCAAAGTCTCACACAGGAGAGGATGCTCTGCCTGGACCATGGTTCCCATTAGGACTCTGGCCAGCTGTCAAACAGGACTTTCCAGCCCCATGAAAGACCAGATGTTGTATTGTCCCCTGGTTTCATTAGTGCTTGTACATATACTTGCACTTTCCTTTGTACTATCTAGTTTATTGACTCATAAGTGAGAAGGTTTGTTTATTAATGTTGGATCATTTGCACATCATTCATCAAATAAATTGCTAGTCTTTATTTGTGTCCTAGGTCTCTGCCTTTTTCTTAACAAAACAAACTTATATTGACTTACAATCAATACTACAATACAGAACTCAGTTAACTTTTAAAACACTATCATTGTTTGTTTTGAATAAGAAGCAAAATAAAACCGTATTCATTGGTATATACTTATATTGGCTTGAATCAAAGTCAAACATAGAAATCACTTAGCGAACTGTGCAATTACTCTATTATTCTTGAAAACTATGAAAAATAAAGCTTTATACACTGTACCTATACTGACTTACAATTAATGTTAAAATACAGGGCTCACATAATGAAATGCAAGAACACTAAATAATTAGTTTTGAAAACTAAGGTAAATACAGGCTTTCTTTGCAGCTGTGTACTTATATTGAATTACGGTCAATGTTAAATAACATTACTCACCTAGTGAGCTGCAAATAAACTATCTTGATTAGTTGACACAATTAAGTAAAATACATGCTTTATTCACAGGTATGTATCTGTATTAACATACAATCAATGTTAAAATACAGAACTCACATAATTAACTGTGAGAACTCTATCTTAGATTTGAGAACTATGTAAAATCATGCTTTATTAACCCCAGGTACTTACATTGACTTACAAGCAATTGAGAAAATAGGATTCACATAGTGAACTGCATAAACAGTATCTTGACTAGTTTTGAAAACTAAGAAAATAAATGCTTTATTCACTGCTGTTAACTTAAATTTACCAACAATTGATGCCAAAACACAGAAACCACTTAGAGAACTGTGAAAACACTACAAGGACTACTTTGAAAACGAAGTAAGATAGATATTTATTCACCAACATGTAAAAATATAGTGTTAAAATACAGGCAGTCATAGTGTACTGAAAAATTCTATCCTGTTTATATTTGAAAATTCAGTAAAATTTATGCTATTCACTTTTATGTAGATATATTAACTTACAATCAATTTCAAAACACCCAACTCAGTGAGCTGTGAAAAAACTACCTTGATTAATTTTTGAATACTAACAAAAACACATGCTTCATTCACTTATTTGTATTTATATTGACTTACTACCAGTGTTAAAATACAAGAATCCATAGTCAACTGTAAAAACACTGTTGATCAGTTTTGAAAACTGAACTGTGAAAAAACTGTCTTGATTAGCATTAAAAACTAAGTACAATACTTGATTCACCATTACATACTATATTAATTTATAATCAATGATAAAACACATGAGTAAAATGATTTATGAAAACAATATCTTGATTGGTGAGGAAAATTATGTGCAATATGTACTTTTTTCAGCTACTATGTACCTACATTGACTTGTCATCAATGTGAAAACACAGAACTCAGTGAATTATGAAAACACTATATTTATTAGTATTGAAAAAAAATTTCATTCTTTCTTCATTGCTATGAACTGATATTAGTTAACAATCAATATTAAAGCACATCACTCATGTAGTGAACTGTGACAACACTACCTCAATTAGATTTTAAATCTAAAGAAAATGCATACTTTATTCACCAAATGTACTTACATTGACATACAATAAATATTAAAACACAGGACTCACATAGTCAATTGTGAAAACACTATCTTTATTAGGTTAAAAAATAAGTTAAAAATGTTTTATTCATAACTATTTTCTTATAGTGACATACAATCTGTGATTAAAAACTGAAATCACTTAGTGAACTCTGTAATCACTATCTTGATTTTTGAAAACCAGGTAAAATATATGTTTTATTCACTGCTACATACTTATATTGACTTACTGTTATGTCTAAAACAAAGAACTCAAATAGTGAACTGAGAAAACACTGTCTTGATTAATTTGGAAAGCAAAGAATAATACATGCTTTATTCATTGCTATGTTCTTATATTGGCTTACAGTCAATGTTAATACACAGGACTCTATAACGAACTTTGAAAAAATCTGTCTTGTAACTCTTGAAAACTAAGTAAAATAAATGATTTATTCATCACAATGTATTTATATTAACTTACAATCAGTGTTAAAACTCAAGTCACATAGTGAATTGTGAAAATGCTAACTTGACTGGTTTTAAAACCTAAGTAAAATATATGTTTTATTCACCTGCTATGAACTCATACTGACTGACAATGTAAAAATACAGAATTTAGGGTACTTTCAAAACACTATCATTAATATTTTTGAAATCTATGTTAAATACATGCTTTATTCAATGACATTTATTTTTCCTGACTTACAATGTTAAAGCCCAGAGAACAGTGATCTGTGAAAACACTCTCTTGATTGCTTCTGAAAACTAAGTAAAATGCATGCTTTAGTCACTGTTATCTTATATTGACTTACAATCAATTTGAAAACAGAAATGTGATTATTTTAGAAAACAAAGTAAAACACATCTTTTATTGACTATTTATACCTCTTAGCTTAAAATCAATGTGAAAACATAGAACTCAGCTAACTGTAAAAACACTCTTGATTAGTTTTGAAAGCTAAGTAAAATATGTGTTTTAATCACCACCATGTACTTATATTGACTTACAATTAATATAATATACCAGATGGATATAAGTGTGAGAACACTATCTTCATTCATTTTGAAAACTATGTAAAATACATGCTTCATTCACATATATGTACTTTTATTGACTTACAATCAATATTAAAACACAGGAGTCATCTGGTAAACAGCAAAAATGCTACACTGATTAGTTTAGAAATAGAAATAAAATACATGCTTATTCACAGTTATGTACTTATACTGACTAATAACTTGAACTGTGAAAACTCTAGGTAATTTTTGAAAATTAAGCAAAATACTTGATTCCTCAGTACTATTTACTTATGTTGACATAGAAACAACAATAAAACACATGTGTCAAAAAGTGAATTGTGAAAACACTCTTGATTTGTATGGAAAAGTAAGTAAAATACAATCTTTATTCTCTGCGATGTATTTATACTGGCTAGAAGTGAATGTTAAAACAAAAGATTCACATAGTGAACTTCAAAAATTCTTTGATTAGTTTTGAAAATTAAATAAAATACATGCTTTATTCACCTCCATGTGTTTATATTGTCTATAGTCGATATTAAAACACAAGAATTACATAGTGAGCAGTGAAAACCATACTTTTATAAGTTTTGAAATCTAATTAAATACATGTTTTATTCATCTCTATGCAATTATATTGAATTAGAGAAGGTGTTAATGAATCACATAATGATTTGCAAAACATGGTCTTGATTAGTTTGAAAACTAAAGGAAAATACAAGATTTATTTACTCCTATGTACTTATATTGACTTGGAATCAATGTGAAAAGACAGACCTCTCTGAGTGAACTACAGAAGCAAAATTTTTATTAGTTTTGAAATGTAAGAAAATAAGTGTTTTTTTACTGCTATGTACTTACATGGACTTACAACCAATGTTAAAACACAGTGCCACATAGTGAATTACGAAAACACTATCTTGATTGTTTTTCAGAACTAAGTAATTATATGCTTTATTCAACTGTTATGTACTTTTATTGACTGGCAATCAATGTGACTACACAGAACTCAGTGAAATGTGAAAATACTATCTTGATTAGTTTTGAAAACAAAGTAAAGTACAGGTTTTAAGCACCACTATCTTCTTATATTTACTTACAATCTATGTTGATAGACAGGAGTCACATAATGAACTGCAAAAGCAGTACCTTGTTTAGTTTTAAAATCTAAGTAAAATACAGGCTTTATTCACTGTTATATATTTATACAGACTTACAATCAAAGATTAAACACTGATATCATTAAGTGAACTGTGAAGTCACTATATCGCTACTTTTGAAAATGAAAGTAACAGGTTTTTTCACTGCTATTGATTGTAAAGATTCTTACAATCAATTCTGAAACAGAACTCACTTAGTGAACTGAGAAAACACTTTCTTGATTAGTTTTGTAAGCAAAGTGAAAAACATTCTTATTCATTGCTATGTAATTATATTGACTTACAATCAATGTTAAAACACAGAACTCACATAGTGAATCATGAAAACATTATTTTTAATAGTTTGGAAATTTAAGATAAAGACAGAACTCTTTTAGTGATCTGCAAAATTCTATCCTGATTAGTTTTGAAAGCTAAACAAAATATGTGCTTTATTCACATGTATGTACCTATATTATCTCACAACAATGTAAAAACACAGAATTCAGTAAACTGCAAAAACACTATCTTGCTTAGATACGTATTTATGATGACTTAAAATCAATGTCAAAACACAAAACTCAGGTTATAAACTGTGAAAATCTGTCTTGATTTGTTTTGAAAACTATGTAAAATACATGCCTTTTTTACCCCTACATACTTATATTGACTACGATCTATGTTAAAAGACATAACTTACTTAGTGAACTGTGAAAACACTATCTTGATTAGTTTTCAGGACTAAGTAAAATGCATGCTTTATTCAGTGTCATTTACTTATATAGGCTTACAATCAAGGATAAAACACAGAACTCAGTAAACTGTGAAAATACTATCCTGATTGGTTGTGATAACTATGTAAAATACATGCTTTAATCACTGCTATGTAGTTATATTCACTTAACATGAATGCTAAAACCCAGAAATCCCTTCATGATCTGTGAAACACTATCATGATCAGTATTGAAGAAGAAAGATATTATACAATTTAATCATTATGTTATACTATATTGACTTTCACTCAAAGTTAAAACAAAACTAACTTGTACTCTGAAAATACTATTTTGATTAGTTTTGAAAACTAAGTAAAATACATGGTTTATATATGCTTTATTCACTGTCATATACTTATATTGATTTACACTCAATATTAAAAATCAGAACTCACCTAGTGACCTTTGAAAAGAATCCCAGTTGGTTGAGAAAACTCTATAAAATACATACTTTATTCACTGTTATGTACTTATATTGACTTTCAATGTTAAAACACAGTAATCACATAGTGAACTGCTAAAATAATATTTTGATTATTTTGAAAATAAAGTAAAATACTTTATTTACTGCTATGTGCTTATATTGAGTTACAGTCAATGTGAAAATACAGAAATAGCTTAATGAACTCTGATACAGACTTTATTCACTGTTACATATATCCATTGACTTAAAATCAATTTTTAAACTCAGTACTCACATGTTGAACTGTGAAAACATATCTTTGTTAGTTTTGAAAACAGTAAAATACAAGATTTATTCACTTGTATGTATTTATTTTGATTCACAATATGTTAAAACAGTCTCACATATTGAATTGTGATAAAGCTACCTTGATTGCTTTAGAAAAGTTAGTAAAATGTATGCTTTATTCATTGTTATGTGCTGATTTTGACTTACAATCAATATTAAAATGCAGAACTCAATATACTGTGAAAGCACTGTTATGATTTGTTTTGAACACTATGTAAAATACATGCTTTAATTACTTCTATGTTGTTATAGTCACTTAAAATCATTTTGAAAACACAAAACTTAATTTATGAATTTTGAATTCATAAATTACGTGTTCAGGTGTTAATAGGGCATTTTCACAGTGGGTTAAGATTCACACAATAACCAAAGAAATATCAAATCTCCATCCTGGAGAGCTCTACTACATTCTCTAATGGGACAGCAAGTATTCCCAGTTAGTAAACACTAACTAGATACCTTTTAAAACTGCATAAAAATGCTTTATTCATTTCTACATAATTTTTAAAATAAACTTTAAAAAATGAAACAAAATATAGGGGATGTCCATATGCCAAACTCCCTAGTCTTCTCACACTTTCCCACATCAAAAATATCTTTTATTAGTGTAGTACATTTGCCACAATTGATGAACACATCTTGGATTATTGCCACTAAGTGAAGATTATAGTTTACTTTGTAGTTTAGACTCTTTCCCACATTTTACAAGTTGTTACAACATATATAGTGATCTGTATCTGCCATTGCAATGTCATTCAGGATAATTCACAAGTCCCAAAAATGCCCCCAAAGTAACCATATTTTGCCCTCTCCCTCCCCTCAGAGCCACAGTGACTAGTGCCTCCAAATGCATGATAAAATTACTTCCATTGTGTACAGTAGAACAACACTAAGTCCATTCCACAAACCTGAGGATTCTGTGATGTTGATGCCCACTCCATATCTAATTGAGAGGGGCTTACATCTCATGGGGAAGATAGATGGGACTTTCTTGCTTGCAGTTGCAGACTGTCTCTGTTCCTTGAGATGTTCATTGTCAGTCATTATCTACTTGTTAGTTGACCTGTGTGAGTCAAATTAACTGGAGAGTGGGTGTTGAAAGTCTGTTGAGATTCAGGGCCCAACTGGCACATGGACAACCCAAAGATTTGAGTCTCTTGGACATACAACTATCAGCTTTAGTAGTAAATATAGGATCAAAGAGAGGAATAGAGGGGAAGGAGAGCTATGTGTAGGGAAAACACAATTGACTCCAATTCTACCACGTGGGGGAGTGTAAATTACAAACTAGGGCCCACTGGCAGGGTACCAAACTCCTGAGATGACTGCCCTTCCTATAGTGTCTGAATGTCTCTGAAGCCCTCAGGAGTCACTATTTGGGGTAATATTTCCTTTGCAGTCAATGAGTTCCTGCTGAGACAAGCAGAAGTGTAACCTCTGAAATCAATTCCCAACTCACTTCAAAGTTTCTCAGCCATATAAAATCATTTGTCTTTACCTTTCCCCCCTTTTGGTCAAGGTCTCTTTACAGTTGCATTGCTAGTTGATTTGTGCTAGTAATCCTTGAGTGCCAGGGAGGCTCATCTCCAGGAGTCATTTAACATGCTATGGGACAGTAATGCATTTTTATGCTTAGTTTTGGCTTAGAGAGGGGCCACATTTGAGCAACAAGGAGGCTCTTGAGAGGTAATGCTTAGGCACCCTGAAATACTATGCAAAGTTGGGATTTCAAAAGTAAAGGTTTATTTTGACTCCCTCATTAGTCAATGCCCCTGTATTCAGGGAATACTTGCTGTCCTGTTAGAGAATGTAGCAGAGCTCTCCAGGATGGAAATTTGATATTTCTTTGGTTATTGTGTGGATTTTCACCCACCGTGAAAATGCCCTATGAACACTGGAACACATTCATATGCATTGTAGGTATGCTCCAGGTGAACCTCTTCCCATGTATCCCCCATCTCTGGACACCTCTAACCAATGATCCTCCTCTGCCACAGTTATCACCCTTCTGTGATACAAAACTTCTTCAAAATTGAAGCCTACAAAATACTGAATTAAATTAATAGAAAAATGACGTAGTAATGATGGTTGTGAAAATAATGAATATAACATGAATTTTTAAAAAGTTCTCAATAATATAAAAATAAAACACATAAAGTTAAAGAATTTTAATATTATGTCTTTCATCAATGTAAGGCCTGTTGTCTTGTATGTAAAGTGACATTTGTTTCAACTTATTCACCCAGTCTTATTTTTTTCATTTTGTCTTCAAAGAAAGTTTAGGTTACAGAAAAGTCACATACGGAATATAGATGATTCCCATTTACCCAATGTCCTCTCCCCTTTCTCTTTTTCCCTATTAATAACATTGTACATGTGGATGGTGCATTTTTTGCAATTGAGGTACACTTATTGAAACATTGCTACCAACCGTGGTACATTATGGTTGACATTTTGGACTGTATAGTTTTATAGATTTTTATGAAGTTTGATGTGGTCTCTACCCATCCTTGCAGGATCACCTATAACAATTCCATCATCCTGAAAATGTCCCACATTCCATCTATTGTTCCTCCCTTGTTCACCCCTCAGGACCAATGGTAACAAACAAAATTAACTCATTGAATGACCAGATTCATAGTTACTTGCAACAACATTGATGGCTTAAAATGCTGGCCTGTCCTCCCCTATTAGGCACAGCCTATCCTCTCAAGAGGCTTCTGCCCCTCTATTTGAGATCATAGCAGGGTTCCCCAGGATAGGAGTCCAACACCTTCCCACTCATTATTGAACCTCCATCCCCTGATACAACACACAATGATAAGATGGACACTACAAACTCTCTAAAAGACTCCTAAAGGTATATCCTGTTTCAGGTGCACCTCACATCCAACACCTTAAACCAGTAACCCTCCCTGCCATATTTGCCAAAAAAGTTCCTAGCATTGTAGTTTCAACCACACACTTGCAAATCCTGAGTTCACCTGATCTTTACCCCAACTCTTGCCCCAGTTGTATAGACAGTCTAATCTGCCCTCCCCCACTCTACCCATTACTGTCCAGCAATGCACAGCCCAATAGCAACACTGCATCACTGTTAAGTACACCCACTGCACAACTACACCCTTCCACATTATATTATAGATTTTTACTGTATGATCATTGACTCACAACCTTCTTCTCCTTTTCTGTCTCCTGTTAAGCTATCTTCCAGACTCTAGCTTTCTGAGCCTGCTGATTTTGCTTAATTCATGTCAGTGGGGTCATGTAATACTTGTCCTTCAATGCCTGGCTTTCTTCACTCAAGGTCTTCAGGATTCATCCATGTTAACCCATGTGTTAATACTGCATTGCTTCTTATAGCTGAGTTATATCCATTGTATATATGTACAAGTTGTTTATCCATTCTTCTGTTGGTGGACATTTAGGTTGCTTCCAACTTTTGTCAATAGTGAAATTGTGCTGTATTTTGTTGAATGCTTTTTCTGAATCTATAGAGATGACCATGTGGTTTTTACTTTTGATATGATTATGTGGTGTATTGTAATATTTTTATTTATTTTCTTATGTTGAGCCATCCTTGCATACCAGGGATGAAACCCAACTGAACATGTTGTATTATTCATTTGATGTGTTGTGGAATATTATTAGCAATTATTTTGTTGTGGATTTTAGCCTCTAGTTTCATTAGAGAGATTGGTCTCTAGTTTTCCTTTCTTGTGGCATCTTTGTCTTTGGTATTAGGGTGAGGTTGGCATAATAAAATGTGTTAGGCAATGTTCTTTCCCCTTGCATGTTTTGGGAGATTTTAAGCAGGTTTCATGTTAGTTATTTCTGAAATGTTTGATAGAATTCACCTGTGAAGCCATCTCCTTCTGGCTCTTCTTAGTTCAGAGATTTTTTGTTGACTAATTATATCTCTTTCCTTGTGATTGGTCTATTGAGTTCATTAGTTTCTTATTTCCTCAATGTAGGCCACTTGTGTGTTTCTAGGAATTTTTCCATTTCCTTTAAAATATCTAACTTGTTGGCATATATTTTTTTCAAAGTATCCTTTTATGACACATTTTATTTCTGTGGGGTAAGTGGTGATATCTCATTCCTCATATGTTATTTTATGTATTAATGTTTATATCTTTTCTCTTTTTTCTTTGTTAGTCTAAAGCTTTATCAATAAATTTAACCTTTTCAAAGAACCAGTTTCTTATTTTGTTTATTTTTTCTAGTGCTTTCTTATTTTCAGTTTCATTTAGCTCTTCTCTAATCTTTGTTATGTCTTTCTACTTGTTTTGGTGTTAGTTTGTTGTTCTTTTCCTAATTCTTCCAGATGTGCAGTTAGATCTTTGATTTTAGCTCTATCTTCTTTTATAATATAGGTATTTATGGCTATGAGTTTTCTTCTCAGTACAGCTTTTGCTGCATCCCATAACTTTTGTTTCATTGGGTTGTCATTTTCTTTCTTTTCAGGGTAGTTACTGTTTTGTTTTGTGATTTCCTCCTTGATCCACTGATTTTCTAAGTGTGTGTTGTTTAACTTCCATATTTGTGTGCCTAACCTGTTTTTCTGCCTTTAATGTTTTCCAGCTTGATTCTGTTATGATCTGAGAAATGACTTTGTATAATTTCAGTCTTTCTGAGTTCATTGAGAGTTGTTCTGGGGCCTAGCATGTGGTCAATCCTGGAGAATAATCCATGTGCACTCAAGAAGAATATATATCCCACTCTTATTTGGGTATAATGTTCTCTACATGTCTATTAATTCCAGATCTTCTAATGTATTTTTCAAAGTCTTTGTTTCTTTATTGATTCTCTGTTGAGATATTCTGTCTAATGGTGATAGTGGTTTTGTAAAGTCTGCTGGTATAATTGTAGAGACATTTACTTCTCCACTTAATTTTTACCAATGTTTGCCTCATGTATTTTGAGCATGGTTAAGAACATAAGAGTTTATGAGTGTTCCTTCTTCTTGATAGATTATCCTATTTATTAATATATTGTTTCATTCTCTGTCTCTTACAATAGTTTTACATTTAAATTCTATTTTCTCTGATATCAGTATAGCTATTCTCACTCTTTATTGGTTATTTTTTTCATGTAAACTTGTTTTCCAAACATGTTCAATTTCTTTGCATCTCAAGGTCGAAGGTGGGTTTCTTGTAGACAGTATATAGACAGGTCATATTTCCTTATCCATTCTGCCAATCTGTGTCTCTTGATGGGAGAGTTTAATCCATTAACATTAAATGCTATTATGTCAAGGAATTTATTAGTCTGCCAAAGGGGTGCTGATGTAAAACACTAGAAATTGGTTGTTTTTTAAATAAAGAGTATTTATTTGGGATAGGAGCTTATAGATACTAGGCCATAAAGCATAAATTACTTCCCTCACCAAAGTCTATTTGGAGCAAGATGGCTGCCAACATCTGCAAGTGTTCAGGCTTCCTGTGTTCCTATATTCCTGGGGCTTGCTTTTCTCTGGGTTCAAGGTTCCTTTCTTTCTGGGGCTAGCTTCTTTTTCCTCTGTGAGCTTACTTCCCAGGGCTCCAGCTTAACTCTTCAGCATCAACTCCAACATCAAAACTCTAACATCAGAAAACCCTCAACTCTCTTCTTTGCCATGTCTTTTATCTGTGAGACCCACCCCCCTAGGGATGGGGACTCAATGCCCTAATCATAACTCAGTCATGCCAAGATTCAGATCAGATTACAAGCATAACCCAATATTTCTTTTTGGAATTCATCAATAATATTAAACTGCTACAAGGAATTACTTACATTAGCTATATTTTCTTTAGGTTTAAGCATGCCAAATGTTTTTATTTTTATTTCTCTTTTTATTTTCTTAGTTGTTCTTACACTCTCTTCCAGCTCTTTCTCTACAGTTTTTTTAATGACCTGCCAAACTCCCCTTTCTTGAAGGGCAGGTTTCTCATTGACATACTCTCTTAATATGTGTTTAAATATTTAAAACTCTCCTTCATTTTTGAATGCCAGCTTCACTGGATAGAGAATTCTTGGCTGAAATGTTTCCTTTAGCACCCTAACTATATCATATCATTGCCTTCTTGTTTCCAAGGTTTCATATGAGAAATCAGCACTTACTCTTATAGAGCTTCCCTTGTATATGATGGATCTCTTTTTACAGTATTCTCTCTGTCTTGCAAATTGGATAATTTGACAAGTAACATCTTAGAGTAGGCCTGTTAGGATTTATACTATTTGGTGTCTGCTGCACTTCCTGGACATATGCATCCATTTCTCTCAATGAGGTCAGAAAGTTTTCAGCCATTATTTTATCCAACACCCTTTCTGTTCCCTTTCCCTTCTATTCTCCTTCTGGGATGCCTATAATGTTTGCGTTTGTGCATTTCATAATGCTATTCAAATCCCTAAGTCCCTGCTTGAGTTTTAAAATATTTTCAGCTGTTTTTCTACTATCTGTCTGATTTTGCCTTTACTGTATTCCACTGATGCTTTCCTCTGATTGTTCAAATCTGCTATTATGTGCTTCCAGTGTAATTTTTATTTCTTGAATTGTGCCATTCATCACCATCATATCTGTTATATTTTTATCTATCTTTACAATTTCTTTAGTATGTTCTCTCAGTGTCTTCTTAATATGCTTAATCATTTCTTTTCATTAACTTGATTCATAATATTTATTTGGACATTTTTGATTGGTTGTTTGAGTTCTGGATCTCCTCCTGGTTTTTACTTTGTTCATTGGACTGGTCCATATCTTCCTGTTTTTTAGCATGGCTTGTAATTTTTTGTTGGTGTCTAGGCATCTGTTTATCTTGATGAGTTTATTCAGTTGAATATCTTCTCTCTCTACTCTAGGGTTTTATTTTGTTATTGGTTTTGTGTGTAGGAAGGTTTTTTCCTGACCCTTTTTTCCTCTAATCCTATATCTTTGCTGTTGTTTGTTCCCTTGAAAAATATTAGGACCAGAGAAATGAAATAAGAAGAAAAAAATTATAGTAATAATAATAGTATAAGGTAGAAGAGGAACCATACCAGCCCTAGGAAATTGAATATTTAACATGCATAAGAAGTACAGAAGAATAAGAATAAAAAATAAACTAGAAACAAAGAAATAAGAAACTGAATAGAAAAATATATAGAATGAATTAAAAGGCCAGAATGATGACAAGAAAGGAAAAAAAGAGAATAAGAAAAAATAAAATTAAAAGAAAACATCATAAAAGGAGAAAGAAATAAAAACAAGCAAAATAAAAGCCAAAAAAAAAGAGGCAGAATGAAAGAACAACAGAAAACAGAAGACTGAAAGATGAAGGAGAGAAAAGAAACAGCATAGGGAGAAAAATTCAATAAATGCCAGAAAAAGAGTGAAGAATAGGAAAGAGAAACACAACAAGCAAGAAAAAAGATCAGCAGCAACTAAATTTAAAAAGGATAAGGAAAATAACAAAAACCTTAAATAGACTCAGGTTTTGAACCAGGTTTTAATTAGTAAAAAAAGGAAAATAAAAAAAGAAACTTCAAAAACTAATTAAATATTTAAAATAAAGATTAATTAAAAATTAAAAGTCCAGAAAAAGCTAATATATAAATAATGTCTATATGTTCCCTGTTACAAGTGTCAGCTGGATGCCCATTCACCTAGTGGATCAGTTCCCAAAGAAAAGATGACAGTTGACCAGGTACCTCATATATGCAAGGCAGGAATTCTTCCACTGAGCTAAATTTCTTCCTTAGGTTAGTTAGCATTTCAGAAGACTATCCATTCCCTTTCCCTCAGGCTGGCTAGATTCACTTCAGTTTGCCATAGTCCTGCTGATTAGGCACCTGTCTGTCCCTACGTCCTCTCTAATCTAATTTTAGTCTTTACCTGGACAGCTGGGCATGATATTCAAAGGGTGTTCAGATGCCTAAAATCACTTCAAGAATCACTTTCCACCCTTCCAGACCTCTCTTATCCCCAGAGAATCCACCCTCACACTCTGTTCACAATAGGGAGCCAGTGGTTCCACCTAAGCTATTTGCCCTGATAGTGGGATGTATGTGCTGTTTCCAGTCACAGGGGCAAACAACTCACGGTTTTCCTTTGGCTTCTTTATATTTCCAATACTCTTCTGGATGATTCAGAGCACCTTCCATTCTATGTATATCCAAAGCAGGTGGCATAAAGGAAGACCTGTGCTCTCCTCTCAGATTCAATTGACTAGGAATTTTACCCTCACTTACTATCTCTGTGGTGGAGGAGGGGAGACCTTCCCAGCAGCCAGGAGCTTTAATAACTTAGTGTTTTCATTTTGGCTTCTTCATCTCTCTGTCCCTCTATTGGGAGTTTTGAAGCAGTATCCTGGTCAGTTGTATACCAACACAGGTCCCCAAGGCAGCCTTTGGCTCTTTCTCCATTGTCTCAGTGAGAGCTGAGTCTTATCTGCCTAACCCAATAGCCGTGGTTCCACAATTCCAAAGATAGTTGTTTTGACTTTCCACTAAATGTTCATTGTTTTAAAAATGGTAATAAATCAATATAGTTAAAAGAATGAATAAAGCATATATTTTACTTAGTTTTTAAAACTAATGAAGATAGTATTTTCACAGGTCGAAATGTGATTCTAAGGTTTTTTCATTGACTGTAGGTCATATTTGAGTCCAGTGTTTCAATATTTAATTTAAGTCAAAATAAATACATAACAGTGAGAAAAGCATATATTTTACTTTTTTAAAAACTAATCAAGATAGTGTTACACCATTTACTATGTGAGTTCTGAGCTTTAAAATTGATTGTGACTCAATATAAATGCATAGCAGACAATAAAGCATGTGTTTTACATAGCTTTCAAAACTAGATTGTTCACAGTTCATTATGTGAGCTTGGGTTTAAACATTTATTGTAAGTCAGTGTAAGTACATAGCACTGAATCATGTATTTTAATTTATTTACAAAATTAATCAAGCTATTGTTTTTACAGTTAATTATGTGAGTCTTGTATTTAACTTGATTGTAAGCCAAAATAAGTGCCTAGCAATGAATAAATGATGTATTTTACTTAGCTTACAAATTTTTTATTTCTCTCCCCTTCCCCCTCCCCCAGTTTGTCTGTTCTCTGTGTCTATTTGCTGTGTGTTTTTCTTTGTCTGCTCCTGTTGTTCTGTTGTTGTCAGTGGCACAGGAATCTGTGTTTCTTTTTGTTGCATCATCTTGCTATGTCAGCTCTCCGTGTGTGCAATGCCATTCCTGGGCAGACTGAACTTTCTTTCATGCTGGGTGGCTCTCCTTATGGGGTGCACTCCTTGTACATGGGGCTCCCCTATGTGGGGACACCCCTGCATGGCAGGGCACTCCTTGGATGCATCAGCACTGCACGTGGGCCAACTCCACATGGGTCAAGGAGGCCCAAAGTTTGAATCATGGACCACCCATGTGGTAGATGGGTGCTCTAACTACTGGGCCAAATCTGCTTCCCTAGCTTATAAAATTAGTCAAGATAGTGTTTTCATACCTCATTAAGTTATTTCTGTGTTTTCATATGGATTGTATGTCAATTAAGTAGATAGCATTGAACAAATCATGTACTTTCTGAAGTTCCAAAACCAATAGTGATAGTGTTTTCACAGTTAACTAAGTTCTGTGTTTTAACAATGAGTATAAATCAATTTAATTAAATAACAATGAATAAAGAATTTATTTCACTTAGTTTTGAAAAATAATCAAGATACTGTTTTCTCAGTACATTATGTGATTCATGTGTTTTAACATTGATGGCAAGATAATATAAGTATGTTTAGGTGAATAAAGGATGCATTTACTTAGTTTTCAAAATTATCAAAATAGTGGTTTTGTAGTTCACTATCTGAGTCCTACTTTTTAAAGATTGTAGAATAATATAAACACATAGCACTGAATAAAGCTTGTATTTTACTTACTTTTCAAGAATAAGTAAAATAGTATTTTCACCATTCAATAAGTTCTGTGTTTAAAATTTACTGAAAATCAATGTAAGTATATAGCTGATAATAAAGGATGAATTTTTATAGTTTTCCAAACTAATCAAGATGGTGCCTTCTCACTTAACACTGTGAATCCTGTGTTTTAACATTGATTGTAAGTCAATATAAATACATATTGGTGCAAAAAGTATGTATTTTACTTAGTTTTCAAAACTCATCAACATAGTGCTTAGGGAATTTACTATGTAACTCTTGTGTTACTATTGATTGTAAGGCAATATACATAGCAGTAAATGAAGCATGTAATATAATTAATTTTCAAATCTAATCAAGATAGTGTTTTCTCCATTTATAAAGTGTTCTGTTTTTAAAATTGATTGAAACCCATATAAGTTTACAGCATTGAATTAAGCATGTATTTTCCTTAGTTTAAAAAAATAACATGATTTTTTCAAACTTCAGTGAGTTTTGTATTTTAACATTGATCGTCAGTCAATATAAATACAGAATAGTGAATAAAGCATGTACTTCACTTTGATTTGAAAAATAATAAGACTGTTTTCACAGTTAAGCGAGTTCTGTGTTTTCACATTGAATTAAGTTAATATAAATACATAATGATGAATAAAGCATGCATTTTACTTAGATTTCAAAACTAATCAAGACACTTTTCACATTTACTGAGTTCACATTTACTGAATTTTAACATTGATTGTAAGTCAAAATAGGTATGTAATGGGGTTAAAATTGTATTGTAATTAGTTTTCAAAACTAATATAGTTTTTACAATTAACACTGTGAGTCCTGTGTTTTGAAACTGATTGTAAGACAATGTAAGTGCATAGCAGTGAATAAAGCACATAATTTAGATGCTTTTCAAGACTAATCAAAACAGTTTTTTCAGTTCACTACATGTGTTCTCTTCATAATTATTGTAAGTAATATAGCTAGCATTGAAAAAAATAATGTATTTGCTTAGTTTTCAAACTATTTGCAATAGTTTTAGCAATTCACTATGTGACTTATGTTTTAACATTGGTTTTAAGTCATTATAATTACATAGCAGTGAATAGCATGTATTATACTTCTTTTTCAAAGCTACTAAAGGTAGAATTGCCACCATTTACTAAGATAATTCTGTGTTTTTAAAATTGATTTGTCTATATAAGTGCAATGGTGCATAAGGATGCATTTTATATAGTTTTCAAAACTAATCAAGATAGTGTTTTTACACTTCACACTGTGGATCCAGTGCATTAAAATTGAGGGTAAGTCAATATAAGTACATAGCAGGGAATAAAGAACATATTTTACTTAATTTTCAAAGTTAAATAGGAAAATGTTTTCACAGTTCATTAAGTGAATTCTTTCTTTAATATTGATTGCAAGTTAAAATAATTACATAATAATGAATAAAGTAATTTAGTTTAAACAAGATAATATTTTCACAGTGCACTAAGTGAGTTCTGGCTTTCAACATAGATTGTAAGTGAAGAGAAGTTTAAAGAGGTTTATAATGCTGATATTTTACTTAGTTTTCAAAACTGCCAATATAATGCTTTCACAGGTCATTATGGCCTTCTTGTGTTTTAACATTGATTGTAATTCAATATAAATATATAGCATTGAATAAAGCATGTGTTATGCCTAATTTTCAAAACTAATCAAGGTAATATTTTCACTGTTCTCTAACAGAGTTGTATGTTTTCACATTGATTGTAAGGCAGTATAGGTACAGAGCATCATAAAGCATATATTTTACATGGTTTAAAAAACCAGTCAAGATTTTGTTTGCATAGTTCATCAAGTTGAATTCTGTGTTTTAAAATTGATTGTAAGTTAATATAAGTACAGATCAGTGTAAAAAGCATGTGTTTACCTAGTTTTCAAAAGTAATGAAGATTACCACAGTTCATTAAGTGAGTTCTGCATTTTCACATATAATTAAATCATTATAAGTACATAGCGGTGAAAAAAGCATGTGTTTTGGTTAGTTTTCAATACTAATCAATGTACTGGTTATGCAATTCACTATGAGACTCATTTTTTAAAAAAATATTGATTGCAAATCTGTATAAATACATAGAAGTGAATAAAGCAAGTATACTTTCTTTTCAAAACTAATCACGATAGTATTTTACCATTTATTAAGAGAGTTCTGTGATTTTAAATTGACTAGAGTCAATATAAGCCTATTGCACATAATAAAGCATGTATTTTACTCAGTTTTCAAAACTAAACTTGGTAGTGTCTTCACAGTTCATTAAGAGAGCTCCTTGTTTGTTTTAGTATGAATTACCACTTTGCTTTTTTAAAATTAATTAATTTATTGGTAATACATTTTATTTATTATAAAAATATATAGATCACACAAGAAGTTACATTAAAAATATAGAAGATTCCCATATACCGCACTCCATGCCCTCCTCTCCCCCCCACTTTCCCACATCAACTTCTTTCATCATTGTGGTACATTCCTTGCATTTGATGATTACATTTTAGATCACTGCTACACAGCATGGATTACAGTTTACATTGTACTTTACACTCTCTCCCAGTACATTCAGTGGGTTGTGGCAGAGTTATATTGTCCTGCATCTGTCCCTGCAAAATCATTCAGGATAACTCCAAGTCCCAAAAATGCCTCCATATCACATCTCCTTTTCCTTCTCCCTGCCTTCAGCAACTCCTGTTGTCACTGTTTCCACATCAATAACATAATTTCTTCCATTGCTAGAATCACAATAATTCTATAGTAGAATATCAATAAGTCCACTCTAACTCATACTTCATTCCTCCATCCTGAGGACACTGGGATGATGAAGCCCACCCCACCTCTCAATTGATAAGGTGTTTTGATCCCACATGCCTGGTGGGTGGGACTCTCATGTCTGTAGACTCTCACAGATCCTTGGCATGGTGGTTGCCCATCCTCACCTCCCTGTCAGTGACCTGGGTAAGTCCAACAAACTGGAGTGTAGGTGCTGCAACACTGGTGAGGCCTAGGGCTCACCTGGCACACAGACAACCCAGAGATTCAACTATCATGGGCATACACCAATCCCAGTGCTAACAACATGTTCAGTAAAAGGGACAGAAGAGGCATGCATAGAGAAGACACATCTGAGTCTAACTCCATCACACTCAGGAGCACAAATTCCAAAGTAGGGCCCACTGGCAATGCACTGAATTTCAGAGACATTTGCCATGAATGAAGGAACTGAGTATCTCCAGGAGCACCACTACCTGGCGTTGTATTTACTTTGGCTATCTCTGAGACACTGCTGAGATGTGCATATGCATGACCCCTCTGAAGACCTCCCAACTCATTTTGAAGACTCTTAGCCATATAAACTCATTTGTCTTTACCATCAACCCCTTTTATCCAAAGTCTTTTTTTAGTTGCATCACCAGCAGGTGCTTGGTAGTAATCCCTCAGCACTGGGGAGGCTCATTCCTTGAACTCATGCCCCACATGGAGAGGAAGGTAATGCATTTACTTGCTGAGCTTGGCTTAGAGAGGGGCCACATTTGGGCAACATGGAGGATTTCAGGATGTAACTCTTAGGCATCCTGCAATGCTAGGCCAAGTTGAAATTTCAAGCACAACAGATTCATAAGCATAGTCATCAGTATCAAGGGCCCATCATTAGACCATCCTTCTTTACTGACCATTGCCCTCACACTTGGAAGATTGTTGCTGTTCCACTGGGGAATGCAACACAGCTCCCCAGAATGGAAACTTAGCACTCCCTAAGTTGTCATGTGAATCTCTAACCACTGTGTCAATATCCAACATATATTGTAAGTCAATGTAAGTACATAGCAGTGAATAAGCAGGTATTTTACTTAGTTTTGAAAAGTAAGTAAACAAAATGGGGCACACAAACACAACAAGGAAAACCAAGGAAGGGGAAAAAAATAAAATACAGAACAATTTCTTAAAATTTATTCATTAAAAATAAAATGAAAATTTGGGATATCAAAAGATAATGATGCTCTTCAGTGTCTTCTTTAATACCATCAACAAAGATCTTTTTCACAGGTAAGTGGACACCTGGTCTTTGGGATTCTTCTCTTGAGATAGCCCTCTTTGGTTCCACAACTCTTCCATCCATCTTGTGTGCACTTGCATTCATGACTGCATCCACCTTCTCTACAGTGGCATATGTGACAAACCTAAAGTCTCTGGAGTGCTTGGTGTTTGGATCTCTCATTACCACACAGCCCATGAGTTTTCCCCATTGCTCAAAATGGCCCCTCAGACTCTCGTTGGTTGTTTCAAATCTTAATCTCTGATGAAGAACTTCTGCAGCTGTTCAGGCTCTTTAGGAGACTGACTTAGACATGACTGTGGTGGGAGGAAAGATTTTAATGATGCCTCCTCAGCAGTGTGCACAAGAGAAAGGAGTAAGCTAGCAACCTTTGTGGTATTAAAGAAGACACTGAAGAGCATCACCTCAGAGACTATTTTGAGCAGTATGGGAAATTTGAAGTAATTGAAATCATGACTGACTGAGGCAGTGGCAAGAAGAGAGGCTTTGCTTTTGTAACTTTTAATGACCATGACTCTGTGGATAAGACTGTCATTCAGAAACACCATACTGTGAGTGGCCACAACTGTGAAGTAAAGAAAGCTCTGTCTAAGCAAGAGATGGCCAGTGCTTCATCCAGCCAAAGAGGTCAAAGTGATTCAGGGAATATTGATGATGGTCATGGAGGTGGTTTTAGTGGGAATGACAATTTTGTCATGGAGGAAACTTCAGTGGTCAAGGTGACTTTGGTGGCAGCAGGGGTGACTATAATGGCTTTGGTAATGATGGGAGCAATTTTGGAGGTGGTAGAAGCTACAATGAATTTGGCAAGTACAACAATCAGTCTTCAAATTATGGACCCATGAGAGGAGGAAAGTTTGGAGGCAGAAGCTCTGGCCCTTATGGGTTTGGAAGCCAATACTTTGCCAAACCACAAAAAGAAGGTTATATGGTGGTTCCAGCAGCAGCAGTAGCTCTGATAGTGACAGAAGGTTTTAATTACTACTGTGAGTAAACAAAGCTTACCAGGAGAGGAGAGCCAGAGAAGTGACAGGAAGCTATAAGTTACAACATATTTGTGAACTCTGCCAAGCACAGTGGTGGCAGGGCCTACCTGGTACAAAGAAGACATGTTTTAGACAATACACATGTGTATGGGCAAAAAAACATGAGAACTGTATTTGTGAGTAATTGTATAACAGGTTATTTTAGTTTCTGTTCTGTGGAAAGTGTAAAGCATTCCAACAAAGAATTTTAAGTTAGATATTTTTTTGCACCCGTGCTGTTGATTGTTAAATGTAATAGTCTGATCATGACACTGAATAAATGTGCCTTTTTAAAAATGTGCTATGTAAAGTTAGTCTACTCTAAAACCATCTTGATAAATTGATCCAACAGTAAAAAGCTAGAATTCCTTCAGGGTGATGCTACGTTCCATTCAAATTCACTTAAAATTTTAGAAGACTGCTTGTGTCTTCACAAACCTTGTGTAGTTGAACTGACACACCCAAGTAAAATTATAGAATTTTATTTGTTTATGAAAATGATTGTTGGTATATTCTATGCAATATATCTAAATTGAATAAATGGTACCAGATGAAGTTATAGATGGGAAATAAAGCTTTTGCATCATCCATATCATGTGTAATCAATAAACAATTTGATATCCTCTTGAAAAAATACAATAAAAATATTAAAATTTTTACAGTTTGCCTTTTATCATTCTATGATCTGTTGCCCTGTATGTACAGTGACAATATTTTCTTCCATTTATTTCCCCAATATCTTAATTTTTTTCATTTTGTCTCCAAAGAATTTTTGGTTACAATAAAATCATATACAGAATATAGGAGATGTCCATATACCCAACATCCTCACTCTTTCTCCTCTTCCCATATTAATAACTTTTTATATGTGGATGATACATTTGTTACAACTGATGTACAAGTATTGAAATATAGCTATTAACCATCATCAATGGTTTACATTATGTTTTACATTTGGGCCATACATATTTATAAATTTTTGATGAAATTCAACATAGCCTGTATCCATCATTGCAAGATCATGTGAACACTTCTATTGCCCCTTAAATACCCCCTGTCCCTTCTATTATATTCTCCCTCCTCCTCCCCTTGGGTCCTATGGTGAACACCAGGCTTCACTCCTTGAAGGACAAGATTCATAGATACTTGCAACAAAACTGTGAGTTTGAGGCACTGGCTTGTTTTCTCCTATTAGGTATCACTCATTCTTTGAGAGACTCCCACTCCTCTGTTTGAGAACATAGTAGTCCTCCTCAGGATGGAGTCCCACACCTTCCTGCTCATTGTGAGGGCCTTTACCCACTGATTCAACACACTATGACAAAATGATCACTCACTTACTCCCTAGAAACCTGTCACAGGTGCTCCCTTCCCAAATGTGCCCTCATCTGACACCCTAAACCAGTAACCCTTCCTTGTCATATTGCAAAAAGAGCATTTCTGAACTTGAAATTTTAGCTATGTACCCACCAATACCCAGTGTCCACATGCTCCCTTCCCAATCCTCCCATTTGTAACAATCATTATTATTTCATTTTCTTATTAATTGTATTTAACTATTGGCTTCACTTTTGAAAAAATTTTGGATCACAGAAGGGTTAAAACTGTTGCAGGGAATGTTATTTTTGGGGGGTGTCAGTGATTAGGAATACATGGGAAGAAGTTCACCTGACATACAAATGAGGCATATGAATGTGTTCAAATGTTCATGGGGTAATATCACAGTGGGTGGACACTCACACAATAACCAAAAGAGTATCAAATTCCCATCCTGAGGAGCTCTGTCACATTCTCTAGTGGATCAGTAAGAATCCCTCAAGTACATGGGCAATGACTAGTGAATGAGGATGGTCCATTGATGGCCCCTTGATATTGATGACTATGCTTATAAGCCTTTGCTATTGAAATTGAAACTTATCCTAGTGTTTTAGGGGGCCTAAGTGTTACCTATTGGGAAATTCCTTGATATTCAAATGTGGCCTCTTCCTAAGATGAACTAAATATAGAAATGCAATAACTTCCTTCCAGCTTGGGATATGCCTCCCTGGGTTGAGCCTTCCTGGCAATGAGGGATTACTACCAAGTACCAACAAGCAATACAAATGGAAAAAAAGACCTTGACAAAAAGGAGGTAAAGTTAAAGACAAGTGAGTTTATATGGCTAAGAGACTTCGAAGTGAGTTGAGAGCTCATTCCAGAGGTAACACTTATGCACATCTCAGAGGATCTCACTGACTTCCAAAGTAGATACAAGGGGCTCCTGAGGGGTAAGGAGATATCCAGACACAATAGTCCAGGCAGATAACTCAGGAGTTTGGTCCCATGCCAGTAGAACATACTTTGGAATTTATGCTCAACCGTGTGACAGAATTGTACTCAGCAGTGTTTTCCCTATACATGGCTCTTCTGTCCTTCCATTTGAACCCATAACTAGTAACAGAGTTGGTCGTTGTATATCCAAGAGACTTATATCTTGGGGCAGTTCATGTTCAAGCTGGACCCTGAATCTCAACAGAGTTGCAACACTTACTCTCCAGTTCATTGGATTCACCCTGGACATCTGGGAGGGAAGAAATGATGGATAATCAACATACAAAGGAACTGAGAATGTCTACAACTGCAAGCAGTTGGCTCTGTAGGATCAAAGGCACCCTTCAATTAAAGGTGAAGTGGGCATCACTATCACATAATCCTCAGGATGGGGAATGATCTAAGGACTAAAGTAGACTTACTAGTATTCTCCTATATACTTATTGTGTCTAGCAATGGAAGAAAGATCATTGATGTGGAGGTGGTGGCCACTGGAGAATCTGGGCATAGGGATAGGAAAAGAAGGTATAATACAGGATATTTCTGAGACTCAATAACTGTTCTTAATGGCATTACACTAATACAGGTCATTATGTATCTTGCCATAATCTACAGGATTGAGTGAGAGAAAGTGTAAACTACAATGTAAACTATAATCCATGCTTAGTGGCAATGCTTCAAAATGTGTTTATCAATTGCAATGAATGTGCCACATTAATGAAAGATGTTGGCAATGTGGGCAAATGTGGGATGTGTGAATGGAACATATAGGAATTGCCTATATATTCAATATAACATTGATGTAATCTAAGTATCTTTCAAAAAATTAGAAAAACATAGAGAAATAAAACAAAAAATAGTAATGGCAAAGACATCACAGAAGAAGCAAGGCAGCAGCAACTAATTAAAAAGGGGGGAAAGAAAGAGGATGAATAAAAGAAAAAAATTACAAAAATGAACAAAGAAGAAAACAAAAACCATGGTAAAACAGCCTTCCCTCTTAGCTCCCTAAGGAGTTTCTCAGGTAGCTGGTGTTCATCAATCAATTACACTACAACCTGCCCTCTGCAGGTTTTGAACTAAATTTTTTTGAGTAAACTAAGTTAAAATAAAAAAGGAAATGATTTCAAGAAAAATAAGAGATCCAAGAAAAGGTAATACAAAAAGAATGTCTATATGATCCCTGTCCCAATGTATCAGCAGGATGTCTGATAACCCAGTGGATCACTTCTCTAAAAAGAGCTGGTCATATATTCAAGGCAGGAACTCTTCCACTGAGCCAAACTTTCTCCTTGGGTCAGTTAGCCTTTCAGAAAGCTGTCTGCCCACTTACCCTCAGACCGGTTATAATCTGCAGTTTGTCAGAATCCTGCTGATTAGGCACTCATCTGTTCCCACACTCTTTCCATTCAAATTGTTTTCTCTTGTCCGGCAGTTGGGCTTGACAGCCTGTTTGAATGGATCCCCCTCCCCTCTCCTGACCTGCTTGAGGTCTCTTCCGAGATTCAAAGGGGACCCTGGTGACTGAACTCACCACAAATAAACCACTCTTGATCCACTTCCAGAAACCTTCTCCTCCCAGGGGACCCCAATTAGGCCCCTGAAAGGTTATTGAGGCTTCCTACAACTCACATCCCTTAGGGATGTTGGAATTTTGATAGTTTTCAGCCCCAGGCAAGTTAATTGCCTGCCTCCCCTCTCTCCCCACAAAAGCTCCTCTCTCCCAGTGCAGCAGGGTACATCAAGCTGCCTGAGTAGACACCCCTCTCCCATCTTCCCAGGGCCAACTCAGTGTTGCCTGGCCTGCTCCCTGAAGTTCAAGGGGGACCTAGGTAACCAAATTCACAGAAAGGAAACCTTTCTCCACCCTTCATGAGAACCCTCTTCTAATCAGAGAATGTTCTCTCCCACTTGGTGGCTGGTGGAGGTTAAGGGGTTCATGGGGGCTTTTTGTCTTAAGGGTAGGGTTTAGTTTCCAGCTGTTTCCAGCCAGAGGGATGGGAAATTAATGGACTTACCTTGAGCTTTCTATCTCTTTGTCCAGTTCCCTCCAGATAGATGCCCCTATGCCTCCTCCTCTGTTGGTTCCAAAACTGCTCAGTCAGGAAGAATTTGCTCCTTCTCAGCTGTTTTCTGTGAGAAATTTGGGGAGTGCCCACTTGTGCTATCTTCTGCTTTCTGTTGTTCTTACATTCCACCCTTTTTGGAAATTATTTTTGTTTTCATTTCTCTCTCCTTTTCTCTCTGGTTTTTCTCCTTTTTAACTTTTCTTTCTATTTGTGTTTTCTTTTCTCTTTCCCTCTACTCTCTTCACTTTTGCCTCTTAATTTATTCTATATATTTTTCTCTATTCAGTTTCTCCTCTCATTATTTTGTACTCCACTTTTTTATTCTTATTCATCTGGACTTCTTGCTTGAGGTAATTATTCATTTTCCTAGGTCTTATAAGGATCCTTTATTACCATTTACTATTCTTATTGATATTATCCTTTTTATTTTCTACCTCTTTCCTTTGCTCTGGACCTAAGTTTTTTTTTCCCCAAGGGAACATAGACAAGAGCAAGGAAATAGAAAAAGCTGAACAAAGTGTCAAAGTGAAAGCTTCCACACACACAAATCAACAATGAAATTAAACCCTAGATTAGAAAAATAAGTTAATCAACTGAACAAACCCATCAAGATAAACTGATGCCTAGACACCAGCAAAAAATTACAAACCATACTAAGAAATAGGATACATGGCACAGTCCAATGAACTAAAAAACAGAAGGAGGTGCAGAACATGAAACAACTAATCAGAGATTCTCAAACAAACATCATGAATAAACTTAGTGAAGTGAAGGAGGATATAATGATATTAAGAAAACACTGAATAAATTGTAAACATTCATAAAAAGTTAATGGATAGCATGGTGATAAATGGCACTATACAAGAAATCAAAAATACACTGGAAGCACATAAAAGGATGTTTGAAAAAGTAGAGGAAAGAATCAGTGATGTTGAAGACAGTACAGGTGAAACCAAACAATAGAACAGATAGATAAAAAGGTAGAAAAAATCCAGCAGAGACTTATGCCTTTGAATGAGAAGACACACACAAACATATACAGTATAGGAATCCCAGTGGGAGAAGATAAGCGAAAGCAGAAAGAAAATGTGTTGGAAGAAATAATGGCTGAAAACTTCCCAACCCTATTGAGGGACATGGGTGTACATATCCAGGAAGTGCAGCACATCCCAAACAGTATAAAGCCCAACACGTCCCCTCCAAGACGTATACTTGTCAAAATGTCCAATGCTGAGGTAAAAAGGAGAATATTGAAAGGGGCAAGGAAAAAGAGATCAATCACATACAGGGGAATCTCAACAAGATTATTTCAGATTTCTCATTTGAAACCATGGAGGCAAGGAAGCAGTGGCATGACATAGTTAAGGTGCTAAAAGAAAAAAACTTACAGCCAAGAATTCTCTATCCAACAAAGCTGGCTTTCAAAAATGAGGGATAATTTAAGATATTCACAGATAAACACAAATTAAGAGAGTTTGTTAATAAGAAACTTGCCCTTCAAGAAATAATATAGGGAGTTCTGCCGGTCAAAAGAATAAAAAACAGAAGACAGAGGATTGGAGGAGAGTGTAAGAATTAAAAAGATAAGAAAAGAAATAAAAACAACTTATGGCATACATGAACCTAAAGAAAATATGGGTAATAAAATCAATTCCTTGACAATAATAACATTAAATTTTAATGGATTAAACTCTCCAGCCAAGAGACATGGGTAGGTAGAATGCAAAAGGAAATATGATCCTTCTATAAGCAGTCTACAAGAAGCTCACCTTAATCCAGGGATTCAAAGTGAATGGTTGGAAAACAAATTTACATGAAAACAATAACCAAAAAAAGTCAGGGGTAGCTATACAAATAATGGAAAAAGACTTTAAATGCAGAACTATTGAAGAGACAAAGAAGGATACTATGTACTAATAAAAGGGGTAATCTATCAAAAATAAAGAACAATCTTAAACATTTATGCACCTAACCAAGGTACCTCAAAACATAAGACAAACACTGGAAAACTAAATGGAGAAATAGATGCCTCTACATTACAGTGATGGACATTTGTACACCATTATCAACTTTAGATAGAACATCTCAACAGAGAATCAATAAAGAAACAAAATCCTGGAATAATACATTAGAGAATTTGGACCTAATAGATATATACAGAACATTACACTCAAATACAGCAGGATATACATTCTTTTTGGGTGCATGTTAGGCCACAGAAGAACTTTCAATGAATTCAGAAAGATTGAAATTACACTAATTTCTCTGAACATAGTGGAATGAAGCTGGAAATTAATAAGATGAAGAAACCAGGTTAGGCACAAAGTTATGGAAGTTCAATTACATACACTTAGAAAAACTTTGGATAAATGAGGAAATTGCAGAAGAAGTCAGTAAGTATTTTGAAATGAATGAAAATGGCAATATATCTATCAAAACCTATGGGATAGAGCAAAAGATGGACAAAAGTGGACACAGGCAATTCATATCCATAAATTCCTATATTAAAAGAGAAGAAAGAGCTAAAAACAAAGACCTAACTGCACACTTGGAGGAAGTAGGAAAAGAACAACAACACTATAACAAGTAGAAAGAAAGAAATAACAACGATTAGAGCAGATGAAAATGAAGTTGAAAATAAGAAAGCACTAGAAAAAATAAACAAAACCAAAAACTTGTTCCTTGAGATTAATGAAATTGGTAAATCCTTAGACTAACTAAGAAAAAAAGAGAGAAGATGCAAATATATAAAATAAGAAATGAGTTATTTCTGCATTATTCTGAGTTATTTCTGAACTCACAGAAATAATGAGTATCATGAGGATACCCTGAAAACATATATGACAACAAGATGGATAATTAGAGGAAATGGACAAATTCCTAGAAACACATAAGCAACCTATATTGACCAAAGAGAAACTGATAAACTCAACAGACCAATCACAAGTAATGAGGTAGAATTCATCAACGAACCTCTAGCAACTAAGAAGAGCCAAGGCCAGACGGCTTCACAGATTAATTCTACCAAACATTCTCAAAAGAACTAACACCAATTTTGCTTAAAGTCTTCCAAAATACAAAAGAGGAGGAAATATTGATTAACTCATTCTAGGATGTCAGTGTCACCCTAATTCCAAAGTCAAAGACACCACAAGAAAGGAAAACTATAGACTAAACTTTCTAATGAAACTTGATGCTAAAGTCCTCAACAAATTACTTGAGAATCATATTCAAAAGCACATCAAAGCCTGGGCCCTGAGCCTCAGCAGAGTTGCAACACCTACTCTCCGGTTCATTGGACTTACCCAGGTCAGATAACAGGGAGATGAGGAGAGTCAAACATAACACTGAGGAACTGAGAGTCTACAATTGCAAGCAGAAGAATCCCATCCATTCCATTCATGTAGGATCTAAGCCCCCTCTGGATTTAGAGGTGGAGTAGACACTGCCATCCCAGGGTACTTAGGATGGAGGAATAAAATATGGATTAGAATGGACTTACTGGTATTCTAGTATAGAAATATTATGACTATCAGTGGAAGAATCTGTATCATTGATGTGGAGACAGTGGCCATGGGAGTTGCTGAGGGCAGGGAAATGGAAGAAGAGGTGTGATATTGGGGCATTTTCAGGACTTGGAGTTGTCCTGAATGATAATGCAGAGAAAGATGCAGAACATTATATATCCTGCCATAACCCACTGAATAAAGTTGGAGAGAGTATAAACTACAATGTAAACTAGAATCCATGCTGTGTAGCAGTGCTCCAAAATGTACTCATCAAATACAATGAATATGCTACCCTGATGAAAGAGGTTGTTGATGTGGGAGGAGTGAGGGGCATTAGGGAGTGGGGCTATAGGAGAACCTCTTATATTTTTTACTTTAACATTTTGTGTGGTGTATGTATCTTTAAAAGAAAAAGATAATTTTAAAAAATCAAAGGAATTCTACTCCATGACCAAGTGGGTTTCATTGCTGGTGTGCAAGGATGGTTCAACATAAAACCAATCAATGTAATAAACCACATAAACAGATCAAAAGAAAAGTTCAAATGATTATTTCTATAGATGCAGAAAAAGCATTTGACAAAATACAACACCTTTTTCTGATAAAAACACTGCAAAAGATAGGAATAGAAGGAAACTTATTCAACATCTTAAGGGGTGTATATGAAAAACCCACAGCTAACAACATTGAAAGGTGAAATCCTAAAAGCTTTCCATCTAACAATCTAGAACAAGATTAGATTGCCCTCTGTATTAGGCAGCCAAAGTGATGCAGATGCAAAATACCGGTAATCAGTTGATTATAAGTGTATTTATAGTACACTGTATAGTGTAGAAGATTACAGTTACCAGGCCATAAAGGGTAAGTTACTTTCTTCACCAGTCTACTGACATGTGTTGGACTAAGATGGCTGTTGATGTCTACAAGAGTTCAGGCTACCTGGGATCCTCTCTTCCTGGGAGTCATTTCTCTCCAGGCTCACTTCTGTTTCTCCACAAGTTCTGATGTATACTATGAAACTTTCTAGGCTGTGCCTCTCTCCAAAAGGCCAGCTGTAGACTATCAGGTGACCAGCTCTTTCTCTCTTCCCAGGGCTTGATTCTTTCTGGGCTCAGCTGTTCTGCTGCTCTGTGTGATTACTTCCCAGGCTCCAGCTCAAAACTACCAACTCTGTAATTTGCCAGGAATTTGATATTTGAGTTCCCACTTACCAAGGTGTGGGAGCTTAATGCCCTAATTATGTGGCTCAATCAAGCCTTAATCATTATTTAATCAAATTAATGTGAAACCTCTGAGTCCAGTATAATTTAAAATGCCCAGAGGGACAGACCATTTTACAAACATAATCCAATATCTTTTCCTGGAATTCATTAACAATACCAAACTGCCGTACTCCACCCTCTAAATTCCAAAAAAACATTACAATATTCAAAAAAACATTTCAAAAACAATACTAAGTACAATATCATATCATAATCAGTTAAAAGAAGTACAGTTTGTCTGATGGCAAAGTCCCATCTGCTGTAGACCTCTGAAACTTGGGAAACAATTTATCTGCTTCTAATAAACAAATGGACAAAGGATAAATATTTTCAATACAATTAGGAGAAATTGGGAAGGAAACATAAATCATGGGTCCCCTACAGTTCTGTAAAACTGAAGATGTAGTTCATTATATGTCAGAGCCTGAGATTCATTCTTAAGATTATGCTTTCTATGTCTTGGGGACTCATGAGGAACCAGCATTTCCACAGGCTTGCCCAGTGGGCATTTTCTTGGTTCCACCCTCATCAAGAATCTGGGTGTCAACCAAGATCTAGACAACAACCTCCAAGAGCACTGGTATGATTGTCACAATTTATCCAATATTTGGGTTAGAAACTTAACCCCATAGTACAGTGAAGTGAAGACAACTTCCTTCCTAACCATTGGCATATAGGCTTAACCCCTCATAGCAATGAGTTGACCACCTGGCCTTTCCTAATCCATGGGGAAAAACCCACCCCTCCGAGACCTATCAGGTGCTGACTTTAGCCTCCCTTTTCATTGGGGAATGTGCTCCACCCTCTCTGTACCCTAGAGCAGCAAAACTCTCCTTGACTATTGGGTGGGAATATCCAACATTTTCAACTGCCAGGGCAAACTCACCCTTTCTGTACATATGGGTGTGTTTCCTCTCTTGGCCCAGGACAATGTCTAAACTCCAGATCTCAGCTTCCATGGTCTTCCTCTTAAAGCTGTTTCCACATCCATACCTCTTTTCCATGTCCCTTTTAATCCAGGCTGGCAGTGGTTTTGTTCATGCAGCTCTCTAAAAAGCTTGTTGGTTTAGCATGTGTGAAGCAGGGGCTCAAGCTATCAGACAGTAAGATTTTCCACAAGTCTTTCTGAGATAACTGCATATGCAATCCTGATTTACAAGTTCCAAGTTTAGTTAAGTCCTCGAATGGGGAACTGTAATCTGGGAGCTTGATTTCCAGAGGCTTGGAATTTCCTGAGTCAGTTTCTGTTTACTTTGTGCCCAACAGTTCAGTCTTCAGCTTATTTCTCTCATCTAGCATTTTGCTATAGGCTGCAAGGAGAAGTCAAGCCTCATTCTCTATGTTTACTTTGTAAAATTCTTCAGCTAAATACCCAGGCTCACCGTTTTCAAATTCTGTCTTCCAAAAAACACCAGGAGTTAATCTTGTTAAGTTCCCTGCAGCTTTAAAACATGGATTGCCTTTCTTCCAGTTTCCAATAATAGTTTCATCAAACCAACACTCCCACTATCTCTGCTCTTCTTTAACATTGTGTGAGGAGTACTGGCTTAAGCACTTAGGCAAGAAAAAGATACAAAGCATCTAAATTGCAAAGGAAGAAGTACATATTTCACTATTTGCAGATGACATGATCCTATACTTAGGAAGTCCTGAGAAACATATAACACACCTTCTAGAGTATATAAATGAGTTCAGTAAAGTGACAGGATCAAAGATCAGTGTGCAAAAATGAGTAGCATTTCTCTACACCAATAATGAGCAAACTGAGAAAGAACTAAAAAAAATCCCACTTACAACAGTAACTGAAAGATTAAAATACCTAAGAATAAATTTAACTAAAAATGTAAATGACTTGTATGCAGAGACCTACACAACACTGTTAAAGAAAATGAAAGAAGACCTGAATAAAAAGAATACTATTCCCTGTTCATGGTTAAGAAGACTAAACATCATTAAGATGTCTATCATATCCAAACTGATTTGCAGTTTTAATGCAATCCCAATAAAAATTACCATGGTACATTTTACTGACCTGGAAAAGCAAACCATGAAATTTGCTTGGAAGGGCAAGTGGTCCTGAGTAGCCAAAGACATATTGAAAAAGAAAAATGAAATGGGAGATATCACACTACCTGACTTTAAAAAATATGTGGTATTGACACTGGGATATACATATCGACCAATGGAACTGAAATGAGAGTTCTGATTTAGATCCCCACATATACAACAACTGATATTTGACAAGGCTGCCAAGCCTTCTCAACTGTGAGAAAAAGGCCTCTTCAACAAATGGTGCTTGGAAAACTGGATAACCATACTCAAAATAATGAGAGGGAATACACACTAACACATTATCCAAAAATTAATTCAAGATGGGCCAAAGATATAAGAGCCAAGGCCATAAAGATCTTGGAAAATAATGTAGGGAAACATCTACAGGGTCTTGTATTAGAAAACGATTTCATGAACTTTACACCAAAGCAATGAGCAACAAAAGAAAAAATAGATACAAGACACCTCCTCAAAATTAAAAATATTTGCACCTCAAAGGAGTTTGTCAAGAAGGTGAAAAGGCAGCCTACTCAATGAAAGAAAATATTTGGTAACCACATATTTGTTAGGGGCCTAATATCCAGCATATAAAAAGAAATCTTACACTGATACTAAAAGGACAAACAACCCATTTGAAAACTGGGCACGTGATTTGAACAGACACTTCTCTCAAGAAGAAGTACAAATGGACAGCAATCATCTCCCAGAAATTCATCAAGGATCTTCATTGGCCTTTCATTGGAGCCCCTGGTTTGCAGCCTGCTGGTGGAACTTGGACAAATACATCCCCAAAGTCATGTGAGAGACTCATAAAATCTTCTACTATTGACAGATATGTACTATTGATTCTGTTTTCCCTAGAGAATCCTGACTAATACTCTTAGATTACATAAATATTACATAAATAGTGTAGGTATTCCCATATGCTCCACTCCTGACCCCTCCCACACTTTCCCTCATTAACAACCTTCTTCATTAGTGTGATACATTTGTTACAATTGATGAACATATATTGGATCATTGACCCTAAGCATGGATTATAGTTTATATTATAGTTTAAACTCTCTCCCACACTATTTTATACATTACGACAAGATATATAATGGTCTGTATCCATTACTGCAACATCATTCAGGCCAATTCCAATGTCCCCAAAATACCACCCTATTATACCTTTTAAAATATATACTTAGTTTATACAAAAACATAGGGGATTCCCACATGGCCCAGTCTCCACACTCCCCACATCTTCTTACACCAACAACATCCCTCACCTATATGGTATATTCATTGCATTGATGAACACATCTTAAAGCAATGCCACCAAGAATGGACCAAAGTTCACACTGCAATCCACACTCTTCCCCCTCCAATTCTACAGATTATGGCAAGACATACAATGGCCTGCATCCTTTGGTGCAAGGTCACCAGGACGATCCTCAAGTCCCCAAATGCCCCAAATTACACCTGTTTTGCCTTTCCCTGCCCTCAGAACCTCCAGTGGTCACAGCCTCCACATCAATGATACAGCTCCTTCCATTGCTAGAATCACAATGACTCTATAGTAGAATACCAGTAAGTCTACTTTAATCCATAGTTCATTTGTCAATCCTGAGGATTCTGGGATGGTGATGCCCACACCATCTCCACTTGAGAAGGATCTGTGATCCATTAGGGCTGATGCTCTTGCTTGCAACTGCAGACTTTCTTAGTTCCTTGGTATGGCAGTTATTGATCATTACCTTCTTGTTAGTTGCCATGGATGAGACCAATGAACTGGAGGGCAGGTGCTATAATTCTGCTGAGATTTGATGCCCAGCTTACACATGAACAGCCCAAAGATTCAAGTCTCTTGGACATACACCTACCAACCCTAGGACTAATTTTAGTTGCAAATAGAAGATCAGAAGAGTCATGAGTAGAGAAATAATAACTGAGTCAAATTCTATCACCCTGGGGAGCATAAATTCCAAAGTAGCACCCTAAGGCAAAGCATCAAACTCCTGAGCTATCTGCCCTGACTGTAGTGTCTGGATGTCTCCAGAGCCATTCCAGTAAGATGACATTGGTTTAGATGGATGCTTCTGACCTCTCTCACATACAAAAAAATGTCTGACAAGGGGCAAAATCCTCCCAGAGTGAGATTTTTTGAGAACCCTCAGAGCAGGAGACTCCAGGGCATTGATCTGGAGGGAACTAGACAAATAGGTGAAGAGCCCAAGGAAAAACCCTGAGTTTCTTGCCCCTGTGGCTAGAAATGGTGAGTGGTTATGCCCTACCCTCAAGACAAAAGCTTCCATTCACATCCTGTCTCCCACAAGACACTAAGTAGGAGGAGTATTCTTTAGGAGGAAGAGGGTTCTGGAAAAGGGTGGAGAGAGTTTTCCTTTCTGTGGGTTTGGTTATCTGGGTCCTCTTAATATTTGAGGGGCACACCAGCCAGCTACTCAAGCATCCTGAGGCACCCAGCTGCCCTAGGAGAGAAGAACTTGGGTGAAGAGAGGGCAGAACCAGTAACTGACTGGTCCGGGGTTGAAAACTATCTATATTCTAACTTCCCTAAGGGATGGTGGGGGTAGGGAGACTCAATAAGCTTTCAGATGCCTAATTGGAGTCCCCTGGGAGGGGGAGAGGTCTGAAAGATGGTTAAGAGTGGTTTCTTTAGGGTTAGTTCAATCACCAAGACCTCCTTTGAATCCCAGAAAGGACCTCAACCTGACCAGGAGAGGGGAGGGGGACCCATCCTCACAGGCTGTCACACCCAGCCAACAGCTCTGGAAGAGAAAGCAATTAGAAAGAAAAGGGGTCAGGAACAGACAGGCACCTAAGCAGCAAGACTGTGGCAATTTGCTAAGATTATAACTGGACTGAAGGAAAGTGGGCAGACAGCTTTCCGAAATGCTAAATTGACCCAAGGAGAAAGTTTAGCTTAGTGGAGGAGTTCATGCCTTGAAAATACAAGTTACTGGTAACTTGTATTCCGAGCTCTTCTTAGAAAAGTGATCCACAAGCTTATCAGACATCCAGCTGATACTTTAGACAGGAAACATATAGACTTTCTTCTTTCTTCTTATTTTTCATTAAAAAAGTTTCTTTTTTTCATTTTAACATAGTTTATTTGTTAAAACCTGGTTCAAAACCTGTGAAAGAAGGCTGCAGGGTAATTAATGAATACCGGAAACCTGAGAAATTCCCTAGTGGCCTAAGAGGGAAGGCTGTTTTTCTTAGTTTTCAAAACTAATTCATATAGAGTTTTTACATTCATTAAGTCAGTTCAGGTTTTAATATTTAATGTTAGTCAATATAAGTACATGGCTGTGAATATAGAATGTATATTACATAGATTTCAAAATGAATCAAGAGAATGTTTGCACACTTCATTAAGAGGTTCTTAATAACATTGATTGTAATTCAATATAAGTACCTGGGAGTGAATAAATCAAGGATATTTCTTAGTTTTTAAAACTAATCATGATCATGACTCACATGCCACTAAGTTCTGTGTTGTAACATTGATTTTAAGTCAGTAAGTACATAGTAGTGAATAAAGCATGTTTTTTAAGTAGTTTTCAAGACTAATAAAGATGATGTTTTCACAGTTCACTGAGTTCTGTGTTTAATAGTGATTGTAAGTCAATGCAAGTACATAGAGGTGAATAAAATCTGAGTTTTACTCACTTTTCAAAGCTAGCAGTGATACACAGTTCACTGTGTGAGTTCTGTGCTTAACCTTGTATATAAGTTAATGTTAGTACATGACATTGAATAAAGCATGTATTTTACTTGGTTTTCACAACTAATCAAGATAGTGTTTCCACAGTTCACTAAGTGAGTTTTCTGTTTTAACATGGATTCTAAATCTATATATATATAACAGTGAAAATAGCATATATTTTACTTAGTTTTCAAACCCAATCAAGATAGTGTTTTCAAAGTTCATTCTGTGAACTTTGTGTTATAAAATTGATTTTAAGCCAATATAAGTGCATATTGGTGAATAAAGAATGCATTTTATGACATTTCAAAACTAATTCAGATAAGTTTTTCACAGTTCTCAAAGTGAGGTGTGTTTTCACATTAATTTTAAATCAATATAAATATCTAAAGTTGAATAACACATGTATTTTATGTAGTTTTCAAAACTAATAGAGTTTTCAGAACTCACTGTGTTCTGCATTTTAACAATATTTGAAAGTAAACATAAGGTTATGCTTGTTAATAAGCAAATATTTTACCTAGTTTTCAAATCTAAGTAAGATAAAACTTTTCATAGTTCTCTGAGTTTTGTGCTATAAAATTGATTGGAAGCCAATATAAATACATAGATGTCAATAAATTATGCATATTTCTTATTTTTCACAACTTATCAAGATATTCTCTTGGTTCATTAAGTCAATTCTATGTATTAAATTTACTTGTAAATAAATATAAGTAAATAACAGTGAATGCCATGTGTATTGCATAGTGTTCAAAACTAATTAATATAGTTTATTCACAATTCACTGACTTCTGTTTCTTAACATTTATTGTAAGTCAATAGAAGAACAAAGCATTGAATAAAGAATGGTATATTTCATTTTCAAATATAAAGAGATTGAGTGACCACAGATCACAAAGTGAGTATATGTGAACACTGAATGTCAGTCAGTATATGTATATAACAGTGAATAAAACATAATATTACATGTTTTTCAAAACAAATCAAGATAGTGTTTTCACAGTTTACAAAGTAAGTTCTGTGTTTTGTCATTGATTAAAATCTATAGAAGTATACACAAGTTAAAAAAACAAATATGTTACTGATCTGCTTAGGAAGAGGCAGAAACACTAAATGCTATACGGAAGCAGTTTTATTAAATGTTTTGCTATGAAGAGGCAAAAGCTCTAAATGATATGCAAAGGCAGCTTTATTCAATCACATGAGTTTTGGGTTACATCAAATGATTATTATAACAATTGAGCAAGCACAGAAAAGAGGAGTAATCAATTAAAAACACAGGAAAGAATTAAAGTATATACAACCACTCATCAAATCAGGGGAAAACTCAACATCTGATCTCTGGGGATCCCCTTTTGCAGCCAATCAGAGTCCTGATGGAAAAAATGGTCCCAGGCAGAGCGTCCCCCTTTGGGGGAGGCTCTGACTGGTAGCCTAGGGGCTACCCCTTTTAAGGGGTTCTGAACCTCAGAACTCCAATGGATCTTGCAACTCATGAGGAATGACCTCTTTGAAAGTAACCATATCCATCTGGTGTGGGGGTGACTAGCCCTCTGTAGGAGAGACATGGTGTTTTGAGGGGTTTTTTGTTCTATTCTGTTTATGGTGCACTAACATCAGCTTTAGGTTGACGGTAAATTTACAGGAGATACAAACAGGACGTGTCAATATCATGTTCGGTGACTTGCTTCTTCTAAACATTTGTTTTTGAGTAATGGATGGTGATGTTGCCTTCATAGCAGCATTATAACATTCCAAAGGATCGGGAAACGGACTTTGGCCCAGTGGTTAGGGCTTCCGTCTACCACATGGGAGGCCCCCGGTTCAAGCCCCAGGCCTCCTTGACCCATGTGGAGCTGGCCCATGCGCAGTGCTGATGCGCGCAAGGAGTGCTGTGCCATGCAAGGGTGTCCCCCGCGTAGGGGAGCCCCACGCGCAAGGAGTGCACCCGTAAGGAGAGCCGCCCAGCGCAAAGAAGGGAGCAGCCTGCCGAGGAATGGCGCCGCCCACACTTCCCGTGCCACTGACAACAGAAGCGGACAAAGAAACAAGACGCAGCAAAAAGACACAGAAAACAGACAACCGGGGGAGGGGAATTAAATAAATAAATAAATTAATAAATCTTTAAAAAAAAAAGAAAAGACGCAGCAAAAGGACACAGAAAACAGACAACCAGGGGAGGGGAGGGGAATTAAATAAATAAAAATAAATCTTTAAAAAAAAATAACATTCCAAAGGATGAAGGACAATTTAATCATTCACAATTCTAGGCTAAGACAGTAGACTATTGATTAAAGGCTTATGAATTCACAATTCCTAATAATTTTATTATAGTGCATCACTTAGTTTTCAAATCTAATCAAGATAGTATTTTCACAGTGCACTATGTGAATTCTGTGTTATAACATTCATTATAAGTCAATTTAAGTACATATCAGTAAATTAAGCATGTAATTTACTTAGCTTTGAAAAATAATCAAGGTAGTGTTTCCACAGTTTACTAAAAGAGGTCACTTTTTAAAAACTGATTGTAAGTCATGCTTATTGTGAACACACATATTGTACATATTGGTGAACAAATCATGTACTTAGCTTTCAAAGCTACTGAATATATTATTTTCACAGTTCATTGAGTTCTATATTTTAACATTGATTGTAATTCAATAATTATATAGCAGTAAATAAAGCATGACTATACTTATTTTAAGAACTAATGAAGATAGAATTTTCCCAATTAACAAATTGAATATTGTGTTTAAAATCGATTGTAAGTCAATATACATAGAGATGAATAATCCATGTATATTACATAATTTTCAAAACTAATCAATATAATGTTTACACTGTCCACTGTTATCTGTGTTTTATCACTGATTGTAAGTCAAAATAAGTACATAGCAGTGAATAAAGGACTCATTTTACTTAGATTTAAAACTAGTAAGATTGTGTTTTCACAATTAACTGAGTTCTGTGTTTTAACATTGATTTTAGGAAATATAAGTTCATTGCAGTAAGTAAGCCATGTATTTTATAAATTTTCAAAACTAACCATATTTTTTCACACTTCTTTAAGTGAGTTCTGTGTTTTAACTTTCATTGTAAGCAAACATACCTGCATAGCTGTGAATAAAACAGGTATTTTACTTAGTTTTCTAAATTAATCATTACAGCATTCATAGTTAACCATATGATTTCTGTTTTATAATATTGATTGCAAGGCAATATAAGTATAAAGCCTTCATTAAAGCATGTATTAACTTTCTATTCAAAACTAATCAGATAGAGATTTCATAGTTCACAAAGTGAGTTCTGTGATTTCAAATGGATTGTAAGGCAATAAAAATGCATATCAGTGAATGAAGCCTGTATTTTACTCAGATCTCAAAATTAATCCAGATTGTCCTTTTAAAGATCACTAAGTGAGGTCTGTGTTTTAACATTAATTCTAAGTCAATACAAATAATTGGCATTGAATAAATCATATATTTTACTTAGTTCTCAAAATCAATCAATATAGTATATTTACAGTTCACTAAGAGTTCTCTTTTTAACATAGATTGTAAGTCAATATATGTAAGTAGCAGTGGATAAATATGCATTGTATTTAGTTTTCAAATAATCATGATAACATTGCCACAGTTCACTAAGTGAATTCTGTTTTAACATTTATAGTAAGTCAATATAAGTGCATAAGGGTGAGTAAAAAATATATTTTACCCAGTTTTCCCAAATAATCAACACAGTGTTTCATAGTTCACTGAGTTCTATGTTTTACCATTGATTGTAAGCCAAAATAAGTACTTAAGATTGAATAAAGCATGTAATTTACTGTTTTCAAAACAAAGGTTTTTTTAATACTTCACTAATTGATTTCTGTGTTTTAACATTGATTGTAAACAAATTAACTATATAGAGGTGAAAAAGCATTTATTTTACTTAGTATTATGAGTTCTGATTTATAACATTGATTGTAAGTCAATCTAAGTAAACAGAGGTGAGTAAAGCATGTATTTTACTTAGATTTCAAAGCAAATGAAAATAGTGTTTTCACAGTTCACTAACTGATTTCTGTGTTTTAATATTGATGTAAGTCAATATAAGTACATAGCAGTGAATAAAGCATTTATACTACAGAGTTTCAAAACTAATCATGACAGAGTTTTCAGAGTTCACCTAATGAGTTCTGTGTTTTAACATTGAAAGTAAGTCATAGCAATTAATAAAGTATGTATTTTACTTAGCTTTCAAAAAATCAAGTTAGTGTTTTTAGAATACTGTAATTGATATTTGTGATTTAATATTGGTTGTAAGTACATATGTATATACATAGCTGTGAATATAGTATTTATATTCCATAGTTTTAAAAATTAATCAACAGTGTTTTCACCATTCACCAAATGAGTCCTGTGTTTTAACATTGATTATATGTCATATAAGTACATTGCTGCTAATAAAGCATGTATTTTATTGATTTTAAAATAAATCATGTTAGTGTCTCTAAAGTTCACAAAGTGAGTTCTATGTTGAACATTGTAAGTAAATATAAGTACATAGAGGGAAATAAAGCAGGTATTTTTCTGTATCAAAACTAAACAATATAGTTTTATCACAGTTCACCTAGTGAGTTCTGTGTTTTAACATTGTAAGAAAATATATACATATTAGTGAATGAAGTATGTATTGCACTTAGTTTACAAAACTAATCATTATAGTGTTCACAGTTCACTATGTGAGCTCTTGTTAAAACATTGTAATTCATAATAAGTATATGTAGGTGAACAAAGCATGTCTTTCAGTTAGTTTTTAAAACTAATCACAATAGTTTTTCACAGTTCAGTGAGTCTGTGTTTTAACATTTACTGTAAGTAAATATAAGTACATAGCAGTGAGTAAACATGAATTATACTTACTCCTCAAAACAAGTATAGTTTTCAGTTGACAGGGTGAGTTATCTGTTTTAATAGTGATTTTGTCAATTTAAGTACACAGATGTGAGTAAACAATTCACATTATATATTTTTCAAAATGATCAGTATAGGTTTCTCACAGCTTACTAAATGAGTTCTTTGTTGTAACATTCATTGCAAATCAATGTAAACACATAACAGTTAATAAATCTTGCAATTAGTTTTCTAAACAAGTCTTTAAAATGTTTCAGTTCATTGTGTGAGTTCTGTGTTATAAAATTAATTTTAAGTCATGATAAGTACATATTGGTGAAAAAAGAATGTAGTTTACTCTCTCATAAAACTAATCAAGATAGTGTTTTCACATTTCAGTGACTTATGTGCATTGACTGCAAGTCAATATAAGTACATTGTGGTGAATAAAGCTTGTATTGTACTTAGTTTTCAAAACTAATCAAGGTAGGATTTTCTCAGTTCACTAAATGACTTTTGTGTTTTAACATTGATTAAAATTCTATGTAAGTGCATAGCAGTTAATAAAGCAAATATTTAAGTTAGTTTTCAAATATAATTAAGATAATGTTTTCACAGCTCATTAAGTGAATTCTGTCTTTTAACATTGATTGTAAGTCAATTTATGTACATACCAGTGAATAAAGCCTGTATTTTACAAGTTTTCAAAACTAGTCAATACAGTGCATTTACAGCTCACTAAATGAGGTCTCTGTTTTAAAATTGAACATATGTGAATAAAAGAACATATTGGCAAATCAATCCTGTATTTTACTTGGTTTTCAAAATTATACAGCATTTTCACAGTTCATTGTGTTCTGTGTTTTAACACTTATTTTTAATCAATATAATTATATAGGAGTGAATATACCATATATATTACATACTTTTCAAAGCTGCTCAAGATATTTTATATAAAGTTTACAAAGTGAGCTCTTTTTTTTATTATTGATTGTAAGTCAGTATAAGTACATAGCAGTGAATAAAAATGTGTTTTACCTCATTTTCAAAACTAATCAATATAATGCTTTTAAATTTCATTAATTGAAGACTGTATTTTAACACTGACTGTAAGCCAATATATGTACATAGCCTTGAACAAAGAATGTATTTTCCTTAGTTTTCAACATCAATCGAGACATTTTTTTCACAGATAACTGAGTTCTTTGTTTTACTATTGATTGCAATTCAATGTAATAACATAGACATGAACACAATATTTACTTTACTTAGTTTTCAAAAGTAATTGACATCATGTTTTCACAATGCCCTAATTGAGTTCTGTTTTTAAACATTTATTATAAGTAAATATATGTACATAGCATTTAATAAAGCATATCTTTTGCTTAGTTTTCAATACAATTCATGATAGTGGTTCACAGTTCACAAATGAGTTCTGTATTTTAACACCTATCATAAGTAAAAGTAAGTATATAGCAATGAATAAAGTATCAATTTTACTGAGTTTTCATACCTAACATGATTGTTTTTAGAGTTCACAAATGAGTTCTGTTTTAATTTAGATTGTACATCAGTATAAGTACATAAAGTTGAATAAAAACAAATTTTACTTCATTTTTAAAACATTTCAAGACTGTTTTCACAGTTCAGTGAGTTCTGTGTTTTAACTTTGATTTTACTTCAACATAAATATATAATGGTGAATAACACAGGTATTTTACTTAGTTTTCAAAAACTAATCATGATAGTGTTTACACAGTTCCCTAAGTGACATCTGAGTTTTAACATTGATTGGTAGTCTAGATAACTACAAAGCAGTGAATAAGGCATAAATTTTACTTATTTTTCAAAACGAACTCACTTGCTTTAAATTTTTGTAAGTCAATATTAGTACATATTGCAGGAAAAAAAACCTGTATTCTACTTAGCTTTCATTATAAATCAAAATAGTGATATCACAGCACATAAATTAAGTTCTATGTCTTAACATTGATTATGAGTTCATATAAGTATATAGTGGTGAATAAAGAATATATTTTACTTAGATTCCAAAACTTAAAGGGTAGAGTTTTCACAGGTTTCTTAGTAAGTTCTTTGTTAAGCAATTGAAAGTAAGTCAATATAATTACAAAAAGGTGAAAAAATGGTGTGTTTTACTTCATTTTCAAAATGAATTGTTGGGAAGTAGACTTGGCCCAATGGATAGGTTATCTGCCTACCACATGGGATGTCCGTGGTTCAAACTCCAGGCCTTCTTGATCCATGTGGAGCTGGCCCATGCACAGTGCTGATGTTGCGCAAGGAGTGCCATGCCATGCAGGAGTGTCCCCTACATAGGGGAGCCCCACATGCAAGGAGTGTACCCCATAAGGAGAGCCGCCCAATGTGAAAGAAAGTTCAGTCTGCCCAGGAGTGGCAGCCACACACACACAGAGCTAGAGCTGACACAGCAAGATGAAGCATCAAGAACAGACATAGAGTCCTGGTGCCACTGACAACAATACAACAATGGAAGTGGACATGGAAGAACATGCAGTGAATAAACACAAAGAGCAGACAACTGGGGTGGGGGGAAGGGGAGAGAAATAAATAAAAAATAAATCTTTAAAAAAATACAAAAAACAATACAATACACCAAAATGAATTGTGATAGTTTTTTCAGTTCACTGAGTTCTTTGTTTTCACACTGGTGATAAGTCAGTATAAATACATACCTTGTACTTATAATGAAAAAAGAAAATATTTTGCTTAGTTTTCAAACTAACCATGATAGTATATTCACACTTACAACTTGAGTTCTGTGTTACAACATTGATTGTAAGTCAACATAAGTAAATAGTGGTGTTGAAAGCATGTATTTTCTTAGTACTCAATAGTAATCAAGATAATTTTCCCAAGTCACTGAGATCTGTGTTTTAGCATTGACTGCAAAAATATAATTACATAGAGTTGAATAAAACTTGTATGTAATTAGACTTGAAAACTAATCAAGATAGTGTGTACACAGTTTACTAAATCATTTCTCTGTTTTAACACTTCTTGTGCCTCAGTGTATGTATATAATGGTGAATAAAGCATGTACTTTATTAGTTTTCAAAGCAAATCAAGATATTGTTTTTGCAGTTTACTAAGTGAGTTCTGTGTTATAATAATATGGCCTGTACATGAAATCAAGATTATCTAATTATGTATACAAGTATGCCTAGTTTCTAGAAAGCCAATTAAGTAATACAGTCCTTATAGACTTTAATTTTCAGAAAAGATGTAGACTGAATGTGTATTCAAAGTCACATCCAGATGGAATGTGGGTGATGTGTTAATTCAAGCTTAGCTGGTATTCAAACAAATAGCTAAACCTCTCCAGGCCCTCACCAAGTATGTCTCATATGAAAATAACCTAGAGCCCTTACTGGGGGCTCAGCTTTTTGGACAGGAGTTCCCAAGTCCATCCAGTTATAATAAATTTTTCCTTCTCAAGAATATTCCTGAGTCCTGGCCTTCATTATATGATCATTGAATCTCTCTGCTTCTACAACATTTCCTGGGGGCTTGTCCAGGATTGCAATGAAGGCCAGAGATGGCAGCATTTTTTTGCCTCTTTTGGACACCTCTGAGGAAGCTGGGAGGGCCCAGGTAAATCCCCAATAAAGGGCACCCCTGGACTTTGTTAGTCCAGGTAGAGATTGTGTGCTCCACTGGAGCCCACCAGGAAAAAAAATTGGACACAAGGAAGGGTCTAAAAGGAAGTCCTGGGAATGAAAAAAAAACCTTTCACACACCAGAGAGGTAAGACCCCAGGGGGCAATGTGTAAGAAAGCCTTATGGTTAACATTAGAAGGGGGACCTGATCTGCTCCCAAAGAAGACCCTAGTACCTCCAAAAGTTTGGCGGGAAGTCATCTTCTCCCAGTCTGAAAAGAAAAGAAAAAAAAAAGCCTGATGTTTTATTTTAGCTAACTACAGATTGGCATCTGCTTTTGCCTTCACTAAATAATGAAGGTTTGGTTACAGTGGGATAGGCATTGATGGATTTAAGTCCTGTTCACTACCTCACTTTAAAAAAAAGGATAAACAGCTTACTGCCATTTATTTTGGCTGCTCTCTCTCTTTTTCTGCCACCATGGGAAATAAGGCATCAGTATCCCAATGCTTTCCAGTGGAATGCATCCTGAAAAATTGGTCTGGATTTGGAAAATCTTGGTTACAGAAAAGTGGATTGGTTTTTGTAATAACGCTTGGTCTGAATGTGAGTTAAGCAATGAAAAGGTTTAGTCAAATATAGGTCTTTGTTTTGGTGCTGAATTGCAAATGAGCTTGTTTTGTAAACAGCAAGGATAGGCAAAGAATCCTGTTCAAGTTCCCCTTCCCTAGGTTTGCAATAATTAACAAGCTGTAGCTCAAAAATGGCCATACCAGAGAATTGGAAAGTATGAGTCAAACTGATGGGCTTTTCATTTCTGTCTGTATGCCATGACTCTTTAGAGTTTGTTGGTTTATTCAATGCCAGAATATGTTGTCATGTCTCCAGATGGTGGGATTGAATTGTGTGAAATGGTGATCTTTGGTTAGGCTGGAACTCTGGAATGCCAGGTCAGTCAACTAAAAGGGTGTCTTTTCATTTTTTTTAGAATTATAAGTACAGCTTCTGGCATGCCAGCAGTCTCCCCATTGGAGTCTCTTCTCATGAATTGGGAAATTCTGCCTGCTGCTGGTCCACATAGCCAAAAAGGGGCCTCCGTGTGGAATCCTAAAATCCAGTTAAACTGATGTAAAAAAGGGGGAAAAAAGGGAACAAATAGATCTGAAACCTAGAAACCTCATGTCGTGTCTCCTTAAAAAAATGAGGAAATAAACCTCAAACTTCTCAGTTTAAACTCAGTCATGCCTGTAAAATGTGTGAATAGTGATCAAAATTTAAAAAAAAAAACAACAAAACCTCATGTGTCATCAATTAAGGCCAAAGAATTCCTAGAAATTCTCTATATAAAATTCTTCTGTTTTAATCTGTGAATAACCTGTGTTCAACTTACAAATCTGTATTAACTTTTTCAGTTTGCTTATGCCTAGGAAATCAGATTTGGAGTTCACCTGTTACAAGTTATATAACAGTAAAAGGTAACTTAAAAATGAATCTTTAAATGCCAATACTCTCTTGCTAGTGGATTTAATGCCAATACTCTCTTGCTAGTGGATTTAATGCATAACACACCAGTAAAATTTATTTAATTGCTGGAAAGGTAATTATCTACACAGAGTTGTTACTAATAAAATTGTTTTAATTGCATAGTTAATAAATAAAGGTGCCCAAATTAATTTTACATAAAAACTTTCTAGAAACTATGAGTTGAAATCATTGTATTAGGACCTTTATATATAAAACAGTAAAAAATTAATAACTGAAATTATTACAGTGAAGTAGATGTAGCATAGATTTCAGCTATGTAATGGTAATCTTAAACTAATTTACCTATGTTTATGGCTATTTCAAGTCTATCTAGTGCTTACTATAGTAATGGTAATTATAACTTAAACTTATCTTTGATTATGATTATTTTTATAACTAAATTCATCTGCCCCTAGACTTCAACTATTGTGATGGTAATTATTAACTGAGTTTACCTTTACTTATGGTTACTGCAAGTCTGGACCCACTCCTTACCTCTGCTTACGGTTCTAAAGCAAAGAAAAATTGTATCATAGCATGGGAAACTTTTTGGTTATAAACCATTAATTAAGAAAACCACAAAGGGGGGGAAATCATGAACCCCTAGTCTGGAGTAGCCAGCAAAGGAAAACCTTTAGGGAAATCTTTCAAGTGTTGTTTTGTAAAAAAAAAAAAAGAGAGAGAAAAGTTTTAAGTAACCAAGTTGTGTTTCCATGTCAAACTATTCATGTCTGCCTATATACTTAGCATATATCTTCATATATCAGGATAATAATATCAAATTAACAAATAATTCTTTAAAAAGCTCTATTCAAATTGTTAAAAATTAAGTATGCAGTTATATATGTAATAAATGTTCCTAGACCCAAATTAAGCTAAGCTGTATGGAAAGATCATAGAGAAATCTGATTACAAGAACTATTGAGAAAAAAAAAATTTTTTTTTCTGAGTTCTTTGACCTGCCCAACCCCCAAGGGCCTTCTCTTTGCAAGAACTCTGAAGGAGGGGCCAGGTTTGGCAGATTAAAACTCTGTCTTCTAAGCTCTGAAATGTAGTCAGTTTTTCCTGTAGTTCCCCATTTAAAATCTTTCAACAGCCTTAAATAAGGATAATTACTAATCTTATTACCAAATTTCAGTAAGTAAAGAAGTCCTTAAACTATGAAAAAATCCTTAATAAATTATAATTAAAGCAAATTAAATAATTATATTATATTCCAGAGCCTAGAAGTCAGTATGCTTTTAAGATTATTCAGTTTTAGAATATTATCAAAGACAAGAGGTTTTAAGCCCCTGTAAAGAAAAGAAAAGAAAAAAAGAAAACAACATTCTTTGTTTAAACAATAGCAGTTTCAAATTATTTGGTTTGGGTGTTATCTCTTTGGTTTATGGGATATCAGGTTAATAGGTTAACATTATATGTATTGGATGTTTAAAATTATAAAAATGTAGGTTCATGTTTAATGAAATTGAGCTTAAAAAATGTAAATCTCCCCTCTCCTAAATGGATAAAGTAATATCCATTGGTTGCTAATTGTAATGTAAGGTAAATTAACCAGTCTATGTAATTGTGTTTAAGTATAAAAAGTTTGTAAGACCGTCTTCCAAATTAAAGTGTTTGAATGGATAGTTCCAAAAATCCATCATTAATTAAAAATCTAAATTAGTATTAATGGAAAAAGTAACTTCATAGCAATAAAACCTGTCTGGAAGTCACCTCAATGTGCATATTCAAGTGGTGGTAATGAAAAGTTAACTTGATTACATTGGGGGTCTTCAGTTTTCATTTTAAAAATAGAAAAAGTGATTTTTCCTCTACTGCTAAAATAAAATACCTGTATAATTAAGGTCTTCATAGTAAAAGTGTAAAAGTAAAAAAGCAAAGTAACAAAAGTTCATTTAGTATATAACACATTGCATTAAAAATGTTTAAAAGATATATAAAAATCAAGAGATAAACTTTAGCATTGTCAAACTCTCTTGTGCATTCAAACCAGGCATCCAATACACTGCAGGGTACTTCTTCATGTGAGTTATTGGCAGATTGGTCATTGATCTCTAAAACAGTAAATATATCTACTACATCTCTGGTCATGCTCCTCAAGTGGATGGGAGCTATTTTGCAGTTTCAAACTCCTCCATCAGCCATACAGTGGCTCAGTACAGCCAAATGTACAATGGATATTGTCTCCAGACTGGCACTGTTTTCATAGTGCCAGAGAATGAATGTGTATTCGAAGTTACATCCAGGTGCAATGTGGGTGATACGTTAATTTGAACTTACCTGGAGGGTGGGTGATATGTTAATTCAAGTCTACCTGGAGTGTAGGTGATATATTAATTCAAGCTTACCTGGAATGTGTACAATATACTAATTCAAGCTTAACTGGTATTCAAACAAATAGCTAAACCTCTCCTGGCTCCCACCACATATATCTCTTATATAAAAATAACCTAGAGCCCATACTGGGGGGTTGGTTTTTTGAACAGGTCTAGCCAGTCATAATAAATTTTTCCTTCTCAAGAATATTCCTGAGTCCTGCTCTTCAATACTTGATCATTGAACCCCTCTGCTTCTTCAACAATAACATTGAATGGAATCAAATATAAGTACATAGTGGTGAATAAAGCACACATTTTACTTATTTCTCTAAGCTAAATATTATAGTGTTTACAGGTCACTACATGTGTTCTGTGCTTTAACATTGTAAGTCAATATAAGTACAAAGAGGTGAATAAAGCATTTGTTTTACATACTCTACACCACAAAATAAGGTAGTGTTTTTGCTGTTTACTGTGTCCTGTGTTTTAACATTGGTTGTATGTCATATGTACATTGCCATGAATAAAGAATGTATTTTCCTTAGTTTTCAAAATTAATCAAGATAATGTTAAAAGTTACTAAGTGAGTTCTTTGTTTTAATATTGATTGTAAGCCAATGTAAATACATAAAGATGAATAAAACATGTATTTTACTTAGCTTTCACAAGTAATTGAAATAGTGTTTTCACAGTTCCTGAAGTGAGTTCCTTCTTTTTTTAACATTGATTTGTCAATGTAAGTACATAGTGGTTAATAAAACATGTATTTTACTTACTTTATAAAACAAAACAACTGAAGATAGTGGTTCACAGTTCACAAAGTGATTTTGTGTTTTAACATTGATCATAAGTCAAAGTAAGTACATAACAATGACTCAATTATCTATAATACTTAGTTTTTCAAAACTAATCAAGACAGTTTTATCAAAGTTAATTAAGTGGGTTCTGTATTTTATTATTGGTTGTTTGTCAATATATGTACTAGGGGGTGAATAAAGCATGTATTTTACTTAGATTTCAAAACTAATCATTGTAGTGTTTTCACAGTTCACTCAGTGAGTTCCAAGTTTTACCATTTTAAGTCAATTTTAGGACGTAGTAGAGATATATCTTGTATATTATCAAATATTGAAACTAATCATGATAGTGTTTTCACAGCTCACTAAGTGAATTCTGTGTTTTAACATTGACTGTAACAATACAAATACGTAGAAGAGAATAAACCGTTAATCTCCAAAACGAATTAAGATAGTGTTTCAGAATTTTCCTAGTGAGTTCTTTGAACACTGATTGCAATTCAATATAATTACAAAGAGGTTATTAAATCATATATTTTACTTTGTTATCAAAACTATTCCAGATAGTGCTTTCACAGTTCACTATGTGAGTTCTGTGTTTTAATACTGACTATAAGTCAATATAAGAACATAGTGGCAAATAAAACATTTTTTAGCTTTCCAATCAAGTCAAGAGATTTTTTCACAGTTCACTGAGTTCTCTGTAGTACTGAATGTCAATATATGTACATTTAATTAATAAAGCAAATATTTTTCTTAGTTTCCAAAACTAATGATTGAGTTTTTGCAGTATAATAAGTCAGCTTGCGTTAGAACACTGACTGTAATTCAATATAAGAACATAGTGGTGAATAAAACAAGTACTTTGCTTAGTTTTTGAACAAATAATGATAGTGTTTTCACAGTTCACTATATGAGTTCTTTGTTATAACACTGATTGTAAGTCAGCATAATAAAATTACAGTGAATAAAAATTGTATTATATGAAGCTTTCCAAACTATTCAAGACAGTGTTTTCACAGTGCAAAAAGTAATTTCTTTTTACATTAATTGTAAGACAAGTTTACTCTGAGGAATAAAGCATGCATTTTACTAAGCTTTCAAAACTAATCAAGACTGTGTTTGCACAGTTCACTAAATGAGGTCTAGGTTTCAACATGGTTCATAAATGAATTTATGTACATAGTGAAAATAAAGCATGTATTTTACTTGGTTCTCACTTCTAATCAAGACTGTGCTTTGACAGGTCACTAAGTGCGATCCATGTTTTAACATTGCCTGTAACAGTATAATTACAGAGAGGTGAAAACTAATCAAGAGAGTGTTTAACATTTCCTTTAGTGAATTCTTTGTTTTAACTTTGATTGTCAGTCAATAAAATTACAAAAAGTTAAGTAAATCATGTATTTTACTTAGTTTACATAACAAAACAAGGTAGTGTTTTCACAGTTGACTATTTCTGTGTTTTAATATTGATTGTAAGTCAATGTAAGTACATAGCATTAAATAAATCATGTATTTCCATTGCTTTTGAGAACAGACCAAACAATGTTTTCAAAAAAAATCATGAATTTTAATTGGATATAAAAACAAACCAAGATATTGTTTTCAGTTACATAAATGTGTTCTGTGTTTTAACATAAATTTAAGAAAATACAACCACATAGTGTTGAATAAAGCATGAATTTTACCTGTTAACAAAACTAATAAATATAGTGCTTTCACAGTTCACTAAATGAGCTTTCATTTTAACATTGAATGTAGTCAATATAAGTATATTGCGGTGTATAAAACATGCATTTTACTTAGTTTTCAAAACTAATCAATGTAGTGTTCACTGACTTCTGTGTTTTAACATTGATTGTAAGTCAATAAAAGTACTTAGCATTGAATAAAGCATAGATTTGGTATAGTTCAAAAAGTGACTAAGGTAATTTTTTCATAGTTCACAAACCAGTTTTGATTTTAACACTAATTGTAGGTTAATATATGTACTTGTGAATAAAGAATGCATTATAATTAGTTCTCAAAACTAATGAAGATAATGTTTTCAGAGTTCACTAAGTGAGGAATTTGTTTTGGCATACATTTTAAGTCAATATAAGTACATAGCAGTGTAGAAATCATGTATGTTGCATAGTCCTTAAAAGTAATCAAGGTATAGTTTTCACAGTTCACTGAGTTTTATGTTTTATCATTGATTTTAAGTCAATATAATTCCAAAACAGTAAATAAAGCAGTATTTTACTTACTTTTGAAACTAATCCCATTAGTATTTTCACTGTTCATTAAAATGAGTTCAGGGTTATAACATTGATTGTAATTCAATGTAAGTACATAGTGGAAAACAAATCATGTATTTTATCTAGTTTTCAAAACTATTTGATATAGAGTTTTCACAGTTCACTAAGTGAGTTCTGTGTTTTAACTTTGATTTTAGGTCAATATAAGTACTTGCATTGAATACATCATACATTTTACATAGTATTAAAACCTAATGAAGATAGCATTTTCACAGTTCACTAAGTGAGTTCTGTCATTTAACACTGATTTTGGGAAGTGGACATGGCTCAACTGATAGAGTGTCTACCATATGAAGGATCCAGGGTTCGATCCCCAGGGCCTCCTGACCCATGTGGTGAGCTGGCCCACACACAGTGCTGCAGCATACAAGGAGTGCTGTGCCATGCAGGGGTGTCCCCATGTAGGGTTGGACACACACAAGGAGTGAACCCTGCAGGGAGAGATGCCCCATGTGAAAAAAGCACAGCCTGCCCAGTAGTGACACCACAAACATGGAGAGCTGATGCAGCAAGATGATGCAACAACAATAAAAAGAGATGCCCTTTCCCAGTGCCACTGGATAATACAAGCAGATGCAGAACAACACACAGTGAATGGACACAGAGAGCAGACAAAGAGGGGGGGAAGGGCAGAGAAATAAATAAAATACATCTTTAAAAAAACAACATTGGTTTTAAGTCAATATGAGTACATAGTGAATAAAGCATATATTCTTATTCTTCAAGACTATTCATGCTAGAGTTTTCACAGTTCACTAAGTAAGGTCTGCATTTAAACATTGATTGTTAATGTAAGTACATAGAGATGAATAAGGCATGTATTTTACTTAGTTTAGAAAATTGAGATAGTTTTTTCACGGATCTGTCTTCCATGTTTTAACATTGATTGAAATCCAATACAACATATACCAGTGAATAAAGCAAATATTTTACTTTGTTTTCATAACTAATCAAGATAGTGTTTACACAGGTTAACTAAGTGATAAATATCTTTAACCCTGACTGTGTGTCAATAAGAGTGTATAAAATTACATAAAACATGAATTTGTCATAGTCCTCAAAAGTGTTAAGAGTGTTTTCACAATTCACTGAGATTTGTGTTTCAAAATTGTTTGGAAAGGAAGGAGTAAATCTTTCCCTATATGCAGATGCTGTGATCCTATATACAGAAATTTCTGGAAAAATCCACAGCAAAGCTCCTAGTGCAAATAAATGAATTCAACAAAGTGGTGGGGTACAAGACCAACACTCAAAATCAGTAGTGTTTCTATACCCTAGCAATGAAAAATCAGAAGAAATTAAGAAAATCTATTTCTAATAGTATCTAAAAGAATTATATATCTAGGAATTAATCTTAACAAGGATATAAAGGACTTGTACACAGAAAAATTATAAAGGCTAAAAGAAATTAAAGGAAATCTAAATAAATGGAAGTATAATTCCCATTCATGGATTTGAAGACTTGAATAGGTTATGTTGCCAAGACTACCCATAACAGGTGGTGGACTTGGCCCAGTGGTTAGGACATCCATCTACCACATAGGAGGTCCACAGTTCAAACCCTGGGCCTCCTTGACCCATGTGGAGCTGGCCCATGTGCAGTGCTGATGTGCAGTAGGAGTGCCGTGCCACGCAGGGGTGTCCCCCATATAGGGGAGGCCCATTCACAAGGAGTGTGCCCTGTATGGAGAGCCACCCAGCGTGAAATAAAGTGCAGCCTGCCCAGGAATGGTGCCGCACACACGGAGTTCTGACACAACAAGATGATACAACAAAAAGAAACAGAGATTCCTGTGCCACTGATAACAACAGAAGCAGACAAAGAAGACCCAGCAAATAGACACAGAGAACAGAAACTGGGGTGGTGGGGAGGGGAGAGAAATAAATAAATAAATCTTAAAAAAAAAAAGACTACCCATAACAATATGGATTCCATGTAATCCCAATAAACTTCTTTTAACTTTATTTGCAGAACTGGAAAAGCCAATCATTATATTTATATGGAAGAAGAAGTGTCACAAATAGATTATGCCATCTTGAAAAAGAAGAATGAAGTTGGAGGACTCCCATTTCCTGATCTTAAAAAGTATTACAAAGTCCCAGGAATCAAAATACCCTGGTATTGGCATAAGAACAAGCATATAAACCAAGGGAATAGAACTGATAGCTCAGAAATAAACCCTCATGTATGGCCAACTTATTTTTGACATGGGGGCAAAACCACTCAATTGGGAAAGAATATTCTCTTCAAAAATGAAAAAAAGAAATGAAAAAAAGGAGGAGAACACCTATCTCACACCATATACAAAGCTCAACTTAAAATTAATCAAAGAACTAAATATAAGAGCTACAACTGTGAAACTCCTAGAAGAAAATGTAGGGTAGTATCTTTAGGATCTTGTGTTAGGCAATGTTTTTTAGAATTTGTACCCAAAGGACAAGCAACAAAAAGAAAAAAATAGGTATATGAGACTCATTAAAATAAAAAATGTTTGGTCCTCAAAGAATTTTATCATAAAAGAACACAAGGTACACAATGGGAGAATATGTGCAAACCACATATTTGATAAAGGATCCTATACAGGATATATAAAGAAATCCTTCAAATTAACAAAAAGACAAACAAACCAATTAAAAATGGGGCAAATACCTGAATACACATCTCTGCAAAGATGATACAAAAATGATCAGAAAGTATATGATGAGATGCTCAACATCATTGGCCCTCAGAGAAATTGAAATCAAAACGATGAGATACCATTTCAATATGAGAATGACTGCCTTTTTAAAAAAAATGGTAAAAAGCATTAAAGAGGATGCAGAGAAATAGGAACAGATAATCATGATTGGTAGCAGTGTAAAATGGCAGCCACTGTGGAAGACAATTTGGCAATTCCTCATGAAGCTAAATATAGAACTACCACAAAAACTGACAATCCCACTACTAGATATATATCTGAAAGAATTGAAAACTGGGACTTGAACAGATATTTGCAAATATATGTTCTTAGAAGTATTATTCACAATTGCCAAAAGACTGAAGCAACCCATTACCACCAACTGATGAAAGGATAAATAATACATGATATATACATACAATGGAATATAATTCAGCATCTAAAAAGAATGAAGTCTAGATACACTTGTCAACATGGGTTGCCTTGAAGACCTCATATTGAATAAAATAAGTCAGACTTAAAGGCCAAAATATTTTATGATCACTGTGATTTGAAACCACTGGAATAAGAAAGCTCAGAGAGTCAGAATCTAGAATAGAGTTCACCAGGGGAGGGAAAGCTAATAGGGAATGGGAAGTTAGGGCTTAATCTGTACAGGGTTCCTATCTGGAATAATGGAAATGTTTTGGTAATAGATAGTGAAGGTGGTAGCACAATGATTTGAATGCAATTAACAGCATTGATATATGTATATGACTTTGAATAAAAGGGGAAGTGTTACACTGTATGTATGGTAACAAGGAAAATTATTTTAAAAATCTAAGGAACTACCCTACACAATGAACTGTAAGTTAAACCATGGTCTTTCATTAATAGTACAATGGTAAGTGTACTATTATGAATTGTAACTGATGTTCCATGCCATTTCAAGGTGGTGGTGGGGGGGTGGAATATGAGAATCCTGCATTTTAGGCATGACTGTTCTGTGTACCCATTACTTCTCTCATAAAGAAAAAAATGGTCATTATACAAATAAAATGATAGGAAAAAGAACAAAGAAGAGGTAGGTAAAATAGAACAAACACCAAAAGAGGAGATTTAAACCCAATCATATAAATAATTCTATTAAAGATAGATTGTCTAAACATTTCAAGTAAAAGGAAGAAGTTGATTTTATTTTAAAGAACAAATCCAATTATTTTATTTCCACAAGGAATCTGCTTTAAATGTATAAACGCAGGTTATCAGGTAAAGATCTATAAAGAGAAATTTTGAATCGCTGTGTTAACATCAGAAATTATATTTTGGAGTAAAGAATATTACAAGGGATAAGGTGCAACATTTCAATATAATAAAGAGTTCAATTCACCAGGACAAAATATTGTTTAATTCAAACTACATGAAAAATGTTGCAACTACTGAATGGAAAAACAAAAATCAACTATTTTATTTGGCTATTTCAAACCCAACCTAAAAAATAATAGAAAATAAGCAGAAAGTCATTAAAAATATAGAGAAGACTTGACCTATAGAATCACCAGCATAATGAAAAGATATTTATACAACACTCTACCAAAGAACTGCAGAAAAAAATGTCTTTGCATGTGTGTATTGAAACATTCCACAAGGGTATATTCTGAGTCAGAAGACAAATTTTAAAAATTATAAGTGACTGAAATCATGCAAAATATATTATTTTAACTGACAAAATTAAACAAGAAAACTATATGGACCTACTACAGAGTGGCAGAAGCTCAGATCATAGACAGTGGGTCATTTCCTTCTTGTACTTCTTGTTCTGATATACTAGTAGTATGTAGCAGCAGGGTCACTTAAGAACAATTATAATGGGCAGCAGGGCAAAGATGGTAATAATAATTGTTTCATCCTCATGATCTTTTGCAACAAATGCTTACTCATATTTTTCCCTGGGACTGCAATAAATTGACAGCCTATTAAAGTTTTGGTTAACCTCTATATTGAAAAAAATATTGGTAATATAAGTAACAGCTACCTTCATATTCTACATCAGAGAGTGACACCTTCTCTCTACAACTGTCAAACTTAACATGCTACAAGTTAGGAATTCTGAATAAAGTGATAGCTTCATGCCTTTGTGGACACTGGTACAGGTATGTGCTGTAAATCTCTCTCATAGCTTCTATCAGATTAGTGGTCATTACCAGTGTGCCTTTAAATTGGGAGAGGAACATACCAAGGCTTTGATCTACTTTACTAATTAATGATCCAACAAAAAAATCACCTATTTAGAATTAGGGCTAAAAAATTATGGTGATCAGTTGATAAGTGAAGTTTTGACCAGAAGCTGTGTATGGTCAGAAGTATGGACTGATAGCAATGTGTTTCAGAGGTGGATAATGGTTTAGTCAAATTCTCATGAACATGAAAGGAATGCAATTAGAATGTTGGTGATAAGGAGGTCCAGGAGAATTATGATGAAGAATTTCTTGGAAGAGTTACAGATTGTGAGGATATTTACACCTCTTAGAAATGATATGAAAGGAGCACACTTCTGAGAATGCTCTCAATGACCAGTTTGACGAAGTGAACATTTCTGTGGATTTTAGACTCCTTCCTCTGCACAGTTCTTACCCAATAGGCCTACAAATAATGTGGCAATGGACTCAAGGATGAAGGTTATGAATGGACTCAACAACATAGACCTATCCTCTTGAAGATTGACCTGGATAGCAAGTGGCCAGCTGAATGCCCAACTTGTCAAGAACAGAGAAAATTGTAGAACCCTCCAGCCCCCTCCTCATAGAACCAAACAACCATTTCTGGTGGGTCGATTACATAGAAGCACTATTGGCTTGTTCTCAAATAGATCCTTACTCTGGATAAGAATTTGCATTCCTTAACTGCAATGATTTTTATCAGTATCACTATCTATGGAGTTTAATGAATGCCTTATTTGCATAATGGGATCTTACACAATATTCTTATTGGAGAATTCATTTTACACCAGAATACATGAGCAAAAGCCTGACACACATACAAGCAGGTGACTTGATTAAATAGTGAATTAACCTAATGATGACTCAGTCAGGACCACTGTGGGAAAACAACAGATATATATATATATATATATATATATATATATATATATATATATATATATATATATATATATATATATACACACACCAGTATAGCACTCTCTGGAAAGGATATTTCTCTCTTTCCATTTAGATCCTGAGTTCATCCCCAGTGTTTAACCACCATTTTAATCATGGTATGTATCTACTAAATGTTTGATGTATTTATATTGATGTGGGCTATGGGTGGGAGGCTCTTTGTCTCTTCAGAGATAACCTAAGCTATTTGACTTGTGGGTGTGGAATGGTAAGAGGCTGCAGTCCTGCCCTTAGTGACAATGGCAATGACTCCAGTCCCAGGAAACAGTTTAACAATGCAAGGTCTATAAACTTTAAGTATTTAGGGGAAATGCAAACCAAATATGCTAAAAGCTTATATAGAATGTCTAGAGTCCATGCTAAAAGCTTACCTAAGATGTAGAAGATATATATGCTAATTCAAGCCTATTGAAAACTGAAACAAAGGGACCATTTGGCCTTGCCTCTCTGTATAAAAGAAATTTGAAAATCTTGTTCAGGGCTCGGGATTGAAACAAAAAGCTCCCGAGTCTGGCCGGCCATCAATAAACCATTTTTCCTTCTCAAAATCATTCCTGAGTCCTGGCCTCTCTATATGCAAATAATTAAATCTCTCTCAAATTCTACAACAATATCTGAATTGATACTTGAATAATTTAAAGGAGTATTTATTAAAGTATCTTTACATTTTCTCATGAGGAAAAATAACATTGTTGACCACATAAAGATACATGTATTATTTTAAATGTAAAAATGAATTGTCTTTCTTAAACCCAAATAATTTGAGATATGTAGAAGACAAAGTATTAATTTAATAAGGAAGTAGTGAGCTTATACATCATGGAGCAGACAGCACTGAAGGTGCATAGAATAAAAGAAATATAAGATAAAGTTTCTGATTTAGAATATTTTACATTCTAGTGAGAGAGCTGACAAATGAATATAATATAGATAAATGCTGTATGTTTTCTGAAAATACAATATAGATAAGGATTCATTTTTTTAATTCCTAGGAGACTCGAGAATGACTTCACAAAGCAGTTGATATTTTAGCTGTATCTTGATAGATGCCTAGGCAAACAACAGAAAGAGAATGAAAAGTGGCCTTTTGAGCAAATCATATAAAGATCACTTATATAAAGAGAAATTGTGCAAAAAAATATGGTGTAGTAAGGGACAAATGAGTTTAGTTAAGTGTGTTTGGATAAAGAGAAACACAGGCTAAGACTGGAAAGGCTGGTTGGGGCCAGATAGGGGAAGCTTCTGTAAGCCATGCTAAGTAATTTGGGACATTGCCTGAAGGAAAAATTGGAGGATTTCCAACTGGAAAATCACTTTCCTGCCTGTGTAACATATATAGTACAGTAGGGAGAAACTGGATCAAGAGAGGTAGAAAAGATAGAGAAAAGGAGATAAATGAGATCAGCATTTATGAGAAATAATTGCACATCTCCTAAGATATGTAAAGTAAGAAAAATCAAGGTAAAAGGAACAATGATATTTCTTATTAAATCCTTGCATCATGTTCTAAATGAAATTTTTATTTTCTGTAGTTATTTATCTCAGAGTTGATCATTGTAAGGGAGTTATGATCAGTCTGTATTGGTGTATTATTCATCAACTATTAATTCTGAAATATTTTGTACAAGTCCTTGAAATCATTAATGTTTAGGTTAATTCTTTTGTGCTAGTACAGATATTCTGAGAGAAAAAAATTTAAAATCCATTGTTTTTAGGTAATAAAGGAAAATAGTAGCTTTTTCTTCACAGTGGATTTCCTTAGTGGATTTCCATGATCCCCACTCCTGGTGTTCAGGACCAAGTAATCTCCTACCCTTGAGTGAGGTGGTATCTGGGAGCTGCTTGCAGCCAACAGAACATGTCAACGGTGCTGGGATGTCATTCCTTTGATTATATTACATTAGATGACTGTCTTGATAGGTATCTTGCTCTACAGATACTTTTTGCTAGCTTAAGTAGTGGCCATATTTGAAAAGACCACATGGCCAGGAACTGCTGTGGATCTAGGAACAGAGACAAGCAGTTGCATTGCATTACATTACATTAACCAGTGATAGCAAGCAGCTGGAGCCCCCAAACCTACAACTTCAGTGGAATGAATTCTGCCCAAGACTAATAGAGCTTGGACATAGATTCTTCCCCAGAAGAGCCCTCAAGTGAGAAAAAACTCTGGTTAACACCTTGATTGTGAACCCATAAGCAGAGGAATCAGCTAACCAGTTCCAGAACTACCAATTCACAAAAACTATGAGGTAATACTGTGCGCTATATAAAGCCACTAAGTTTTTGGTGACTTTTTAATGCAGCAATAGAAAACTAATACATCCCTAAATTTAAAAACTCAAAATACTTTGTAGATCAATGAAATCTGAGATGCTTCATTCTTTATCCTATTCAACTGATTTAAATTGAATGCATTAAACAATTAGTTGGATGAAGAAATCAGAGAAGAGAAAGGATAAGTGCTCAGCAGAGAAAAGATGACAAGGTAGGAGGAAGGCAGGAGCACAGGGTTAAAAAGCACAGAGAAGGATGATTTAAGTAGGCAGAATATTGGCAGTTTTTCATGTTTCAAAACTATAGCCTTATTAACTTGGCACCATTTTAACATTTTTAAAAATCCATCCTTCTTCTCACTACTGTGTTCTTAAAGCTGTATCTGTCAAATGAAAACTTCACTAGCTAGGGGGCTTCTTCATTGTCCTGGATATCACAGACCTAGATTGGTTCATGGAGATACACTAACAATAAAATTCACTCCCTATCCAGAAATCCTGGAAAGGGAAAGGGAAAAAGGAATGGGTGAGGTCAAAGAGAGAGGGCCTCCCTTGGAGTGAAAGCTGCACTTAGAGCTTACTCAAATTCTAACAGGCACTTTGTGACCCCGGGAATATTTCACACATATGATTTCCCCTTTAATACAGACTAGAGTGGACTCACTGGTATTCTACTAGAGACATATTGTGATTCTAGCAATGGAAGAAATTAGATCATTGATGTAAAGACAGTGGCCACTTGATGTACTGAAGGCAGGGAGAGGGACAAAGAGGTATAATATGGGGGCATTTTCAGGACTTGGAATTGTCCTGAGTGAAATTGCAGTGACATATACTGGTCATTATATATGTGGTCATAACCTACAGAATGGAGTGGGAAATAGTGTAAGCTACAATGTAAACTATAAACCATTCTTAGTGGCAATGTTCCAAAATGTGTTCATTAACTGCAATGAATGTACCACTTTAATGAAAGAAGCTGTTAAAGTGGTGAAGGGTGGGAGGTATGGGGAGTATGGCATATGGGAATCCTTTATATATTTTTTATGTAATATTTTTTGTAATCTAAGGATCTTTTAAAGGTAAATAATAGAATAATTTTTTTTAAAAATATGATACATATTCCTTAAACAATGCCTATATTTTTCTCACTGCTTTATAAAATTCCTCAAGTAACTACTGGCCAACCTTAATGATCTTTAGCTGGAATAATTTTTTCCCTATTCTTTATACTCAAAAGTATTTCTGGGTTCTCAGGACATGAAATATTTTTTTATTGTTGGAAAAATATGTGGAAAAACAAGAAGAGAAACAAATTTTACATTAAAAATCTTATTTTTCTCTACATGTGGGCAGTACTTGGAACACAAATGTTCCATAAGTTTTATAATTTCATTTTTATTATGAAAAAGGTTGTGAATCTTTTTGAATGCAGATTTTTAGGAGATAAAGGATATACTGAAAATTGTAGAGTATAAATTGTAGAGTATAGGGTTTAGTTATGAGCAAATATTTATAAATTTTCTAGTCCTGATATTTTTGTATTTTGTCTGAAGAGAAGGAATGGAAGAGAGAAACTCTCAAGTATAGGTACCCAGATCTGAATCTTCATATTATATGTCTTCTCCATTATGAAGGAATCTTTTTTAAAGTGCAGAGAGCTGCACAGCTTAGAAGCCAACAGGGTGTGTATGCTCTGAAATTATTTGGCTTCAGAGATAAAATATATACTTCAGTGACCACAGGATGCACACATGAAGTTACAGGAAGTATGAATAGGCTGAGATAATAAGCAAATTTATTCTAAAAATTTAAAAAGATCTGTCAAAGCAGACATGATTATAGAAGTTTTTCTGCCAACTTTAACTCCTTTCTGCCAAACATTAAATTCATTCCTTGAGGTTGTAGGTAAAACATATTGAGAAAGTAGTTCCAGATAATGCAAGAAAATCATCTGTCTTATATCCTTCTTTCTATTTTCTTTGGCAAAAATTTCTTGCACTTCCTCTAATTCCTCCAGGTGTGCTATAATGTCTTTGATTTTAGCTCTTTCTTCTATTTTAATGTAGGCATTAATGGCTATAAATTTCCCTCTCAACACTGCTCTTGCTGATTCCCATAGGTTTTGATACAGTGTGTTGTCATTTTCATTTTTTCAAGGTTGTTACTGATTTCTCCTGCAATTTCCTCCTTGACTCACTGCTTTTCTATGAATGTGTTGTTTAAGGGCCATACCTTTGTGTCTAATCTGATTTTCTCTTCCTTACTGATTTCCAGCTTCATTCTATTGTGTTCAGAAAGAGAAGTAGTAAAAAAAAAAAAAAAGCAAGAAACAAAATAGAGAGAAAAAAAACGGAATAAATTAAAGGCCAGAGAGAAGAGGAAAGATTCAAAGAAAAAAATAGGTGAGAGGAAATGAAAAAATGAGGATAAAACAAGAAGGGGTGGAATGGAAGAAAAGCAACAGAAGACAGAAGACAGTAAAAATAAAGCAAAGAAGATAACGTAGGCTCAAAAAATAAGGAAAAGAAAAGAAACAAAAAAGGAAAAACAAACAAGAAACAAAACAAGAAGGAAGAAACAATACAGGAAAAAAAGGCTCCCCTCTTAGGCCCCTAGGGACCTAACTCAGGCTGCTGGTGCTTATCAATTAATCACCCTGTAGCTTGCCCTCCTCAGGTGATATATCCAGTTTTACTGAATACAATAAAGGAGAAAGGGGGGGGGGGGCCAGAAAAAAAAGAAAAACCAACCCATAAAACACAAGAGTAGAAACACGGTCTAGAAGTTCCCTATATGTCTTATTGCTCCCCAGATCCCTTCTCTTAGTAGGTACAGGCACTGAAACCAGGACATTCTGCACACAAGGCAGGAATTCCCCCATTACACCAGCCACAGCAGTTTTATAAACTAAATAGGCTTTTGAATACTTATCTGGCCCTTCCTGCCCATGTTTCCCTTAGGCAAGTTGGACTTTTAACATTTTTCAGGATAGTTAGGTACTTGTCTTTCTGATCAAGTTCCTTTCTGCCTGGATGGCTGGGTGTGACAGCCTGCCTAAGCAGTTTTCCCCCTTTCCTCACCCCAGTGCAACTTCAGTGCTGGCTTTTACCATCCTGAAATTCAAAGGGGGATCAGGTGGTCAAGCCCATGGAAAGAAAACCACTCTCCACCTCTCAGCAGACTTTTCTTCCTGGGAAATGCTTCCTCTCACTAAGTTGGCTTGTGAGAGCCAGGGGATCTACAGAGTGTGAGGCTTACCTGCCCTCAGTTCCCAGCCATATGGGGCAAGAAACTCATGCTTTTCCCTTGGGCTCTTTGACACTTTATTCAGCTCCCTCCTGAACCATGCCCTGCAGGCTCCTGCTCTGTGGATGCCCAAAAGACCTCATTCACATTGGACTTTCCCCCATTTCTGCTGTTTTTTGCAGAAGAGGTGAGCAGTGCCTACCTATATGAGGCCATTTTCCCAGAACCACCATAAGCCCTAAATAAATTTGATAATTGGCTTTTCCACGTCTGCAAAAAAGGCTGTTGGAATTTTTATAGGGATTGCATTGAATCTGTAAATCACTTTGGTTAGAATTGACAGATTAATGATATTTAGACTTCCAATCCATGAATGTCCTTCCATATATGGAAGTCTTCTTCAGTTTCTTTTAGCAATGCTTTGTAGTTTTCTCAATAGAGGTCCTTTATGCCCTTGGTTAAGTTTATTCCTAGATATTTGATTATTTTGTTGTAGAATTTGAGAGAGGTTCAATTATTTGCGTATGGAGAGGCCAGGACTCAGGAATGATTTTGAGAAGGAAAAATGGTTTGTTGATGGCCGGCCAGACTCAGGAGCTTTCTGTTTCAATCCCGAGCCCCGAACAAGATTTTTTAATCCCTTTTATACAGAGAGGAAAGGCCAAATCGTCCCTTTGTTTCAGTTCTCAATAGGCTTCAATTAGCATATACATCTTTCACATCTTAGGTAAGCTTTTAGCATACATTCTAGATAAGCTTTTAGCATATTTTGTTTGCATTTCCCCTAAATACTTAAAGTTTATAGACCTTGCATTGTTAAACTGTTTCCTGGGACTGGAGTCTGTTGCCATTGTCACCAAGGACAGGACTGCAGCCTCTTACCATTCCACACCCACAAGTCAGAGAGCTTAGGTTATCTCTGAAGAGACAAAGGGCCTCCCACCCATAGCCCACATCAATTTTAGTTGGTATTATAAATGAAATTTTTTTATTTCTCCCTCAGATTGCACATCAGTTGTGTATAGAAACACTATTGATTTTTGTGTATTAATCTTGTATCCCACCATTTTCCAGAACTTGTCTATTAGTTCTAGTAGCTTTCCTGTGGAATTTTCAGGAAATTCTAGATATTGGATCTTACCATCAGGGAATACTGAAAGTTTTACTTCTTCCTTTCCTTTTCCCTTGGGTGCCTTTTAATTCTTTCTCTAGCCTAATTGCTCTAGCCAGACCCTCTCGCACAATATCAAATAACAATGGTGATAGAGGACATTCTTGTCTTGTTCCTCACCTCAGTGGGAAAGTTTCAGTCTTTCATCTTTGAGTACAATGCTAGATGTAAGTTTTCCATACATGCACTTTACCATTTTGAGAACTCTTCCCTTTTCTCCTCGATTTTTTAATGTTTATCAATAAAGGGTGCTGTGTTTTGTCAAATGCCTATTCTTCACCAATTAAGAGAATCATGTGATTTATCTTCTTCAATTTATCAATGTTGTTTATTACACAAATTGATCTTCTTGTATACATGGGATAAAATCCACTTGATCATGTGGTATAATTCTTTTAATTTACTTTTGCATTTTGTTTACAGAAATTTTATTGAGGATTTTTGCATGTATATTCATTAAAGTAATTGCTCTTTTTTTTTTTTTGTAGTATCTTTATCTGGTTTTGGTTTTTGAGTGATATTGGCTTCATAGAATGTTTTGTACCATTCTTTCATGGTCATTTTTTTTTGGAAGAGCATAAGGAAGACTGGTATTACATCAACTTTGAATATTGGTAGAATTCACCTGTGAAGCCACCTGGTCCTGGGCATTTCATCTTTTGGAGGTTTTTAATAACTGTTTCAGTCTCTTCACTTGCTGTTGAAGCCTCTGGGGGGCTTCGTGGGGGACCCTGAAGCCTCTGTGGGGCTTCCTAGGGGCCGTGGGCTTGGGTGAGGACGACGCAGCTGGGCTGGAGGAAACTCAGACCACGGAGACGAGGCTGGTGGCGCAAGTCTGGTTTATTGCAGAAGGGGACACAGCTTTATAGGGTTAGGGACTGCGTGGAGGGATTTGATAGGTGTGGGCGGGTACTGCTTCTTGATAGGTGATTGTAAGCGGTTGCTAGGCAGAGGGCTGGCTGAGAGGTTTGGAATAGGGGAGGGGAAAGGGGGAGTGAGAGCTGGCCGGATGTTGGGCTAGGCGGGAGATAGAAAGGGGGAGGGCAGCGCCGGCCAGCCGCTAGCAGCAAAGGCCTAGTCAGGCGTAGTCACCTTATCTAGGCCCAGTGGGCAGAGGCAGTATCACTTCTTGCCGCACTGTTTGCTACTGTGGCAAGCCGGGCGCCCTTCCTCCCACAACTTGCAACTGTTTCTTGGGATCTTTTATTTCTTCTAAGATCAGTATAGGTGGTTTGTGTCTTTCTAGGAATTTTTCCATATCCTACATATTATCTAGTTTTTTGGTATACAGATGTTCATAGTATCCTCTTATGATCACTCTCATTTGTGCAGCATCAGTGGCAATGTCTGCCCTCTCATTTCAATTTTATTTATTTGCATTCTCTCTTTCACTTTATCAGTCTACCTAAGGGTTCACTGATTTTGGTGATCATCTCAAAGAATCAGGTTTTGGTGTTGTTGATACGCTCAATTGTTTCTCTTTTGGTGTGGGCATGATTTCTTTGTTTCTGCACTGATCTTTATTTCTTTCCTTCAGTTTGGTTTAGTTGGCTATTCTTTTATCTAGCTCCTATAGAAGTGCAATTAGATCAAATTTAGTTCTTTCTCCTTGTTTCAGGTAAGCACTGAGGGTTATAAATTTCCCTCCCAGCACTGCCTTTGCCGGGTCCCATAGGTTTTTTTATGTTGTATTTGCAATTTCAATCGTGTCAAAATATTTGCTGTATTTCCCTGAAATTTCTTCTTTGACCTACTGATTGATTAAATGTGTTGTTTAATCTCTACATATTTATGAATTTTGCCTTTTTCCATGCATTACTGCTTTCCAGCTTCATTCCATATGATCAGAGAAAGAGTTTTGTATAATTTCAATGTTTTTAAATTTATTGAGACTTGTCTTGTGACCCAACATATAGTCTGTCTTGGGGAAGGCTCCACAAGCATTTTATAAGATTGTATATTCTGCTGTTTTGAGGTGCAATATTCTGTATATGTCTACTGGTTTAGTCCATTTATTATATTATTCAATTTCTCCATTTCTTTTTTTATCCTCTGTCCAAATGTTATATGTAATACTGAAAGTGCTATATTGAAGATTCCAATTATTATTGTAGAGATTTGTTTCTCCCTTCAGTTTTGCCAATGTGTGCTTCATGTATCTTCAGGCACTATTTGCATGGAATATCTTCTCCCCACCTTACACTTTAAATCTGGTTGTGTTTTTATGTCTGAGGTGAGTGTCTTGAAGACAACATATAGATGACTCATGATTTTTTATCCATTCAATCAGTCTATGCCTTTTGATTGGGGAGTTCAAAACATTAATATTCAATATTACTATAAAGGCATTTCTTCATCCATTTTGTACCTTGGCTCTCTGTTGTTACATTATTCTATTGACTGTCTCATCCTTTAGTTTCTCTTCATAATAATATTCATTTCTGAACTCTTCTCCAAATCTCTCACCCTTGTTTTTTCCTTTCAGGCTGCAGGACTCCCTCTAGTATCTCTTGCAATTCTGGTCTTTTTACATACTCTATCAGATTGGGAGACTTAGAACTCTTCCTCTTTTTTGAAGGAAAATTTTGCCAGATACAGAATTCTTGGCTGGCAGTTTCTCTCTTTCAGTAAATTAAATACATCATACCAGTTTATTCTCTACTGTATGCTTTCTGATAAGAAGATTGTACTTAATCCTATTGATTTTCCCTTTTTCACGATGCTTTGATTTCTTCTTGATGGTTTCAGAACCCTTTCTTTATCTCTGATATTTTTTTGTTTTGAATAGTATTTGTTTCAGGGTATGTCCATTGAGATATATTTTCTTTGAGGTGTGTCAACCTTCTTAGATATTAATATTTATGTCTTTCCTAAGAGTTGGGAAGTTTTCATTATTTCCTCAAATATTCTTTCTGCCCCTTTTCCATGCTCTTCTCATTCTGGGATATTAATAACACAAGTGTTTGTGTGTTTCACATTGTCAATCAATTCCCTGAGATTCTTCTCTTTCTTTTTTCCTGTCATATCCAGGTCTGACGTCTGTCTTTGAAATTGCTAATTCTGTCTTGAATGAATTCAAATTAGCTCTTAAGTGACTTTAAACTATTTTTAATCTCAGCCATCATGTCTTTTTTTTCACGTAACATCTCTTACTTTTCTTTGCAAGCTTTTCAATTGTTCTTTATGGTCACCAAGTGTCCTCTTAATATCCTTGCTTTCTATAGTCACATTTTGTTTATGATCTTTGAAGTGATTTAGGAGAGTTGTGTGATTATCACTGAATAATTGTCTTAAATCCTATATCTATTTTGGATATGTGGTTTGTTCCTTTAGCAGGCTATTTCTTCCTATCTCCTAGTGTGGCTTATAATTTTTTGATGTCTAGGCATCAGAACAGGTGAATTTACTCTGATGGCCAATTTCTGTTTCTTTTGTATTGCTGCTGCTTTTTTTTTTTTTTAAATCACAGCTCTTCTTTGATATTTGGTTCAAATTATTCTAAGTCTGTATAAATGTCTGGCTTAAGATATCAAAGTCGGGCCAAGATTGTCTTGGTTTTGAAGAGCCATACTGTTGTAGAATTTAAGAGAAGATCAATTATTTGAGTATAGAGAGGCCAGGACTCAGGAATGATTTTGAGAAGGAAAAATGGTTTATTGACGGCCGGCTGGACTCAGGAACTTCTGTTTGAATCCCGAGCCCTGACCAAGATTTTCAAATGTCTTTTATACAGAGAGGAAAGGCCAAATGGTCCCTTTGTTTCAGTTCTCAATAGGCTTCAATTAGCATATATCTCTTCCACATCTTAGGTAAGCTTTTAGCATGGACTCCAGATATTCTAGATAAGCTTTTAGCATATTTACTTTTTGCATTTCCCCTAAATACTTAAAGTTTATAGCCCTTGCATTGTTAAACATTTCCTGGGACTGGAGCTGCTTCCACTGTCCCTAAGGGCAGGACTGCAGCCTCTTACCGTTCCACACCCACAAGTCAAACAACTTAGTTATCTCTGAAGAGACAAAGAGCCTTCCACCCATAGCCCACATCATTCCCCCCCTTTTGCCAAAGTTTAACTTGCTAAGCTTTGGCATAATTATTGTTGGAGCTATGAGGTGGATGGCTGTTTGTTGTCTTGATTATTTATCAGTCTTTAGTACAGCATCCAGGACTGTTTTTAGAAGTTTAGAACTTTTCATTCTGGACAGCAGAATCTTGGGCAGGGGCCTCCTGCAGTTATTCTGCTGCCACTGGCACTCACGTGGATTTCCAGTCAGGTTCCAGATCCATCTATTACTTTTATTTTACTCTTAAAGAGTTTACACCTTTAATTTAAAAGGGGTGCTGAAGGGAGACGACCTCTTTTCTGTAACTGCTTCCTGCTGGCCATGGGCTGCAGTCATTGCCTAATAAGGTGTAAAACTCTTTAATTTATTCTAACTGGAGGAAGATGGATCTGGCATTCTGTACGAAGTTGGATGAAGTTTTCATATGGTTAATAAGATGTTCACTCTGAAAGAAACAAACTTAATTAAAAATTTGGAATACCTGTTTTTAAAAGAGGACACATTGGATTACAGAGGTAGACAAGGTTAGATGCCTATAAAGATGGCACTCCTTAAAAGCTGGTGGGAACAGCATATATATTCTTTTTTAAGTTATCCATCTTTAGAGAGAAATTGCAACAGACACTTAGCTTTGTCTGAAGACACATTCCAAGCTGTTCAATGATTGACATTCATTCGCTCTGTCAGATGCTCCTGGTGAACTGGCACTCCTTGGGCAACTGGCTTCACTCAGGATTAGAACACTAATTTGGAAATACTCTTAGTTTTCACCTGTGGGAGTGATCAGAACTACAGAATAAAGATTTTTACACCTTGGTTTTCATTGTACAATTTATAGCAATTTTGACTTGTTCAATAGGTGACTCACCATCAGAAAGCAAGCCTCACTTTTGCTACACAGCAGAGTACAGCAGAATATAGAAGTTGACTGAGACTGGCTGAGACTGCCACCTTATTCTATAGACATGTTATTAACTGTTTAGAAAATGATTTTACCAGGAATTTAACATGTCTAATATACTTCTGCACTTGATCCAAAATAGAAAAGATAACATTACAATTATTAGGCATATATTTAGTACAGAATAAAAGTGCAGCACTTAATATTAACTAATGTATTACTTAATGCATAAGGATTCAGAGTTGCAATTATTAGTTTTGAGTTTCAGGTTTGTAATACTTTACATGTTATCTCTCCATGAGAGCAGGCCATAATGCCAATTGTGTTTAAGTTTCACTTACAGTATCCTGGTATCATGGCTCCACTTAGCATGTTCTTCAATGCAGTGAGCAAGTTGCAGCATCCTTCATCTTAGAGAGATTTTCCAGTATTCTACTAGCCTGGTGCATAGCGCTCTCTGGCACCATGGAACAGTGCCAGTCTGGAAGCGATATCCATTGTACACTTGGCTGTACCGAGTCATTATTGGCTGCAGGAGCTTGAAACTGCAATATAGTTTCCATCAACTTCAGGAGCAGAACCAGAGACTAATATAGCACATATTTTTAATTGAGGGGTCAGTGACCAGCCTAGCCAATAACTCACATGGAGAGGCCACCTGTAATGTATACAAGGCCTGGTTCAAATGCAAAAGAGTTTGATAATGTTAACGTTTATTCCTTGTTTATATATATATTTTAAACAAGTTAATGCAACACATCGTATATTAAATGACTGTCTACTTACACAATTTTATTATGAAGATAACAGTAGGTACTTTACTTTAGTAATAGAGGAAAAATATTATTTTTCATTGTTAAAATGAAAACAGAAGACTTCCAATATAATCAAGATAACTTTTTATTACCATTTACTTAAATGTGTACTTTGCAGTGGCCTTCAGACAGGTTTATTATCATGAAGTTATTTCTGCTACGAATAACCAATCTAAGTTTTAGTTAACAATGACTTTTCTAGAACTAGAACTATTTAAACATTTTCAGTTGGAGGATGTTTTACAAACTCTTTATAATTGACTATAACCACATTGACTAGCCACCTCATGTTTAAATAAACTTACTAAATTACAATTACCAATGAAAGAAATTTACTCCTTATTTAAGAGAGCATATCTACAATCTTTTTCCTTTAGCCTAATTTCACTCATTAAAGATTTCATACATAATGTTAATTTAGTTTATAAATTAACTATTGGAGATTACACTCAAGTTAAATAAAATTGAAACCATAATAGTTTATGCAAGGAATGTTCTCTTTTTCCCTTACAGGAAGCTAAAAACTTCTTTTCTTTAAGTTATGAAAATTATTAATTTAAAAGCATACTGACTACCAGGTTTTAAAACACATGCATACTGACTACCAGGTTTTAAAACACATTGCACAATTACTTAATTTTTAAAAAATCATAACCCAGGAAAGATCTCTCCATAGTTTTTATGGACTTTCCTTTACTTACTGAAATTTGTTAATAGAGCCACTAATTACCTTTATTTTGTTGGAAAGAAATCTTCTGGAAGAAAATAAGGCTCACCAGATTGTGGAGAAGAAAATAATTTATTCTCAATCTTGCAAGAAGGGGTGCAGAGCCAGATATGGCTGGTGCCACGAACAAAGAAAAATGACACAATTTATACCCCTAAGCCTAGCATGCAAGCTCTTCCTGTTTTTCCATAGATTGGATACTTCAGAAGTTACAGCTTATCTGAGATTTAACTTTCCCATGCAAAAGTTTGATTTAACTGCTTCCTCTATCACATTCCAACCATTTTAGTTTTTACCTGCTCCCCCCTTTGTCAAATAAGGAATAGAATTTAGTGCTGAAATGGCACCGACTTAGTTAGCTCCTTCTTGGGCATCCTTCCACTGCCCATAGGACTGGCCTAAACTGGTCTCCTCCACTGCTGTCCAACCCAGGAGTGGGAGACTGAGGCAGCAGGCCGCCAGGTTACATCAACATTTTTCTTATGTGAAAATTAACCTAATCTTTGTTTTGTTTTTGTTTTTTGTTTTTTTGCAATTTATGGCTGACAAAGGTTTAAACTGGGAAATTACCAGGCAAACTGATTCTTAATTCCCTAGCCTAGTAGATAGGTTTAATCTGCTACACCTAGTCTTGCCTTTAAAGCTCTTGCAAAGGAGGCCCTTTCCCAATTGTTTCTATAATCAGATTTCTATGACTTTTTCATCCTGCTTTGTTCAATTTGGGCTTTAAGAATATTTATAAATATAACTGCATATTTAATTTTTAACAATTTGAATAGACCTCTTTTAAGAATTTTTATTTGTTAATTTGATATTATCCTGATGTATGAAGACATACATTGAGCATTTTTTTAAAAATGGGCAGACACAGAGAGTTAGACACAAACACAACTCATGGATATTACTTATAATTTGCATTATTTTATATACTGTTTAGCTTAATTAATTAGGGGTCCAGAAATACATATTACTTATATAACTGCATATTTAACCTCAACAATTTGAGCAAATAGGCAGACATGAATAGTTTGACACAACAACATGACTTTAGTTACTTTAAACTTTTCAAAGACCTTTGAAACTCTTCTCAATTTGCATTATGACCATGCAGTTTACCACAAGAATTTTCTTTCTTACTTAATGGATTGTAATAACCAAAATGTTCTCAATGCCTTAGCACCATTTTGTTTTAGAACTTTATATTTTACTTTGAAATTAGCAGAATTTTGGATAAGCAACAAGATTAATTTTATATATATTTACTGAGGCTATTTGAAGCCTCAGGGAGACAGACTGCTTTCTCTCATGAATTGCCACTCTTAGGAACACTGACCGTCAAGGCAGGAGACTTCTCCCCCTCCACTCCCCTTTTTGGTTTTGGAGATAATAAAACTCCAGTGGTCATTTAACCTTATTCCATCAGGCAGCCATTTATTTAGGTTACACTTGAATTCATGAGAGACAGGGTTACTAATACCAGGAGAGGAGACAGTGATGTCCCAGCTCTTCTCAATTATGAAATAACCATAGGCAAAGGCAAAGAGTGAGGTTAGGCTTGAAGTAACCATAAACAAAGGAAAGGTAAAATTTAGAGTTTACACTTAATAATTTCAAGCTAAATTCACCCAGCTATAATTTCAGTTATTACCTTTCCACTGTTTTATAACATAAATGCATTTATAAATGATTTTAACTTAGTTACAATTTTTATTAATTTAAAAAAAAAACTATTAATTTTATAACACCTTTAAATACCTTTCTTTCGACTTATAGCATATTAAATGAACTTAACCATTACTTTAATTTTTCCTTTAAAGTAAAAGAATAAGTCTCTTGCAGTTAGTTCAAAATAAAAAGCTACTTTTCAGGATTTGATTTCTAGAACATAAATGTTCTTTTAAAAGAGGTAAGACTCTTCTTTAAACACTGAGGAAATGATGAGGTTAAAGCACAAGAAGCTATTGATAAAAGATTTTCTTTGTATATTGATCTTATTCAATTTTAATCATAAAAATTTTCCTTCCACAAACCTCCTACACTTTCAGTATTCATTCAGGTTCTGTCCCACACTCTACTCTTTCCAATAATCAATCATTTTATCTTAGGACAAAATCATCTTCTGTTTCCTTAACAATAAAAACACACTCCATATACCCACATACTAAGTTACCAGGCAAACTTCTTACAACATATAATTGCCATTAATACTAAACAAGCTTGTTAAAATAATGAACTTTTCTTCACTTTAAATACTTAGTAGCATGTAATACCAGAAACAGTTTTTTTGGAAGCAAGTTGGCAGGGGAGATTGGCTGCCGAATAAGTTTGTTATAAAATTGCCTTTTATTATTATTATTATCAATTCAGTTTTGTTAAATAATGACTTTCTGCAATTAGCCACTTAAATACCTTAATTTAAACAATGCTTTGTAAAACCTTTATAATTATTTATACCCTTAAGACAAATTTTACCTTCACAGAACACATTCTCTTACTTAAGGTTACTACAATACCTTCTAAGAACCTGAGCAGAATGCAAACGTATTTTGGCTTTGACACTCTAAGGAGGGAACTTTACTGCATTTATTCTGATTCTGCTTTTCACCCCCTTCACTTCACCCCTTCCAGGCAGTCGGGTGCACAACAAACAGGAATGCGGCTTATGAATAGAAGGGTGGACTCACTGGAAAGGGGCAAGCCGCTCCCCGCTTTCCAGCTTTCAGCCAAAATTGGCAGAGAGAACCTTCTCAAATTTGGCAACTCTCCCAGGAACCCAGCCACCCTGACTGGGACATTCCCAACAAACTCGGGTGCATGGCATGGACACAGATGGCCTCCAAGCCCCGGCAAAGGGCCAGGCCAGAGACCAGACAGCAGAGCATGCACAAATATCTAGACTCCGCAAACATCCAGACTCCTCAGCTTTTGCCCCAGAATCATTTCACTCCCTTGCCAATGGCAAGGGAGTGATCCAGCTTAGCTGTAATTCCACTTTACATAAGGACACAACTCCAACACTAGCATTGAGCTGACACAGACAGAAGCACAAAGGTCACTAATCTGACCCACAAGTTATATACTTATTTTCACCATGGCTGCCCCCACAGCCATCACAAACCTCAGAACACTTAACATTTGGTATAAAGCGAATTCATTCACAAGTTAGCACCATAACAAAAGATTTCAGCTAGACTTTTCCACTGTTTAAACTTTACACCCAGACCAAGTTCCACCAGAAAAGCCGATCCATTTTCCTGTTACCAAGTTTTGTTTCCCTTAATCTAGACTAGACCAATTTCCAGGACATTAGGACTTGAACCTATAAATAGCCCTTCCTATTAAAATCGAGACTCCACTCCTTTAGTGGATATAAGACCAGTACCAGATTCTAACATGCAGTTAGACAAACCCAAAACACCAGGGCTTTTCCCCGGTTTTTCTCCTTTTCCCAAGCCTAGAGAGAACAGCTTCCCCCCAGCCTTCTGGGGCTACTAGGGTTCTCTTGGGAGGTGATCAGCCTCCCCTTCCTAGCAATTAAAGCTAGGGCCTTCCAGACTCTGCTCACCCGGGGAGTCTTACCTTCTTCCATGTTCGGAGTTCTTTTTCGTTCCCAGAATCTTTCTCTTCAGACCTTCCATTGCCCTCGATTTTTGTCGGGAAGATTCCGGTGGAGCCCACATCTTTTCTGGATTAAATTTAATCCAGGGGCGCCCAGATTTGGGGTTCACCTGAGTCCTCCCGGCTTCCTCGGGGATTTGGAAGGGGCAGCAAAATGCTACTGTCTCTGGCCTTCATTTGTTGTCCCGGCGGAGTCGCCAAAAATGTTGTAGAATTTAAGAGAAGTTCAATTATTTGAGTATAGAGAGTCCAGGACTCAGGAATGATTTTGAGAAGGAAAAATGGTTTATTGATGGCCGGCCGGACTCGGGAACTTCTGTTTGAATCCCGAGCCCCGAACAAGATTTTCAAACATCTTTTATACAGAGAGGAAAGGCCAAATGGTCCCTTTGTTTCAGTTCTCAATAGGCTTCAATTAGCATATATCTCTTCCACATCTTAGGTAAGCTTTTAGCATGGACTCCAGATATTCTAGATAAGCTTTTAGCATATTTACTTTTTGCATTTCCCCTAAATACTTAAAGTTTATAGCCCTTGCATTGTTAAACATTTCCTGGGACTGGAGCCGCTTCCACTGTCCCTAAGGGCAGGACTGCAGCCCCTTACCGTTCCACGCCCACAAGTCAAACAACTTAGTTATCTCTGAAGAGAGAAAGAGCCTTCCACCCATAGCCCACATCAATACAATAAACTGAAGGGACATTGAACACCCATCGTGGAGAATTTTGCTACTTTCTCTAATAAGACAGTAAGAATCCCCCAAGTGCAAGGGCAGTGCCTAGTGAAGGAAGACAGTCCTTTACTCCAGGTTCTTGATATTGATGTTTGTACTCATGAACCTCTACTTGGGAAGTTCAAAGTGAGTCTAGTATTACATATTACCTAAGAGTTGCCTCCTGAAAGCTTCCTTGTTGCTCAAATGTAGTCCCTCTCTAAGCCAAACTCAGTGTATAAATGCACTACCATACCTATAGTGGACATACTCCCAGGAATAGACCTCCCTGGCACTGAGGGTTTATGAACAAGTGCTGACTAGAGATGCATCGGAAAAAAGACGTTGACCAAAAAGGGAAATGGTAAATACAAATGAGTTTTTATGGCTAAGAGATTTCAAAGTGTGTTGAGAAGTCATTCCAGAGGTTACATTTATGCATGTCTCACAAGAATCTCATTGACTGCCAAATAAGGAGCAACTCAATAGTGGTACTCCTGAGTTCTCTAGAGACATCCAAGGCATATAAGCAGGGCATACATCTCAGGAATTCAGCTCCCTGTCAGTAGGCCTTACTTTGGAATTTATTCTCCCAAATGTTACAGACTTACATTCATTTATACTTCCCCTACACATGCCTCCTCTGTCCTATTTTTTCAACCTGTAATTAGCACTCTACTTGATAAATATATATTCCACACTCTTAAATCTTTGGTCCATCAATATATCAGTTGAGCCCTGAAATTTAGCAGAGTTGCAACACCTACTCTCCAGTTCTTTAACTCACCCTGGACAGCTAATAAGGAGATGATGATGGACAACACCCATCCCAAGGAGCAGACAGTGCTTGTATCTGCAAATAATATAGTTCCATCCATCTGCCTCATGGGATTTAAAGACCCTCTCAATTAGAAACAGAGTGGGCATCACCACTAGAATAAAAAAGATTGGGGAATGAGCAATGGAGTAAATTAGACTTATTATTCTACTGTAGACATTATTATTCTAGCAATGGAATAACTTTTACCATTGACATAAATGCAGTGGCCACTCAAGGATCTGAGGAGAGGGAGGGGGAAGAATAGGTACAATATGGGAACATTGCTGGGACATCAGAAGTGTCCTGCAAGACACTCGAATGAGGGATAAGGTCCATTACATATTTTGCCATTTCATACAAAATTGTGTGGCAGAGTGTAATTTACAAAGTAAACTATTCTCCATGGTTAGTAGCACTGCTTCAATATGTGTCCATTAATTTTAACAAATGTACCATACTAATGAAGGATGTTGTTAAAGTGGGAAAGGGTGGGAGGGGCAGGGAGTATAGCATATGAGAATATCCTATAGTTTTATGTAGCATTTATGTAACCTAAAGCTTCTTTAAAAATAAAAAATAGTTTAAAATATCAGGCCAAGGACTCACTAGTGGGGAACAGATTTTCCACCAGAGATAAGAATACAGAGAGGACCAAGAAAAATTTTGTCCATGCAGTTTCCAGACCATGCCACAGAGGGAACTCATCAGTGCAACTTTCCTTGGAGGCATATCGTCTGGGCTGTCCTGTATTCCAGTCTTGACTCTCCAGAGATTCAACGCAGGCTCTACTGGTTGACACTGAAGGAAAGCCCCCCTGGCTCCCAATCCCTTCTCCCTTGAAACAGCTGACAGAGATGAAGATGTCTTTTTCCACTCAGTTGGATACAGGAAGCCAGGTGTTTTACCACAGCTTAATATTTTGGGGTGGGGTTGAGGAGCCCTACTCATCCACTGCCCGAGAGGCCCAGTAACTCATGTTTTTTGTCTCAGCTCATTTCTCTCTGTCCCTCAATCTCCTGGGAGTTATGTAACTGCCAGGTGAATCCTGGGGGTGAACCCCCAAAGCTGGTTTCTTGTCACGTTTTAGCTCTTTTTACATTGTTTTCATGAGGGTTTTGAGCTCTGCTTGTTAGTCCATCACCATCTTCCCAAATTGCCAGATTCTTGAGCACCAAAAAGCAGTACCTTTATTTCTTTCTCTTTTTTCTACACATTCTTCTGCAATTGTGGTTGATCATTGGGCTCCATTCCACTGTTACCCTGTCTTCAACACTCAACCTGCAGCCCATTGTGCTGTGAGAAAAGGGATCGAGCTGGGCACACTGACACACAGCAGCAATTGTGACCCCAGCAACAGAGACAGCATCACCTACTGGGGGGTGGCAGCCTTCTCTGTCCATTCCCAGAGCACCCAAGGATCATTTTTTAAAAGTTTTTTCTGGTACGTATATAATCCTGTCCTCGTTGTTTATGTTTTCTGGATATTTACCTTGTCCCTTTTTATGGGTTACATTTCATATTTCTTTGCCGTGCATTCATATTTTGCACACTGAACATTTTAGTATTTTATGATGTTAACTCTGGGATTTATTCTCTGAGATGTCTGTTCCTAAAGTTTGTATCCAGCTAATGATATCTTGGGGATTTCCTTGAGTACTAGGAGCTAACAAAAAGGAAAACAAGAAAACCAATGCAAATAGCATCTTTCACATCTTTTCTAATTGAATGCTTTAGCAGGTGTTCTCCTTTATAGCTAACTCCTCCTATTAAGAAGATCAAACTGAAGTGCCTGGAAAACATATTGTTCTCTGTATCTTATCCATCTTATCCTAACTTTAGAGCAAATGTGTGCTTCTTGTCTTGGCTTGTCCTTGCTTTTGGCCCTAGTATCACTCCATTTAGAGGAATTTGAATTCCTGTTGCCTATTGCTGGGCTTCTATTTTATGACTCCATGGTGGTAATTCTTTGCTCCAGACTTATTACTTAATTATTTCTTACAGTGCTTTAGATGATTCCCTGCCTGTAGGACAATTTCTGTTTGCTGAGACAAGGTTCCTGATTTAGTACTTCAGGCTTCCCCCTCATAAATGGGCAGTGGCACATAGGTATCCCATTATGTTCAAAGAGGTTACTTTGCTCCCTCTGGTACAGGGCCAGAGACCCTCAATGGAAGCGCAGGCTGGCTCCACAGTCTGGCAATGTGGTGGGGGAGAGGAGTTACCAAGGAGTTTCATGTACTGTTTTTCAGGACACATTTTGTTGACTCATTTATTGGTCACATACTGCAACTTTTTAACATTTTTCAGGAGTTTTGAGAAAGAAGCCACTTCCAATTTTTGCTAGTTGTTCAAAGATCTGTGAAGGAATGGCATCTTCAAGTATGTACACTTTCATCTTTGTTGACCAGAAGTCCAAAGTAGGCGACTTTTGAAACACTTCATGTATCTCAAATTTATGAAATGATTGGTGAGTAGAAATATAGAGGGTGTATGTAAATAGAACTATATTTGAGAAATGTGTGCTAGAGTCTCATTTACCCCCAAAAGGGAGAGGAGAGCATCTATGGGACCCCTTTAAGAACTTGGTTCTTTGTTTAATATTAGGGTGAAGGTGGGCTGGAAGAGCAAATGTAAGTTGATTACACCTTGTGACAGCCTTGAACTTCAAGGATTTACCAAGGGCCAGTATAAAAAAAAGTTATGAAGCCTGCTTAAGTTTCATTCCAGGCATGAGAAAAGACTATTTCCATTATATAAATATGAGGGATACTGGTAGCCCAATTAATGGGCTTCAGTGATTTTATCAATGTTCTTGGTTACCAATACATTTATCATCTAAGTGTATTAAACATGTAAGAGGTAATACAATATCATTTTTCATGTTAAAATATTATGAAGAAGCTTGAAGAATGTGACTCACTGATATTCAAATAGATCGTGACCTCCATATTTGACTGGTTTAAATTTTCTTTGAGATCCGAAAGATAAGGACACATACTGATATGCTGAATCTTGTGGAAGACTTAACTTGGTTTAATGTAAGGAACAAATCAAAGATGTGAAAAGTCTGAAATGAAAAGGAACTTCCTGGGAAGTAATAGACTTCTCATCCAAGAGATAATTTTACTTATTTTTTAATTGTGTTTTTTTGAAGATACATAGATTGCAAAATTTTTTCCATTAAAAAATATAAGAGGTTCCCATGTAACCCATTTCCACCTCACCTTACACTTTCCACTTCAACAACCTTTTTCATCACATTGGCACATTCATTTCATTTGGTGAATACATTTTGGAGCACTTCTGCACCACATGGATAATAGTTTATACTGTAGTTACACTCCCCCAGCCTATTCAGTGGTTTATGACAGGAGATATAATGTCCAGCACCTTTCCCAGCAATATCATTTATGAAAACTACAAGTCCCAAAAATGTCCTCACATCACATCTCTTCTTCCCTCTCCACACCCTCAGCAAATACCATGGCTACTTTCTCCATATTAATGCTACAATTTCTTCCATTACTAGTCAAAATATTTCTACAGTAGAATACCAATAAGTCCACTCTAATTCACATTTTATTTCTTCATTCTGTGGACACTGGGGTGGTGATGTCCACTACATCTATACATCAAGAGAGGGCTTAGATACCACATGGATGTTGGATGCAATTCTGCTTGTGGTTGTGGGCACTCTTGGTTCCCTGGTATGGTGGTTGACTGTCTTCACTTCCCTCTTAGCTGACCTAGGTAAAACCAATGAATTGGAGAGTAGGAGTTGCAACTCTGCTGAGGTTCAGGGTTCAGGTGACACATTGCCGGCCCAGAGATTCAAGTCTCCTGAGTATATACCAACCCCAGCTCCAACCACAGGTTCAGTAAAAGTGGCAGAAGAGGTATGTGCAGCAAGGTCACATCTGAGTCCAACTCCATCACACTCAGGAACACAAATTCCAAAGCAGGGCCCACTGGCAAGGCACTGAACTCCAGAAACATATGCCATGACTGTAGAACCTGTGTGCCTCCATAGCCTTAAGGAGCATCACTACTTGGGATTGTATCATCTTTGGCTGCCTCTGGGATCCTGCTGAGGGGTAAGCATGACCCCTCTGGTGACCTCTTGACAATTTTTGAAGACTCTTAGCCATATAAACTCATTTGTCTTTACCAATTTCCCCCTTTTATTCAAAGTCTTTTTCTAGTTGCATAACCAGTTAGTACTTGGTAGTAATCCATTGGTGCCAGGTAGGCTCATCACCAGGAGTCATGCCCCACACTGGTGGGAGAGTAATGTATTTACATGCTGAGTTTGATTTAGAAAATGGCCACATTTGAACAACATGCAGGCTCTTAAGGAGGTAATTCTTAGGCACCCTGCAACTCCAGGCCTCGTTCAAATTTCTGGCATGTAGGCTCATAAACTTAGTCCTCAGTATCAAGGTCTCATCATTGGACCATCATTCTTCACTGGTCTTTGCCCTTGTACTTGGGGTATTGCTGCTCTTACACTGGGAAATGTGACAGAGTTCCCCCAGCTAGGATCTCCTTACTCCCTCAGTTGTCATTTATAGCTGTCACGACTATGAAAATACCCAATGAACATCTGAACATTTTTATATACCCTATCTATATGCTCTGGAGAACTTCCTCCCAGTCATCAGTCCACCTTCAATAACACCCCACACCAGTGTTCCTAACCTGTCATAGTTGAACCCCTCAGTGGTTCAAAATTTCTTCAAAAATGAAGCCTAATATACAGCCAAATTCAATTTTTACTGATATGTTAGGTTTAAAGAGTAGAAATAGAATGTGTACTAATTTAGAAAACCTAAAATAAAGTAAAAAATTAATTGGGGTATTAAAAAATGAAAAATATCATAAAACTTTGTTTTTGACATTTTGCCTTCATTCATTGTAACAGGTGTTGCCCTGTATGTACAGGGGGAAAGAAATTTCTTTCATTTCTTCCTCAGTGTCTATATCCTATTTTTAATGTTTAATTTTGTCTTCAACAAAATTTTAGAACAAAGTAAAGTCACATATACAAGATAGGGATCTCCCATATATCCAAAATCAAACCCTTTTTCCCCTTCCCCAGTAATGACCTTTTTACATGTTCATGTTATATTTTCTGTAGCTGATGTACAGTATTGAAACATAGCTACCAAACATGGTTTCATTTTGGTTTACATTTTGGTTTATATTTTAGACTGTAAAATTTTCTAAAATTTTATTTACCTTTTGTTTTACATTTTGGTTTACATTTTATCCTATAGACTTACAGATTTTTGGTGAATTTTCACATGATGTTCTTGAACACAGGGAATTGTGTCTCTAGAGAGAATTGGTGGCTCCCAATGGGAGGGGACAGTCTAGAGTGTCAAGTCCTCAGCACTGTTTCAAATATCTCTGAATCTGGTCCTTCAAACAGTGAAGCTTGGTTGTCACTGTGGGCCCTGAGGGTAGGGGGAGAGAGGAATAGAATAGATGGAAGCAGGGTAACTGGGGAACAATGGATGTGATCCACAAGATTATGCAATGATGGATATTGGACATGTTAAATTTCACCAAGAAACTTTAAATAGAAGCTGTGAAGCCACCATGGATCCTGGTGCAGAGTATGTCTGTAAATTAAGTAAAGACCTCAGATGTTGCTTCTGAATTTAATATACTGTCCAAGATTTTTTACATTTTCCTTCCTATTGTTTTCTTAAGACCACTGTGCTCCATATACAGGTGGCCATTAACAGAGGTTCTGAGGGTAGAATTAGGGAAGAATAGGTGGAATACGGGGCATTTTAAGTCATTGGAATTGCTCTGCATGATACTGCAATGATGTATACAGACCATTATACATTTTTTCAAAACCTACAAATTGTACAGTGCAAAGGGTAAACAATGGTTAGTTGTAATGCTTCAATATTTGTTGAACTGCAGCAAATGTACTACAGAATGAAAGATGTTATTAATAAGGAAAATTGAAAGGGAGTATGTGAGAATCACTAACATTTTCATGGTAGGATTTCAAGGAAAAAAAACTCATTTATGATAGTAAGTAAAAGAATCAAATACCAAGGAATAAATTTAACTAAAGAAGTAAATGATTAATACACAGAAAACTACACAACACTGTTAAAAGAAAATAAGGAGATTTAAATCAATGGAAGATCATCCTGTACATGGATGGAAAGACTCAACATCATTAAGATGTCTATCCTATCCAAACTAATATACAGATTTAATGCAATCCCAATAAAAATAAACTCAGCATTTTTATGGTATTGGAAAAATTAACTATGAAATTTATTTGGAAGGGCAAGAGGCCCCAAATATCCAAGATATACTGAAAAAGGAAAATGAAATTGAAGGAATCACACTACCTGACTTAAAACATACTACAAAGCTACAAAGGGCAAAACATGGTCTTGGCACAAGGATACACATACCAACAAATTGAACCAAACTAAGTGTTCTGATATAGATCCACACATATACAGTCATGTGATTTTCAACAAGGCCACCCAGCCCACTCAACTGGGAGAGAATGGTCTCTTGAACAATGGTTCTTGGAGAACTGGATATTCATATCCAAAAGAATGAGAGAATGCCATCTCTCACTTCATAAAAAAATCAACTCAAAATGCATCAAAGATCTAATATAAGAGCCAAGACCATAAAGATCATAAAAACCTTGGAAGGCAATGTAGGGAAGCATCTTCAGGACCTTGTAAAAGGAAATGGTTTCATGAATTTCACAACCAAAACATGAACAACAACAACAAAATTCATAAATGAGACTGTATTAGTTTGATATGATTATGAATTCCAAAAATAGAAATTGGATTATGCTTGTAATCTGACCTGTACCTGGGCATGAGTGAGTTATGATTAATGTGAGTCCAAGGGGTGGGGACTCACAGATAAAAGACATGACAAAGAACAGAGTTGAGGGTTTCTGAAGTTGGAGTTTTGATGTTGGAGTTTGATGCTGAGGACTTAAGCTGGAACCCCAGGAAGTCACCTTGCAGAGGAAAGAGAAGTCAGCCCCAGGAAGAAAGTAACCTTGAACTCAAAGAGAAAATCAAGCCCCAGGATTGTAGGAACCCAGGAAGCCTGAACTCTCATAGATATTGGCAGCCATCTTGCTCCAAAAGGACATTGGTGAGGGAAGTAACTTTTGCTTTATGGCCAAAAACTCCTACCCCAAACAAATACCCTTTATAAAAACCAACCAGTTTCTGGTATTTTGCATCAGCACCCCTTTGCCTGACTAAGACAGAATTTGGTACTAAGGAGTGGGGAAGCACTTTTGCAATTACCAAAATGCTGGAATGGTTTTTATAAATGAGTAAGGGATATTTTTTGGAAGAATTGTGAGATGCTTTGAAGAAAAAAGCTACCAAGGTTTGAAGAGACTGTTGGTAGCAATATGGATGCTAAAGAAACTTTTATGATGCTTTAGAAGTAAATGATGAGGGAAGGAGCCTTGGCCCAATGGATGGGGCATCTACCTACCACAGGGGAGGTCCATGGTTCAAACACCAGGCCTCCTTGAACCATGTGGAGCTAGCCCATGCATAGTGCTGATGCACTGCAAGGAGTGCCATGCCACGCAGGGGTGTCCCCCATGCAGGGGAGCCCCACGCACAAGGAGTGAACCCCATAAGGAGAGCCACCCGGCATGAAAGAAAGTGCAGCCTGCCCAAGGATGGCACCACACACACGGAAAGCTGACAGAACAAGATGATGCAACAAAGAGAAACACAGATTCCCAGTGCCACTGATAAGGATAAAATTGGTCACAATACAACACACAGTGAATGGACACAGAGAGCAGACAACTGCAGGGGTGAGGAAAGGGGAGAGAAATAAATTTTTAAAAATAAAATCTTGAAAACAAAAAAATAGGGAAGCAGATTTGGCCCAATGGATAGGGTGTCTGTCTATGACATGGGAGGTCCGCGGTTCAAATCCCGGGCCTCCTTGACTCATGTTGAGTTGGCCCTTGCACAGTGCTGATGTGCACAAGGAGTGCCCTGCAATGTAGGGGTGCACCTGCATAGGGGAGCCCCACGTGCAAGGAGTGCACCCTGTAAGAAGAACCACCCAGCATGAAAAAAAGTTCAGCCTGCCCAGGAATGATGCCACACACACAGAGAGTTGATGCAGCAAAATGACGCAACAAAAAGAAACACAGATCCCCATGCCACTGACAACAGAAGTGGACAAAAAGAAGAACATGCAGCTAAATGGACACAGAAAACAGACAACTGGGGAAGGTGTGGGGGAAGGGGAGAGAAATAAAATAAACCTTTAAAAATAAATAAATGAAATAAATAGATAAGATAAAAAAGTAAATGATGAAACTATTATTGGAAAATGGAAGAACGGTGATCCATGTTTTAAAGTTGCAGAGAACTTATTAGCAAGATTAAGTCCTGCCATTTTATGGAAGACAGGGGTTTGTAAATGGCAAGCCAGGGCATTTAGTTAAAGAACTTTCCAAAGTAAACCAGGGGAATGCGGCTGGGCTTCTCCCTGCAGCTTACAGCAAAATGCTAGATGAGAGAGATAAGCTAAGGACTGAAATATTTGCCAAAAAAAAAAAAAAAAAGAAGCTAATTCCAGAAAGGTCAGCACCCCACAGGTCTGAGTGTGGTGGACCTCTCCCGAAGAGGTTAGGGAAAGCCAGATGGTCAACCCATTGGTCTGAGAGGGTTGAGCATCTATGCCAAAGGTTAGGAGAAATATTGTTTTCACATCACTGCACTAGGGGGGTTAAAACTCTAACCCAAAGACTGGGAGAGGTATGGCAATCACCCCAACACACTTGGAAGGAGAGGTCTGGAGCTTGGTTGAAACCCAGATGCTTCATGAGGGTGGAAACAAGAAAATGGTCATTGGGCAAGACTATGAAAAGGGTAGGTTCTCATATGGCCCCAAGGAGAAGAAACCATCATCTTAAGAATGACCCTCTGACTGAAATGTAATGGAGGATGTCCTGCAGGTTTACTGAACTGTAGAGTACCCCTACTCATGTTTTCCTCCCAATTTCTCCTTATTTTAATGAAAATGTTATCCTATGTCCATTTGTGCATTGGAAACAGATAAATTGTTTTGTAAGTTTCAGAGGTCTATAGTAGACAGGATTTTGCCCCAATACAAACTGCATTGCTTTATACTGAGAATGATAATATTTAGTACCTGCACTGTTGATGATTTAAGATTTTTTCAAATATTGTAATGTCTTTTTGGAATTCAAAGGGTGGAGTGTAGCAGTTTGATATGGTTATGAATTCCAAAAATAGATATTGTATTACAATTGTATTCTTATCTGTACCTGGGCATGTTTGAGATATGATTAGTGCACGGTAAGATAAAAGGCATGGCAAATAACAGAGTTGAGGGTTTCTGAAGTTGGAGTTTTGAGGCTGGAGTTTGATGCGGAAGATATAAGCTGGAGTCCCAGAAAATCAGCATGCAGAGGAAAGAGAAGCCAGCCCCAGGAAGAATGTAACCTTGAACTCAGAGAGAAAAGCATGCCCCAGGAATGTAGGAACTGAGGAAGCCTGAACCCTCAGACATTGGCAGTCATCTTGCTCCAAGTAGACATTGGTGAGGGAAGTAACTTATGCTTTATGGCCCGATATCTGTAAACGCCTACCCCAAATAAATACCCTGTATAAAAACCAACCTATTTCTGGTATTTTGCATTGGCACCCCTTTGGCTAATACAGGGCTCTCATTAAAATGAAAACCTTATACACCTCATACCAGTTGGTTAAGAAAGTAAAATGACAGCCTATCCAATGGGACAAAATATTTGGTCACCATATATCTGATAGTAACCAAATATACAGTATATATAAAGAAATACCTTGAAAATAAATGACAAATGACCCATTTAACACATGGGCATGTAATTTGAACAGACACTTCAACAAAGAAGGAATACAAATGCCTAAAATGCACACAAAAAAGATGCTCAACATCACTAGCTATTAGCAAAAAGGAATTCAAAACTACAATAAGATATCATCTCACAGTATTAGACTGGCAGCCATTGGGGAAAAAAAAAAGGACTACAGGTGTTAGGATGTGGAGGAAAGGGAACCCTCATTCACTGCTGGTGAAAGAATGAACACAGTCCTAACACAGGGGATAAGATGGATAAATCTTGAGGACCTTATGTTGAGTGAAGTAAAGCAGGCATTGAAGGAGAAATATTACATGACCTCACTCATATGAATTAAGCATATCAAGCAGACTCAGAGAGACAGAGTCTGGAAGATATGTTTATAGGAAGAAGAAATGTAGACAAGGTTGTAAGCCAATGCCCACATGGGTAAAATCTATGATAAGGTAAAAGTGAGTAGTTGTGAAATAAAGGAATATCACTGGGTGTAGTAATACTACTGCGTTGGGTGATGCATGTTTGACAGGGCAATAGGATGGGGAGTGTGGTTTGGATGGTTTATGGAACTGCAGGAAGGATTGGATGAAGGAGCAGGTGAACACTGGGGGTTGGTAGGTATCTGGTTGCAACTACAAATTTGGGAAAGGTCTTTTGGCAATATGACATGGAAGAGTTACTGGTTTAGGGTGTTGAATGGGGGGAATTCAGGACATGGCACACCTGGAGCAGTCTTCTAGAGAATGTGCCTGTGATCATTTCATCATACTGTGGTGTATCCATGGTTGCAAGACCCACATAATAAGTAGGAAGGAGTATGACTCCCTTTCTGGCAAGGCCCAATATGTTCTCAAACAGAGGGGTCGGTGTCTCTCAAGAACATGGGCAGTTCTTAATAGGGAAGGACAGATCAGTGTGTGTCCAGCACTCGGTGTTGCTGCAATTAACTATAAATTGTGTTCTTCAATGAGTGAAGCAAGGTGGTTGCCATGGGCCCTGAGAGGAGGGAGAGGAATGAATACAATACATGGAAAGGAGGTATTTAGGTGGCAATGGAAGGGTTTTGTGTGATCTTGCAATTGATGGATACAGGCCATGTTGAACTTCATCAAAAATTTATAAAGGTGTATGGTCTAGAAGGGAAACGATAATGTAAACTACTGAAAATGGTCAGTGGTTATGTTTCAATATTTGTACATCAGTTGTTACAAATATATCATCCACATATAAAAAGGGTGTTGATACAGGAAGGGAGGAAAGGAAGAGGATATTTGGGTATATGGTAGTCTCCTGTGTTCCATATGTAACTTTACTGTGACCTAAAACTTCTTTGAAAACAAAATGAAAAAAAGTAAGACACAGGAAGAAAATGTCACTATATACAGGACAAAAGAGATTATAGCAATGAAAAACAAAATGTCAAAAAATTTTTTAAAATAGTTTTATTATTTTAATATACCAATTTTAAAATTTTACTTTACTTTCAGTTTTTCTAAATTATTGTGTATTTTATTTCTTATGTCTAAACTAATTTTTATTATTTGATTTTCCTATGAATTGTATTTGGTGACAGTCTTGGTTTCATTTTTGATGACATTTTCAACTACAGAAGGGTTACAACTGTGGTAGGGAGGATCATTGGTGTGGGGTGTCACTGAGAGATTTAACCTGGGCATATATATAATGTATTTAAATGTGTTTAAATGTTAATTGGGCACTGTCACAGTGGGTAGAGATTCACACAATAACCGAGAGAAGATTGAATTTCCATCCTGGGGAGCTCTACCACATCCTCTAATAGAACAGCAACAATTCCCCAAATGCAGTGACAAATGATAGTGAAGCAGGATGGTCAATTCATGCAGCCCTTGATATTGACAACTATGCTTATGAGTCTTTGCTCTTGAAATTGGGACTTAGCCTAGAGTAGCAGGGTACCTAAGAGTTACATTCTGAGAACCTCCATGTTGCTCAAATGTGTCCTCTCTCAAAGCCAAACTCAGTATATAAATACACTACCTTCCCCCCAGTGTGGGACATAACTCCCAGGGATGAGCCTCCCTGGCACTAAAGGATTACTACCAAGTAGCAACTAGAAATGCAACTGGAAAAAGACCTTGAGTAAAAGTGGGAAAAGATAAAGAGATATGAGTTTGTATGGTCAAGAAACATCAAAATGCGTTAGGAGGTCATCCCAGAGGTAATGTTTTTGCATGTAACTGCAGGATCTCATACTTGGCCAAAGTAGATATACTCCAAATAGTGGGACTACTGAGGTCTCTGTAGACACCCAGGATCTATGGTCATGGCACAAAACTGTAGAGTTTGGAGCCTTGCCAGCCTGCCCTTCTTTGGAGTTTGTGTTCCTGGGTGTGAGAGAGTTGTATTCAGTTGTGATTTCTCTATGCATGCCTATTCTTTTCCTTCTATTTGAGCCTATACTTGGTGCGGTAGATTAGGCTATTGTCTCAACTCAGCTAGGTAACTGTGCCCAGTTGTTTGGTCAAGCAAGCACTGGCCTAATTATAATACAAGGGCATTTATGGACTTTAGTCAATATTGACCTTACTGCAGTGGTAAATTATAAATAGGTGATTACAGTTACACTTATCAGGGAGATTGCCATGAGCAATGAGTGAAACTTTATCCTATTAGTTGAATTCCTTAAAAGGGGAAGTGAATCCTGCATTAAGTGAGAATGTCCCAGCTCATCTTTGGACAGCCAACGTCTCCCAGAACTCATCAAAAACCTTCACTGGACTTTCATTGGCCCCTAGTTGCAACATGCCTTCAGAACCTGGAGTTGTGTATTCCCATGGTCACATGAGAGACTGATAAAATATCTTACTATCGACAGGTATCTCTTGTTGATTCTGTTTCCCTACAGAACCCTGACTAATAGAGTAGGTGTATGTCCAAGAGACATGATTCTGAGCTGTCCATGTGCCACCTGGGCTCTGACCCTCAGCAGAGTTGCAAAGCCTACTCTCCTGTTCACTGGACTCACCTAGGACAACTAACAAGGAGGTGAGGATGGACAACCAACATACCAAGGAACCAAAAGAATGTACAACAGTAAGCAAAAGAGTCTCATCCATCAACCATATGGGATCAAGGCCCCCTCTCAATTACAGGTGGAGTGGGCACTACCATCTCAGAATACTGAGAATTGGGGAAGAAAATATGGTCTAAAATAGACTTACTGGTATTCTACAATAGACTTATTGGTATTCTAGCAATGGAAGAAATTATATCATTGATGTGGAGAAAGTGGCCCCTGGTGATGCTGAAGGCAGGGACAGGGAAAAAGAGGTGTAATATTGGGGCATTTTCAGGGCATGGAATGGTCCTGAATGACAATGCAATGAGAAAAACAGGCCATTAGATATCCTTCCATAGCCTCCAGAATTGAGTGGGAGGGAATGTAAACTGCAGTGTAAACTATAACCCATGCTTATTGGCAATGCTCTAAATGTGTTCATCAACTGCAATTAATGTATGACACTAATGAAAGAAATCGTTAATTGGGGAAGGGTCGGAGGTGTGGGGAGTGGGGCATATGGGAATTCTTTATATTATTTTGTGTAATATTTTGTGCCATCTAAGTATTTAAAGACAAACAAAAATATATTTTAAAAAACAAAGGAATAGACAAGAGGATGAAATCCATCTCACTGCTTGCATGTAAATGATTATTTTGTGATTAAGTGCCTGTAATTTGCCAGGTATTATTATACTTGATCACTTAATCTTCACAACAACCTTATTAGGAAATTATTCTTATTTTCTTTTTTTTTTTTCAGGTGAAAAACCTTACCCAAGATCATTATGAAAAACAAGTGGCAGAGAAAACAATTGAACCCAGGTCTGCTCAATGCAAAAATGGGTGCAGCTTCCTTCATTGTATGTTTAAAATAAGTTTTAAATATGTAAGTATTTCTCTAAGATTCTTTAACCAAAAAAAAAAAAAAATTATTCTGGCACTATGAAGAAACAGCTGTTTTTTAAAAACAAAACCTGATTCTATTCTCAAAATTTTGATATGGCAAAGGAAAGATTGCTACAAAGAGAATTCTTAGTTAAACATGTTCAAATTTTAATTCCTAGGTAATCTGGGCTTGGGCCAAGAAAATAAAAAGTATAGCTATTTTACAAATTACAAGTTTTCAAAGAAACAAAAAAATGCAAAAGCAACAGATGTGACCTCCTTAGACATTTGTGTTGAACCTAGTTATATCCAGATTGAAAAAAAAAGGGGGGCATTCTCATTTTTATGAATAATACATTCCTAGTTTTTCTTAATGTCAGTTAATAAAATAAGGTTATGTTCACTGTTTTGAAAATTAATCAATAGGCAGTGAAAGAGAGAGAAAGGGAGAGAAGAAGAGAGAGAGAAGGAGGGAGGTAGTGAGAGGGAAGGAGGGAAGGAAGAAGGAAGGATTTTAAAAGGCAAAAAAGGACTAGAAAGTAGCCCATCTCTGATATATCTTTGCAGCAGTTATAATTAGACTTTTAAAATTCTATTAAAAGAAAACACAAGAATCTCTCTTTTTCATTTCTCTTACAGTATTCTCATGTTAAATATAACAAACCAAAGTCCTACTTAAATGGAAAATTGTTTCTGAAGTTGGTAGACAACTGATAGAAAAAAATTAGAACATTAAGAAATCATGAGCAACTCAATAAGAATGAGCAGTTCATTATTGTAGAATGGATGGTATTTGCTTACGTTTAATGTAATGAATGTTAATTTAAAAAAAAACTCAAACCAAATATCTACTATCTTTAAATACCTTAAAGGCAAATTTATGCTAGGTAAGTAAATTATCACAAAATTCAGCCATCATCTCCTACAGACCTTAACACCAAATAAAATTCACTGCTTTTTAATGTCACAAAATAATGATTTTTAAATTCTACTTTTAAATTTTGAATATTTATGTCCAGATAGATTGAAATTATTTCAATTTTTATCAGAATTCTACTTAATATTGGGATTGCTTTTTAATTACTTTTAACCGTGAATTATATAATATGTAAAAATGTCAAGATTCAGATTGCAGCTCAATGGTTTTTATAAAGCAAACATCCATGCTACCAACAACCATTAGATAAATAGAATGTGGCTATACACCACAAGCTCCTAGAGACTTCACACCAATCTCTACAATTTCTCTTCATCTCTCTAAAGTTTAACTCATTCTTCTATTCTATGAGTTAATCATTATGGATACTTTTGTGGTAATCACTTCTCATACCTCTAAATACAACATCTAGCTTTGGAACTTTGTATAAGAACTCATACAGTATTATTCTTTTCTGTCTGGTTTTTCTCACTTAACATTATTGTATTAGTCAGCCAAAGGAGTTCTGATGCAAAGTACCAGAAATGGGTTGGTTTTTATAAAGAGTATTTATTTGGGCTAGCAGCTTGCAGATACCAGGTCATAAAGTGTAATTTACTTCCCTCACCAAAGTCTATTTTCAATGTTGGAGCAAGATGTCTCCAAGAGTTCAGGCTTCCTGGGTTCCTCCCTTCCTGGGGCTTACTTCCTGGGGCTCCAGCATAAGGAGTCAGAATCAAATTCCAACATCAAAACTCCAACATCAAAAACTCTTAACTCTGTCCTTTGCCATGGCTTTTATCTGTGAGTCCCTACCCCTTTGTGGATGGGGACTCAATGCCCTACTGGCACAAGAAGTTTATATAATTACTTAACCCAGTAAACCTATGAATCCAATATAATCTAATATCCCCACAGGAAAAGATCACTGTACAAGCATAATCCAATATTTCTTTTTGGAATTCATCAATAATATCAAACTGCTACAGTTACATTTCTGAGATTTATTCATGTTATTGTTGCTGAACTTTGTTCATTTTCATTGCCGTTAAACCATAATGTCAGCAAACCTTTCCATAAAAAGCATTATTTTCCAATCTTTTATCAGCCTCAAACCGTTAAATTGTAGTACACAACTGATCCACCACATTTAAATAAATTTTTAGGCTCCATCACACTTTTCAATAATAAAAAGTAGTTTTAAATGAAAAACAACTGTTTTTCATCAGAGAAAGGACTGATAAGGCTTGTCGTCTTTCTGCAAGGCATTTCTATCTAGTATTAAGAACAAAATTTTGAAATAAACATCTAAGTCTAAACCTAAAGCTTTCTCTTTGCATGCAAAGTTACTGAGAAATTTGAGAATCCTACCTTACAATTACAGATTGTTGGGAATGGCCATTGTTAGAGGTTTCCTCTTACTAGGTTTGCAATAATTAACAAACTATGATTCAGTTCCCCCTGACATGCATTGAGGAAAGGCAAGTCCCCCCCACACACCATAAGCCTAAATGACTGAAAGCAAGGCATTTTTCCAAAGGTTGAACAAAGAAACCACGCAGAAATGGGAGAAAGGGAGATAGGGACCTCATTCCCTCCAGACCAAAGCACCACTTGCTCCTCCAACATTCCAAGAAAACATAACTCCCTAACCCACTACCCTCTGCCAATACAAGGGAAATTTTTCACCTCTAGCTTCCCTTTGGCCCCTGCACCTCACTCAGACCCTTGACTCTCTCCCACTATCATTTCCCCAAGTAGGAATGTACTGTATAAATCCAAGCTTCCCATTCCAGAAGTGGGCCGAAGTCTCTTTAGACCCCTATGCTAGGGGGGAGTGCTGAAGTCTATTGTTCAGACCCCCTCCATTGGGAGATCTTCCCAATGAACTTTCCGCCTGCAGTCAGTCTCCGGGTCCCAGTGAGTACCCCCATTTCTCCAACATTTGGTGCTAAAACCTGGGACTGGGGTCACAATGACACAGATTGATTGGTGAGGAATTTCGCCTTTGCTGAGGCCAAATGCCCACTGAAAACCGGATATTGAATCTCAGCTGGGTGACTTAAGGATTTCTCCATTGGAGGATACTGCTCCCTTGCTCTCTCCTTTTCCATTGTCCAGGACAACCCATGGGAAAAAACCTAGCACTAGGTCAGTGACCTCACTGTGTGTGAGGGCCATGGCAGGTGGAAGGCCTGCATTCTCATGGGAAGAAACCCCTTGGCTGCAGAGACTTCTGGTTCCAAGCGTGGTTTCCTGTTTCCTTGGAGGTATCTGACTGATTAGGGATGCCTTTTCACTCAGAATCTCTCCTGTCCTTGAGATCTTTAGTCGCATCCCAGCCACCTAAAATGGGGAATTCAAGTTTGGACACCCCAAAAACCATGACTCTGGGCTGTCTGTCTCTTTCATAAACTTCAAATTCTGCAGCCAGAAGGAGACATCAGACCCTAAGAGATGATTTTCTATTCAACCTCTGGGTGACTGCATACATATTGGACAATGAAAGTCAATGACCAAAAAGCAGCACTTCCAATTCCTGAGTTCTCCAAGACTTAGAGAACTTCATCCAATTCATGGGCAGATGGTCAGAGATTCCTTACATTCAGGCATTCCTTTTCCTTCCTTCCCTCTGCCAATCCTATTCTTCTTTTACACCAGAAAACTCCTCAGAAATCTTCCTCCTCAAACTTTCAACACTGAAATCTTCTGAACACTCTGATTCCTCAGATGATGCCCCCCCCCACATACTCCTCTGTAATCCTCTGGTATTACCTCTGAACTCACCCTCCACCCATTCCTACATATAAACAAAGAGTTAGGACTGTTACAGGTTCCCTCCCACTAGGTTTGCAATAACTAGCAAGCTGTGACTCACTTTCCCCTGACACACATTGAGGAAACAAAAAGCACCCCCCATAAGCCTATGTATCTGAAAGCATGGCACTACCCCAGAGGTTAAAAAAGAAACCACATGGAAAGCAGAGTAAAGAGAGAGAGAGACCTTCACTCCTTCCAGATTAAAGTGCCACCTGCTCCTCCGGCATTCAAAGAAAACATAACTCCCTAATACACTACCCATTAGTCAAACAAGGGAAAATTTTCACCTCTAGGGCTTCCTATTGGCCCTTGCACCTCACTTGGGCCCTCAAGTTCCTCCTACTACCTATCATTTCCCCACCTAGGAATGTACTGTATAAATTTAAATCTCCACTTTCCACAAGTGGCCTGAAGTCTCTCTTCAGACACCCACCATGCTTGCAGAGGGGATGAAGCCTACTTTTCAGACCTCCTCCATTGAGAGAGCTTTGAAATAAACTTCCCGCCTGCAATCAGTCTCTGTGTTCCAGTAAGAGCCCCCTTTTCTCCAATAGCCATAATATATGGTGACTCAGAATGCTCCAAATAAATGGCATTAGACATGAACCTAGAAATTATGGAGATTTCTCACTGTAGATTACTTTCATAACTCTGCCAGATGCTATGTCATCAATAATATTACATTCAAAATCTGTAAAGAGTCATGTTTCAACTTTGATGATAACTGGGGAAGACATGATTTAAGCACATTTCAATAAGTATTCATCTTCTTTTGCACAATTTGAATACTTTAAAAAATCAAAACAAGAATCAATTCTTGATTCTTATCACTGAGAAATGAAAAAAGTTATCAACTTTTAAGTAAAAATCTGGTAGTATAGTCATTACATCACATGTCATGTGAATACCACAAGTGTAAGGGTAAGGCCACATTGGGAAAATAGGAATAGAACTACATTGGGAGTTGGGAATTGCAAGTGCCTTCAAATAGATAAATGACTTAAGACAGTCTGTAAAGAGAGTGCCAATAAATAACAGAATGGCCTGTAAGGAGAGTGCCAATAAATAATATGGGATTGCTTACAAGAAGAAGCCTTTCAAAAAGAAAAAAACATAGATATGTTATCTTCAGCTAACCACAGTGTTCCACTTCTGTGCCTGCTTGCTTGCTCACTTATTAGTAAATGCCCCCCTTCCTAAAGCTATAAAACCATCCCTTCCCAAAGACTCGGGGCTGCTCTCCCCTTTGCATAGGGTGAGACAGTCACCCCGTGGCTAATAAAGCTCTCAATTGGAATTTTATTCAAAGTCTGAGTCTGGTCAATATTGCTGGTCTATAACATTTGGAGGCCCCAGCGAGTTTGATCCACAAGGTCCCCTACCTAACAGGGTCTGACCTCCTCAGGCCCAGGGGGAACAGTAACGCTCCAGTGATGGGCTGGCTGACTAGGGGAAGGCCTCGGAGAGACGTTCCTCCACCCCGGACGCTGCCCGGCACCGGAGCTCATTCCCACCCAAAAGTATCTAGAAAGCGTCAGGAAATCCTGGGCCCATGGTCAGCAACCGGGACGTCCCGCAGTAAGTCTGTTTCCTAAAAAATCTCTGCAAAGTCTGTGGATTGTGGGGAAGTGGATCTGCTGGACACAGCACATAGATCCCACCCATGCGTCAGAGCGAGATGTTGCTCTCGACCCTCAGGTTATTCGGATAAAAGAAGATTCCTTTGTCCAATCTGTGTCCTTCTGCTCAGTGTGAAGGAGTTTGTGTCCTTCTGTTCAGTGCGGAGGACGTCTGGTGCTCTCTGTGTCGTAGAGACTGTGTGATACGTTACTCTGTTGTTTTTCATTTTATTTTTGCATTGCTACAATGGGTCAGACACCGTCAGGTCCTCGAACCCCACTATATTGCCTCCTTGCTAACTTTTCTGATTTCCAAAAACACACAGACTTCAGTTCAGGTTATTCTGAACAACGTCTGCAGAGTCTGTGGAATGTAGGTAACGGGATCTGCTGAATGCAGCAAATAGATCCCACCCACTGGTCAGAGCGAAACGTCGCTCTTGACTTCAGTTCAGGTTATCTGGTTTGTCTTTTCATCTGTCTTGTTTATCTTTTTGTATTTCTGTTCTGTGTAATTTCTGAAAAATTATGAGTCAATTGTAAACTGTATGTTTCTGCTAATGTGTTGTAATTGTTTTGTGTTTGCCTATTCAATGTCAGTGTATATTTTGATACCTCTGGATGGTGATATAAATTAATGAATAAATATTTAAAAAAAGAGCTCTATTCAAATGGCCAAATATAGAATAAGTGCTTATGTTAATACATACGTTTGAATGTTAATGGGATTTCTACAAAAACAAAAATTGTCTTAACAAAATCACTGTCTTTTCATTAAAAAATAGTTATTGTCTAAATTAAAGTGAACATTCTTCTTCACACGATAAAATGAAGGAGGTAAAACTTAAATGAATATTTAAAAAAGTTAAAAGTTTATGAAAATGCTGACTGAAATTTAGTAAGTTTTTCTGGAAAGATGTGTTTTGTCCTAAAATAAGATGGCTGATTTTCATGAACTCTTGGAACTCTGATGCATGTGGCAAGTTGTAAAAGGCATTGTAGTAACTTTAAGTAAGGGAATGTGTTCTGTGAAGATAAAATTTGTCTTAAAATTATGAATAATTATAAAAAGTTTAACAAAGCATTGCTTAAATTAAGGTATTTGAATGGCTAATTCCAAAAAGTCTTTAAAAGTCTTTATTTTAAAAAACCTGAATTGATAGTACTACTAATAAAAGTAATTTTATAACAGGGAAATTTGTTAGTGGCCAGCTTCCCCTGCCACCTTGCTTCTAAAAAACTGTTTCTGGTATTACATGCTACTAGGTATTTAAAATGAAGAAAGATTCATTGTTTTAACAAGCTTATTTAGTGTTGATGGCAATTATATGTTGTGAAGAGTTTGCCTGGTAACTTAGTATGTGGGATATATGGAATGCGTTTTTATTGTTAAGGAAACAGGAGATGATTTTGTCCTAAGATAAAAATGATTGATTGTTAGGAAGAGTAAAGTGTGGGACAAAACCTGAATGAATACTGAAAGTGTAGAAGGTGTGTGGAAAAAAAATTCTTATGATTAAAATTGAGTAAGATTTAATGGGTCTGTCTATAAAGTTTTTAAAAGTTTGGTATCAAATAGTGTACTGATGCAAAGTTAAAACTGTTGTTCTTTCTCAAAGTCTCTCAAGTCATTAATCTGTTCTGGTAAGGGTTTCCTGAATAATCAATATACAAAAAAAGTCTGTTTTATCAAAATAACTTCTTGTGCTTTTAACCTCATCATTTCCTCAGTGTTTAAAAAAAGAGTCTTATCTCTTTAAAGAAAAATAATGTTCAAACCTGCTTTCTAAAAATCAAATCCTGAAAAATAGCTTTTTATTTCAAAGTAACTGCAGGAGATTTATTCTTTTACCTTAAAAGAAAAATTAAAGTAATAGTTAAGTTCATTTAATATGTTATAAGTCAAATGAAAGGTGTTTAAAAGTGTTATAAATTTAACAGGTTTTAAAAAATTAATAAGAACTGTAACTAAGAGTTAAAATCATTTATAAATGCATTTATATTATAAAACAGTGAAAAGATAATAACTGAAATTACAGTTGGGTGAATTTAGCCTGAAACTATTATTTAAGTATAAATTCTAAACTAACCTTTCCTTTGTTTATAGTTACTTCAAGCCTAACCTCACCCCTTGCCTTTGCCTATGGTTAGTTCATAATACCTTCTGCCCCTACAGTCCAGAGAAAAGCTGTGATCTCCTGTCCTAGTCTTAGTAACCCTTTCTCTCATGAATTCAAGTGTAAACTAAATAAATTGCTGCTGATGGAATAAGGTTAAACAATCACTGGAGTTTTATTATCTCCAAAAAGTGAAAAAAAAGGGTGGGGGGAGAAGTCTTCTGCCTTGAAGGTCAGTGTTCCTAAGAGTGGCAATTCATGAGAGAAACCAGTCTGTCTCCCTGAAGCTTCAAATAGCCTTGGTAAATATACATAAAATTAGTCTTGTTGTTTACCAGAAATTCTGCTAGGTTCAAAGTAAAATATAAAGTTCTGAAACAAAAAAAAAGGTGCTAAAGCATTAAAAACATTTTGGTTACAACCATTAATTAAGAAAAAAATTCTTGTGTAAAACTGCATGGTCATAGAGTAAAACTGCAGTCATAGTGCAAATTAAAAAAGTTTCAAAAGTCTTTAAATGTTTTGCAGTCACACTTTTTTGTAAAAAATTAAAGTTTTAAAGTAACTAAAGTTATGTTTTTGTAACAAACTATTCATGCCTGCCTATCTGCTCAGGTTATTGGGGTTAAATAGGCAATTATATAGGTAACAAATATTTCTAAAGCCCAAATTAAGCTAAACAGTATATAAAATAATGCAAATTGTAAGTAACATCAATAAATTGTGTTCCTGTATATAAATCTATTTGTGTCTGCCCGTTTTCTTGGTGTATGTCTTCATACATCAGGATGATAGTATCAAGTTAACAAGTAAAAATTCTTAAAAGCTCTGTTCAAATTATTTAAAAAATTATACATGCAGTTATATCTGTGAATAAATATTCTTAGAGCCCAAATTAAACTGAGCAAGATGAAAAAAGTCTTACAAAAATCTAATTATAAAAACTATTAAAAAGAGCCTCCTCTCTGTAAGAGTTTTAAGGGCAGAACTAAATGTAACATATTAAACCTATTAAGCTAAAAACTTAAAAATCAGTTTGCCCTGTAATTTCCCAGTTTAAACTTTTTAACAGCTATAAAATGAAAGTAATTAATAGTTCTGTTAACAAATTTCAGTAAGTAAATATTAAAGATTTAGACCCGAAGGGTATCAGGAATGTAAAAAAGAAAAAAGGGGGGGGGGGGAGGAAACAAAAAAACTAACGAGCTGGGATCAAGGAATCTCTGAGTAATAACTCCTCAAAAAACTTTATTTTCTGCATGTGGCATTATATATACTCAAACTATAGAGGTAACAAGCAGTGTAACTACACATTAACAAAACTCATAAAGTAAAGAACTTATCTCAAAGTACAAACATTCAGTATTCCTTTCAAACTACACAGTATGTTTACTCATATTTCCCCCTGCCCTGGACAGCTCTATCCTGTTATTTATAGCTGCATTCCTATGTTAAAAGCATAGCCATGAAAACAGCACATCTCCCTTTGTGAAACCACCATCCCTCAGTTTCCAACAAGTAAAAAAGCCCATGAAAACTATGGAAAAATCTTTCCAAGATTACAATTAAACAAATTAAACAATTATATAATATGTTTTAAAGCCTGGTAGTCTGTATGCTTTTGAAAATTATTCATTTTCATAACTTAAACAAAAAAGTTTTAGCTTCCTGTAAAGGGAAAAAAAGAAACCCATTAATTGCATAAACTATAGTGGTTTCAATTTTGTTTAGCTTGAGTGTAATCTCCCTCGGTTTATGAAGTACCCATTAAATAAATTAACATTGTATGTACAGAGTCTTTTGAGTAATAAAAATTATAAGTTCATGTTAATAAAATAGAGCTAAAGAAAAAACCTGTAAATGTGCTCTCTTAAATAATAAGATAAATTTCTTTGGTTAATAATTATAATTTAATAAGTTTATTGAAATATAAGGTAACTGGTCAGTGTAGTTATAGTCAATTATAAAAAGTTTTTAAACCATTTTCCAAGCTAAAAATGTTTAAATAATTATAGTTCTAAAAGTCATTGTTAATATGATGTGGGTTATGAGTGGGAGGCTCTTTGTCTCTTCAGAGATAAGCTAAGCTGTTTGACTTGTGGGTGTGGAATGGTAAGAGGCTACAGTCCTGCCCTTAGTGACAATGGCAAACGACTTCAGTCCCAGGAAACAGTTTAACAATGCAAGGTCTATAAACTTTAAGTATTTAGGGGAAATGCAAACAAAATATGCTAAAAGCTTATCTAGAATGTCTGGAGTCCATGCTAAAAGCTTACCTAAGATGTGGAAGATATATATGCTAATTCAAGACGATTGAGAACTGAAACAAAGGGACCATTTGGCCTTCCCTCTCTGTATAATAGAAATTTGAAAATCTTGTTCAGGGCTCGGGATGGAATCAGAAAGCTCCCGAGTCCAGCCAGCCATCAATAAACCATTTTTCCTTCTCAAAATCATTCCTGAGTTCTGGCCTCTCTATACGCAAATAATTGAACCTCTCTCAAATTCTACAACATTTTTGGCGACCCATATGGGACAGCAAACGAAGGCCAGAGATGGTAGCATTTTGCTGCCCCTTCCAAATCCCCAAGGAAGCCGGGAGGACTTGGGTGAACCCCAAATCTGGGTGCCCCTGGATTAAATTTAATCCAGAAAAGATGAGGGCTCCACCAGAATCTTCCTGACAAAAATTGAGGGCAATGGAAGGTCTGAAGAGAAAGATTCTGGGAATGAAAAAGAACTCCAAACATGGAAGAAGGTAAGACTCCCTGGGTGAGCACAGTCTGGAAAGCCCTAGCTTTAATTGCTAGGAAGGGGAGGCTGATCACCTCCCAAGAGAACCCTAGTAGCCCCAGAAAATTGGGGTGAAGCCATTCTCTCTAGGCCTGAGAAAAGGAGAAAACCGGGGAAAACCCCTGGTGTTTTAGGTTTGTCTAACTGCATGTTAAAAACTGGTACTGGTCTCACATCTACTAAAGGACTGGAGTCTTGATTTTAATAGGAAGGGTTGTTTATAGGTTTGAGTTCTAATGTCCTGGAGAAAAACCAGGAAAAAGCCCTGGTGTTTTGGGTTTGTCTAACTACATGTTAGAATCTGGTACTAGTCTTCTATCCACTAAAGGAGTGGAGGCTTGATTTTAATAGGAAGGGCTGTTTATAGGTTCGAGTCCTAACATCCTGGAAATTGGTCTAGATTGAAAAAAAAAACAAAAACAAAACTTGGTTACAGAAAAATGGATCGGCTTTTCTAGTGGAGCTTGGTCTGGGTGTAAAGTTAAACAGTGGAAAAAGTCTAGCTGAAATCTTTTGTTATGGTGCTAAATTGTGAATGAATTTGCTTTATACCAAATGTTAAGTGTTCTAAGGTTTATGATGGCTGTGGGGGCAGCCATGCTGAAAATATATATATAGAACTTGTGGTTCAGATTAGTGACCTCTGTGCTTCTGTCTGTGTCAGCTCAATGCTAGCGTTGGAGTTGTGTGGTTATGTAAAGTAGAATTTAGTGGAGCTGGAGCCCTCCCTTGCCATTGGCAAGGGGGTGAAATGATTATGGGGCAAAACTGTGAGGAGTCTGGATGTTTGTGGAGTCTAGATGTTTGTGCATGCTCTGCTGTCTTGTCTCTGGTTTGCCCCTTTGCCAGGGCTTAGAGGCCATCTGTGTCCACACCACATACCCCAGTTTGTTGGGGCTGCCCCAGTCAGGGTGGCTGGGTCCCTGAGAGAGTTGCCGAATTTGAGTAGGTTCTGTCTGCTCATTTTGGATGAAAGCTGGAATGGGGGGAGGGGCTTGCCCCTTTCCAGTGAGTCCACACCTTCTATTCATAAGCCACATTCCTGTTTGATTGTTGTGCACCTGCCTGGAAGGGGGGAAGTGAAGGGGGTGAAAAGCAGAATCAGAATAAATGCAGTAAAGTTCCCTCCATAGGGTGTCAAAGCCAAAATACATTTGCATTCTGCCCAGGTTCTTAGAAGGTATTGTAGTAACTGTAAGTAAGATAATGTGTTCTGTGAAGGTAAAAATTTGTCTTAAAGGTATAAATAATTACAAAAGTTTAACAAAGCATTGTTTAAAATTAAGGTATTTAAATGGCTAATTGCAGAAAGTCATTATTAAACAAAAACTGAATTGATAATAATAATAATAAAAGGTAATTTTATAACAAGAAAACGTTTCTTCAGCAGCCAGCCTCCCCTGCCAACTTGCTTCCAAAAAAACTTTCTGGTATTATATGCTACTAAGTATTTAAAATGAAGAAAAGTTCATTATTTTAACAAGCTTGTTTAGTATTAATGGCAATTATATGTTGTAAGAAGTTTGCCTGGTAACTTAGTATGTGGGATATATGGAATGTGTTTTTATTGTTAAGGAAACAGAAGATGATTTTGTCCTAAGATAAAATGATTGATTATTGGAAAGAGTAGAGTGTGGGACAAAACCTGAATGAATACTGAAAGTGTAGAAGGTTTGTGGAAGGAAAATTTTTATAATTAAAATTAAGTAAGATCAATATACAAAGAAAATCTTTTATCAAAATAGCTTCTTGTGCTTTAACTTCATTTCCTCAGTGTTTGAAGAAGAAAGGGTCTTATCTCTTTTTTTTTTTTAAATGTTGATTGGTATAATCTGGTGGCCTGCTGCCTCAGTCTCCCACTCCCAGGTTGGACAGCAGTGGAGGAGACCAGCTTAGGCCAGTCCTATGGGCAGTGAAAGGTTGCCCCAGAAGGAGCTAGGTCGGTGCCATTTCAGCACTAAATTCTATTCCTTATTTAACAAAAGTGAACAAGTAAAAACTAAAATGGTTAAAATGTGATAAAGGAAGCAGTTAAATCACAAACTTTTGCACGGAAAAGTTAGATCTTCTCAGATAAGCTGTAACTTCTGAAGTTTCCAATCTATGGGTAAACAGAGGAAGAGCTTGTGTGCTAGGCTTAGGGGTATAAATTGTGTCATTTTTCTTTGTTTGGGGCACCAGCCATATCTGTCTCTATGCCCCTACTTGCAAGATTGAGAATAAATTATTTTCTTCTTCTCCACAATCTGCCAAGCCTTATTTTCTTCCAGAAGATTTATTTCCAACAAAATAAAGGTAATTAGTGGCTCTATTAACAAATTTCAGTAAATAAAGAAAAGTCCATAAAAACTATGGAGAGATCTTTCCTGGATTATGATTAAACAAATTAAGTAATTGTGTAATGTGTTTTAAAATCTGGTAGTCAGTATGCTTTTAAATTATTCATTTTCATAACTTAAACAAAGAAAAGAAATTTTTAGCTTCCTGTAAGGGAAAAAGAGAACATTCCTTGCATAAACTATAATGGTTTCAATTTTATTTAACTTGAGTGTAATCTCCCATAGTTAATTTATAAACTAAATTAACATTATATGTACAAAATCTTTAGAGTAATAAAATTATAAGTTCACTATGGTGAAATTAGGCTAAAAGAAAAAAACTGTAGATATGCTCTCTTAAATAAATAGAGTAAATATCTTTGGTTGATAATTGTAATTAATAAATTTATTTAAACATGAGGTGGCTAGTCAATGTAGTTATAGTCAATTATAAAGAGTTTGTAAAACATCTTCCAAACTAAAAACGTTTAAATAGTCCTAGTTCTAAAAGTCATTGTTAACTAAAACTTAGATTGGTATTGGTTGCAAAAAAAAATAACTTCGTGATAACAAAACCTGTCTGAAGGCCACCGCAAGGTACATATTTAAGTAAATGGTAATAAAAAGTTATCTTGATTCTATTGGAAAGATGGTTTTCATTTTAACAATGAAAAATAATTTTTTCCCCCTCTATTACTAAAGTAAAGTACCTACTGTTATCTTCATGGTAAAATTGTGTAAGTAAACAGTCATTTGATATATGATGTGTTGCATTAAATTGTTTAAAAAATATATATAAAAACAAGGAATAAACCTTAACATTATCAAACTCTTGTGCATTCAAACCGGGCCTTGTATACATTGCATTTTGCCTCTCCATGTGAGTTATTGGCTAGGATGATCACTGACCCCTCAATTAAAATATTTGCTATCTCAGCCTCTGGTTCTGCTCCTAAAGTCAATGGAAACTACATTGCAGTTTCAAGTTCCTGCAGCAGCCAATGATGACTCAGTACAGCCAAGTGTACAATAGACATCGCCTCCAGACTGGCACTGTTCCATAGTGCCAGAGAGCACTATGCACCAGGCTAGTAGAATACTGGAAAATCTCTGTAGGATCAACGATGCTGCCACTTGCTCACTGTGTGAAGAACATGCTAAGTAGAACTATGATACCAGGATACTGTAAGTAAAACTTAAACACAATTGGCATTATGGCCTGCTCTCATGGAGAGATGACATGTAAAGTATTACAAACCTGAAACTTAAAACTAATAATTGCAACTCTAAATCCTTATGCATTCAGTAATACATTAGTTAATATTAAATGCTGTACTTTTATCCTGTACTAAATATATGCCTAATAATTATAATGTTATCTTTTCTATTTTAGATCAAGTGCAGAAGTATATTAGACATGTTAAATTCCTAGTAAATTCATTTTGTAAACAGTTAATAAACATGTCTATAGAATAAGGTGGCAGTCTCAGCCAGGCTCAGTCAACTTACTATATTCTGCTGTACTCTGCTGTGTAGCAAATGTGAGGCTTGCTTGCTGATGCTGAGTCACCTATTGAACAAGTCAAAATTGCTGGAAATTGTACAATTAAAACCAAGGTGTAAAAAAGCCTTTATTCTGTAGTTCTGATCACTCCCACAGCTGAAAACTAAGAGAATTTCCAACTTAGTGTTCTAATTCTGAATGAAGCCAGTTGCCCAAGGAGTGCCAGTTCACCAGGAACATCTGACGGAGTGAATGAGTGCCAATCATTGAACAGCTTGGAATGTGTCTTCAGACAAAGCTAAGTGTCTGTTGCAATTTCTCTCTAAAGATAAATAACTTAAAAAAGATATATATGCTGTTCCCACCAGCTTTTAAGAAGGAGTACCATCTTTATAGGCACCTAACCTTGTCTACCTCTGTAATCCAATGTCCTCTTTTAAAAACGGCTATTCCAAATTTTTAATTAAATTTGTTTCTTTCAGAGTGGACATCTTATTAACCATATGAAAATTTCATCCAACTTCGTACAAAATGCCAGATCCATCTTCCTCCAGTTAAAATAAGAAGTTTACACCTTATTAGGCAATGACTACAGCCCATGGCCAGCAGGAAGCAGTTACAGAAAAGAAATCATCTCCCTTCAGCACCCCTTTTAAATTAAAGGTGTAAACTCTTTAAGGGTAAAATAAAAGTAATAGATGGATCTGGAACCTGACTGGAAATCCACGTGAGTGCCGGTGGCAGCAGGATAACTGTAGGAGGCCCCTGCCCAAGATTCTGCTGTCCAGAATGAAAAGTTCTAAACTTCTAAAAACAGTCCTGGATGCTGCACTAAAGACTAATAATCAATCAAAACAACAAACAGCCATCCACCTCATAGCTCCACACACAATAATTATGCCAAAGCTTAGCAAGTTAAACTTTGGCAAAAGGGGAAAATGATGTGGGCTATGGGTGGGAGGCTTTTTGTCTCTTCAGAGATAACCTAAGCTGTTTAACTTGTGAGTGTGGAATGGTAAGAGGCTGCAGTCCTGTCCTTAGTGACAATGGCAATGACTCCATTCCCAGGAAACAGTTTAACAATGCAAGGGCTATAAACTTTAAGTATTTAGGGGAAATGCAAACAAAATATGCTAAAAGCTTATCTAGAATGTCTGGAGTCCATGCTAAAAGCTTACCTAAGATGTGGAAGATATATATGCTAATTCAAGATGATTGAGAACTGAAACAAAGGGACCATTTGGCCTTCCCTCTCTGTATAAAAGAAATTTAAAAATCTTGTTCAGGGCTCGGGATTGAAACAGAAAGCTCCCAAGTCCGACCAGCCATTAATAAACCATTTTTCCTTCTCAAAATCATTCCTAAGTCCTGGCCTCTCTATACACAAATAATTGAACCTCTCTCAAATTCTACAACAAATAAAACTTAGATTAATATTATTTTCAAAAAATAACTTTGTAATAATAAAACCTGTCTGAAAGCCACACAAGGAGCATATTTAAATGAAGAGTAATAAAAAATTATCTTGATTCTATTGAGAATCTTCTGTTTTCATTTTAACAATGAAAAATAGTCTCCCCCTCTATTACTAAAGTGCAATACTTACTATTATCTTCATAGTAAAATTGTATAAGTAAACAGTCATTTAATATATAATGTGTTGCATTAAAGTGTTTGAAATATATAAAAACAAAGAATAGACTTTAACATTGTCAAACTCTTTTGTGCATTCAAACCAGGCCTTGAATACATTCCAGGTTATCTCTCCATGTGAGTTATTGGCTAAGCTGGTCACTGACCCTTCAATTAAAAAAATTCGGCTTTGTCAGCCTCTGGTTTTGCTTCTGAAGTTAATGGAAACTATGTTGCAGTTTCAAACTCCTGCAGCAGCCAGCAATGACTTGGTACAACCAAGTGTACAACAAATATTGCCTCCACACTGACACTATTCCATAGTGCCAGAGAGCACTATGCACCAGGTCAGTAAAATACTGGAAACTCTCTCTAGGATCAACAATGCTGGGACTTACTCACTGTGTAAAGAACATGTTAAGTGGAGCCATGATACCAGAATACTGTAAGTGAAACTTAAACAAAATTGGCATTATAGCCTGCTCTCATGGAGGGATAACATGTAAAGGATTACAAACCTAAAACTTAAAACTCTTAATTGCAACTCTGAATCCTTTGCATTAAGTAATACATTAATTAATATTAAGTGCTGTACTTTTATCCTCTACTAAATATATGCCTAATAATTATAACATTATCTTTTCTATTTTAGATCAAGTGCAAAAATATATTAGACATGTTAGATTCCTAATAAATTCATTTTCTAAACAGTTAATAAACATGTCTATGAAATAAAATGGCAGTCTTAGCCAGGTTCAGTCAACTTACAATTCTACTGTACTGTGCAGCAAAAATTAAGCTTGCTTGCTAATAATGAGTCACCTATTAAACAAGTCAAAATTACTAGAAAATGTACAATTAAAACCAAAATGTAAAAAACCTTTATTCTGTGGTTCTAATCACTCCCACAGCTAAAAACTGAGAAAATTTCCAACTTGGTATACTAATCCTGAATGAAACCAATTGCCCAAGGGGTGCAAGTTCACCAGAAACATCTGACAGAGCACATGAGTGCCAATCATTAAACAGCTTAAAATGTGTCTTCAGACAAAGCTAAGTATCTATTGCAATTTCTCTCTGAAAATAAATAACAAAAAAAATATATATATATATATACCGCTCCTATCAGCTTTTAAAAAGGTTACCATCTATATAGGCACCTAACCTTGTCTATCTCTGTAATCCAATGTCCTCTTTTAAAACGAGTATTCTAATTTTCTAATTAAGTTTGCCTCTTTCAGAGTAAACATCTTAACCATATGAAAATTTCATCCAACTTCATACAGAATGCCAGATCTATCTTCCTCCAGTTAAAATAAAATAAGAGTTTTACACCTTATTAGGCAATGACTACAGCCCATGGCCAGCAGGAAGCAGTTACAGAATAGAGATCATCTCCCTTCAACATCCCTGTAAGATTGAAGGTGTAAACTCCTTAAAGGTAAAACAAAATTAATGGATGGATCTGGAGCCTGACTAAAAACCCACATGAGTGCCAGTGGCCCCAAGATGACTGCAGGGGACCCTGCCCCAAGATTCTGCTGTCTAGAATAAAAACTTCTAAACTTCTGCTGATTCCTGTAAACACCGTGCAACTGCAAACCAGACAAATTCAAACAAATCCTAAATATTGATTGCCCCTCTTCCGGGAACTTGGTTTACCTGCATCTTGGGTCTAACCCCTTGTATTCTCCCCAACTCCAATGATCTCTGTGTCCTAATAAATATAATCCCCCAGGTTTATAACTCTCCAGGGCTTAAAGGCAGGGAGCTCTTCAACTTGTTAAAAGTACCAGAACCAGGTCACCGAATATATAAAAAAGCCCCTGTTTATCCTCCTTATACTGCTTACCTGTGGCCCATATATAATCAGTACAAAAAATTCCAAACTGTTAAAGTTATAATTTTAAATGCCCCCTACCAGTTAGTGCCTACCCAGGAAGAAATTCGAAGATTTGAATTACCATAAAAGAAAGGGAGAAATGTAAGTGTAAGGCCACATTGGGAAAATAGGAATAGAACTACATTGGGAGGTGGGAATTGTACGTGCCTTCAAATAGATAAATGACTTAAGACAGTCTGTAAAGAGAGTGCCAGGAAATAACAGGACGGCCTGTAAGGAGAGTGCCAATAAATAATATGGGACTGCTTACAAGAAGAAGTCTTTCAAAAAGAAAAAAAACATAGATACGATATCTTCATCTAACCGCAGTGTTCCACTTCTGTGCCTGCTTGCTTGTTCACTTATTAGTAAACGCCCCCCTTCCTAAAGCTATAAAACCACCCCTTCCCTAAGACTCGGGGCTGCTCAACCCTCTGCATAGGGTGAGACAGTCGCCACGTGGCTAATAAATCTCTCAATTGGAATTTTATTCAAAGTCTGAGTCTGGTCAATATCGCTGGTCTATAACACAAGGATTATATACTTGGTAACTTTCCAGAAAAAAGTGTCAAGAATATGAAATTTAATTTTTCTAGAAAAAGTATTAGCTTCCATTGCCATTCTTTTTCTGTTTCAGAGCTTAAAAAAGAGGATAAATTTCTTACTTTCTAAACAGCAAATCATTAACACATGTCTCTTAAGTTCTTCCTAACAAGACAGGACATTCATTTCTGAAGTACAGTGAGCCCACAAAATTTATATATTTTCATAGTAGATTATGGATACAAAGTTAGTCCAATTCAGTTTCAAAGTGTAAAGTGATAAAAGGACTTAAAGTTTCTCTTACAGGGTGGTGGTTTTACATACATATATTAAGATAATCAATCTCTGATTAGAAGCAGTATGAAAGGAAGTATCTAACTTCAGAGCAAAAAGGGAATATCACTGCACAACTGCAGATATTAAATTCAAAGGAAATTACTTCTTTTTGTCGGATGACTCTCAAAATTCTTAACAATTTTCTCCAAGAAAATGCACATGAAATTAATCCATTTTTCATTAAATATTATTATGGCAATATTTATGTTATTAGTTAATAAAGGTTCAACACAAATTGAACTTAAAAATTTACCAACCGTTACACCTATAAATTTTGTAGGGAAATAATTCCAAACACTATTATTATCACATTATTCTCTAATAATACCTAAAAAGGCACAAAAACAGGGACAGAAAATATAGAGTACAGATGACTTACATTCAGAAGGGTAGAATAATTCTCTCTCCCAGGTTTGAGAAGTCTTATTCTTTGTGCTTACAATGTTCCTTTCTCTAGGGTATTCTTGTACTTCCAGAATAGATCAGGACAAAGCTTCAACAGACTTTTATCATTTGTTTGATCTATGGGGAAATTATACTTTTAATTATTTCAAAATGCATCCAACTTTCTTCTTACAGTGCTGGTGGGGGCAGGGGTTTGGCACATCCCATTAATTTCTGTTGGATCTTTGGTAAACAGATAAAATAGGAATTGCCAGTGTTGAACACTGTAATAAACAAAATTAGTATTTTAAATCTAAACCACTAAAAGAAACCCACATCTATATTCTGTTAATATTCAAAATCCAAATGACTACAAAAACCCACTCAATGTATTTTTATAAGACTTCCACATAATTTTGCAAATCCATGAGTTTGAATTGACTGGCAGAGATGATCAGGTATCAAATATTTTTATTCATTCATGTTAATGTCTTAGGGCTAAAGAATTGCAGGATACTTACAAAAATGTTTAGCAAAATCCAGTTTTAAAAATTTGAATGGAATAATAAAAAGGATGAATTCAAGAACATGAGACAGAACAGAATCAGCAGATGGTCAGTAAGGCAGGGGAAGAAATCTGGAATAAAAATTTTAAAGATAGTAAAATACGGTTAGTAAATTGCTGTTTAAACAAGGCATATTGGGTAAATTAAAGAATGACAAGAATGTTCTAAATCTGGCTTCATCTTAATTCTCTACCAAGTCTTTTTTTTTAAAAGACTTTATTTATTTCTCTCCACTTCCCCACCCTGCCCCAGTTGCCTGTCCTCTGTGTCCATTTACTGTGTGTTATTTTTCTCTGCTTCTGCTGTAGTCAGCAGCATGGGCATCTGTGTCTCTTCTTAAGTCATCTTGTGTCAGCTCTCCCTGTGTGCCATGCCATTCCTGGGCAGGCTGCAGTTTCTTTCATGCTGGGCAGCTCTCCTTATGGAGCGCACTCCTTGAATGTGGGGCTCCCCTATGCGGGGACACCCTTGTGAGGAGCCGCATTCTTTATGCACATCAGCACTGCTCGTGGGCCAGCTCCACATGGGTCAAGGGGGCCTGGGGTTTGAATCGCGGACCTCCCATATTCTACCAAACCTATAACTCATAAAATGCAATGTATCCTACATTTTCAGGGACACAGAAAGGTGATGTGGGTGATTATGTGAGCTTTGGTGGTAGGAACATTCATAATTTTAAGGGAACTGATTCTATTCTGCAAATTTTACCAACGTTGGTTTCTAATAATAGGCTCTTTCTGCCTTATTAAAATTAAATTTTAAGATAAATGTCTTCTACCTGTACCATAGCTAGATCATACCTTCTTGGTTTATCTTAAATTCACTCATATTCCCTTGTACTCCATAATGTTGGTAGAGCATTTGAAACAAAACTGAAAACAAAATACAGATGTTTGGGGGGAAATGATCAATTCTTGGGGACACAGCTTGCAGGTGTTTTAAAGCCAGTTTTTGCTCAGAAATTTGACTATTTGTTGGAAATTTATTTTTTGAAAAGTATAGTGGAAAAATAGTAAATAAAGTAATTAAAAGGAAACCAATCAATACCTATATCAGAATAGTTAAACATAAAGCCAAAATAAATGTGGCCCAAAAGGCTACCTCTTGAAACCATTTACTTGGTCACAAATTGATACTCTCGGGATCCCCTTTTGTTTTTAAGCAGTATAAATGGCACTTAGTATCATTTAATTACTATCATTCAAAATAAAGAAAATCTAAATTTGATTGCAAATGTTGAAAGCTATTAAAGTTAATAACTCATTCAAGACTAGATATTTGTATTACAAACAACTGTTGTGTTCTCTTTTGCAAATATTCAATTAATCTTGACCTATTTTATTTTTTAAAGATTTATTTATTCATTTATGTATCTCCCCTTCCCCCTCCCACCCCGGTTGTTGTTCTCTGTGTCTATTTGCTGGGTCTTCTTTGTCCGCTTCTGTTGTTGTCAGCAGCATGTGTTTCATTTTGTTGCGTCATCTTGCTGCATCAGCTCTCCGTGTGTGTGCGGCACCATTTGTGGGCAGGCTGCACTTTCTTTTGCACTGGGTGGCTCTCCTTATAGGGTTCACTCCTTTCATGTGGGGCTCCCCTACATGGGGGACACGCCTGTGTGGTACGGCACTCCTTGCGCACATCAGCACTGTGTGTGGGCCAGCTTCACAAGGGTCAAGGAGGCCCAGGGTTTGAACCATGGGCCTCCCATGTGGTAGACAGACACCCTAAGCACTGGGCCAAGTCCACTGCCAATCTTGACCTATTTTAAAGTACTACTGATAAAATTTACCACTATACACTCTCAGTATGAAAATTTCCATATAGCTATAAAAACATGGATAGTTCTACTATGGTTTCTAGCATACAGAAATGATTTTTACAGTACTTTGGGTCAGTGTTAGATCAGTGCACATTCCTTCAGGGAAGCCTCTTGAACTGACAAAGGATGAATGATTGACGAGAGTAACAATGCTTTTTGAGGTCTTGGACTGACATGTCATTTAAAGCACAATCTATGATAATTAATGCCTTCCATATCTACTAGAGGTGCCAGAGGAATATGCCAGACCCTTTGCAGAATATAGCTTGAGTATGGCTAAAATTATATCATGATAAGAAAATGCATCCATTTATCAAAAAATATATATATACAGTGAACATACTATTTATGCTGGAGAAAAACCCGTTTATATGTACAATTATCTATACCTTATATTTTCCCTTCACACAAATTTTTAAGAATCAAATTATTCCTCAAAATTTCAATATTTAATAAGCTATCATCCTAACCCAAAAAACATAGGACTAATATACCAAAAAGTTAGTTGCACATTATTATCATTATCATTATTGCACTTATCACATTACATGGAAATTTTGTTCACAGACTCTCAACTTCAATGGTAGATTCTTAATAACTGTTACTGTATATTAACTATGTTCATTTCCCTAGGACAGAGCTTGATATATATTGGGTACCAATTTTTTTTAACTGGGTAGTTAAGTTCCATTAAGGCCATAAAAATTGTGCTTGGTATTTTTGTCAATTAATTCAATATATACAAAAAACAATCATTAATATTGTCAATTAAAACTCTAATTCATGGGAAACAGATGTGGCTCAACCAGTTGGACTCCCATCTACATACAGAAGCTCCAGGTTCTGAAGCCCAGGGCCCCTTGGTGAGGGCAAGCTGGCCCACATGGTGAGCTGGCCCTTATAGAGTGTTGGTACATGCCGGAATGCCACTCCATGCAGGAATGCCCCATATGTGGGAATGCCATCCTGTGTGGGAAAGCTGCCCTACACAGGATTACTGGCCAATGTGGAGAGCTGGTGAAGCAAGATAACACAAGAGACACAGAGGAAAGAAAATATGAAGATGTAGCAGAGCAGGGAGTTGAGGTGGCACAAGATAGTAATCACCTTTCTCTCTCTCCTACTCCAGAAAGTCCCAGGATCAGTTTCTGGCCACCTAATGAAAATACAAGCAGGCACAGAAGAACACACTGCTAATGAATGTGGAGAGCAGTCAAAAGGGGGTTGGGGGGAGGAAGAAATAAATATATCTTTAAAAAAATCCTCTCATTCATTAAATCAGATATGCTGGTGAAGAAATTGCCTGCTACTCATTTTTATTTGATTATTTCCTTATCAACAAATCATTGTTTATATGTAAATATATATAGAATAATTTCTTCTCATATGTAATATATGTATACAGTAATTTATATGTAAATATACCTATAAATACACTATGTATATATACATATATGATTTGTATAAATATGCATATATGTGTAATATACATGATATTGAAGTATATTATTCACAGTTCAACATCCATTAGCAGCAAGTGTATAGTAAAAGATGTGGACTTAAAAAAAACATGCATATCACCATATAGGTCTTCCATACATCACCCCACCAAACAACAAATGGCTTTGTTGTGAAATATTTGTAAAATATTATGCAAAAGCAGTCTCAAAACATTTCTGCTAACTGTAGCCTATGTCTTACATTAGGTGTATTTTTCCCCAACCAAAAGGATTATTAGCACACTGTATTAGTATTACATATTTGTTACAATTCATGAAAGAACATTCTCATATTCTTTTTTTTTCATGGTTAGTAGCAATGCTTTGATATTTGTACATGAATTGTAAAAACTATTCCATATAAATGCAAAATGTTATTAACAGGAAAGAGTGGAAGAGGAGGAGGGGGCCTGGGCATAGAGGAATCTGCTATATATATTTTTTTCATTCTCATATATGTTTTTCTTCCTACAATCTCTTTATTCTTTTTTAAATGTTACAGTCAAAAAATATAAGACGTTCCCATATGTTTCCCAACCCCCCTCACCCCATTCCTCCCACATCAACAATCTCTTTCATCATTGTGGCACATTCATTGCATTTGGTCAATACATTTTGGAGCACTGCTGCACCGCATGGATTGTGGTTTACACTCTCCTCCATTGCATTCCGTGAGTTATGGCAGGATATATAACGTCTGGCATCTGTCCCTGAAATATCATTTAGGACAACTCCAAGTCCTGAAAATGCCCACACATCACATCTCTTCTTCCCTCTCCATGCCCTAAGCAACTACTGTGGCCACTTTCTCCACATCAATGGTACAATTTCTTCTATTACTAGTCACAAAAGTTCCATAGCAGAATATTAGTAAATCCACTCTAATTCATATTTTATTCCTCCATCCTGTGGACCCTGGGATGGTGATGTCCATTCCACCTTTATATCAAGAGGGGGCTTAGATTCCATATGGATGATGGGTGCAATTTTCCTCCTTACAGTTGTAGGCACTCTCGATTCCCTCATGTAGTGATTGACCCTCTTCACCTCCATATTAGCTGGCCTGGGTAAGTCCAATGAACCAGAGGATAGAAGTTGCAAGTCTGTTGAGGCTCAGGTCACAGCTGGCACAGGAATAGTCCAGAGATTCGAGTCTCCTGAGTATACACCAACACCAGCACCAATCAGGTTCTGAAAAAGTGACAGAAGATGTATGTGTAGAAAGGACACACCTGAGTCCAAATCCATCACACTCAGGAACATAAATTCCAAAGTATGGCCAAATGACACAGCACTGAATTCCAGAGCCTAGAATAACCATAGAACCTGTGGGTCTCCATAGCCCTGAGGAGAACCAGTACCTGAAGCTGTATCTACTTTGGATGTCTCTGGGTCCTGCTGAGGTGTGCATAAGAGTGATGACCTCCTGACTATTTTGAAGACTATTAGCCATATAATCTCATTTGTCTTTGCCATTTCCTCCTTTTATTCAAGGTCAAAAAACAGTATTTAATACATGATCCTACATGTAGGCTGAGATATCCTGCTGGTCTGAGTTGACCCTTTTATTGAAGGTCTTTTTCTATTTACATCACCAGCTGGTACTTAGTAGTAATCCCCAAGCACCAGGGAGGCTCATCCCCAGGAGTCATATCCCATGCTGGGGGGAAGGTAATGCGTTTACATGCTGAGTTTGGTCTAGAGAGTGGCCACATTTGAGCAACATGGAGGCTCTCAGGAGGTAACTCATAGGCACCCTGCAACTCTAGGCCTAGTCCATATTTCAGGTACACAGGCTCATAAGCATAGCCGTGAGTATCAAGGGCTCATTGTTGGACCATTCTTCTTTGTTGGTCTTTGCTATTGCACTTGGGGAATGTGATAGAGCCCCTCAGGCTAAGAACTCAGCACTCCCTCCATTGTCATTTGTAACAGTAATTTCTATGAAAATATCCAAAATATATCCAAACATTTTTAGGTACCCTATATACATGCCCTGGAGAACTCCCAACCATGTGTCCCCAGTCAATAACACCCCACACCACTGTTCCTCCCCTGCCATAGTTGAACCTCTCTGTTGTCCAAAACTTCTTAAAAAATGAAGCCTAATATATTGCCAAATCAATTAATAAGAAAATGAAATATAGTGATGGGTTTAAAGATGAAAAATAGAATACATACCAATTTAGAAAAACTAAAATAAAGTAAAAATAAATCAGGGTATTAAAAAGTGAAAAATATTATACAGTTTTATTTTTGACATTTTGCCTTTCATCACTGCAATTGTTGCCCTGTATGTACACTGGCAAGTCAAAGATATCATATTTTAAATGGTAAACATCCTACATTACTTTGGGAATCTGAGATACGGTTTGATCTTTTCCTTCCATGTTGAAACTGTTTCCTTATTTAAATACTTTAATTTTCTTTCTCAAAATGTTTTATATAAAGGATACCTCATAGTTATATCTAACTTTATCTTTCATTAATATGACTACCTGCCTAATTCATTAGCCTGAACATGATTTATTAATCAGCAAGGAGAAAGGAGAAAGGAAAAAAGAAACATTTGTTGAGCACTGACCATGTGCCAGAAAATAAAGACTGCCTTAAGGTTAAGGTGATTTTGAGACAGCAAATATCAAACAATTTCCTCTCATGAGATTTTAAGATAACAAAAATGGTAAATGTAGCAATTTGATATTTTCTATGAATTCTAAAAACAGGTATTGGATTCAGAGTTTTCATTCTTACTTGATTAAATTATGATTAAGGTTTTGAGTGGACTGCAACAGTAGGATGTTGATTCCCCACCCGTTTGGTGTGTGGGGACTGACAGAAAAAATAAAAAGGCAAAGGAGTTGGTAGGAGTTCTAGACCTGGAGCCTGGGAAGTAAACACACAGGAAAAGATCACAGCTCCATAGACATGGAAGAGGCCCTGGGAAGAGAGGAGCCATTTGCTTGATAGTCTATAGCTGATCATGTGGAGAGAGCAAAGCAGCTGAGCCCAGAGAGAGACAAGCTCTGGGAGAGAGGCAAGACTTGTCCAGCCTGTGACTAAGACAGGAAGAAGCTGGGACCACAAAGCCTTGGGAGGGGGAGGAAGACTGAACGGTTACAGATATCACCTGATGTCTTGCATCAATAAATGGCAACTGAATCTGGGTAAGATAGTAGCTGTTATGGTACTTTAAGTTGGACTATTTAAGGCCTTGTAACTTTAAGATAGTATGCAAATACATACACTTTATAAAAGCCAACAGATTTCTGGTATTTTGCATCAGCACCCCTTTGGCTAACTAATACAGTATATTACCATATATTTCCATTTTTAACTTTTGAGATTTTCTACTAGAAGTAGGTCTTATGGAAATACTTTTAAATGTTTCTAGATATTTGAAATTCTATCTACCCCCTTAGTGGAAGTACATAACTGTACATTTTTAAAGTTCTAATGATTCTTGGGAATTCCTAATAATGCTACAAAAATTGATACTCATCCAAAATCAGCATTGTTTCCAAAATGTTTGGCTTTCTAAGTTTAAAACTTTCAAATCAAAATAGAAAAAAGAATCTGATTTTTTAATGATTTCATAAAACACTTATAGATTTCCTAAGTCATCAGTTAGAGGGGCTTCAATTCAGAGAATATAAGGGAAAATGTTTATCTTTAAGTCACATATATAGATAGTAAGCATGATTAATAATCTAAATCTTTTCAGGTTGAGGTATTTTTTAAGGAAATAGCTTCCTTTTTAAGAGGCTCTAGTTAGAGTTTCTTCTAAGGTCCTGTTATATAAAGAGGTTTGGTTTTCACAGCAAGCTACAACTAATAATGGTAACTCACTCAATGGCATTGGAAAAAATGCTTCTTCTGCATTTCCTGTTTCCTGAGAGTATGGAGGGAGCTCTGTGACGTAACTACTGACCTTCTGTCAACATCTTACTATCTCTTGGCAGAGAAGAAAAAGTCACTCATCTTACTGGTAAATATGGACCTAACTTTTATTTTATTTCTTGTTTTATTCAAAATTTAGGTGGAAAAAAGGGATGATTTATTGAACCTCTTAAGAGACACTCATCCCCGTAATGGAATTATCCAATACAAGTTGTCAAAGGCAAGATTCAAATCAGTTTAAGAAACTGTAATATCACATATCTTCTATATATTTCAAATTTCTGCATGAAGATTTTTTGTAAAAACCTTAAACAATTTGTTCTGCAACCTAAAGACACCTGGGGAAAACACACCACTGCATATCACAGAACAGGGTAGGAAAGCACATAATGCATCACCAGGAATTTACAAGTATGCCAAGATGCTGATCCTATCAGCCTGGGATGACTAATGGAGACTGGGGCAGCTTGATCCCTCAGGCCAATCACCACCAGGCACAAGTTAACCCAAGGTGCTCTCCAAATACCATCACTTTGTATGTGTATCATGGCATAAATAAAGTTGGGAGGCACTACCACAGAAGTAGTAGCTGAATAAAAATGTGAATTGGGATAGCTTAGCTATCTTCTAGTGGCATGGAGGTTTGTTCAGGAGGTCGCAGGCTGCAGGTGTAAAATGGTGGACTGCACTATTGTAGGTTAGATATCAAAATGTTAACATAGCTCACAATAAAAGGAATATGCTAACAGTTTTTTCTCTGTCCCAAAATAAATAAATCTTACTTGTCCCTCACTAGGTGAAATTTAAAAAACTAGCTGTGATACAGGACAAAGATTCAAGCCAAGGGCAAATAGTTCACCTCAATTTCCAGAACACATTTTTTTCTGGGCAGATATTCATCTCTGCCAATTAGCATCATTGCTACTTGGATTGTAATTATGTAAATAAAAACTGTTTATAAAAACAAAAAATGAGCTATTTTCAGCTGGGCTCTGGAGAGCTAAGAAAACATTGGGAAGTACCTTTATGTTATTTCTATGGGGGAAAAAGGCAGGATTACTCATATTGAGGTCTTCAGATATAACATTGCCAAATACCCTTGATTAAATGTTCCCAAGCCTCTGGTACTATTTCTGCTATTTGAGGATTACAAAGGTGAAAATTCCAAATGTTGTTATGAAAAAGGATGAGTTAAAAAAAGACCCAATATTTGTAAATGTTATAATGCAAGAGAGATGTTTGATAATAACCATTCTACCTAAGGTATACTGCCAGAGAGTATTTGTCTAGTCATCAAAAAACTAGTGAGTATGGGACTCTGGCAGTTTGTAGAAAACTGTAGTATTCCCAACATATAAAAGGAGAAAATAGGGAGGAAATGGGTATGAAATAATATACACACAACAGTGTAAAAGAATAACCTTTCTACTTTCATTTAATGAATGTAAGAGAAGACTTCTTACACTGTATCTGACATATCTGGACAGAAGCCAGAATTGGTGATGAAGAGGAACTGCTCCTTGCAAATTCCCCCACAAATAACCATTCTCTAGTTACAAGAGAAATTCTGTAAATCCTAATGGTTCAGAGTATAGGATCTGGTTCCCAGGAATTAATGCTTAATCTTGAACAAGTAACATACCTTTCATTTCTTCATCTCTAATATGAAAAATAATAACTACCAAAGGGTTGTTGTGAAAAAGATGAAATAAGTTAAAACATGTAAAGTATTTACAAGTTTGTCTTGCCTATCTTGTAGTAAGGTCTAAATGGTATTAGCTATTTTTATTATTCAATACTACAAGACCCCCAGCCTACAATCTTAGACCCAATGCCTGACACACTGAGACTACAAATGCAGAAATGCTAATAAGAAATACTAAATTTTAAAAAACTTAACTAACTGCCACACTTTATTCAGATTTCCTTAGTTTTTACTGAATGTCATTTTTCTAATGTGGTATCACTGTTACAATTCATGAAACAATATTACTATAATTATACAACAAACTTTAGTCTACTCTGTACATTAGGGTTCACTCTTTGTGCTGTACAGTTCTGTGTGTGGTAAGTTACATAAAACTTAAAACTTCCCTCCTTATCCACATTCAAACATATAATGAATATGTTGTACTGCCATCACCACCATCCATTACCAAAGCTTTCCATCACTTGAAACAGGAAGTCTATACTAAATAAGCTTTAAGCCCAGAGGCCCTATCCCCATCTTGTTCCTTGGTAACCTGTATTCTAGTTTCTAACTGAATTTGCTTATTCTAATTACTTAATGTCTGTGAGATCACAACTCAACATCTTATCAAAGGTCATCCATGTTGTTGCACATGTCAGAACTTCATTCTTTTTATGGCTAAATAATATTCCATTGTAGGTCTATACCACATTTTACGTACTCATTCATCTGGTCATGAACACTTGAGTTGCTTCCATCACTTAGCAATTGTGAAAAATGGCACTATGAGCCCATGTGCAAATTTAAGTCCTGCTATCAGTTCTTTTGGGTCATGTGGTAATTATACACTTAACTTTCAGAGGAAATGCCAAACTGTTTTCCACAGCAGTTGCACAATTTTACATTCTCAACAATGAACAAGTGTAACTATATCATCACAGCCTCTTCTACACTTGTTATTTTGTTTTGTTTTGTTGCTAATAATGGCAATACTAGCAGCTGTGAGATGGTTTCTTATTGTGGCTTTGACTTGCATTCTTCTGATGGCTAATGAATTCAAGCATATTTTCATGCACTCATTGACCTTTTAGATGCCTTATATTTATTTTTCTGGCCAAAATGCTCTGGCTAGGACTTCTAACGCAATGTTCAATAACAGTGGTAACAGCAGGCATTCTTGTCTTATTCTTGATCTTAAAGGAAAATATTTCAATGTTTCACCATTAAGTAGGATGATACCTGTTGACTTTTCATATATACTCTTTATCACGTTGAGGAATTTTCTGTCTATTCCTAATGTTCTAAAGGCTTTTATCACAAAGGGTGCTGTATTTTGTCAAATAACTTTTCTGCATCAATTGAGATGATCATGTGGTTTAGTCCCTTCATTCTGTTAATGAACCAATCTTGCATACCTGTTAAAATAATTCTTGATTATACTGTATAATTCTTTTAATGTGCTGCTGGATTCAGTTTGCTAGCATTTTGCTGAGGACTTCGCAACTATATTCCTAAGAGATATTGGTCTGTAATTGTCTTTTCTCGTGCTGTGTTTATCTGGCTTTGGTATGAAGGTGATGTTGGCTACAAAAATGAATTAGAGAATGCTTTCTCCTCTACAATTTTTTTGAAGAGTTTGAGACTAATTGGAGTTCAGTCTTCTTGGACTGTTTGGTAGAATTGCCCTATGAAGTCAGCTGGTCCTGGGTTTTTTCTGTTGGGAGATTTTTGCTGACTGATTCAATCTTTTCAGTAGAAATTAGTTTGTTGAGATCTTCTATTAGTTTTTCAGTCAATGTAAGAATTTTTCCATTTCTAAGACCATGTATTTCTATGAATTTGCCCATTTCATCTAGATTATTAATTTATTGCCATACAGTTGTTCACAGTATCCTCTTACAGACTTTCTAATTTCAGTTGTAATGTTCCCCTTTCATTCCTGTTGTGCCTTCTCCTTTTATTTCATATTTCTGTATTGCTGTTGTTCTATTCATTTTATTACCTGAATATCCTCCCAAGCTCTGGGCTGCAGAAGTATGATAGTGGATTTTGGTGGCAGAAAGTTGGTAGCCCCAGTTGCAAAGCCTGAGCCTAGCACACAGACCCTATTCTATAAGTTGATTCCTTGAATAAAAGCTAGTGAGAAATCAGTCATCCTTTTGGAACCTCAGCCTCTGTTACAGAGCACTGACCTTTTTCCCAAGGCAGGCCCTAGGAAAATCTCAAAGACTAGCAACACCCTGCTACTACCAAGGGACCAGGTACTATTTGGGTAAAACTATAAGGCAATTAAAATCGCAGGGTATTGTTGAAAACAATAGAGTAATCAGTTATCAATAATTTGGGCCTAACAGCTGGGTTAGATATCAACAGAGCCAAAAGCTTAATGGTTATATAAGAAAAACAGACATTCAAAGAAAGCCCAGCAAAATCAGTTATCTTTGATGATCAGGAAAACTGTACATGCTCAAGGCTGTACACTCTAAAGAACCAGGGATGGAATTTCTGAGCTACAAGTCTCTGGCTACATCTTGGACAAATTCATAATCTCCCTGAAGAGTGAAAGCAGTCCTCAAGTCACACGCAGATTCAATAATAAAAGGTGAAGATCTTACTGGTTCAGGGGACTTAAGGAAATCCTGACCAATCAGTGGCTGAAAACTAAATGGCACTGGGAATGGATGTAGATCAAGTGGTTTAGCACCTGCTTCCCATGAAGGAGGTCCTGGGTTCAATCACCAGTGTCTTCTAAAAATAAATGGCACTGACTCTTAGGCAAACCCTAGGGAGCCAATCATAAAGAAACAAACAAGGAAAATAATTGAGCAGGCACATGAGAGGTTGTACACTAAGGGAAAAATAGACTTTCCAGCCCAGTAGATAACAAACAAATGAACAAACAGTAACAAGTGTAAGAAGTCTTGGGAACATGGGTGGTTGGGACTCACTATCCAGAGATACTACAATATATTATCTAAAATGTTCAATTTTCATAACAAATTACAAGACATGAAAAGAAACAGGACAGTGTGACCAACACAACTGGGGAAAAAAGCAGACAAAAAATACTGCCTTTGAGGGAACCCAGACACTGCCCTTAGCAGAGAGAGACTTGAAAGCACATATTTTAAATATATTTAAGGTACTAAAGGAAATGAAGTTTAAAAAACAAAGAAAAATATAATGAAAATTCACATCAAAGATGGAATATCAATAATGAGATGGGAATTATAAAAAAAATGAAATGCTAATTCTGGACTTGAAAAGAATGATGACAAATTTGATAAATTTGCTAGAGGGAATCAACACTGTGTGCTGGCAGAAGGAAGAACCAGTGAACTTTACAACAGATAAATGGAAATTATGCAATCTAGGGAACAGAGAGATGAAAATGATAAAAAATAAAGAGAGCCTTAGAGACTAACTTTGATTACAAACATTAATTTACACATCCAAGAAGTTCAACACACTTCAAGTAAAACAAATGCAAACAGAGTCACGCACAGACACATCAAAGTAAATATGCTGAAAAACAAGACAAAAGGAAATTCTTGAAAGCAGCAAGAAGTATTTCACTATTCACATACAAGGGAACCCGAAAAAGATAAATAGCTGACATCTCATCAGAAATAATGGAGGTCAGAAGGCAGCAAGACGGCATTTCTAAAAAAGAGAAAATACCCAAACCTAGCAACCAAGAATCTCATATCCAGCAAAACTATCTTTCAAAAATGAAGACAAAATAAATTTCTAGTACAAAAAACTGAGAGAAATAATTGCTAGAAGGAATGCCTTACAGGAAATCTTAAAGGTAGTTCTTCAGGCTAAAAGCAAGTCACAGTATTTCAAATTCACATGAAAAAGTAGAGAGTGCCAATTAAGATCATTATGTAGGCAATTATAAAGACATGAATGGAGGAGGGCGGGGCAAGATGGTGGTTGAGTGAGTGCACCTGATAGTCTCTCCTGCAAAGAAGCAGCTGGGCAGTGTTAGAAATTCTTTAGGACCAGGCTGTTTTGGGATTTTGCAGGGCAGGAGGTGTTTGGACATCGATTTCATGGGAAGGTAACAGAGAAAATTCATGTTAAAGATAAAATTGAGGCTCTCTTACATGGAGTTAGGGGCTGCGCACGGGACGCTCCCCCCGGGGCAGGCGGAATCATGGCACCGGCACTGTGGCAGCAATTCCTGGAGGTTCTGCGGTACTTGGGAATTCATAAGCCCTGAGCAGGCTATTAAGGGGCTAACAGGGCAGGAGGCCTTCGCAAACTGATTTGGTGAGACAGACGGGAGTTATTTGCAAGGCGGGGAATTTTTTATTTCGGACATGAATAATAGTGCTTCTGGCTAGAGCCCCGCCCCCAAGGCTGGCTGCTGATCTGCAGCGGCCTTAAATCACTCACAGTAAAGAGACATCACCAGGAGGCTATTTCGGGGGATTGCAGGGTGGGAGGCAACTGGAAGCCGATTAGGGGAATCTTTTGTGAGGTGTGGGATTTTTGGTTTTGGACACTGATACAGTGCTTCCAGCTAGAGCCCCACCCCCTAGGCCTGGCTGCAGAGCTGCAGCATCCTTAAATTGGCTGCAATATAGAGGCACCCCCAACTGGCTGTTTGGGGGACTTGCAGGGAGGGAGGTGTCCTGAAGTTGAATTGGTGATACTGCCACAGAAGAAATCCTAGTGAAAGGGGGAATTGCGGGTTTTGGATATATAGGTCAGAATTTGCGGATGTGACCTCTCCCATAGGGCTGGCACCCAGCTGTGGGGATCCCTGAAGGATGTGTTGCACTGCGGTGCTCCCAGGCTCCCTGTTAACTGGATTTGAGGTTGCCAGGTCTGTGTCCCTTAAACCCTGGTGGCCCATACCCCAGAGACTCACACCTCTTGAGCTTGCAATATCACAGACTTTCCATCCCTGAAACCACCATGCCCTGAGGCCCATCTGAGGTCCTTGATTGTCCTAGCCCTCAATATTTGCGGTTTTTATTTTTATTTTTTTTAATTTTTTATTGTCCTGGTTGCTAATATTGCATTATTTCCTAGTCTTTTCTCCCATTGTATCCCCTAAGGTCCTTTTTTTTCATTTATTTAGGGTTTTTTTGTTGTTGCTGTTGTTGGTTTTCTATATCTTCTTTTCTTTTCCTTACTTGTTCCCCTCCCTTTTCTTTACCCACTCCCCCTTTTTCTTTCTTTCTTTCTTCTCTCTCTCTTTTTTCCCCTCGCTTTTCACTTCTCCCTCATTTTCTTCTTATTTTATTTTATCTTAATTATACAATAGGTGCTGCAGGGGACACGTCACATTTGCCGGGTTTCCTCATCCTCCATTGCCTCATTTCTGTGTGAATTGATTTTGGCTACCTACACTATCTCCTTTCCCCCACATCTTGATATCCCCATCATATACTGTCTCTTCTATATTCCACCTCCCTTTCTTTGATCACCAAATTGTCTCTTAATTTCTAATACCTTTGTTTTCTTTTCTGTCTTTTGTCCACTCTTGAAACTATTGCCTTTCTTTTCTCTTTCCCTCTCTCATGAAAACACTAGCTTTTTATTCGTACTATATTCCTCTCATATTCAGTCGACTACCTCACTATAGGTACTCTACCTACTGCTATAACTCTACACAACTTACACGAATCTAATATCCATTGCCTAGATCTCATATTGTTGCTCTGTTAACATTTATTACCAATACTACCTTACACATTTTCCTTTCTTACACAATTGCCTTTCCCTGGCCCTAATACTTTCCTTCAAAGTGAACTCAGCCAGCAATAAGAAATTAGAATAAGAAGAACAAAGTGACAAAGAGAAGATATAACACTTACGCAAAAACAACAGCTAATTAATCTCCAAGACTAGACAAAGAAGCTAAGGAACTGATTAAACCCGTCAAGATAAAATGATGACCAGACAGCAACAAAAATCTACAAACTAAACCAGTAATCAGGAAAACATGGCTGAATCCAATGAACAAACTAAAAACCAGGAAGGGGAGCAGAACTTCACACAAGTAATTAAAGATCTCAGAGCATATATCACAGACAAATTTAATGAAGTAAAGGAAGAGGTTAAGAATATGAAGACAACACTTGGAGGGGAAATTGCAGACATACGCAAAAAGATAATAGATATGATGGGGATGAACACCACAGTTCAAGAAATCAAAAATACACTTGCAGCAAATAGCAGCAGATTAGAAGAGGCAGAGCAGAGAATGAGTGATGTGGAAGACAGTACATCGAAAATCAAACAGATAGTAGAATTGATCAGTAAAAAGATAGAAAAAATCCAGCTAGGACTTAGGGACCTGAATGACAATGCAAAACGCACAAACATATGTACTATAGGTATCCCAGAATGAGAAGACAAGGGAAAGGGATCAGAAGGTGTGTTGCAGGAAATAATGACTGAAAACTTCCCAAATCTACTGAAAGAGACAGATGTACATATCCAAGATGCACAACACACCCCAAACATCATAAACCCAACAGGCCCACCCGAAGACATATACTTGTCAAATTATCCAATGCTCAAGACAAAGAGAAAATTCTAAAAGCAGCAAGAGAAAAGTAAATCATCACATATAAGGGAAGCTCCATAAGATTAAGTGCTGATTTCTCATCTGAAACCATGGAGGCAAGAAAGCAGTGTTATGATATAGTCAAGGTACTAAAAGAAAAAAATTTCCAAACAAGAATACTCTATGCAGCTAAACTAGCATTCAAAAATGAGGGAGAGTTCAAAATATTCACAAGTAAACAGAAATTGAAAGAGTATGCCAACAAGGAACCTCCCCTTCAAGAAATTCTAAAGGGAGTTCTGTAGGAAGAAAGGAAAAAACAGGACAGACAGAGTTGGAGGAGAGTGTAAGAACAACAAAAAAGACAAAAAGATAAGAAAACAAACAAACAAACAAAATATGACAAGCACAAGTCCAATCAAAATATGGCTAACATAAATAATTCCTTAGAAGTAATAACACTGAATGTCAACAGATTAAACTCACCTATCAAAAGATTCAGACTGGGGCACTGGATAAGGAAATATGACCCATCTATATACTAGCTACAAGAGTCACATCTTAGACCCAGAGATTCATGGAGGCTAAAAGTGAATGGTTGGAAAACAACCTTACAAGCAAACAATAACCAAAAAAAGGCAGGAGTAGCTATATTAATATCAGACAAAATAGACTTTAAATGCAAAACAATTGTGAGAGACAAAGAAGGATACTACATATTAGTGAAAGGGACAATCTCTCAAGAAGAACGAACAATCATAAATATTTATGCTCCTAACAAGGGAGCCTCTAAATACGTGAGGCAAACGCTGGAAAAACTAAGTGAAAGAATAGATGCATCTACAATTATAGTGGGGGAATTTAATATGCCACTATCAACTCTGGACAGAACATCTCAAAAGAGAATCACTAAAGAAACAAAATATTTAAACAGTATATTAGAGGAGCTGGATCTAATAGAAATATACAGATCATTACACCCAAACACAGCAGGATATATATTTTTTCTCAAGTGCACAGGGATCCTTCTCCAAGATAGACCATATGCTAGGCCACAAAGAAAGGCTTAATGAATTCAGAAAGATTGAAATGATACAAAATAATATCTCTAACCACAGTGGAGTGAAACTGGAAATCTTCAAGGGCTAGAGGCCCATATTTCACACCAAAATATGGAAATTAAACAGTACACTCTTAGAAAAATAGTGGGTCAAAGAGGAAATCTCAAAAGAAATCAATGACTACCTTGATACAAATGATAATGATAACACAACATACCAAAATTTATGGGATGCAGCAAAAGCAGTACTGAGAGGGAAATTTATAGCCATAAATTCATACATCAAAAAAGAAGAAAGCAAAAATTGAAGAACTAACTGCACATTTTGAGGAATTAGAAAATACAACAACAAAGTAATCCCACAGGAAGAAGGAGGAAGGAAATAACAAAGGTAAGAGCAGAACTAAATGAAATAGAAAATAAGAAAGCACTTGAAAAGATAAACAAGACCAAGAGCTGGTTTTTTGAGAAGATCAATAAAATTGACAAACCCTTAGCGAGACTAACAAAGAAAAAAAGAGAGAAGATGCAAATACACAAAATAAGAAATAAGAAAGGCGATATCACCACTGACCCCACAGAAATACAGACTATCATAAGAGGATACTTTGAAAAACTATATTCCAACAAAAATGACAATACAGAGGAAATGGACAAATTCCTAGAAACACATAAGCAGTCTATATTGACAAAATAAGAAATTGATGATCTCGACAAACCAATCACAAGTAAAGAGATAGAATCAGTCATTACAAACCTCCCAACTAAGAAGAGCCCAGGGCAAGGTGACTTCACAGGTGACTTCTACAAAACATTCTGGAAAGAACTAAAACCAATCCTGCTGAAACACTTCCAAAAAATCAAAACAGAAGGAACATTGCCTAACTCTTTCTATGATGCCAACATTACCCTAGTACCAAAGCCAAACAAAGACCCACAAGAAAGGAAAATTACAGACCAATTCCTTTAGTGAACCTAGATGCAAAAATACTTAACAAAATACATGCTAATCGTATTCAACAGCACATTGAATGAATTATACACCACGACCAAGTGGGATTCATTCCAGGTATGCAAGGATGGTTCAACATAAGAAAATCAATCAACGTAATACACCATATAAACAGATTGAAGGAAAAAAATCATATGATTATATCTATAGATGCAGAAAAATTATTTGACAAAATACAGCACCCATTTTTGATAAAAATACTCCAAAAAATCTGAATAAAAGGAAATTTTTTGAACATGATCAAGAGTATATATGAAAAACCCACAGCCAACATCGTTTACATTGGAGAAATCCTAAAACCCTTCCCTCTAAAGTCAGGAACAAGAAAAGGATGCCCACTCTCTCCCCTTCTAGTTAACATTGTCTAAGAAGTACTTGCTTGAGCACTGAGGCAAGAACCAGATATAAAAGGCATTCAAATTGGAAAGGAAGAAGTCAAAATTTCATTATTTGCAGATGACATGATCCTATACATAGAAAACCCTGAGAGGTCTACAACAAAGCTTCTAGAACTCATAAATGAGTTTAGTAACATCACAGGTTATAAGATCAATGCAGAAAAATCAGTACCATTTCTGTACACCAATAATGAGCAAGATCAGGAGGAAATCAAGAAACAAATACCATTCACAATAGTAAATTAAAAAATCAAATATTTAGTAATAAATTTACCTAAAGATGTAAAAAACTTATACACCGAGAACTATACAAGACTGTTCAAGGAAATCAAAGAAGACCTAAATAAATGGAAGAATATTCCCTGTTCATGGAAAGGAAGACTAAATATTATTAAGATGTCTATCCTACCAAAACTGATCTGCACATTGAATGCAATCCCAATAAAAATCAACACAGCCTTCTTTAAGGAACTAGAAAAACTAACTATGAAATTTATTTGGAAAGGAAAGAGGCCCCGAATAACCAAAGACATATTGAAAAAGAAAAACGAAATTGGAGTTATCACAATACCTGACTTCAAAACATACTACAAAGATACAGGAGTGAAAACAGCAGGGTATTGGCATAAGGAGAGATACACAGACCAATGGAATCAAATTGAAAGTTCTGATATAGAACCTCATATATATAGCCATATAATATTTGATAAAGCCACCAAACCCTATCAACTGGGAGAGAATGGCCTATTCAATAAATGGTGCCTGGAGAACTGGATGGCCATATGTAGAAGAATGAAAGAGGATTACCATCTCACACCTTATACAAAGATCAACTCAAGATGGATCAAAGACCTAAATATAAGAGCCAAGACCATAAAGATCTTGGAAAGCAGTGTAGGGAAACATCTACAGGACCTTGTAATAGGAAATGGCTTCATGAATATCATACCAAAAACATGAGCAGCAAAAGAACAAATAGATAAATGGGACTTCCTCAAAATTAAAGCCTTCTGCACCTCAAAGGAGTTTGTCAAGAAAGGAAAAAGGGAACCCACACAATGGGAGAAAGTATTTGGCAACCATATATCTGATAAGAGACTTATAACTTGCATATATAAAGAACTCCTATATCTTGAAAACAAAAAGATAAACAACCCATTTAAAAAATGGGATAAAGATTTAAACAGACACTTCTCCAAAGAAGAAATACAAATGGCTAAAAAGCACATGAAAAAATGCTCCAAATCTCTAGCTATCAGGGAAATGCAAATCAAAACTACAATGAGATACCATCTTACTCCCATAAGATTGGCAGCTATGACAAAAACAGAAGAATACAAATGCTGGAGAGGATGTGAAGAACCGGGAACACTCATCCACTGCTGGTGGGAATGCAGAAGGTTCCAACCATTCCAGAGGACAGTTTGGCCTTTCTCAAAAAACTAACCATAGATTTGCCATATGACCCAGCAATACCACTGCTGGGTATATACACAGCAGAACTGAAAACAAGGACACAAACCGATATATGCACACCAATGTTCAGAGCAGAATTGTTCACTATCGCCAAAAGTTGGAATCAACCCAAATGCCCATCAACAGATGAGTGGATCAATAAAATGTGGTATATACATACAATGGAATACTACTCGGCTATAAGAACAAATAAACTACAATCACACATGATAACATGGATGAATCTTAAGAACCTTATGCTGAGTGAAGCAACCCAGGCACTGAAGGACAAATACTACATTACCTCAATGATAAGAAATAAGCAAGCTGCCTCAGAGAGCTAGAGACTGGAAGATAGGCTTACAGGAAATCAGGGGATGGAGGAAGTATGTGAGCTGATGTCTGCAGGGGTGGAATCTATGATGAGCTGGTGGTAAGTATGAGCACAAAGAAGAGATAAAGTGGGGGCAAGGGGTTGCCTTTGGGTGGGGCTTTGCGAGTTTGAGGGGGGCTGGGGATGGGCGGATGGGTAATAATGCCCAAAAAATTGGGGGGAGGAAGGGGCAACATACGAACATAGGAGAGTGTCAGGTGTTGGTTGAGAGTAAAATGCTGAGAACACTGTATCAAAATATAATTAAGAGGGTTACCTGTTTAGGATGCTCAGAGGGGACAGTCTGACACAGGATGGACTCCTGGGGAATGTCTGAATGCTCATTTTGTCAGGGTGGGTTGTACCATTGGATAGAGACCCTAGTAGTGAGAGTGCAGGTGGACCCACATCCTGGGGAGGACTAATGCCATCAAAAAAGAGGGAACTGTATCTCTCGAGAGAAAGGGTGGCTCCCAGGGCATTAGGGCAGTTGAGCAAGTCAGGCCCTGAACACTGTTGCAAGTATCTCTAGATGTGGCTCCTTGGGAAATGGAGATTGGCTGTCACTGTGGGCCCCAAGGGGAGGGGAAAATGGATGTTGAATGGATGGAACCAAGGTAAATGTGGGGGTAAGAGAGGAGTTTCGCAAGAGTACCCAAGGATGGATATAAAACATGTAATATTACACCAAAAACATATAGGGGGTGACAGACTAATAATGTAAACCATAATGTACAACATAGGATAACTAAAAATTTAGAAAACTGTATATCCTAAAGTATGGACCACAATGTAAGCACAGATGTCACCTTGTTTGAAAGCTATTGTCTCAGAGTCTGTACATCAGTTTAAGTAAATATGATATGAATAAGTAATAAGAATATTGCTGTGGAAGGGAAAAGGTTTTATGGTGGATGTGTAGGAGTACTGTATATTGTATATATGAATTACTGTGATCTAAGGCTCTTGTGAAGAGAAGCTCAATAATTAGGAAAAAAGAAAAAGATAGGATGTAGAATTTTTCCAAATCAATACATACTCTAGATCTAACCTTTAAACCCACCACTATATTACCTTTTACTAGTAAGGGATCCTGACATTATATTGGGCTTCACTTTTCAGGAAGTTTTGGATCACAGAGTGGTTCAACAATGGCAGTGGAGGAATACTGGTATGGGATGTTATTGACAGGAAACAATTAAAAACAACAGCTGGGGGGGTACTGGGTTCCTGGCCAGGGGGGCTCTGTCGTGGTCCCTAGGGGAGCAGCGGCAGTCCCCCAGGTGCAATGGTAAGGACCAGGAAGGAATGAGGGCCCAACAGTGAGCCCCTGATACTAATGACTATGCTTGTGAGCCTATACACCTGAAATAAGAACAAGGCCTAGAGCAGCACTGTGCCTAAGAGTTCCCTCCTGACAGCCTCTGTGTTACTCAAATGTGGCCAGTCTCAAAGTCAAACTCAGCATGTAAATTGCAATGCCTTCCCCCCAGCATCGGCCATGACACCTGGGGATGAGCCTCCCTGGCACCGAGAGATCACTACCAGTACCAGCTGATGACATAACTAGAAAATGACCTTGAATTAAAGGTTCAATGCAGACCAGCAGAATATCCCTGTCTACATATAATAACAGGAGTTAGAAATACTGTTTGGCCTAAAGTAAGGGGGAAATGGAAAGGGCAAATGAGTTTATATGGCTATGAGTCTCTAAAAAAGGAAGAATTGTCCTTATGCACACCTGAGCAGAGTCTCAGAGACAGATAAAGTAGATACAACCCCAGGTATTGATTCTCATGAGGGCTAAGGAGACCTACAGGTTCTATGGTCATGGCAGATGGAGTTCACTGCCCTATCAGTTGGCCCTTCTTTGGAGTTGGTGTTTCTGTGTGATGGAGCTGGACTCAGATGTGATCTCTTTTCACAAGCCTTTCCTGCTACTTTACTGGATTTGTAGTTGGTGCTGGGGTTTAAGATATAGCGACAGTCTCCCAGGTGCAGCAGCAAGGACCGGGAAGGAATGAGGATCCAACAGTGAGCCCCTGACACTCATGACTATGCTTGTGAGCTGATATGCCTGAAATAAGAACAAGGCCTAGAGCAGCATTGTGCCTGGGAATTTCCTCCTGACAGCCTTCATGTTACTCAAATGTGGCCAGTCTCGAAGCCAAACTCAGCATGTAAATGCAATGCCTTCCCCCCAGCGTGGGACATGACATCCGGGGATGAGCCTCCTTGGCACCGAGGGATCACTATCAACTACCAACTGATGATGCAACTGGAAAATGACCTGGAAAGGAAGGTTCAATGTGGATCAGCAGAATATCCCTGTCTACATAAAATAACATGACTTTAAAATGCTGTTTGACCTAATCTAAGGGGGAAATGGAAAGGAGAAATGAGTTTATATGGCTATGAGTCTCTAAAAAAAAAAGAGTCTGGAGGCTTTCAGAAGGAATGCCCTTATGCACAACTGAGCAGAGTCTAAGAGACAGATAAAGTAGATACAACCCCCAGGTATTGGTTCCTTTGAGGGCTAAAGAGATCCATGGGTGCTATGGTCTTGGCAGATAGGGTTAACTGCAATGTCAGATGGCCCTTCTTTGGAGCTGGTGTTTATGCTTGATGAATCTGGACTCAGATGGGATCTCTCTTCATAAGACTTTCATGCTACTGTGCTGGAGCTGTAGTTGGTGTTGGGGTTTAAGATATATTTAGGGGATCTGAATCTCTGGACTGACAATGTGATAGCCAAGCCCTGAGCCTCAACAGACTCCAGCACCTACAATCTGATTTATTGGACTCATCTCACTCAGCTAAGATGGAGTTGAAGAAGGACAACCACCACATCATGGAGCCTAGAGTGCCTACAACTGAAAGCGGGAGGATTGCATCCAGTATCCATGTGGAATCTGAGCCTCCTCTTGACATAGAGGTGCAATGGACACAACCAATCCAATGTCCACAGAGAAAAGGTGGCATTGGAGTGGGAAAAGTGGACATGGTGGCTAATGGGTATGGGGAATGGCAGGAAGAGACGAGATGTGGAGGCATCTTTGGGACTTGGAGCTGCCCTGGATGGTGCTTCAGGGGCAATCACTGGACATTGTAAATCCTCACAGGGCCCACTGGATGGAATGGGGGAGAGTATGGGCCATGATGTGGACCATTGACCATGAGGTGCAGAGGTGCCCAGAGATGTACTTACCAAATGCAATGGATGTGTCATGATGATGGGAATGAGTGTTGCTGGGGGGGGGGAGGGGGAGTGGTGGGGTGGGGGTAGTGGGGTTGAATGGGTCCTCATATAATTTTTTTAATGTAATATTTTTACAGAATCAATAATAAAAAAATAAATTAAAAAATTAAAAAAAAAAAAAAGCTATATCTAGGGGATCTGAATCTCTGGACTGACAATATGATAGCCAGGCCCTGAGCCTCAACAGACTTCAGCTCCTACACTCTGATTTAGTGGACTTACCCCACTCAGCTAACATGATGTTGAAGAATGTCAACCACCATACCACAGAGCCTAGAGTGCCTACAACTGAAAGCAGGAGGATTGCATCCAGTATCCATGTGCAATCTAAGCCCCCTCTTGACCTAGATGTGGAAAGGACACAACCAAGCCAAGGTCCACAGGAAGGAGGAATACATTAAGGATTAGAGTGGACTTAATGATATTCTATTCAGGAACTATTGTGGTTAATAATTGAGAAAATGTGGCATTGGTGAGGAAGAAGTGGCCATGGTGGCTGCTGGGTGTGGGGAGTGGGAGGAAGAGATGAGATGTGGAGGCATTATCGGGACTTGGAGTTGTCCTGGGTGGTGCTGCAGGGACAATTGCCAGACATTGTATGTCCTCCCATGGCCCACTGAATGGAACATGGGAGAGTGTGGGCTATGGTGTGGACCACTGGCCATGGGGTGCAGCGATGCCCAGAGATGTACTCACCAGATGCAGTGGATGTATCATGATGATGGTGGAGAGTGCTACTGTGGGGGGAGTGGTGGGGTGGGGGCGGTGGGGGTGAATGGGGACCTTATATTTTTGGAATTTAATATTTTTTTAAAAATGAATAAATAAAAAAAAGAATATAAAAAAAGACATAACTTATATCTTCTCTTAACTTCTATTAGTACATTAAAAAGCAGATACAGAAAACAACACATTTGAAATTTTATTGCTGGACTTACAATAATTTGTATTGCTGGGCCCGTAATATGTAGAAATGTAAAAATTTCATTATAAGACCACAAAGGAGGTAGATGTGAACAAATCTAAACTGAAGTAAGGGCGTAATACCTGATGGTAACATACCTGCAGGAAGAAATGATGAAAACCCGACAGGCAGGAGGGGCGGAAGGAAGAAGCACTTTGGGAGGAGGGGCCATGGCAGAAGGAGGGAGCGCAGGGGAAGGCTGGTTGCCCTGGGGACAGGTCAGTGCTGCTCCACCGGGCGGTCTTCATCCTGCCTCCTGCCTGTCTGCACAGGAGATGGGGGCGCCAGGGCTCTCCGCGGCTCAGGCTATGGCGCCAGGCCTGGCCACCACTAAAACCAACCATCCTCAGGCCTGCAGCAGGGGCTCCATTTGGGGCTTTGTGGAGGGGGATGGAAGCCAAGAGGGCAGGAGGAGCAAGGGGAAGAAGGAGGGAGGGGGAGGAGATGAAGAGAGGTGGGGGGAGGGAAAAGGAAGGGGAGGGGGAGGGGAGGCTCAGCTAGGGGCTGGAATTGTAATAGCAAAGCAGATCTAAGCCATTTTATGGATTTCTCACAAATCAAATTAATAAAGCAAATTTTATTTTGGAAAATAAAAAGAAATGAAGGAAACCAGATATGATAAGTAAGGGTAATTAAATTAATTCTATTCATCTATACTTGTTTTGCATTCTTTACTCAGCTACTTTAAAAGAGATAAGGTTATATAAAATAATAACTATAATAACATATTTGGGACTTATATATAGGTGGAATATGTATAATATTACAAAAAGGGGAGAGGGAAAAACATACAGGAGTAAAATTTCTATATCTCACTCAATTGAAGTTAATATAAATTTCAGAATATATAAGTTTTTGTGTATATGGTAAGGCCTGGAGCCACACTGAGAAAATAACTTGAAAATAGTTTCAAAATCATTAAATCAATCCAAATATTTCCCTACAGAAAATATCCATGTAATAAAAAGAATATTGGAAAAGAAAAACAGAGGAATAAAAGGATATAAAATGTCTAGAAACCAAATGAAAGATATAAATTCAATGATGCCCATAACGTTATGTGAATGGATTATAAAATGCAACCAAATGGCAGAGGTTGTCATACTGAATAAAAAAATAAGAACCAACTCTATATTGTCAATAAGAAACACACTTCAGAATAAAAAATACAATAGCTCAAAACTAAAAGCATGGAGAAAGACATACCATACAAACCATTAAATGTAGTGGTTGTTAGGTGTTGCAGTTGTTCCCTGTTGTTGTATATGATGTTGCAGTTCTAATAGCAAACAGCTGCTTGGTAGTTTCCCAATAAATGCCATGGGAAAACTAGGTTGAGGCTCTCAGTTCCAGAAGCTGTGAGTCCCCTGGTCCCAGGTTTGTCTCCCCTCTTGTGTCTCTACCTTTATGCATTGCCTTCCCTTCAAGCCAACCTATTGTGAGCTGAATGCAGCAAAATACCACAAAACAGCTAGATTTAACAGATATTTATAGAACATTCCACACAACACAAGCAGAATGCACATTCATCACAAGCACAAATGGAACATTCTTTAGGATTGGTCATATGACAGACCATAAAAATCACCTTAAGAAAAGATGTTTCTAGGACACAGCATTTGCCAAAACAAAATTACACCTTTATAAATCCTACCTGTAAAAAATGCTTTAATAAACTTTAAAAGTTGGAACCGTACAAAGCTATGAAGTTAAATTAGAAAGCAATAACAAGGAAATTTTTGAAATTCACAAAAAAGTGGAAATTAGCACATTCCTAAATAGCCAATGGCTTTTTGCTGTCTGTGTCCATTAGCTGTGTGACCTTCTGTATCTATTTCTCTTTTTGTCTTCTTTTCTCATCTTTCTCCTCTAGGATTCACCTGGATTCAATCCTGGTCTCCGCTGCACTTCACCTTGACTCTTCCCTTCATCTCTCTATTGTTGTGTCATCCTCTTGCTGCATGACTCACTTGCACAGGCACCAGCTCACAGTGCAGGCACTTGACTCACCATATGGGCACTGAGCTCACCATGTGGGTACTTGTGTGGGCACTCAGCCTGCCATGTAGGCACACGGCTCACCTCATGGGTAGTTGGCTCACTGCCATCAGCACGGGGGCACTGACTCACTGTGCAGGCATGCGTTCCCTTCTTTTTCATCAGGAGGCCTCAGGGATTGAACCCAGGTCCTCCAATATGATAGGCAGTGGAGGTATCACCTGAGCCACATCCTCTAACCTCCTCCATGGTTTCAGATGAGAGGTGGGTGCTTAATCGTATTGAGTTTCCCTTGTATGAGATGCTTTGCTTTTCTCTTTCTGCTTTCAAAATCCCCTTTATTGCTGATATTTGTCATTCTGAATAGTAGATGTCTGGGGGTAGGTCTATTGAAATTTATTCTTCTGGGATGCATTGTCCTTCTTGGATATTGATATTTATGTTTTTCATAAATGTTGGGAGGTTTTCAGTCATTATGTCCTCAATTCTCCATTCTCTTCTTCTTGGACACCAACAGCACAAATATTTGTGCATTTCACAGTGTTGTTCAATTCCCTGTGACTGTTCCATTTTTTCCATTCTAGTCTTCTTCTGTTCTCCTGTCTTTTCCAGTTCAGATGTTCTGTCTTCAAAATTACTGATTCTCTGTTTAAGCAATTCAAAGCTGCTCAAATATGCCTCTAATGTTTTTTTTTAAAATCTAATCCATCATGTCTTTCATTCCTTTAAGTTCTGTTACTTTTATTTGCATGTCTTCAAATTTTTCTTCATGCTCTCCCAGTGTCTTCATTGTATCTTTTATTTCTTTAGTCCTATTTTAAGTTCTTTGAACTGGTATAGGAGAGTTGTGTGTTTACCCCTGATTAATTGTCTTGAATTCTATGTTTCTTCTGGATATTTGGTTTGTTCTTTTGGCTGGGCCATCTCTTCCTGTTTCCTAGTATGGCTTATTATTTTTTGCTGATGTCAAGGAATCTGAATATGTTGGTGAATTTGTTCTGATGGCTAATTTCTCTTGCCTATTGTTTTTTCTTTTTTTACAGTACTTCGTTGACATTTGTTTCAACTTATTCTAAGTCTTTAAATTTACCCAGCTTAAGTTTTCAAAATTGGGCCAGATAGTCACCAGTGTGGCACAGTTTATTCTCCAAGGTGTTGGATACAGAGAACATGAACAGTTTTTGAAACGCCTTTTCACAGAGGTATTTCAGTGTAGGCTTTCCTCTCATCCTGTGTTGAATCTTCAGATCTGTGATTCTAAGCACGATCTCCTGGCCAATTCACTGAACAAAAGCACCCTGACCTCCCCTCCTTTACTCCCTTGAAACTGCTGACAGAGCAGGTGATGTCCTTTCCCCTTAGTCAGCTACAGTGAGCCAGGGGTTTTTCCCAGCTTAGTATCTTGGGGGTTAGAGAGGGGAGCCCTTCCTGGCTGCCACGGGGGCTTGGAAAGTCATGTTTGTCATTTTTGGCTTCTTCATCTCTATGTCCCTTGCTATCCTTGAAACTGTGTAGCATTTTCCTGGTCTGCTGATCCCCAAAGCAGGTCCCTCAGACAGCTTTTGACTCTTTCTCCACTGTTTTTGTGAGAGCATTCAGCTCTGCCTGTTAGTCCATTGCCCTCTTCCCACAATCCTCTAGCAATTAATTTGACCCAGTTTTCAAAAACTTCTCAATGATGGGGAAAGAATAGTGCTTTCAACAAATACTGCAAGGACAAAAGGATATACACATGCAAAAGAATTTCACAGTACTTGCAGAAATTTACTCAAACTGAATCATAGACCTAAATGTATGAGGCAAAACTATGACACACTTAAAGAAAACATTGAAGCAAATCTCCATGACTTTGGGTTAGGGCATGGTTTCTTAAATATGACTCCACAATCAGTGGGAATACAAGAAAAATGGATAAATTCAACTCTATCAAAAAATACTTTTCATTTGCAAATAATTCCATCAAGAAAGTAAAAAGAGTACTTAGAGAATGGGAGAAAAATATTTTCAAATTATATATTTAATGTGGAACTGGTATCCCAAATACAAAAAGAAATCTCAAAGCAGCTGAATAATCAAAATATAAATACCCCAACTCAAAAATGGGCAAAAGATCTCAGTAGATAGTTCTCCAAAGAAGATCTAAAATGGCCAATAAGCATAAGAAAACTACATCATTCATCATGAGAGGAATGCATAAGAAAATGACATCATTCATCATTAGAGAAATGCAAAACCACAAAGTGACACCACTTTACACCATTAGATTGGCTTTAACAAAAATGACAGTAACGTACTGATAGGATGTGGAGTAATGGAAATTTCTTACATTGCTGAGGAAAATGTTAAGTGGTGCAATCACTTTGCAAAACATTTTAGAACTTTCTCAAAATGTCTGACATAGAGTTACCTCATGAGACAGCAATTGTACTCATAGGTATATACCCAAGAGAAATAAAAACATATGTATGAGCAAGAAGTTACACATGAATGTTAAGAGCAGCATAATTCATAATAGTAAAAAGTGCAAACAATCCAAAAGTCCATCAATAGACAAATAGATAGATAAAATGTGGCATATACATACAGTGGAATATTTTTCATCAATAAAAAAAGTGAAATACTGATGCATGCTATAACATGGATAATCCTTGAAAACATGCTATGTGAAAGATGCCAGTCACAAAAACTATATTTTCTCTGATTCCATTTATATGAAATATCTAGAGTAGGGAAATCCATAGTGGCAGAAAGTTGATCAGTGTTTGCCTTGGACTATGGGCAGAGGCATAGGGAATAGGGAGTGATATGCTAGCAGATACATAGTTTCTTTCTGGGATGATTTAAGATTAGATTAATGGCTACAGAACTCTGAGTATACCAAAAAGGACTGAATCATTCATTTCAAATGCATGATTTGAATGGTATGTGAACTATCCCTCAATAAAGGCATTTTTTAAAATATGGTAGCCTCAACAATGTTTTCAAAAGAAAATCTGGAAAAAATCATGCAAAGATGGCAATAGTAGTTGCTTCTCAGTGGTTACATTATGGATGACTACTTTCTAATACTAAAAGTTTTCTGTATTTCTCAAAAAGAGCTCTGAAAAGTAAGTCTTTAAAAACTATAAACTGGAAAGTGGACTTTGCTCAATGGCTAGAGTGTCCACCTACCACATAGGAGGTCCAGGGTGCAAACTCAGGGCCTCCTGACCCATGTGATGTGTTGGCCCACATGCAGTTTTGATGCACTCAAGGAGTGCCGTGCCACACAGGGCTATCCCCCGCATAGGGGAAACCCGTGCTCAAGGAGTGCACCCCATAAGGAGAGCTTCCCAGTATGAAAAAAGTCCAGCCTGCCCAGGAGTGGCACTCCACACATGGAGAGCTGACACAGCAAGATGATGCAAAAAAAAGGACACAAAATTCCAGTGCTGCTGACAAGAATATAAGTGGACACAAAAGAACACACAGTGAAAGAACACAGACAGCAGACAAACTGGGGTGGGGTAGAGGAGAGAAATAAAAAATATTTGAACTGGTAAACCTATCTTTATAATTTTATAAAATAAACAGGCTGGATTTCAGTTTCATAGAATAAACTATATATACATACATACATATATATATATATATATATATATATATACACACACATACATATATTTCCCATATACCCAACATCCTTCCCCTTTACACTTTTCCTGTATGAATGGCATTTTTTAATGTGGATGGTACATTTGTTACAATTAATATACAAATATTGAAAGTAAACTACCAGCCCTGGTCAATTGTTTACATTGTGGTTTATAACTTGGACCATACACTATTACAAATTTTGATGAAATTTAACATGGCCTGTATCCATCACTGCAAGATCATGTAAAACCCTTCCATTGCTCCACCCCAAAAATGCCCCATATTCCATCTATTCTATTCCTCCCTCCCCTCCCCTTGGGACCCAGGCAACCACCAGGCTTCACTACTTGAAGAACAAGATTCATGGTTACTTACAACATGCAGGACTTGACATATTGTTCTGTCCTCTCCTATTTGGAACTGCCTATGCTCTCTATAGACTCCTGCCCCTCTATTTCAGAACAGAGCAGGACTCCCCAGGATGGGACTGCAACACCTTATTGCTCATTTTGTGGGCCTCCACCCACTGATACAACCCAAAATGACAAGATGCACACTCACATACTGCCTAGAAGCCTGCCCCTGGGGCATCCTGTCCCTAATGTCCCCCACATCCAAATCCCTAAACCAGTAACCCTCTCCTGCCATGTTGCCAAAATAGTATTTCCAGTGATGTAGTTTTAACCACATAACCATCAATCTCCAGGGTTCACCTGCTCTGTCCCCCAACCCTCCCCCCAGGTCCATGGACAGTGCACCCCACCCTCACTATCCTATTCCTCAGACAAACCAGCACCATCCAAATCAAAAGTATTATTGCACCACTGAATGACTGTCATTTCTAACTGAAAAAACAGGAAAAGAAAGTGACCTTCAAATAAGTTGAAGAGCATAAACAAATGATAAAGGAAAGGAAAAAGTAAGAAAAGCAAAACGTTTTCTTTAAAAGATCTACCAGATTGGTTAACTTCTACTTAGATATGTCAGGAATTAAAGAGAATCAAATTGAGTACTAATATCAGTAATGAAATAGTTTACTGAAGGACAATCTATGAAAATGAAGCTAAATATTTCATTTAGTTTCAATGAAATTAGAATTTTAAAAAATTTTTCTCCTAACCTTACAAATCTCCTAGTAATGAAAGACTTCTCCATGAGACTCGTTCAGGAAATAAATGTATGTGTTTCATGTTTTTATTGTGTAAGAATCATTTCATATTTGAAAGTTCACCAAATATGTAAATATGTAAATATTTTCTAGATGAGCAATATATAGTGTTACAAAATCATGCACGGCTGTGACAATATTCAATGTTTTTAATTCAATGAATTTAAATTTAACATAATATGAAAGTTTTTGCATATTTTCAGATTATAAGCTACAGTTATTCTTTGTAAGTAACCACTTGTTGAATTTTTTGTAGAATTTCAATATTATGAAGAAGTATTAATGATTATCTAAAAATGCTCATCAAATAGTCCTTCCATTTTTTGCCAACATGTCTGTGTGAGTCCCTCTTTTCTCAAAAGTATAAATAAAGACACAGGTAGCAAATTCCAGCTCTTTCTTAACATGCTAAATCTCTTGGTTTAAAGAGATATTCATAAGTCCTGAACAATTTCTCACTATGCCCTGGTTTTAGAAATAAATGTATTTTGGACAAAAGGTATTAATATATTAATGTATATAGGATTCATTAGGTTAACTAAATTAAATCATTTCCCACTGTATGCCTTTTAATTTCTAATATGGTAAAAATATGTATATGTATATATAGAACTATCTTTCACTTAATAGAATTTGCATGGTGTCTTTTTTTATTATTAAGAGTGTAAAGTGTAACAAAAACAGCAAAAATTGAGAACTAATGACACATAAATTCCATTAAATTTTATTTTCAAAAGTTCAGGAAACCTCAGGAAACATATTTTTGGCAAGCATTTTGCCTGCCAGAACACTCTTTTGAACTCATTTTTCCCATGGAAATAAAGAGACTGTGGCTTTATTAGATGTCTGTTGATCATTATTTATTTATTAGATGCCTGTCCATCATGCTGGGACAATGTTCAGGTTTCCATTCACAGAGTCAGATACAATCCACCAATATTTTGGTGATTCACCTCTAAATTTTTGAATATCCTCTTCAACTGTTTGATTTTATGAGGCTTTTGTCCTGGCTATGTGTGCTTGCATTGTCTTGCTATTGTCTGCCTTTTTGTTTATGTCACATATTTATATATTTCCAAAGGTCTAAGGGTGTGTTCTGTGGAAGCCTAGAATAGAGTCTTATCCACATGTACCCAGAGCTTCCATTTTCATTTTGTTTGTAACTTCTGGAGTGATTGCTGTCTGAGGTCCCATTGAAAAGAAAGCTTCTCCTAAAACTCTTATCACACCATGCTTTACTCCATGGTGCTGCATTCATAAACCCTACATCTATACACTGTGGAAGAGAGCTTTACATTACCCAGGCAGGATTTTCAAGTGAGGCATTTAGTTCCCAAGTAGGGAATTTACAGATTAAATAATTCTTAAAAATGAATTCCAAAGAAGTTAAATACATACTTGATTTTTTTCTTAAAATTATCTACTTTAAGTAGTTTTTTTTCTGCTGGTACCTTTTTTTTGTGTGGATTGGCTACATGTAAGCTAGTGAATTTTATAAACCTGTGCGAAAGTTTTACATGCCTGATACCAAAGTTGTTAAATTCATGCAGTCTTCTTAAAATAAATTCCACATATAATATGATTTTTAATATTTGAGACAATTTTAAACTAAAAACTAAGAATGCCATCCTATACAAATTCTATGTCTTTATATGAATATCTTGATAGTTGCTTATACTTTTGAAAGGAGTTTGTTACTGGATACTGCCATCCTGGAGGAAAATATTGAGTGCTTTGGATTAGAGAAATCTACTGTTTAAATTTCTTTTCTTGCATTCACTCTTGATCCATAGCTACACAATAAAATAACAGAACTGAGTCACAACTGCACAATGAGGAAAAGTTAAGTAGGAAAGCAAGAAGAGCATCTTCCCTCATTGAAAATATATACTATTAAAACCCTGCCTGCTCTACAACTCAGTTATTATTGGGAAGTTTTTGTTCTCTTCCTGAGTTCTGGATGAGAAGATACATGCTATGCTCAATTCGCTAAACTTTCCTAAAGATGTACAAAGAATCAGTACTTAGAGTGGGGTGAGATGTAGCAATAAATGGTATATGATTTTTTTTCCTCAGGACACCACATTTATTATACCATTTGATACACTTTTCCCACAAATAAGATTTTCAAACATATCCAATGATTATCCAATTCTCCAAACACATATTGTCTTTGAACTACCTCACCATACTGCTGTCTGATATAAGTGTTAACTACATCAGTTTCAGGAAATATGATATGACTAAGTTAAAAGATTATTGCTGCGGAAGGGAAAAGGTTTTATGGTGGATCTGGGGAAGTACTGTATATTGTATATATGAATTTCGGTGATCTAAGACTATTGTGAAGCTGACAATTTGTTGGGATTCATTTTACGGGAAGTTTTGGATCACAGAGTGGTTCAACAATGGCAGCGGAGGAATACTGATATAGGATGTTATTGACAGGATATATAGGGTTGACAGGGAGTTATACAGGGCATATGCCCAGGGTATATAGTAATGTCTAGATATACTCATAGTGGAAACAATTAAAAACAACAGCTGGGGGGGGTACCGGGCCCCTGGCCGGGGGGTCACTGTCGTGGACCCTGGAGGAGCAGCGGCAGTCCCCCAGGTGCAATGGCAAGAACCAGGAAGAAAGGAGGGTCCAACAGTGGGCTCCTGATACTAATGGCTATGCTTTTGAGCCTGTACACCTGCAATAAGAACAAGGCCTAGAGTAGCACTGTGCCTGGGAGTTTCCTCCTGACAGCCTTCATGTTACTCAAATGTGGCCACTCTCACAGTCAAATTCATCATATAGATGCAGTGCATTCCCCCCAGCGAGGGACATGACACCCGGGGTTGAGCCTCCCTGGCACCGAGGGACCACTACTACATACCAGCTGAAGATACAACTAGAAAATGACCTTGAATTAAAGGTTCAATACGGATCAGCAGAATATCCCTGTCTACATATAATAACATGACTTCAAAATGCTGATTGACCTAATGTAAGGGGGAAATGGAAAGGAGAAATGAGATTATAAGGCTACGAGTCTCTAAAAAAGAGTCTGGAGGTTGTCAGAAGGAATGCCCTTATGCACAACTGAGCAGAGTCTGAGAGACAGACAAAGTAGATACAACCCCAGGTATTGGTTCTTTTGAGGGATAAAGAGACCCACGGGTTCTATGGTCATGGCAGATGGGGTTCACTGCCATGGCAGATGGACCTTCTTTGGAGCCTGTGTTTCTGCATGATGGAATTGGACTCAGAGGGGACCTCTTTTCACAAGACTTCCATGCTACTTTATAGGAATTGTAATAGGTGCTGGGGTTTAAGATATATTTAGGGGATTTTTTATTTTTATTTTTTTTTATTTTTATTTTTTTTTTTTATTGACTTTGTAATAATATTACATTAAAAATATATATGTGAGGTCCCATTCAACCCCACCCCCCCATCCCCCCTTTCCCCCCCCAACAACACTCATTCCCATCATCATGACACATCCATTGGATTTGGTAAGTACATCTTTGGGCAAATCTGCACCTCATAGACAATGGTTCACATCATGGCCCATACTCTCCTCCATTCCATCCAGTGGGCCCTGTGAGGATTTACAATGTCCGGTGATTACCTCTGAAGCACCATCCAGGGCAGCTCCATGTCCCAAAGATGCCTCCACCTCTCATCTCTTCCTGCCTTTCCCCATACCCATCGTCCACCATGTCTACTTTTCCCAATCCAATGCCACCTCTTCTATGTGGACATTGGACTGGTTGTGTCCATTGCACCTCTATGTCAAGAGGAGGCTCAGATTCCACATGGATGCTGGATGCAATCCTCCCATTTTCAGTTTTAATCACTCTAGGCTCCATGGTGGGGTGGTTGTCCTTCTTCAACTCCATCTTAGCTGAGTGTGGTAAGTCCAATAGATCAGATTGTAGGTGCTGGAGTCTGTTGAGGCTCAGGACCTGGCTATCACATTGTCAGTCCAGAGATTCAAATCCCCTAAATATATCTTAAACCCCAACATTAACTGCACCTCCAGCACATTAGCATGAAAGTCTTATGAAGGGAGATCCCATTTGAGTCCAGATTCATCTCACATAAACACCATTTCCAAAGAGGGGCCATCTGCCCTGGTAGTTAACCCCATCGGCCATGACCATAACTCCCATGGGTCTCTTTAGCCCTCAAAGGAACCAATATCTGGGGGTTGAATCTGCTTTATCTGTCTCTCTGACTCTGCTCAGTTGTGCATGAGGGCAATCCTTCTGCCAGCCTCCAGACTCTTTTTGAGAAACTCGTAGCCATATAAACTCATTTCTCCTTTCCATTTCCCCCTTACTTTAGGTCAAACAGCATTTTAAAGTCATGTTATTTTATGTAGACATGGATATTCTGCTGATCCGCATTGAACCTTCCATATAAGGTCATTTTCCAGTTGCATCATCAGTTGGTAGTTTATAGTGGTCCCTCATTGCCAGGGAGGCTCATCCCCGGGTGTCATGTCCCACGCTGGGGGGAAGGCATTGCATTTACATGCTGAGTTTGGCTTCGAGACTGGCCACATTTGAGTAACATGAAGGCTGACAGGAGGAAATTCCCAGGCACAATGTTGCTCTAGGCCTTGTTCTTATTTTAGGTTTATCAGCTCACAAGCATAGTCATTAGCATCAGGGGCTCACTGTTGAACCCTCACTCCCTCCCGGTCCCCACCGCTGTACCTGGGAGACTGTCGCTGCTCCCCTAGGGACCACGACAGAGCACCACTGGCCAGGAACCCAGTACCCCCCCTGCTGTGGTTTTTAATTGTTGCCACTATGAGTATATCCAAACATTACCATGCACCCTGGACATATGTTCTGTACAGCTCCCTGTCAGCCATATATCACCTGTCATTGGCATCCCATACCAGTATCCCTCCATTGCCATTGTTGAAACACTCTGTGATCCAGAACTCCCCAAAATTTGAAGCCCAATATAATGTCATGGTCCCTTACTAGGTAATGGCATATAGCGATGGGTTTAAAGGATAAAGAACTTGGATAAAGTTAGATAAAGAGCTTAGATAAAGAATGTTGACTTGAAAAAATTCCACATCCTATCTTTTTCTTTTTTTTTTTTTTTCCCCACCCTAATTATTCAGCTTTTCTTCACAGGAGTCCTAGACCACAGCAATGTATATATATAATATACAGCACTCCCACACATCCACCAGAAAACCTTTTCCCTTCCACAGTGATACTCTTACGCCCTATTCATATCATATTTACTTAAAGTGATGTACAGAGTCTGAGACATTAGCTGTCTAACAAGGTGACATCTGTGCTTACATTATGGTGCATACTTTAGGATACACAGTTCTTTACATTTTTAGTTATCCTATGTTTTACATTATGGTTTACATTATCAGTCTGTCATCTCCTATATGTTATGGTGTAATATTGCATGTTTTATATCCATCCTTGTGTACTCTCAAGAAACTCCTCTCTTACCCCCCATTTACTTTGGTTCCACACATTTAACGTCCATTTTCCCTTCCACCTTGGTGCCCACAGTGACAGCCAACCTCCGTTTCCTGAGGAGCCACTTCTAGAGATAGATGGAATAGTGTTCAGGGCCTAACTTGCTCAACTGCCCCAATGCCCTGGGAGCCACCCTTTCTCTTGAGGGATACAGTTCCCTCTATTTGATGGCATTAGTCCTCCCCAGGATGTGGGTCCACCCCCACTCTCACTACTTGGGTTTCTACCCCATGGTGTCACCCACTCTGGCAGAATGAGCATTTAGACATTCCCCAGGAGCCCGTCCTGCATCAGACCCTCCCCTCCGAGCATTCTAAACAGGTAACCCTCTTTATTATATTTTGATATGATTTTCTCGGCATTTTATTCTCCACCAACACCTGACGCTCTCCTGTGTTCGTATGCTACCCCTCCCTCCCCCCACTTTTGGGCAACGTTACCCATCCGTCCCTCCCCAGCCACCCTCAAACCCACAAAGCCCCAACCAAAGGCCCCCCTTGCCCCCCTTTTATCGCTTCTTTGTGTTCATACTTACCACCATCTCATCTTAAATTCCACCCCTGCAGACATCGGCTCATATCCTTCCTCCACCCTCCAATTTCCTGTAAGCCTATCGTTCAGTCTCTTGCTATCTAGGGCAGCTTGTTTATTTCATATTATTGAGGTCATGTAGTATTTGTCCTTCAATGTCTGGGTTGCTTCACTCAACATAAGGTTCTCAAGATTCATCCATGTTATCACATGTGTTTGTAGTGTGTTTGTTCTTACAGCCGAGTAGTATTCCATTGTGTGTATATACCACATTTTATTGATCCACTCATCTGTTGATGGGCATTTGGGTTGATTCCAACTTTTGGCAATAGTGAACAATGCTGCTATGAACATTGGTGTACATATATCGGTTTGTGTCCTTGTTTTCAGTTCTGCTGGGTATATACCCAGCAGTGGTATTGCTGGGTCATATGGCAAATCTATGGCTAGTTTTTTGAGAAACCGCCATAGGGTCCTCCAGAATGGTTGGATCCTTCTGCATTCCCACCAGCAGTGGATGAGTGTTCCCCTTCCTTCACATCCTCTCCAGCACTTGTATTCTTCTGTTTTTTTCATAGCTGCCAATCTTATGGGTGTAAGATGGTATCTCATTGTAGTTTTGATTTGCATTTCCCTGATAGCTAGAGATTTGGAACATTTTTTCATGTGCTTTCTTGCCATTTGTATTTCTTCTTCGGAGAAGTGTCTGTTTAAGTCTTTTTCCCATTTTTTAAATGGGTTGTTTATCTTTTTATTTTCAAGATATAGGAGTTCTTTATATATGCAAGTTATAAGTTTCTTATCAGATATATGATTGCCAAATATTTTCTCCCACTGTGTGGGCTCCCTTTTTACTTTCTTGACAAACTCCTTTGAGATGCAGAAGGTTTTAATTTTGAGGAAGTCCCATTTATCTATTAGTTCTTTTGCTGCTCGTGCTTTTGGTGAGATATTCATAAATCCATTTCCTATTACAAGGTCCTGTAGATGTTTCCCTACACTGCTTTCTAAGGTTTTTATGGTCTTGGCTCTTATATTTAGGTCTTTGATCCATCTTGAGTTGATCTTTGTATAAGGTGTGAGATGGTAATCCTCTTTCATTCTTCTACATATGGCTATCCAGTTCTCCAGACACCATTTGTTGAATAGGCCACTCTCTCCCAGTTGAGAGGGTTTGGTGGCTTTATCGAATATTATGTGGTTGTATATGTGAGGTTCTATATCAGAGCTTTCAATTCGATTCCATTGGTCTATGTGTCTCTCCTTATGCCAATACCATGCTGTTTTCACCACCGTAGCTTTATAGTATGTTTTGAAGTCAGGTAGTGTGATTCCTCCAATTTCGTTTTTCTTTTTCAGTATGTCTTTGGCTATTCGGGGTCTCTTTCCTTTCCAAATAAATTTCATAGTTAGTTTTTCTAGTTCCTTAAAGAAGGCTGCGTTGATTTTATTGGGATTGCATTGAATGTGTAGATCAGTTTTGGAAGGATAGACATCTTAATAATGTTCAGTCTTCCTATCCATGAACAAGGAATAGTCTTCCATTTATTTAGGTCTTCTTTGATTTCCTTGAACAATCTTGTATAGTTCTCAGTGTATAAGTTCTTTACCTCTTTAGTTAAATTTATTCCTAAGTATTTGATTTTTTTATTTACTATTGTGAATGGTATTTGTTTCTTGATTTCCTCCTGATCTTGCTCATTATTGGTGTACAGAAATGCTACTGATTTTTGCGCATTGATCTTATAACCTGCGACTTTACTAAACTCATTTATGTGTTCTAGAATCTTCGTTGTAGATCTCTCAGGGTTTTCTATGTATAGGATCATGTCATCTGCAAATAATGAAATTTTGACTTCTTCCTTTCCAATTTGAATGCCTTTTATTTCTGGTTCTTGCCTCAGTGCTCGAGCAAGTGCTTCTAAGACAATGTTAAATAGGAGCGGAGACAGTGGGCATTCTTGTCTTGTTCCTGAGTTTAGAGGGAAGGAGTCTAGGATTTCTCCATTGTAAACAATATTGGCTTTAGGTTTTTCATATATACTCTTTATCATGTTCAAAAAATTCCCTTGTATTCCAATCTTTTGGAGTGTTTTTATCAAGAAAGGGTGCTGTATTTTGTCAAATGCTTTTTCTGCATCAATAGATATAATCATGTGATTTTTTTCCTTCAATCTGTTTATATGGTGTATTACATTGATTGATTTTCTTATGTTGAACCATCCTTGCATACCTGGGATGAATCCCACTTGGTCGTGGTGTATAATAAGTTTAATGTGTTGTTGAATACGATTAGCAAGTATTTTGTTAAGTATTTTTGCGTCTAGGTTCATTAGAGAAATTGGTCTGTAATTTTCCTTTCTTGTGATGTCTTTATTTGGCTTTGGTACTAGGGTAATGTTGGCATCATAGAAGGAGTTGGGTAATGTTCTTTCTGTTTCGATGTTTTGGAATAGTTTCAGCAGGATTGGTGTCAGTTCTTTCTGGAATGTTTTGTAGAATTCGCCTGTGAAGCCATCTGGCCCTGGGCTCTTCTTAGTTGGGAGATTTTTAATAACTGATTCTATCTCTCTGCTTGTGATTGGTTTGTTAAGATCATCAATTTCTTCTTATGTCAATATGGGCTGCTTATGTGTTTCTAGGAATTTGTCCATTTCCTCTAGATTGTCATTTTTGTTGGAATATAGTTTTTCAAAATATCCTCTTATGATAGTCTTTATTTCTGTGGGGTCAGTGGTGATATCGCCTTTCTCATTTCTTATTTTGTGTATTTGCATCTTCTCTCTTTTTTTCTTTGTTAGTGTTGCTAAAGGTTTGTCAATTTTGTTAATCTTCTCAAAAAACCAGCTCTTGGTCTTGTTTATCTGTTCAAGTGCTTTCTTATTTTCTATTTCATTTAGTTCTGCTCTTATCTTTGTTATTTCCTTCCTTCTTCTTCCTGTTGGGTTACTTTGTTGTTGTTTTTCTAATTCCTTCAAATGTGCAGTTAGTTCTTCAATTTTTGCTCTTTCTTCTTTTTTGATATATGAATTTATGGCTATAAACTTCCCTCTCAGTACTGCTTTTGCTGCATCCCATAAATTTTGGTATGTTGTGTTATCATTATCATTTGTTTCAAGATAGTCATTGATTTCTTTTGAGATTTCCTCTTTGACCCACTGTTTTTCTAAGAGTGTGCTGTTTAATTTCCAAATCGTGGTGTGAAACCTGGGCTTCTGTCCCTTGCAAATCTCCAGCTTGACTCCACTGTAGTCAGAGATAATGTTTTGTATGATTTCAATCTTTCTGAATTCGTTCAGCCTTTCTTTGTGGCCTAGCATATGATCTATCTTGGAGAATGATCCATGTGCGCTTGAGAAAAATGTATATCCTACTGTGTTTGGGTATAGTGATCTATATATGTCTATTAGATCGAGCTCCTCTAATATACTATTCAGATGTTTTGTTTCTTTGGTGATTCTCTTTTGAGATGTTCTGTCCAGAGTTGATAGTGGTGTATTAAAATCCCCCACTATAATTGTAGATATATCTATTCTTTCACAGTTTTTCGAGCGTTTGCCTGACGTATTTAGAGGCACCCTTGTTAGGGGCATAGATATTTATGATTGTTCGATCTTCTTGACAGATTTTCCCTTTGACTAAAATGTAGTATCCTTCTTTGTCTCTCACAATTCTTTCACATTTAAAGTCTATTTTGTCTGATATTAATATAGCTACTCCTGCCTTTTTTTGGTTATTGTTAGCTTGTATGATTGTTTTCCAGCCATTCACTTTCAATCTCCATGCGTCTCTGGGTCTAAGATGTGTCTCTTGTAGACAGCATATGGATGGGTCATATTTCCTTATCCAATGTCCCAGTCTGAATCTTTTGATAGGTGAGTTTAATCCGTTGACATTCTGTGTTATTACTATCAAGGAATTATTTGTGTTAGCCATATTTTGATTGGATTTGTGTTTGTCATATTTTGTATGTATATATATTTTTTTGCCTTTTTTGTTGTTGTTGTTGGTCTTATACTCTCCTCCAACTTTGCCTTTCCTGTTTTTTCCTTTCTTCCTGCAGAACTCCCTTTAGAATTTCTTGAAGGGAAGGTTTCTTGTTGGTATACTCTTTCAGTTTCTGTTTGTCTGCGAATATTTTGAACTCTCCATCATGTTTGAATGCTAGTTTAGCTGGATAGAGTATTCTTGGTTGGAAATTTTTTTCCTTTAGTACCTTGACTATATCATACCACTGTCTTCTTGCCTCCATGGTTTCAGAAGAGAAATCAGCACTTAATCTAATTGAGCTTCCCTTGTATGTGATGGTTTTCTTTTCTCTTGCTGCTTTTAGGATTTTCTCTTTGTCTTGAGCCTTGGATAATTTGACAAGTATATGTCTTGGGGTGGGCCTGTTGGGGTTTATGACTTGTGGAGTGTGCTGTGCTTCTTGGATATGTACATCTGTCTCTTTCAGTAGATTTGGGAAGTTTTCAGCCATTATTTCCTGCAACACTCCTTCTGACCCCTTTCCCTTCTCTTCACCTTCTGGAATGCCTATAATACGTATGTTTGAGCGTTTTGCATTGTCATTCAGGTCCCTAAATCCTAATTGGATTTTTTCTATCTTCTTATTAACCCCTTCTACTATCTGTTTGATTTCTGATGTACTGTCTTTCACATCGCTAATTCTCTGCTCTGTCTCTTCTAGTCTGCTGATATTTGCTGCAAGTGTATTTTTGATTTCTTGAACTGTGGTGTTCATTCCCATCATATCTGTTATGTTTTTGCGTATGTCTGCAATTTCCCCTCCAAGTGATGTCTTCATTTTGTTAACCTCTTTCATTACTGCATCGAATTTGTCGGTGATAAATGTTCTGAGATCTTTCATTGCTTGTGCCAAGTTTCGCTCCCCTTCATGATTATTGGTTTGTTGATTGGATTTAGCCATGTTTTCCTGATTATTGGTTTGGTTTGTAGATTTTTGTTGCTTTCTGTTCATCTCTTTATTTTGACGAATTTAATCAGTTCCTTAGCTTCTTTGTCTGCTCTTGGAGGTTAATTAGTTGTTATTTTTGCATAGGTGTTATATCTTCTCTTTGTCACTTTTTTCTTCTTATTCTAGTTACTTGTTGTTGGTTAAGCTCACTTTAGAGGAAAGTATTAGTGTTGGGGAAAGGCAATTGTGTAAGCAAGGGAAAAATGTAAAGTAGTATTGGTGATGTATGTTAACAAAGCAAGAATATGAGATCTGGGAGGATGAAGGTTAGATTCGTGTAGATTGTATAGATTTATAGCTGTAGGTAGAGTACCTTTTATGAAGTAGATGACTGAATATGGGAGGAATATGGTATGAACTACAAAGCTATTGTTTTCATGAGAGAGGGAAAAAGAAAAGAAAAGTAATAGTTTCAAGAGTGGATAACAGACAGAAAACAGAACAAAGGTATTAGAAATTAAGAGTTAGACACTTTGTGGATCAAAGAACGGGAGGTGGGGGGTGGAATAGGAGAGACAGTAGATGATAGTGGATATCAAGATGCAGGGGAAGGGGGATAGTGTAGGTAGCCTAAATCAGTTCACACAGAAATGAGACAGTGGAGGATGGGAAAACCCCAGCAAATGTGAGGTGTTCCCTGTAGCACCTATTGTATACTTGAATTAAAATAAAATAAGTGGAAGATGAGGGACAAGAGGGAAAGAGAAAACCGAAAAACAAAAAACTAATTATAATAAAGAAAAAAAGAAAGACAAGAAGAGAGGAAGAAAGAAAAAGAGGATGGGCAAACGGTGGGGAACGGATAGGGGGAAGAGAGATACAGGTATACACGTGTCACAATTGCAACACTATCTAAAACAACAACTTCCCCCCGCTTTGCCCTAAAACCCCCCGTCTGTCTGCCCAAATGGGTCTGCAAGCACCTCCCTTTCCATAAACCCCCAATAGGCCGCCCAGGGCCCACGAACTCCCCAGTACTGCAGATGCTCAAAAAAAAAAAAAAAAAACAAAGAACAGAAACCCCTCCGCAGGCCTGGCTCTGCCCACCGCTGCCCGCCGCGGAGGCCTGGACCAGCTCTGCCCGGCTCCTTACGCCGCCGCGGCCTGGCCTGGCTCTGCCCGGCTCTGCTTGCTACAGTGGCCCAGCCGGCTCCCGCGTCCACCTCCCGCCGCCGCGGCCTGGACCGGCCCCGCCCGGCTCCGTACGCCGCCGCTGCCTGACCCGGCTCCGCCTGGCTCCGCTCGCTACAGCGGCCCGGCCCAGCCCCGGGGTCCGCCTCTCGCCGCCGCGGCCTGCACCTGCCCCGCCCTGCTCCATACGCCACTGCAGCCCGGCCCGGCTACGCCCAGCTCCGCTTGCTACAGCGGCCCGGCCCGGCTCCGGCATCCGCCTCTCACCGCCGCGTCCTGGACTGGCCCCGCCCGGCTCCGTACGCCGCCGCGGCCCGGCCTGGCTACGCCCGGCTCCGCTCGCTACAGCGGCCCAGGCCCGGCTCCGGCGTCCGCCGCCCGCCGCCGTGGCCTGAACCAGCCCCGCCCGGCTCCGCATGCCACCGCGGCCTGGCTCGGCCCGGCTCGGCCCCGCCCAGCCCCGCTCCGGCATCCGCCGCTGCGGCCCGGCCTGGCTCAGCCCCACCGAGCGGGGCTAGATGTCTCGTCTCTGCCTACCCAAGGAGGGAATCCTCTACAGGTAGCTGGGATCTCTGTGTATATTTCACAGACGGATCCTCTCTGTTACCTTCCCTCCAAATCGATGTCCAGACACCTCCGGACCAGCAAAAATCCCGAAACAATCCGGTCCCAAAGAGTCTCCAACGCTGCCCAGCCGATTCCCTGCAGAAGACCCTAACAGGGATGTTCACTCAGCTGCCATCTTGCCCCCTCCCCCCTAGGGGATTTGAATCTCTGGACTGATAATATGACACCCAGGCCCAGAGCCTCAACAGACTTCAGCTCCTACACTTTGATTTATTGGACTTACCCCACTCAGCTAACATGGAGTTGAAGAAGGTCAACCACCACACCATGGAGCCTAGAGTGTCTACAACTGAAAGCAGGAGGAGTGCATCCAGTATCCATATGGAATCTAAGCCCCCACTTGTCATAGATGTGCAACGGACACAACTAATCCAATGTCCACAGAGAAAATGTGGAATGGGTGTGGGAAGGGTAGCCATGGTGGCTGCTGGGTTTGGGGAATGGGAGGAAGAGATAAGAGGTGGAGCTGGTTTCGGGACTTTGAGTTGTCCTGGGTGGTGTTTCACAGACAATTACGGGACATTGTAGATCCCCCCAGGGCCCACTGGATGGAATGTGGGAGAGTGTGGGCTATGATGTGGCTCATTGACTATGGGGTGCAGTGATGCTCAGAGATGTTCTTACCAGGTGCAATGGATGTGTCACGATAATGGGAGCAAGTGTTGCTGTGGGGGGAATGGGGGTGGGGCGGTGGGGTTAAATGGGACCTCATATTTGTTTTGAATGTAATTTTTAAAAATAAATAAATAATTTTAAAAATATAAGAGCAAGTCTGTGGCTATGTCTTTTTTTATGTTGCATTAATCTATTTATGCATTCTAAGCACATAAATTCAAATGAATTTAACATAAATCATATTTGTGAAATGATAAGTAAAGTTGAAAAAAATTGTGTTTTTCTGTATGACTGAAAATGTTCAGCGAAAGCACATCATAATTATTGAGATTACGTTGTAAATTTTTAATATTCAGATATATTTCTTTAAAAGGGTAATATTGGAGACATAAAACATGACAAAGTATAATATGTAGAATTACTTTATTGGATAAAATTAAGGTTTTATTAGGAACGAGTACCAAGAGATACATTTGTTGTTAGTTATATGCATTCACTAAAAAGTTGAAATAAAATGATGAATATTTTGTATGAGTTTGGGAACTGAAGGATACTCACTTTTGATAGAACAAAAATGTGTGAAGTTCAAGTTAATATATTTGAGAAATCATGCCCAGGTTTTATACATTTGTTTGACTGTAAATTTCAGGAATAAGTAAATATCAGTGGATATTTAATCGCTTTGCTGAAGAAAGCTGTATACTCTGAATTTAACCTATATTCTTACTAAAAAAAGTAAATATACTTTTTTACTTTTTAAAGCATACTTTAATTACATATATGTTACATAAAAATTATAGGGAATTCCCATATGCCCATATGCCCACAAGTGGACAGAGAAGAACACACAATGAATGGACACAGAGAACAGACAACTGGGGTGGTGGAAGGGGAGAGAAATAAATAAAAAATAAATAAATCTTTTAAAAAAACAGATCTCAATAAATTTTTAAAAAATGGTGATAAAGAACATGAACTCCATAGGTAGAGTATCTGGGTTCAAATATGAGCTTATCCTTTATCCTACTGACTAATCTTGATCAAATTCATCACCTCTCTGTGCTCCAGTTCCATTCTCTGTAAAATTCAGCTATTCCACTGCATTTATGGGGCATTCTCCTAGGTCAAGGGGATAAAGAAACGATCCCAATTGGCAATGATTAGAAGATTTTTCAAGAACCTAATTGACATTCCATTTTTCTTTTTCAATTATGTCCTTGTCTATTCGGGGCCTCTTTCCTTTCCAAATAAATTTTATAGTTAGTTTTTCTACTTCATTAAAAATGCTGTGTTGATTTCTATTGGGATTGCATTAAATCTGTTGATCAGTTTGGGAAGGATAGTCATCTTAGTGTCATTTAGTCTTCCTATCCATTTATTTAAGTCTTCTTTGATTTCCCTTAACAGTGTTGTGCAGTTTTTTGTGCATAAGTCTTTTACTTCTATAGTTGAATTTATTCCTATGTATTTGATTTTTATTTACTATTGTAAATGGTATTTGTTTCTTGATTTCCTCCTGAGATTGCTCATCAATGGTGTACAAAAATGCTGCTGATTTTTGCACATTGATCTTACAACCTGTGACTTTACTGGTCTTATAAGTTCTAAACGCTTTACTGTAGGTTACTCAGGGTTTTCTATGTACAGGATCCTGTCATCTGCAAAGAATGAAATTTTGACTACATCCTTTTCAATTTTGATGCATTTTATATCTGGCTCTTGCCTCAGTGCTCAAGCAAGTACTTCTAATGCAATGTTAAATAGGAGGGGTAATACTGGGCATCCTTGTCTTGTTCCTGATCTTAGAGGGAAAGATTTTAGGATTTCCCCATTGTAAATGATGTTAGCTGTGGGTTTTTCATATATATCCTTTATCATGTTGAAAAAGTTCCCTTCTATTTCTATCTTTTGCAGTATTTTTATCAAGAAAGGGTGCTGAATTTTGTCAAGTGCCTTTTCTGTATCTATAGATATGATCAAGTGATTTTTTTCCTTTCATCTGTTTATGAGGTGTATTTCATTGATTGATTTTCTGATGTTGAACCATCCTTGCATACCAGGTGTGAAACCCACTTGGTCATGGTGTATAATTCATTTAATGTGCTGTTGAATATGTTTAGCAAGTATTTTGTTGAGGATTTTTGGATCTGGATCCATTAGAGAGATTGGTCTGTCACTTTCCTTTCTTGTGGTGTCTTTGTTTGGCTTTGGTATTAAGGCAATATTGACATCATAGAATGAGTTCAGCAATGTTCTTCCTATTTTGATTTTTTGAAAGAGTTTAAGCAAGATGGGTGTTAATTCTTTGCAGAATGTTTGGTAAAATTCACCAGTGAGGCCATCTGATACAGGGGTCTTCTTAGTTGGGAGGTGTTTAATGCCTGTGTCTATCTCTACTTGTGATTTGTTTTTTGAGATGATCAATTTCTATTTTCATCAATGTAGGCTGCTTATGTGTTTCTGGGAATTTGTCCATTTCCTTGAAATTGTTCTTCTAGTTGGCATTTACTTTTTCAAAGTTTCCTCTTATGATAGTGCTTATTTCTGTGGGGTCAGTGGGGATATTCCCTTTCTTATTTCTTATTTTGTGTATTTGCATCCTCTCTCTCCCTCTTTTTTTCCTTAGTCTAGCTAAGAGTTTGTCAATTTCACTGATCTTCTCAAAGAACCAACTTTTTGTTTTATTTTTTCTAGTGCTTTCTTATTGTCTATTTCATATAATTCTGCTCTCATCTTTGTTATTTCTTTCCTCTTCCTTTGGGGTTAGATTGTTGTTTGTTCACTAATTCCTCCAAGTGTGAAGTTAGGTCTTCAATTTTAGCTCATTCTTCTTTTATTGATGTATGAATTTATGCCTTGAATTTCTCTCCCAGTTCAGCTTTTGCTGCATCCAATAAGTTTTTATATTTGTGCTAGCATTTTCATTACTTTCAAGGTAGTTACCAATTTCTTTGAGATTTCCTCCTTGATTCACTGTTTGTCTAAGAATGTGTTGCTTAACTTCCATATCTTAGTGCCCAAGTTCTGGTTCTCTGGCCCTGGCAGATTTCCAACTTCACTCCATGCTGGTCAGAGATATTATTTTGTATAATTTCAATCTTTCTGAATTCATTGAGACATTCTCTGTGGCCTGCCATGTGGTCTACCTTGGAGAATGATCTTGTGGTCTATGTTGGAGAATGATCTACTTGCACTTGAGAAGAATGTATATCTTGCTGTATTTGGGTGTAATGTTCTGTATATGTCTATTAGGTTCAGATCCTCTAATAAATTTTTCAAGGACTTTGCTTCTTTGTTGGTTCTCTGTTGAGATATTTTGTCCAATGGTGATAGAGTTCTATTAAAGTGCCCCACTATAATTTAGAGGCAACTGTTCCTTCACTTAGTTTTCCAGTGTTTCCCACATGTATTTGGAGGCACCCTGGTAGGAACATAAATATTTATGATTGTTCTTTCTTCTTAAAAGGTTATCCCTATTACTAATAAGAAGTGTCCCTCTTTGTCTCTCACAATAGTTTTGCATTTAAAGTCTATTTTTTCTGATATTAATATAGCTACTCCTGCCCTTTTTTTGTTATTGTTTGCTTGTAAGATTGTTTTCCAGCTTTCACTTTCAACCTCCTTGATCCCTGGGTCTAAGATGAGTTGATCGTAGACAGCATATAAATGGGTCATATTTCCTTATCTATTCTTCCAGTCTCTGTCTCTTGACAAGTGAGTTTAATCCTTAGATGTTCAGTGTTATTACATTCTAGGAATTACTTATATTAGCCATATTATCTTTGAATTTTTCATGCCATATGTTGTTCTTTTTTCTTTTTATCATTTTAGTTGTTCTTCCACTCTCTTCCAGCTCTGTCTCTCCTGTTTTTTTCTTTTCTCCTGCCAAATTCCCTTTAGCATTTCTTGAGGGCAGGTTTCTTGTTGGCATACTCTCTTAGTTAACATTTATCTGTTAATATTTTGAACTCACCATCATTTTTGAGTGTCAGCTTTTCTGCGTAGAGTATTGTTGGCCAGAAACAGTTTTCTTTTAATACCTTGACTATGTCATATTACTGCCTTCTTGCCTCCATGGTTTCAGATAAGAAATTAGTACTTAATCTTATTGAGCTTTGTTTTTATGTGATGGTTCTCTTTTCTCTGGCTGCCTTCAGTATTTTCTCTTTGTGTTGAGCATTAGATAATTTGACAAGTAGATGTCTTGGTGTAGGCTTGCTGAGATTAATGCTGTATGGGGCGTATTGCACTTCCTGGATATGTACATCCATCTCTTCAATAGGTTTGGGAAGTTTTCAGGCATTATTTCCTCCAACACACCTTCTGTCCCCTTTCCCTTAGCTTCTCCTTCTGGGATGCCTATAATGTATATATGTGTGTGTGTGTTGTGTTGTCAGTCAGGTCCCTATGTCTCTGCTGGATTTTTTCTTTCTTTTTATTGATCAATTCTACTATCTGTTTGATTTCAGATGTACTAACTTCCACATCATTAATTATTTCCTCTGCCTTTTCAAATCTGCTGTGATTTGCTGACAGTGTTTTTAGTTTCTTGGATTGTGCTGGACATCACTATCATATCGGTCATGTTTTTGAGTACCTTTACAATTTTTTCTGTATGCTCTCCCAATTGTTTTCTTAATGTTCTTCATTTTTTCCCTCACTTCATTAAATTGGTCCATGGTATTTGTTTTGACAGCTTTGATTATTTGATGTTCTACTCCTTTTCCTGTTTTATAGTTTGTTCATTGGATTGGGTGATTTCTTCCTAATTCCTTGTATGGCTTGTAATTTCTGGTTGCTGGCTGGTCATCATTTTATCTTGGTGGGTTTGTTCAGTTGATTAGCTTCTCCATGTAGTCTCTGGGCTCATTTAGGTGCTGTTTTGTGTGTGTGTTGTCTTATCTTTGACACTTTGTTCTTCTTATTCTATTTCCATGTTGTCTAAGTTCCTTTGAAGGAAAATGTTTGGGCAAAGGAAAACAAAGGAGGCCAGAAAAGAAAAAGTACAGTAATAGTATTGATAGTAAACGTTAGCAGAAAATCCACGTGAGACTTAGGAGAATGCATATTAAATTCATGTAAGCTGTGTAGATTTATAACAGTAAAAAAGTGGAGTGCCTACAATGAGATGGTAAACTGTTTATGGCAAAGAATATAGTATGAATTATAAGGTCAGTGTGATCAGGAGAGAGGGAAAGAGAAAAGAAAGGTCAATAACATAAAGAGTGAATGAAATATAGGAAACAGAATAGAGGTGTTACAAATAAAAATCAGAAAAATTGGGGGCTAAACAAAGAGAGATGGAATGTAAGAGCAACAAGAGAAGGTGGAGGATAGAAAGATGTAAAGGAAAAGGAACTGTGTTGATAGCCAAAATCATTATACACAGAAAAGAGGAAATCAAGGGTGAGGAAGCACAGCAAACAAGAAACACTACATGTAGCACCTAATAGAAAAAAAGGAAAAATGAAAACAAAACAAAAATAAAATGTTGGTGTGGAAATAAAGAGGAAAGAAATGCAAGGAAACAACAGCAACAACAACAACAAAAAACCCAGACAAGACCACAAGCAAGGAGTCCTCTTTGCAACTGAATAAACTGCTTAGGAATCTGACCTTCCCCCTTTCTCCCTTCCTCACTTCCCTCTCTCCCAGGGCAGGAGGAAGCCTGTGAGAGCTCCCCTCTGAGATTCAAATGGGACTCTGGTGAACCAATTCACCACAGAAAATAATGACTCTAAGCATTTTTGAGAACAAGCATCCACACCTTGCTAGGAACCCTAAATAAGCTATTGGCCGCTGACCAAGCACATCCTACTGTTCCCCTCCTTTAGGTATGTTGCACAGGACTAGTCAATTGCCTGACTCCACCTTCTCCCAGACCAATTTTCCTTATCCCAGGGCATTAGATAAATCAGGCTCCCTCAGGACATTAATCTCTTCCTTCTTCTTAGCCTCTCCCCAAGCTGTTTAGCATGCTCTTCAAAGCTTAAAAAAAGGAGGGACTAGACAATTGAACCTGCACTCCTCAGGCCCTTCTGCACACCTCACTAGAGCCCTCCTACTCTCGAGACTGGTGGGCTAGGGAATGCCAGGTTTTGGGGAGTGCTGGATTCAGGGAATGTGGGCTTGGGGAATGTGGGCTCAGGGAACATGGGTTCATGGATCACGGGTTTGGGGACCAAGGGACTAAGGAATGCTGCTGTGTGACCAGTGGTGTTCAGGGAATGTTGTGGCCAGCAGCACTAGTGGAAGGGTTTAGCCTTCCCACAGCTTATGGCTCAAGTGCCAGAAACCCATGGTTTTACGTTAAGCACTCTCTCCAGATCGATGTGCAGAAAACTACTGCTTTTGAGGATTCTGTCCCCACTCAGTCAGTTTCTTCCCAGGAGAGACCATGAGGGTGCATTCACTCAGACGCCATCTTAGCCTGCCTCTTTTGTTGCACATTTTTGATGTTCAGTATAAAATGCTTAGCAATGCATGTTGATTTTTAAACAAAGGGATTTTTATGTAGCCTTTTTATTATTTAAAAGAATTTAATAAAATAAGCAGTAAAATGCATGTTTTTGTGATTTCAAAACAAGACAACCAACCAACTAGGACTTGTAACAACTCTCTAAAACAATAAGCAGGTCACACACCTTTCCTGGTCAAATCAGCAATAAGATAAATATACCCCAGGCAGCTTGTTTGCAATAGCCATAAAATTCTACTTAATTGTACTAACCAATTGTTTAGAGAATGATAAAATGACGTTCATCTTCTGCTAACTGAACATATTTTTATGTTTTTAAAAGGGGAAAGTATAGCTATATCATTTACATTTTTACTAAAAAGATTTCAGTTAATCAAAAATTTTCATTCAATTGCTAGTAATTTAGAATTGAAGGCATACAATATCCTTTATTTTTTTTTTTTTCACACACAGAAATTGATTAGTTTAATTTTGGGATTCATAAAATAACTTCAAACTATTACAGGAATTAATGAAAAGAGAAATAATCAATAACAAGAGAAACAGGAGCAGCACCAACAAAATCCTTCCTGAGTAAAGTCAGAATCCAGACATGCTAAAATATGCCATCTAAAATGAAATTTTAAAAATTAAATGAAGTGACCAATGCACAAGAAAAATATAGTCAATAGAAACTGTCTCTTAGTGTCCTCAGACTTGGAATTAGCAGGCAAAGAGTTCAAAACAGTGATTATAAATATGTTTAAGAAACTAAAGTAATTCACATTTAAAGAATGAAAGAATGTAGGGCTAAAATGAAGGAATAAATTGAAACTCTCAAAAAGGAGAGAGAAATTATATAAAAAGGACCAAATTGAAATTTTAGTATTAAATGAAGAACAACTATGGTTGTGAAAAATCCAGTAGAAAATCTCATTTCAACATGGCAGAAGAATTAATCAGTGTACATGAAGACAGATCAATTCAAATTTACTCTCAGTATCAGAAAAAAGACAAGTCAAATGAAGAAAGCCTCAGAAATCTGTAATATATCATCAAGTATACCAAAATATATGTAATGGGAATGCCAGAAAGAGTGATGGAAAAGATTATAAAATATATTTAAAGAAGTATTGGCTGAAAACTCCTCAAATGTGATGAAAAACATTAATGTACACATCCAAACCTCAACAAACCCAAGTACAATAAATATAAAGACGTACAGACATAGACAAATCATATTCAAACATGAAATTCAATGGAAAAGAGACAATCTAAAAAAAAAGGTAAAAGAATTCCTCACATAGAGGGAAGCATAAATATGATGAATGGCTGGATGCCACAGGGAAGTGGACTATCATATTCAAAGATCTGAAAGAAAAGTCTTGGCTAAGAATTGAATTTCAGCAAAGTTATCCTTCAAAAGAGAAAGTGAAGTAAAGACAATTTCAGATAAACAAAGACTGAAAGAATTTGTTGGTAGCATACATTTCTTACAAGAAATACAAAATGAAGTACTTCAGGCTGAAAAGAAATTACTCCAGACTGTGACTCAATCTTTAGGAAGAAGTATAGAGCTCTTCAACAGTTTGGCATTGTTTATGAATTCCAAAAATACTTATTGGATTATGTTTGTATGTAGGTGCCTGGATAAAGAATTTATTTATTTATTTTTTTAAGATTTTTTTTTATTTTTATTTTTTATTTTTTTTTTATTTATTGACTTTGTAATAATATTACATTAAAAATATATATGTGAAGTCCCATTCAACCCCACCCCCCCACCCCACCTCTCACCCCCCCCCAGCAACACTCATTCCCATCATCATGACACATCCATTGGATTTGGTAAGTACATCTTTGGGCACCTCTGCACCTCATAGTCAATGGTCCACATCATGGCCCATAGTCTCCTCCATTCCATCAGTGGGCCCTGTGAGGATTTACAATGTCCGGTGATTGCCTCTGAAGCACCATCCAGGGCAACTCCATATCCCAAAGACGCCTCCACCTCTCATCTCTTCCTGCCTTTCCCCATACACATCAGCCACCATGTCCACTTTTCCCAATCCAATGCCACCTCTTCTATGTGGACATTGGATTGGTTGTGTCCATTGCACCTCTATGTCAAGAGGAGGCTCAGATTCCACATGGATGCTGGATGCAATCCTCCCACTTTCAGTTGTAATCACTCTAGGCTCCATGGCGTGGTGGTTGTCCTTCTTCAACTCCATCTTAGCTGAGTGTGGTAAGTCCAATAAATCAGATTGTAGGTGCTGGAGTCTGTTGAGGCTCAGGACCTGGCTATCACATTGTTAGTCCAGAGATTCAAATCCCCTAAATATATCTTAAACCCCAACATTAACTGCACCTCCAGCACATTAGCGTGAAAGTCTTATGAAGGAAGATCCCATCTGAGGCCAGATTCATCACACATAAACACCATTTCCAAAGAGGGGCCATCTGACCTGGTAGTTAACCCCATTGGCCATGACCATAACTCCCATGGGTCTCTTTAGCCCTCAAATGAATCAATATCTGGGGGTTGCATCTGCTTTATCTGTCTCTCTGACTCTGCTCAGTTGTGCATGAGGGCAATCCTTCTGCCAGCCTCCAGACTCTTTTTTAGAAACTCATAGCCATATAAACTCATTTCTCCTTTCCATTTCCCCCTTACTTTAGGTCAAACAGCATTTTAAAGTCATGTTATTTTATGTAGACAGGGATATTCTGCTGATCCGCATTGAACCTTCCATTTAAGGTCATTTTCCAGTTGCATCATCAGTTGGTAGTTGATAGTGGTCCCTCGGTGCCAGGGAGGCTCATCCCCGGGTGTCGTGTCCCACGCTGGGGGGAAGGCATTGCATTTACATGCTGAGTTTGGCTTCGAGACTGGCCACATTTGAGTAACATGAAGGCTGACAGGAGGAAATTCCCAGGCACAATGTTGCTCTAGGCCTTGTTCTTATTTTAGGCTTATCAGCTCACAAGCATAGTCATTAGCATCAGGGGCTCACTGTTGAACCCTCACTCCCTCCCGGTCCCCGCCGCTGTACCTGGGAGACTGTCGCTGCTCCCCTAGGGACCACAACAGAGCACCACTGGCCAGGAACCCAGTACCCCCCCTGCTGTGGTTTTTAATTGTTGCTACTATGAGTATATCCAAACATTACCATGCACCCTGGACATATGTTCTGTACAGCTCCCTGTCAGCCATATATCACCTGTCATTGGCATCCCATACCAGTATCCCTCCATTGCCATTGTTGAAGAAACACTCTGTGATCCAGAACTCCCCAAAATTTGAAGCCCAATATAATGTCATGGTCCCTTACTAGGGAATGGCATATAGCGATGGGTTTAAAGGTTAGATAAGGAACTTGGATAAAGTTAGATAAAGAACTTAGATAAAGAATGTTGACTTGAAAAAATTCTACATCCTATCTTTTTCTTTTTCTTTTTTTTTCCCCCCCCTAATTATTCAGCTTCTCTTCACAGGAGTCCTAGACCACAGCAATGCATATATATAATATACAGCACTCCCATACATCCACCACAAAACCTTTTTCCTTCCACAGTGATACTCTTACACTCTATTCACATCATATTTACTTAACGTGATGTACAGAGTCTGAGACATTAGCTTTCTAACAAGGTGACATCTGTGCTTACATTATGGTGCATACTTTAGGATACACAGTTCTTTACATTCTTAGTTATCCTATGTTTTACATTATTACAATATCCTTTAAATAGAAATGTATTCTCTACATGCAATATCAATATAAACATCCCTATTAATATCTTTCTATCTATATTTATTGATCTATCTACCTATCTAAAACACATACATATTGTGGAATTCCTAAATGGTTAAACACCAATTGATTCATTCATCAGCAAATGATCAATAGTTACATCTATAAAAATAGCACAATTCCCTTCCACTGTAATATGTACACCACTGGATAATCAGACCTCTCCTATTTAGTCCATTATCCCTTAGGACCCCTCCTTCTTCTCCTTGGTAAAGGTCTCTACTTCCCATTAGATTGTAGCTGCTGACTACCACACTTTTACCTGTAACTGTAAATCATATTTGCTTACTTCCATACATTTACATATTACCTTATGTTAATTGAGCAATTTACAATTGTTGTAACATATAGCCAAATGTTCCTTCCCAGCAGGCTTTGGTCAGTCTTCAAGGGTTTAGGGGTATTTGCTTACACACACTCCCTATTATCCATAACTATAACATCCCACCAATATCAGCCATCAACACTATCCCCACCTTCTTTTGTGTAAATCCAATGAAAGTCCTAAACCCTTTATAATTGGGGAGACAGACTGTCGCCACACTTGGCACCATGAAATAAACTATTTCCTTTTTTGAAAAACTCACTATCACTGAACTGGTTTCTCATGCTCATCAGACTGTGGTCCCACTTTTCCACTAAATTTGGAAAGAGGAAATTTTGAATGAATTGCTTTTACCTGTCATACTTATTGAATAAATATTTAATAAAAATATCTTTCTTTCCAGTCTTATTTTAAATTCATACATCATCTGAGAAATAAGTGGAATTCATTGTTGGAGATTTGGACCTGAAGGGCATTGGGAATGAAAGAAAGTGAAAGAAAGAAAAAGAAAGAACAAGAGAGGCGGCATCAGGGGGTCTGCGAGTAATGACTCCTCAGACAGCTATTGTTTACAAGGGGCTCTTTATATATCCCAGTGTACATGCCAAGAAGTAGGCATATGTAGCCTAAATGCCAATAAGCATAAACATAGCTTATGTGACATTAAGCAGCAACAGATATTAACTATCAGCATTACCCACAGTCTGAGGAATTTTTAAAAATCTTATCTCAAAGTACAAAGTCTAAGTGTTCTATTCACTACAAAAGGTATGTGCTCATCTTTTCTTTCAGCCTTTTACAGCTTCATCCCATTTGCCGGGAACTGTTAATTACCGCATTCCTTAGGTTGCAAGCATAGCCATGGAGACAGCACTAGCATGGAGACAGCATGTCTCTCCTTGAGAGGCCACTGTGCCTCAGTTTCCAACAATTCATGTTTGAAATATCTTCACATCAGGAATAAAAAGCATTTATCACTTCCCATTCCTGAACCTACATCAGCTGAGGCAGCCAGGGAGCATCTTGGTTAAATATTTCTCACTCACTCTAGACTTGACAAAAAGGTGTTAAGTTCAGGGAAGGAATACTGAGTAAGATATGAAGGACACAGAGAGAGAAGGAGAAAAGGCATTTTCACATCAGCTTGGCCTTTCTGTGTTCTTGAAGATTGTCCATGACCCATAGGATCTGGGTGTCTCCATAGCCTTCAGGAGCACCAGTTCCTGGGATTGTATCTACTTTGGCTGTCTCTGAGAAGCTGCTGTGTAGCAGTGCTCCAAATGTATTGATCAAGTACATTGTACCATTACAATGAAAGAACCATACTAATGAAAGAAGTTGTTGATGTGGGAAGAGTAGGGGATGTGGTGATGGGGTATATGGGAACCTCATATTTTTAAAAGATTTATTTATTTATTTATTTATTTATTTATTTTTCCCCTTCCTTTCCTCCCAACCTGCTATTTTTGCTGTCTGTGTTGTCGTCTCTTTTCATTTTGTCTCCTCTAGGATTCACCAGGATTCAATCCTGGAGGCCTCTCATAGGGAGAGAGGTTCACTGTCAATAGTACCACCTCAGTTCCTGGTTTCTGCTGTGCTTCACCTTGACTCTCCCCTTGTCTCTCTTTTGAGGTGTCATCATCTTACTGCATGACTCACTTGCATGGGGCACTGACTCACCAAGCCGGCATTCATGTGGGCACTGGCTTGCCTCACAGGCATGTTTTCTCTTCTTTTTCATGAGGAGGCCCCAGTTCCTCCCATATGGTAGGCAGAAACTCTATCACTTGAGACACATATGCTTCCTGGAACCTCATATTTTTTAATGTAACATTTTCTGTGATCTATGTATCTTAAAAATAAAATAAAATGGTGAAAAGAGGGAAAAAAAGATTGTCCAGTGCCAAAAGAATTTCTATTCACTTGAGTTTTGTGGAAGAAATATACATATTGGAGTAATGTTAGGTCATTCATCTCACACCACCAGCCCCCATTTCATTTGTGGTTGCAATAATCTTTAAGGAGGTAATGACTTAGCCAGCATGTTGCTCCAAAACAGCCATGGCAGAATGGAAATCTGGGCTTTTCCCACTAACTTGGATGCATTTCCCCCTTCCTACTATGCAACCCAAGCACACAATTGACTTTACAAGAGTGTCCTAGTTCCAAATCCACACCCTCCCTATGCCTCGTTATTTTACTCAAATGAGTTGTCAACCAAGTTCATAATACTTTGATGAAAACATCAAAGTATTCCCTGCAGAATGATGTGCAATGGGATAAAGGAGACCTGAGTCCTGGTCCTTTGCTTTACAAAGCCTTACTATTTGAAATGAAGGGTTAAGATTATCAATAACAGGAAGCTGTTATGTCTCAACTGATAGGGCATCCGCTTACCATATGGGAGGTCCAAGATTCAAACACAGGGCCTCCTGAAATGTGTGGGGACCTGGTTCATGCACAGTGCTGCCACACAGAAGGACTGCTGTTCCATGCAGGTGTATTCCCTGCATAGGAATGCCCCATGTGCAAGGAGTGTGCCCTGCAAGGAGAGCTGCCCCTTGCAAAAAAAATGCAGGCCACCCAGGAGTGGCACCACACACATGAAGAGCTGATGCAAGGTGATGCAACAACAACAACAAAAAGCAACACTGTTTGCTGGTGCCTTGTGACAAGAAGGCAAGCAGACATAAAAGAACACACAGCAAATGGACACAGCAGACAATGGGGGGAAAGGGAGAGAAAGAAATAAAATCTTTTAAAAAAGATTATCAATAAATTTTTAAAAATGTCAATTTAAAATAAAATAAAAAAAATGAAATTAGGCAACTTACAAATCAATTTGGCTCATACTTTTTTTTAGTTTTAAAAAACTTTCAAAAGAAATTCTGAAGATTGCAGCCCATATGCCATTTTCTGAAAATTCTTAATAGATACTAATCTAGACTTTCAGAATGTGGGAAAGGTTAAGAAACTCCCTGGAAAATCTTGGAAATGAAGACTGAAAAATGGAAGTGTCCACATATGCTTATAATATATTAACACAGTTACAGAATTATGCAGTTTTGGTGATTAGAGAAAAGAAGTAAAATCTATGGAAAGTTGAAAGCCCATTAAGCAGTTGTGAGTTTACAGAAAAAGTCATGTCAAAAGAACAGAATTCCTAGAAGCTACCCCCTACAAGCAATTTTCCTTATATTAACATTTTGTATTACAATTGTTGAAAAATATTATTTTAATTATATTATGATCTATATACTCCATAGTTTAACTAAAGGCTCATTCTTTTTAAATCTGTGGTTTTAAAAAATATATTATTTTAATATATATACTACCTAAAATTTCCCATTTTAAACACTATCATCTGTCCAATACAGTGGTGTTAATAAAAGTCACAATGTTGAAATACCATCATCAACATCCATTATAGAAATTTTCCATCATCCCAAACAGAAAGTCTGTACCAAGAATTCATTAATTCCTAATTCCATTTACCCTTGACAGTGGTAAAAAAATTATTTTAATTTCTGAATTTAAGAGTTTTCACATTCTATTTATTTGATAGTGGGGAGTTTATACAATATTTGTACTTTTGTGCCTGGCTTATTTCACTAAACATGATGTTTTCAGTACACATCCATTCAGCAAAATGTATCAAAACTTTCTCCCTTTACATTCACACTTTATCCATTCAACAGTTAATAAACATATGGACCCCATCTGATTTCTGACAATTGTGAATAATGGCTATTACTATTATTAGTAGTAATTAAAAACACTCTCAATATTGGTGTGCAAAGAACTGATTCTGTGCCTTTCATGATTATGTGTATCAACCTACAAATGTGACTGTGAGATCATACGATAATATTATACTTAATTTTCTGTAAAAATGCCAATATTTTCCACAATGACTACACAATTTTACTATTCCCACCAACAAGAAGTAAATAATAAAGAAATTTAATATATACACTTAATTATTAGACCATGAAATTAAACTCAAAATTAAAATATATCAAAATATATTTTATATTCTGATATATTAAACTATATAAAAAATTAAACTCAAAATTAAAATACTATATATATTTATTAAATGAAACTAAAATCTTAAAAGATTTAATTCTGTATGAAATGAAGTTTGCATGAAATTCATGTGAGACCCAAACAGCATAAACAATTCTTAGAAAAGCTTTAGAAGGATTTCTACAACAGACATTAAGTCCTGCTATATAATATTAGTAAGTAAACATTATAGCAGAGAGTAAAAATAGACAAGTAAAAATGTAACAGAATAGAGACCTCATAGATATTAAAAAAACAAACAAAAAACGGATACAGTATGATGATGTAATGGGAATATATCTATATTTCAGTAAATACTACCAGAACACTGTACACATGTTGGGGAAAAATTAAATTATATTCCTTTGCTGCAACATATGCAAAGTGAAAATCAAGTGGATTAAATAACAAAACATGAAAACCAACTGTCTTATTTTGCTATGCTGATCAAGCAAATACCACGGATGCATCAGCTTAAGCAGTGGGAATTTATTTGCTCACTGTTTTACAGTTAGGAAAATGCCCAAATCTACACAGCTTCAAGGCGATGCTTCCTCCCTGAGGACTATGGTGTTCTGGGGCTGGATCCTGGTGCTCCTTTGCTCTTAGCCTGTACATGACTTGGCACAAATCAGTGCCTCCTGATCTCCCCCTTCTCTTCCAGGTTCCACTGATTCTCAGCTTTTAGCTACTCATTCTTTGATTTTCCATTTCTGCAAATATTTCATTCTGCCTAAAGAGGACTCCAGCAATTGGATTAAGACTCATCCTCATTTAAGAGAGCCCCACAATAACCTCATCAAAAGGCCCTACTTACAATGGCTTCCCACACACAGGAATGGATTAAGTTTTAGAACATGATTTTTTGGAGTACATACAACTCCAAATTACCACATGAACATTATGAAATTGTGGAAAATGCAGTCAAACTCTAATTTAGGAATTTTGTAGATTGAGTGGAGGAGAAAAAAGGAAGATAAAGGAAAAAATACAATGAGAAGGAACACAATGGAAGTATATTTGTGAATTTGCATTGAAATGAATTTCTTTCTTTAAAGTCAGCAAAGTAGCATAGAAATACACATTTTTTCATTGTCTTTCATCACTGTAAGTTCTCTTATCTTTTATGCACAGTGACAATTTCTGCCATATGTTCCAGTGTCTTATCTTCTTTGCTTTATCTTCAAAGAAGCTTTACATTACAGAAAAGTCAAATAGAAAATATAAGGATTTCCCATGGGCCCAATCTCTCTCCTTCTCCATTCTCCCCTATTAATAACATTTTGTATGTGTGTGATACATTTATTACAATTGATGTACAAATATTGAAGCACTGCTGATTATCATGGTCAATGGTTTACATATATTTAACATTATGCACCATACACTTTTATAGGCTTTAGCAAAATCTAAAACTGCCTCTATCTGTCATTGCAAGAACATGCAAGACAACTGGAATTTCCTAGAAATGCCCTATGCTCCATCTATTGTATTCTTCACTCCCCCTCCCATCAGAACCTATGGTAACCACTAAATTTAAAGTTTTGAAGAATAAGGTTCATAGCTACATGCAATAATATTGAGGACTTGACATATTGATCTGTTTCCTTTTTTAGGCACTGCCTATGTTCTCAAGAGATTCTTGGCACTCTAACTGAGAACATGACAAGACTTCCCAGATGGGAGTTTAATATATGCATGTTTCTTGTGTGGGTCTCCACTCACTGAGATAACATCAGGCAAGGTGAAGAGATTCATTTTCCACAGAAGCATGTTACAGGTATGCCCTATCCCTCATATCCACCACCCCTGAAGCCCTGCACTGAACCTTTCAAAGTGCATGTGTGATTGAAGGGACAGCTCTTTGAGGAAGAGTAATATCATGTGGGATGCTTCTCTTAGATACCATGTGCAGGTGAGAACTTGAACTAGAGAGATGGCAAACTCTGATACACACTGCAACAAGAAGATGGAATCAATTATATGAATCTAATCAAATCTTTTATGGTTTGTTTGGAGAAAAGAGGAAAGAAGAGGCTCCCATGGATGTCTTATATTACAACTGAAATGAAAGAATAGTGAGACATAATCTGACCTCCTTTAGATTGATTAGTCTCAAAAAAAACTTTTAAATTATTGATTGACTATTATAGGGAGAGAGTCTTAGTCAACCATCCAAATAATGAGAGATATCCATAATCTTCCTAGTCAGCTGGTTCATAAGGAGCACCATAAATAGTGGTAGACTCTGCAAACAAGTGGAGAGATGCAGAGGCTGCTACTGAGCATGTCTGTGATAAACATTCACTTATAAGAAAAATGAGAAAAAATCATTGGATGTGTCCAGGTAGATATGAAAGATATTTTACTGAAATAGAATAATTGTGAATCAATAACTGAAATGTTTATGCATGTTGATTTCATAAATCATTTAATAAACCTAGAATATCTGATTCTATGATTGAGGGAATCAAACTTATAGAAAACATTCAGAAGTAAACCGAAAAGGGAAATATGCTCATTCATTTGTTTATAAATACTGCCCAATTCTGCTAAGCTGCCTTACTGATGAAAAACCATATATTGATACCAAATATGAGCATCTTCTCCACTTAGATTTTAGCTGAGTCTATCATATACTTTCGCTTATACGAGACAGCAACATATGAGAAGACATGGGCAATCGCACTGTCTCCACAGAATCCCTCCTCATGAATATGTCAACCTCCAAGGATCTACAAGTCTTGCAAAGTGTGATGCTCTTCATGAACAATGTCTTATTTTCACAAAGTATATTCCCATAAATGTAATTTAAACCACAGACCCACAAATCCCCAGTTTTCCCCTGTTTCTTCCTACAAACTTCCCCCAGTTCAATGGATAGCCCAAACAAATCCTCTTTATATTCAAGGATCTATATCAGAACTAACTTAAAAGTCCACAGTAACATATGGATTATTATCTTAACATGTACCTATATATTTTTAAGAACTTGAAGATACTGGATACTGTCACCCAGGAAGAGAACATTGACTGTCTCGAGTTAGAAAATTCTATTCAAATTGCATTTTGCATTCACTTTCAATACAAATGCTTACACCAAGTAAGAAAGTGTTAGAAATTTAGTGTAACTGCAGAATAAGAACATAGGAAAATTTTAATATTGAGATCTGTGCTAAAGCTGCCTTCCTCATTGAAAAGTTGCCTGTGAATTCCTGGTCCTCAATACAGAATAACCATTGGATGTTTTGGTCTCTTCGTGTGATCTGGTTGAAAAGGGGCATGCCATTCTTGAGACATCCAAGCTTTCTGCATGATGGAGAACAAGTATTTACAGAGTGGAGCGTGTGGTAGGGGACAATCTTAGCACAGCCTGCCTCCTTTCCATGCAACCCACAGATATCTCCTGTGCTCAGAATTTGGTGTGTCAACCTTCGCAGAATAAAATATAGTGCCCTAGTAGACAAGAGGATTGTGGTACATTTCTTTCCCTTGTACCCCAAAGAGATGTAAACATTCACTGGAGATAGTCTGATTCTGATGGGTGTGTTTTATCCCATCCAGTTCATACCCTATTGTATCTATCCCTGGAGGGAAAGGGGTGGAATTCTTCCCCTGGATCATACAAACACAGTAAGGGATGCTCTGTGTAACATCTTTTTGCACTGGCCACAGATTGTCACCCGCTGGCTTTGGGGAACTGAGACACACTAGTGAAGATGAGATTGCTCTGTCTTCTCTCCAGGTCAAAAAAACATTGTTCAGGTGGCAGACTTGGCCCAGTGGTTAGGGCATCCGCCTACCACATGGAAGGTCCGTGGATCAAACCCCCGGCCTCCTTCACCCATGTGGAGCTGGTCCATGCACACTGCTGATGTGCGCAGAGTGCTGTGCCACGCAGGGGTGTCCCCCCCATAGAGGAGCCCCACCCACAAGGAGTGCGCTCCATAAGGAGAGCCGTCCAGCACAAAAGAAAGTGCAGCCTGCCTAAGAATGGTGCCATACACATGGAGAGCTGACACAAGATGATGCAACAAAGAAGGAACACAGATTCCTGTGCCGCTGAAAACAACAGAAGCAGACAAAGAAGATGCAGCAAGTAGACACAGACAACAGACAACCGGGGTGGGGGCAAAGAGGAGAGAAATAAATAAATATATAAATAAATCTTTAAAAAAAAATTGCTCCATCCAGTACTGTGTGAAATGTACTTCTGTCGGTGACACCAACACCAATATTGGAACTGGCTAGAATTCTTTAGGTATCTCTCTTTCTGAATGGCAGCTTGGTATAGTCAACTGGATCACCAAAAGGCACACCAAGGCATAGTGGAGGATTAGGGGGTTGGCAGTTCAGTCATCCCAGGGCTGTATAGGCTTCACCAGAGGTGATAGATTGACTGAGGAGCTGGCCTCACTCTGGCCATGTCGAGACAAGTGAGATGAAGTAGTATCCCTGTTAACAGGGATGAGTTAATGTAAAAGATAAGGGTAGAGATGAGGAAGGTGGGTTCTAGAAATAGTAGGGAATCCATTCCCTGGCTGCTAGATGCCTGTATGCTACACACAGTGACCTGACCCCAAAGGGGGCTAAAGGATCCCAAATAACCCCAGAGAACAGTCTGGGACCCCCTGTGGGAGCTTCATCACATCTGCCTCGTTTGCAATTCCCAGGTTCAGCCTGTTCTCATTCAATGAACAATTACTGATGGCATTGCTACAAACCAAGCTGAATGAGGACTTATTCTGAGGGCAACATATAGATGATAAAAAACAGATATTGGCAGAAATCAGGGCAAGGTCACACAGCTTGTTTGCAACATTTGATTGAAGAGAAGGAATTGCAAACTCAAATGTCCAAGGTGAGAGATATAGTTTGAGAAAATTACTGACCCTCTGTACATTTTTTTGCCCACATTGAACAGGAAAACTGCCAGAAAGCCCATGCTGCTTTTAGTCTTGGCTGCTGAAGCATGAAAGGGATTTTCCCAACTCAACAGGACTTCCCAAACAGTAAAATTCCATGATATGGAAACCTGTTTATCATTCTATAGCCTCAAGGTAAAGGTGATAGACACTTGACTGTAAGGCATAGTACAGGGACAGGATGTGGATAAGGTGTTCCTGTCTACACTAGCATTTGGAGGGTTCATAAAAGAGGGACTTTGCTAATTGGAGGGTCCACTCTCCCATTTGTTGTCCCTAGGGATGACAGAGAAGGAAGGGATAAGAAAGCTCCACCAACACATCCAGCTCCAGGAAAAACAGGGAGGTGTCAGCCACCTTTGCTGAGGCAGGCTGGGAGACAGGACAAGGAGCTGAGCAATGGGAAGCTGCCCCCCAAATGGGTCATAGAGGAACACAAAGAGCAACCAGGGAAAGGCAAAGGAGGGGCAGGGCCTTCCCCAAGCAGTGTGGTTTTGGTCACTAAACAGTAGATAAATGGGGTGGAGGACAACAGAATTCCCATGGAACAATCTATGGCACCACTGGGCAAAGGGGGCCCTCTAAGCAGGGGCTTCAAGCCCAGGTACAGCCCTAAAGGAGCAGGAAGAAGAGGCTCAAAGGATGAGGAGTTTCAGAATCCAGTATCTCCACCCTCTGGATGCCTGAGCACAGCCAGTGCAGGAGGGAAATGACAGTTCCTAAGGCCTCTGCAGAGTAAATCAAGGAAAGTAAATAACAGGGCAGCAGATGGAAGCATGACTATAAGGCCAATAGGGAAGTAGATTTGGCTCAATGGATAGAGTGTCTGCCTACACATGGAGGTCCAAGGTTCAAACCCAGGGCCTCCTGACCCATGTGATGAGCTGGCCCATGTGCAGTGCTGATGCACGCGAGGGGTGCCGTGCCATTTGAGGATGCCCCCCACATAGGGGAGCACCACATGAAAAGTGTGTCCTGCAAGGACAGCCACCCCATGTGAAAAAAGTGTAGCATGCCCAGGTGCGGCACCACATACAGGGAGAGCTTATGCAGCAAGATGACTCAACGAAAAGAGATACAGATTCCTTGTGAAACTGACAAGAATAAAAGTGGACAAAGAACACACAGTGAATAGACACAGAGAGCAGACAATGGTGGGGGGGTAAGGGAAGAGAAATAAATACAAAATAAATCTTTAGAAAAACTCACAGTTGCATAGCTCACTGTCATTTACGTAAGCAACAGGAGGTTATGCAGAAAATCAAATTTTGAATATTCAATAGGGATAGATTCAAATCTAAGGATATATCAAATATAATTTAACTACATTCTCTTCTTTCTCACAATTTTTAAACCCAAATAATCCTCCTTCGATGATCAAAATATCTGTTGAACATTCTGCATAGAGCAGTTTTAATCTCTCTGTTTCTCAGGCTACAGATGATGGGATTTATGAATGGGAGCACCACTGAATAGAAAATTGTCCATGAGAAGATTACTGAGAGATGCTTCATTTTCACCAGGGCTAAGCAGAGCAATCAAGTCAGAAATTAAAAAGAAAATGAGAATAGCCAACTGTGGGGTACATGTGGAGAGGGCTTTGTTACTGACTTCCAGAGAATGCATCTTAAGAACCATTAAAAATGCTCTATCACATTCCCCAATGGAACAGCAACAATCCCCCAAGTGCAATGGAAAAGACCAACAAAGATAGATGGTCCAACAATGAGCCCTTGGTACTAATGGCTTCCATTATGAGCCTGTGTGCATGAAATATGAACCAGACCTAGAGCTGTGGGTTGTCTAAGAGTTACCTCCTGAAAGCCTCCAAGCTGCTGAAATGTGGCCACTCTCTAAGCCAAACTCAGCATGTAGGTGCATTGCCTTTCCCCCAGCATGGGACATGACTCCCAGGGATGAGCCTCCCTGGCATTGAGGGATTACTACCAAGCACCAGCTGATAACATAACAATAAAAAGACTTTGAATAAAGGGATCAACACAGGCCAGCTGAATATCTCAGTCTCCATGTAATATCACATGTTAAAAACTGCTTTTTGATTTTGGATAAAAGGAAATGGAAAGGGCAAGTGAGTTTATATGGTAAAGAGTCTCCAAAAAAGAGTTGGGAAGTCATCAAAGGGGTGATGCTTATGAACACTTCAGCATGGTAGTAGAGACAGCCAAGGTAGATGGAAACCCAGGTGCTGGTTCTCCTGAGGGCTACACAGACTGATAGGTTCTACAGTCATGGCAGATGGCTCTGGAGTTAGGAACATGTCAGTTGGCCCTACTTTGGAGGGCAGACAGCTCACCCTGGAAGCATTCTCTGGTTACTATTTTTATTTATTTATTCCCTTCATGGTCGCCAATTTGTTAGGCCTCAAAGCAGGATCTTTATGGATAACCAGAGATGGTATGAAGAAAACTTCAACACAAGAGTTTGGCAAACTCACATTTATTACATCTGCAGAGGTAAGGAGCCAAGGCCAGTCCAAAGTGACTCAGACCCGACTCCTCATGCTGCAGTTCCAGTCTTGTTTAAATAGCTCAAATTTTGAGGTACTTCACAGAAGTTTTCATGGATCACATTGGACTCTGTGAAGGGAAACCTGAATATATTTCCTGTGTGGATAGGAGAATAGATGAACCCACTTGCCCATGAGCCACCACCTGCCTTTGTGCATAGATGTTGGGTGATGGTGAGTCCATAATGCAGAGGGTGGCAAATGGCAACATAGGAATCATAAGACATTACCACAAGACCAACTCTGTGAATGCAAGCAAAATAGACATGAAAATCTGAGCAGCACATGTTGTGAGAAAAATTCATTAAAAATCTGACAGAGAATTCACAAATATTTGGGAACAGCAACTGAAATGCAACAAAGTTCTATGAGGGATAGATTGCTTAGAAAGAGGTACATTGGAGAGTGCAGATGATGGTCAGTTACAACTGATGGATGTAGGATGACCAAATATCTGAAAGTAACTTGTTTCTCTTCCTGTTGCTAGGATACAAAGATTTGATGTAAATCAGAAGGTAATGAGATGCAACCCTCTCTTTGTGCCAAATTCTGCTTTCAATGGTCAAGAATATCCTGTTGAAGCAATGAAGTATGAAAACCAGCTTCAACTGGTTGGCCAGACCTGTGCAGAGGCAGTTCCTTGCTGTCCTCACTTCAACTTGCTTAGTTAAAATAGTAAAATTCCCACCCAGGGATGGAGTTGTCCGCCCCTTTCTTGATCATGCAATGTATGAGCAAGTATGATTTCCTGAACATACTATTCATACAATTATATAACCAGCTATGTGTGTTCATCCATATGCATAAAAACTAATGCATAATCAAGGCAAATGCTAAGTAGTAATGGATATTTAAGTAAGAGTGAAATTGCAACACAGGTAGTCAGGTCTGAGTCACTTTAGACTGGCCTAGGTGCCTTACCTCTGCAGATGTGATAAATGTGAGTTAGCCTAATTCTCGTGTTGAACTTTTCTTCATACCATCTCTGGCTATCCATAAACACCCTGCTTTGAGGTCTAACCAATTGGCACTCCAGTTGGTACCAAATAAATAAATAAAAATAGCAACCAGGGAATGCTTCCAAGGTGAGTTGTGGAGGGGGCTGTCTGCACCGAGGCATCCCTGCCTCCAGCAGCTGTTTGGGATTTTCCCAAGGACTCGGGGGTTCCCCGTGGCAGAGTCCCTTTCCAGCTGCCAAAGGAACCAAGGCTCAAGAGGTTAGGATGGAGGACCGGGTTGTCTCCGTCCCCTGGTGGGTGAGTTTGTTCCTTTATTCATTACTCTTTTTCTTTTAGCTAACTGCTAGTTAACATTTGGTTTACCTTCACTAAGGTAGTGGAGGTTTGGTTACAGTGGGAGAGGTCTTGCTGGGTTTGAGTCCCACTCCCTCACTCCCTTAAAGGGGAAACCTGCTGTTTGGCTTTGGCTAACTGAGTTAGCATTTGGTTTACCTTTACTAAGGTAGCAAAAGGTGTTGGTAGTGGGAGAGCTTTTGTGGGTTTGAGTCCCATTCCCTGATTCCCTTTAAGGGGAAGCCTGCTGCCTTTTGTGCCTTTACTTTTGGCTGTTCTCTCTTTTTCTGCTGCCCGGGGGAATGAGGAGTCAGTACCTGAGTGCTCCCCTCTAGGATACATCCTGAAAATTTGGTCTAAATTTGGGGCAATCTGGGTTACAGAAAAATAAATTAATTATTTTTTGTAATGAATCTTGGCTTAGATATAGATTAGATGACAGAGAATTTGGCCAGAAAATAGATCTTTGAATTTTAATACTATACTGCAATTGGACTTGTTTTGTAAACAGCAAGAGAAATGGGCAGAAATCCCATATGTTCAAGTCTTCTTGGAGTTGTGGAAAGATAAGGAAACTAGAAAGAGTTGTGGATTAATGCTGTGTGGGCCCCCTTCAGCCCTGGTTACAAACACAGTTGAGGTCCTGGGATCCCCTCTCCTAGAACCCATTGATGAACTCCTTAAGCACCCCACCCCCTCATTATTCTAGACCTCTCTGCCTCCTCCCTAACCAGGGCCACTGGTAAAATCCACTCTTCCCTTAGAGATATCAGGCCCCATTTCCCTTGCACAAGGGCCTTTCCTCCAATCTCCCTCCCATACTCGGAGTGGAGTTGTTTTAGGACAGAGTAGCCCCCCAACCCAAAGGAGAGTGGAGGTCAGTTCCCACTCTGGCAAGTTCCAAAAGGAACTGATGATCAAGGATGACCCCAAGACTTTCTTTTCCCCCACACTCCTTTCACCACCTCTGATTTATTTAATTGGAAAAATAACACTCCAGCTTATCATGCAGATCCTGAGAAAATAACAGCCCTGTTTGTTTCCATTTTTTGGCAGATACAATCCAATGTGGGCTGATATACAAGCCCGTATAAATGTCATCCTCACCCTCAAGGAAAGACATATGGTCCTTTAAAAGTGTGACAAGAAGACAAGGCACTGTGGCAGGCAGCACCTCAAAACCCTATTTACAGCTCCCCAAATGAGGCAGTCCCTGAAGCTGATCCTCATTGGAATCCTAATGACCAAGGCCATATGAACCGCCTTGACCATTATGAAGTCTGCATTCTTGCCAGGCTGCAGAAAAGTGCTCCAAAGCAAAAATCAATCACTAAATTACAGGAGGTCTAACAAAACTCACAGGAAAATCTCTCTGCCTTTCTTGAGCATACTATTAATGCTTTTCACATATATACAGACATAGACCCAGAAAAGTCTGAAAATGCACATATGGTAAATTTAACTTTATTAGTCAAAGTGCTGCTAATATTCACTGGAATTTGCAGATGTTAAATGGAGGGCTTGGTATACCTATCTCACAATTAGTGGAAATCACCTTTAAAATGTACACAAATAGGGAACAAGCCATGGAGAAAAAACAGCACAAGCAAATGAAACAGCAAACGGTGCTATTAGCAGTGGCAATGGCACAGGGGAGGCCAAGGTGTGAGGGCAATCCTGGGCATGCAAAGCCAGGATGGCAGAAGGGTTCTGAGCACCCAATCTTAAGACGACAACAGTGTGCCTACTGTAAAGGTAAACGCCACTGGAAAAAGGAGTGCCCCAAGCTAAAAGCAGGAAAACCCCACATGATGGTAGCTGGGGAAGCCCACAATGACTCTGAATGACGGAGCCTGAAGCTCGGGGACTGGAGCCTCCCACCCAGTATCTCCATCTTGGAACAAGAGCCCTGGGTAATTGCAACAGTGAGAGGAAAGCAAGTCAAGTTTCTCATGAATACAGGAGCTACTTACTCAGTAGTTAATAAACAACTAATCCCTCTTACTAAAAAGGAAACCATTTCTGAAGCTATGGGAAACACTTCACAAATGCAGTTTTTTAGCTCCCTTAAGCTGCCAGGTTGAAAAAGACCAGGTTCGTCACCAATTTCTATACATGGCTGAGTGTCCAATCCCCCTTTTATGAAGGGACCTTTTAGCTAAACTTCAAGCAGAAATCATTTTTTAAAAAAGGATATCTAACTGTGAGAGTCCCAACAAACCAAGCATAGGCCCTCCACTCTGCCCTCTTAGCTGGAGCAGGAGGAGAGCAGAAAGAGAATAATAGCTATCCCCTTCAAATAGACTCTCAGGTAAATGCAGCAGTTTGGGCAACAGGACTCCCTGGCCACACTATTCATGCAAATCCAGGAAAAATACAATTAAAACCTCATGTCCAGCCAATTTGTATCAAGCAGAACCTGCTTCCTTTTAAAGCAAAAATAGGGTTAGCTCTGATAATCAATAGCTATTGGCCATGAGAATGATCCGAACTTGCACATACCATATAACACTCCATTTCTACCCATTTTAAAGCCTGGTACAAGTGGAGAGTTCCAGTTTGTCCAAGATTTAAAGGCTATAAATAAAATAGTTGAAGATATCCACCTGATTGTGTCAAACCCATATGCCTTGCTACTACTCTCAATGTAGAGAGTATTAGTTTTCAGTATTAGATTTAAAAGATGCCTTCTTTTGCATTCATCTGGATACCTCCTCTCAAGAAATTTTTGCCTTTGAGTGGGAAGAACCAAGTGCAGGACATAAGCAACAATATACCTGGACTGTGGTGCCCCAAGGGTTCAAAAATTCTCTATTTTTAGGAAACAATTAGCCCAGGACTTGTGAGAAACAGTTACATTAAATAGGCAATATCTTCAGTATGTAGATAACATTTTAATTGCAAGCCCAAACCAATAAAAATGTGTTAAAGTTACAATTAAAATGCTAAATAACTTAGTAATCTTGGGGTACAAAGTCTCACAAAGTAAAGCCAGTTTTAGTCCAGAAATCAGCCCACTATCTTAGATTTAAACTAAAGACTCAGGAACGAGGACCCTGACTACTGCTAGAGTAAAATCTATTTTAAAAATAAAAAGCTCAAAGAGCCGTCGCCAACTCAGGGGATTTTCAGGCATAGCTGGTTTCTGCCAAATCTGGATTCCAAATTTTGAGCTAATAGCTAAACCCCTGCACACAGCTTTGGCTGGCGAGGATGCAGAGCCCCTCCAGTGGACCTCTGAATGTAAACAAGCCTTTCACCAACTGAGTAAGGAGCTGATGAGTGCCCCTGCCCTGGGACTACCAGATCTCAGAAAACCTTTTCATTTATTTGTCCATGGAAAACAAGCTGTAGCCCTTGGAGAATTAACCTCAAAATTGGAAAGTGAGCATCGTCCAGTAGTGTACTTCTTAAAACTGCTAAACAATACTGCAAAAGAGTGGCCGGCATGTTTAAGAGCTCTTGCTTCAACCTGTATCTTACTATAAGAAGCTGAAAATTTTACATTAGGACAGCCCCTCACCATTCACACCCCCATTGAGTACTCACACTGCTTGAAGAAAAACGGAATCTTTGGCTAACCCAAGGGAGCCTTGAAAAATAGCAAGCAGCACTCCAAAACAACCCAAAAGTTTAATTAAAAGTTTGTGCAACCTTAAATCCAGCTTCTCTACTCCCATTAAATACTAAGGAAATATGTATTCATAACTGTATAGAAAAAACTAGAAAACATCTTTTCTTCCAGGAAAAACTTGCAGGATACTCCTCTACTAAATCCAGATTTAGAAATCTTCACTGATGGAAATAGCTTCATTAAAGGATGTATTAAAAACCTGGATATGCTCTTGTAACCACAGGGGAAGTACTAGAAGGTGCATCACTTCCCCCAGGGAGCTATGCACAAAAAGCTGAGATTATTGCTCTTCTTACAGCCCTCCAAAGAGGAGATAGAAAGAGAGTGAACATTTACACTGATTCAAAATATGCTTTTCTTATCTCATATGCACATGGGGCCATTTGGAAGAAGAGAGGACTTTTATCATCTAGATGTGTCTTTCCATGCCACACAAATAACTGAACTTTCAGAAGGAGTTAAACTACCAGCAGAAGTAGCTGTAATGCACTGCCCAGGACATCCAAAAGGAGACTCCTATGTTGCCTTAATAAACAGACAAGCAGACCAAGTGGCAAAAGAGGCTGAAAGAAAAGACTAGCCTCCTAGTCAAGTAGCTGCACTCATTAAACCACAGATTCCTCAACATATAGAGAAAGATTTCTGTCCAGTCTATACCCCTGAAGACCTCAAATGCACAAGAGAATGGGGAATTCAAGAAAATTCAGAAAAAAAAAAAAAAAACAGAAAAAGGGGGTAAATGGCTGTAAAACAGCCAAGGACAAATTTATCTGCCTGAGAACCTAGTATGACCTCTAGTTTCTTATTATCACCAAACCACACATTTGGGACAATAAGCACTAATAAATCTTCTTCATTGACTGATGGTGGGACCTCACCCTGCTCAAGCTGTACAAAAGTCTCTAACCAGTATCTTACTTGCCAGAAAAATAACCCAAAGGCAACATTGTAGACTTCTTTTGCAACATAAATTTGAGAGCTTGCCCCAGCAGAAGATTGGCAAGTAGATTTCACAGTAATGCCAAAAACCACAGGAAATTTTAAGTATCTTTTGGTATTTGTAGACACCTTTTCAGGGTCGATGGAAGCCTATCCCGGCTTCACAGAACAGCATTCCACGGTGTCTAAATTCCTCCTTCAGGAAATCATCCCGAGGTTTGGACTGCCCAAAACAATGTACTCAGATAATGGACCTGCTTTTATTTCTGCTGTGCTACAGGTTGTCAATCAGTGTCTTGGAATTAAGTGGAAACTACATGCAGCCTGGAGACCTGAGTCATCAAGAAAGGTGGGAAGAATGAACCATACTTGAAAAAAAACCTTAAGTAAAAAATTTAAAAAACATAGTTGAAATGAACAGAAATACTTAACCTATCACTCCTTCAGGTTAGGGTGGCCCCAAGAAGATAATGGACCTGCTTTTATTTCAGTTGTGGTACTGGGTGCCATTCAATGTCTTGGAATTAAGTGGAACTACATGCAGCCTGGAGAACTGAGTCATTAGGAAAGGTAGAAAAAATGAACTACACTTAAAAGAAAACCTTAAGTAAAATTGGTCAAGAACACAGTTCAGATGGACAGAAGCACTTAACTTAGCTCTCCTTCAGGTTAGGGTGGCCCCTAAAAGAGGAGTTAAATTAAGTCTTTTTGAACTTATGTAGAGAAGGCCCTTTCTAAGTAACCCAAGGGAAAAACCCAACTCACCTGTAAGCTTAGAGGGAGCCCTCCATAAGTGGGCTTTGAAGTTAGCAGAGCTCCTTACCACCATGCATGTATATGCAAATATGCACCTAAAATACCCCACTGACCAGCCTCTCCTCCCCTTCTCAATTGGGGATCAGGTTCTTTAAAAGTTTAGAAAAGCAAACATCCTGAGGAACAGCTTAAATCCAAATGGGAGGGATCTTACACAGTACTGTTAACCTCTCATTCTTCTCTTAAGTTGCAGGGAATCAAACCCTGGGTCCACCATACCACAGCAAAACACTACTACTTATCGGAGCCAGCAGATAAAGGAGGTCCTGAGCTGGAGATCACACCAGAGCATGAAGCAAACTATGAGATGGAGCCAGTTGAGAATCTATGGTTCTGACATTAGCTTCCATTGCAACCTTGGAAAAGCTGCTTAACCTTAAGCTTCAATCTCATCACCAGTGAAATGGTTATCTTAATATCTTCTTCATGGCATTGTTGTGAAAATAAACTAGAATTATGCAAGGAGAACATGTATCACAGTGTTTGGCATGTGAATATGTTCAATAAATGTTTGTTATTAAATTATTGTCTTGAATCTTGAATTATACATTTAATAAAAATAAAGATATAAAGTATAATAGAAAAGAAAAGTCAATGATTATAGAACTCTTAAATAAACCCAAGAGTAGAACAGGGAATTTCTGGAGCATTTGCTTTAAAATCAGAAATAAGATATCCCTGTCATATATCATGTGGAGGCTATAATTAATATAGATAACACCAATTTAAAAAATGATCTCTTTCTTGTTGGAAAAAAAATTAAAGGGCTTGATAACTAAAACCAAGATAATTCTCTTCCTATGTTAAACAATACTGAGACCAGGCCATAGTAGTGTAAATGGATGGTCCATGAATACTTGCTCTTGGAAAGTAAAACTGTGAAAGATCTTAATGTCTTACAAATCAAGACAAAGGACTTGTCCCTCAAGACTCTCTTCAAGAAAGTGTCATTGCTAGATTCAGCAATCTAAATAAATTATGCAGAAACCCACACACTCCTCTGCCTTGTAAGAGCTGTCTTAAAATCATTCAACCCACACCCTATAATTCTATAAATATTTTTCTACCAAATACCTCAAGTTGTATTATTTTATTCATATGAATTGTCCAGAAGAGGCAGACTTACAGGATAGAAAGCACTAATGTTTACATAGGACTACAGGATGTGGAGAGAAATGGGGAGGGACTGCTAATCTATAGCTTTCTCTTTTACAGTGATGAGAATGTTCTAAAATTGACTGTGGTAATGGTTGCACAACTCTGTGACTGTACAAAAAAGAATGATTTACAATTTAAATGAATTATATGGTATGTGTCTTAGTTTCCACAGCTGCTATGACAAATAACACACAATAGGTTTTCTTAACAACAGGAATTTATTGACTGCATGTTTCAGAGGCTAGAAGGCTTGCCTCCTCCCAGAATTTGTAGCATTCTGACTTGCTAGCAATCTGAAAATTTTTGGGTTCCCTGGCAATCCAAGCCCATGGGTATATCCTCTCTTTTCACATTTGAGTATTCCTGTTGACTTCCTGCTTCTCCCATGACTTTCTCCCTATAAGGCCTTCCAAAATAGGATTAAGACCCATCCTGATTCAACGGGCCACACCTTAATTAAAAATGACATCCTCAAAAAGTGCTGTTTACAAAGGGTTCACATCAACAGGACTTGTATTAAGAACGTGTTTTTGTTCTTGGGTGGATAATTCAATCTACCACAGTATGTGAATCATACTTCAATAAAGCTGTTCTACGTATTTTAGAGAAAGGAAATTAATGCGTTCAGAAGGATGAGTGAAAGTATTGAACACTTGAAAAACTGACTCCTGTCATTTACTGAACAATTTTTCATGGGGCCTTGCTCCTATCAGGAATTACTCTTGATGCTGGATAAACAGGAATAAATAAGGCAGGTGGTTCCCTGAGATCATGGGGCCTAAGTACAGGACAAAACATGGTCTATATGGAACCACTGTGCATTTGCCTGATAGGACTTCTTCCAGAATCCTTTTTAGGAAATGCAGATGGACAGAAATAAAAGAAATAAAGATGGACAGAAATACAACAAATACAACAAAAACAGGCATTTCTAGTAAGTAAAATGGATTAAGTTCTACATTATCAATAAACACATCTCACATTCTGATGTTTAATCAAAACAGCACATAGAGGCTATCTGAAGTTTGTTTTATTAATTATCCAAATTGTATAATGGTAAATTTCATTACTGTTATAGCCAGAGGGTATTGACCCCTTGACAGATAGAAATAAACATTCTCATATGAAACTCTACTACTTTACTACAGTTGTTACAAATAACATGGTATACCTAACCTAGAAATGTAACTAAAATTAAATAGAATAGCATAAACAATAATTAAATAGAATAGAATAAACTTACAGATTCATATTATAAAATATATAGTTATGAAAAACACTAACAGTTATAACTTATCAAATATCCACCTAAGCCATTTCTATAATCTCTTAATAGAATAAGACTAAATAAGAAAAAAAAATGTATCAGTGGAGACAAAAAGATCTTGCTGTTGTTGGTCTTCAAAGTAGATTCATTGGAAGCAGGATCCACACAGTAGGTGCTACATTTGTTTCCAGGTTGTATAAACAGAAGCTGGAGTCAGGAGTTAGAGTTGATGCATTCTTGTTACCAGTGGAGATTAGTGTTAGGCCAAGGAAGTCCCTTAACAAATGGACTCTTGGGGAGCTTTCTCCTCACTTTCCAAAATAGGGGGAAGCACAGCATGTCCTCTTCTCAGAACATTCCTCCTGGGACTTCTTAACATCTGATTTTTGACAGGAGGGCAATGTGCAGTACCAGAGCCTGGGCTAGCTGATCCCTTATCAGGTGACAGGGTTGGATAAGAATATTCTATTGAGCTGCTTCTGCCTGTGAAAGAAGCTTCAAGACAAGATCTGTCTTGATCTTCTGTGGCACCTACTGAGTGTAGATGGGGTTGGCCCAAGTGCAGGGACCCCAGGGTTAATACAGGGCATGGCTTTACAATCTCAGCCTGATTTTCCTCCTTCCTTGAAGAACTATTGCTCCAGAGGGTTCCTGGGTGTGCTTCTAGGACTCTGCCAAATGCTCCATTTGGAACATGAGTGGTGGAATGATAATTTTCAGAAATGTTACATTCTTCCTCAATTAGCTTTTGTACCATGTATGTGTTTTCTTTTCTCAGTTCAAATAGGTTTCTCTCAGCTATCAGAGCTCTTATCCCCAAATCATGAGCTTTATGCCTCTGGGAAATAAGAAGGTTTCATAATACTCCGTGATTCTATCAGATTTTTCTGCAATGATTTCTGCTTGAATTTGGTAAGTTTTGAGATTTTCACATCTATTGCTTATGCCTTTATTTGCTTTGGAAAAATCCTCCTCCATCTTTACAGGGTAAATTCTCTTTAAATTGAACATTGGATAAACATTTGTTTCCTTTTCTTGAAGGGGATGGACTTTATGTTTCTGCTGGAGCTTTTGCCTCTCCCTTTCTAGTTGGGTGATTTCTAATTGGAGCAAAGCTTTTTCAGTTTGGAATCTTTCTATGTGATTTTCAATGTCACTGATTATTTTGCTTTCTTCTAATTTTGGGTGCATTTCTTTTATTTTTTCCTCCAGACTTTCTAAGTAAGTATTTAACTCCACACCATCAATCAACACTCCTTTAGATTCTCCCACAATTAGGTCTCCATTTTCTGATGTCTTCAGTATATCCAATTCCATGCTCCCAAGATCTACATTATCTTCCTCAAGAATGGCAGCTGAATCACAAATCTTAAGCAAGTGCTCAGTTGGAGGTTTGACCTGACCCACTTCATTACTAAGAACTGGCTCTACAGGGAGTTTAGAGTTTTCTGAAATTTCTCTTTAGTAAAAGTGCCCAGCTTCCCCTTCTGTTTTTTGAGATTCCTGTGAAGAGAGTTTCATGCTTCTGTCCAGCCTGGAATTTTCCTCCAAAGCTCCTGTCACTGATGTGGGAAGCTGTTCTCTATTCACTTGAGAGATTTCAAAGAATGATTTTGTTGCAGCGACTTGATGTTGGGGTTGCCCTGTTGAATCTTCTAAGGTCAGAGTTTTGCTTGAAGGATCAGCCATCAGGTGAACTTCTTGCAAATATCTAGATGTCTCTCCTTTCCATAATTTTCTAGACTCATCTACCTTAAGTCCAAGTAAAGAGTTGTAGCTTTCTAGTTCTTTACACATGATCTTCACATTTACAATTTCTGATAATTCATTCTTCAGTTTGACTTCTCTTACACTTGATTTGAGGTCTCCAAATTCCTTTTCAATGTGGTGAAACTTATCAGCATTTTGTCGTGTTCCCTCCAGAAGAGCAGAAATTTCAGTGGCCAGTTATTTTGTCTCTCTTTCCTTCATCATATGATTTTACAATAAAAATCCCCACTATATCCAAGCCACCATTGTCCACAGCAATCCTTGGAGATCTGGGCTTTGTATAAAGTCCTTTGACAGAGCTGTCAACACCTGGCACAAGGTCACCAAGATCAGGATTGCACAGAGCATCATGATGATCAGCAGACCATATGAGGCTCCCAAGGCCTCTGCTGAGTCACTTCAGGTTTCCAAGAACCTGTTGCCACAACACAAGATAGAACCCCATGGTGAGCCTCCTGCCTGGAACCTCCAACTGCCTGGCAGGCAAGACAGACCTCAGTGGAGGTGGGGGATGGGTCTAGAAAAACAGGGCCTCCATCTTTCCCCACATTTTGACCCACAAATTGTGATCACATCTCATGACCCAGGGGATATAAACTAAGCTCTGTAGGCCAGCAGAGATGACCACCCTAAATTTTTTCCCAACTGCCTTAGGAAAGAAAGAGATAAATGTCTTCCCATACCTGTAACATATCTGGATTGCTTATTGGGAGGTTTCATGTGAGAGAATTTGCAGACCCCAGTGCTGGCCACATAAACTTTTCATTGTGTAGCCTAAGACACCTAAGCAAGCCCATGGTGATCACATAAGCCTCCAAACTGTCAGTGCCCTCCTTAATTTGTGTCTGCCTGGCCTTGAATGTGTACTATGAGTATGAGAGAGGTTATGACAGACCCTGCACAGAGCTTCAACTCACTTTACTAGTTCCATATTTAAAAATTAAGCGAGAAATATTGGAATTTTCAAGGCTTTGGATTTCAAGCACCTACATTTTGTTTGTGTGATCTTTGGATTCACTCTTATTGTTCTCTTTTAACTGTTCACACAAGGGCTGCATTGACCACAAAGATTGTTAGCTGGCATCTGATTCTTTTAGCAACAAATTATATTTTTAACTCTATTTTGAAATAATTTCAAATCTACAGGACAGTTGCAGAAATAATACAAACCCCATACAAAGAAACCAAACATAATCCCATACCCAAGATACACAGATACTCAGATCCACAAAATTTAACAATTTTCCATATGGGCTATATCATTATATTATCTACCTACCTACCTACCAACCTACCTACCTATCTTCCAAACATTTGAAAGCTGGGTGTACATGTAATCCTCAAACACAATACTTCCTTATATGTTTTGCAGAAAGGATACACACTTATTTAATGATCTTCAGAGCAGTTATCAGGCTCAAGAAGTTTAACAGTGAAATAAACCCCACACTCTAAATCTAAATGCTTACCTTGAAAAAGTAGAAATACTTCCATGCAGTGAACTAACCTCAAAACTAGAAGAACTAGGGAAAAAAGAGCAAACTAAACAAAAGCAAGGAGAAGGAACTAAACATGAGAGAAGAGATAAATGAAACAGAAAACAATAAAAGATAGAATCAACAAATTCAAAAGTTGGTTCTTCAACAGGAAGTAACTACAGAAGAATGGTCAATTCCCCTTAGTGTTCCCTTAAGAATAAGGGCATGAACTCTCAAGAGGGGAGTTGAGGCAGGTTAGTATAGTGAAAGAGGGAAGGCAGTAGGCCCAGCAGACAACTTGGCTGACAGACAACCTGGCTAGGAAAGAACAGGGCAGTGAAAATTCACCAAGACGTTGACATTGACCTTAAAATCCCAGAATTGAGAGAAGACCTGGATATTCCAAAGAGGCCACAGCATTGGCCCCCACCATTGCTGGGTTATTCAATAACATCTGGGGTCACTCCCCTTAGCACGAGCAAGGGGAGGAATAATTAATAGCTGAAAAGGGGACCACAGAAGACAAAACCTACTCTCTCTGCCTAGAAGATCCCAAAACAAAGCCTGATGCATATTTCCATCCTTCTCCTGCATTTCTCAACAAGCTCTGTTCTTTTCCCCCATTTCCCAATGAATTCTTTTTACTAACAAAAAGAGTTGGCTCTTGAAAATATATTTAAAAAATCAATAAACATTTAGATATACTGAGAAAGAAAAAAGGGAGGGGATACTAATAATGAAAATCAGAAATGAAAAGGGGAACAGTACTACCAACCCCAATGAAATTTAAAGGAGTATAAGTGGATACTATAAATAGCTGTATATCAATAAATTAGATAAAATAGATAAAATGGAAAATTATTAGAAATATGCGAACTACGCACCTTGAATTAAGAAGAAATAGAAGATCTCAAAGAACCAGTATTTAGTAAAGTGACTTAAACACTAAATCTCCCAACCAAGCAAAGCCCAGGACCAGATGGCTTCATAGGGGAATTCTACCAGACATTCCAAGAAGACTTCATTCCCATTTCTGCACAAATTCAATCAAAAAATTGCAGAAAGAACACTCCTTAACACATTCTACAATGCAAATCTCACCCTCATACTGAAGTCAGATAAAGATAGCACAAGAAAAGAAAAACTAAAGAAAAATATGTCTTATGAATATCAATGCAAAACTCCTCAAAAATATACTAGCCAATTGAATCCAACAGCATATTCAAAAGAATTATACACCATGATCAAGTAGGATGTATGCCTGATATGCAAAGTTGGTTTAACATAGGAAAAGTAAATGATGTCATACAGTGCATTAACAGAATGAAGGAAAAACACATGATTATCTCAATCAATTTTTTTTTGTTAGATGATTTTGATCAGGGTGTACTATGAGAATGCCATCCATGTAGTGGATGATTTGGCAGTAAGTTTGCAATGGTAATGTGGCATTGCTTATGAAATTTTGACATACAGTGGGACTGGTTTTCATGCTTTGGGGGAGGATTTTTCATTGGTATTGTTCAGCTGGCAGAGCATGGTTAATTACCCGAACTATGAAGGTGAAATATGGGCAGTCATGTTTATGCAATGGGATGGAAAAGAAACAATCTTTTTTATGTTTATTATAAAAATATAATTATTTTCGTGTATAGCTGAGGGATGAGGGAGACTCGGTTGTGGTAAGCTCATTTTTTCTATGAGAGTTGATGAAGAAAGCACCATTTGTTCATTTTTTGGTTTTGTTTTGTTTTCTGTTTTTGTACAACAAATACAGGGGTATTATGGGGGCTAGTAGTGGGCTTTAAGTGCCTTAGCTGTTGTTGGACAAGGATTTTTTTTTCACTTTGATATTTAGAGCATTGGGCAGAAGTTACATTGCGTTAACACTTGTTGTGGGCTTTTGTGATGCTTTGTTTTAATTAAACAGTTGGATTTTTTTTTGGTTTGTACTAGTTTTAAGTAGGCTGCTAGGCGCTGGCCCCGGACCTCGGTCCCGGGGCGACACTACCTCTGTAGAGGGGAACGTAGGGAGGGGTGAGGCAGGGGGCGGCGGGGAGGGAGGATTTCCCTGCACTCTCTCGCGCATGCCCCCTCCAGGCTGACTTGGAGCGCGCTAGCAGCGCCGGCACTGGCCGGGCTCTCTTGGAGTGGGTGCGACGCCCGCCACAGCCCGCCACAGCCGGGGCGATTTACTGGGAAGGGTCCGGCGCGCGTCCATAGTTGCTGCCGCCGCTGGCCTCCCAGGTATTCGGCCCCTGTTGGACCCGTGGGACTCTGCAGGGGACTCTGCTCCCCGGACCCCGGCCCGCCTGGGGCCCCGGAACGCCGCTGCCGCGGGCTGCCCGGCCTGCAACCCCAGGGAGGGGGTTGGGGGATCCGGCAGTGGAGGCAGGGGGAAGGGGAGCTGCTGGGAAGCAGTTTGCAGACAGTGTGTATCAGGGATAGGGGCTGGTTCCTTTACTGGAGCCCCCCGTAAGGCAAGCATGAATAGTTAGGAGTGCAGGCCAAGGCCAAGAGGGAACGTTTTGTTTTCATGAACTTTTGCAGTGCGCATGTGCTTTAACAGTTTAGCCCAGGTTTGAGGGTTCTGTAGAGACGCCGTAGAGAGCCAGAGATTAAATCTTACAATAATATCCCAATATTGATTGAGTTCCTTTTGTGATATTTTTATGCGCCTACTCACCAGGAGAGCATGGAGCCCCCTAGCTTGGGGCGCCCATGCGGAGGAAGGCAGATTACTCATGGCCAGGGTCACTCACCCGATTTGGACACACAGCATTGATGCAGCAGGTTCGGGGCACCACTTGTTGAACCGGGTTACCCACTGGGGTGAGGAAGACAGAGATAAACACACTCCGGAGACCGGTTCAAGACACAAATCTACTTTATTGCGCAGCATCAGCAGCTTATATAGAATGAATGGTGGGGTGTTAGTTAGCTATTGGCGCTAGTGCAGTGTTGCTTTATGTGTAATTTTTTAATTGGACTGTATGCCAACAAACGGAGGCAGGAGGGTGGTGCTTGATTGCTTCAGCTCTCTGCTGGTGCACCATCTTTAGGGTGTGCCCTAAAGCGTGTACGCCTGAGAGTTTGCTCATCTGGCAGTGTGCGGCACAGCGAGACTGAAGGTTTCAGCACTCTACCCACAACATAGATTGCAAAAAAATTTACATTAAAAAACATAAGACATTCCCATATACCCCATTTTCACCTCACCTCACACTTTACACTTTAACAACCTCTTTCATCACTTTGGCACATTCCTTGCATTTGGCCAATACATTTTGGAGCACCCTTGTACCACATGGATAATAGTTTACATTGTAGTTTACACTCTGCCCCAGCCTATTCAGTGCATTATGGCAGGAAATATAATGTTCAGCACCTGTCCCTGGAATATCATTTACGGAAACCCCAAGTCCCAAAAATGCCCCCACATCACATCTCTTCTTCCCTCTCCCCACTCTCAGCAACTTCCATAGCTACTTTCTCCATATCAATGCTACAATTTCTTCCATTACTAGTCAAAATAGTTCTAGAGTAGAAGGCCACTCTAATTCACATTTTATTCCTTCATTCTGTGGACCCTGGGGTGGTGTTGTCCACACCACCTATAAATCAAGAGAGGGCTTAGTTTCCATAAGAAGGTTGGATGCAATTCTCCTACTTGTGGTTGTGGGCACTCTTGGTTTCCTGGTGTGGTCATTGACCATCTTCACTTCCCTCTTAGCTGACCTAGGTAAAACCAATGAACTGGAGAGTAGGATTTGCAACTCTGCTGAGGCTCAGGGTCCATGTGACACATGGCCAGTCCAGAGATTTAAGTCTCCTGAGTATACACCAACCCCAGCACCAACCACAAGTTTAGTAAAAGAGATAGAAGAGGCATGTGCAGCAAGGTCACATCTGAGTCCAACTCCATCACACTCAGGAACACAACTTCCAAAGCAGGGCCCACTGGCAAAGGCACTGAACTCCAGAACCATATGCCATGACTGTAGAACCTGTGTGCCTCCATAGCCTTAAGGAGCACCACTACTTGGGATTGTATCATCTTTGGCTGTCTCTCGGATTCTGCTGAGGTGTAAGTGTGACCCCTCTGGTGACCTCCTGACAATTTTTGAAGACTCTTATCCATATAAACTTGTTTGTCTTTACCATTTCCCCCTTTTATTCAAAGTTTTTTTCTAATTGCATAACCAGTTAGTACTTGGTAGTAATCCCTTGGTGCCAGGGAGGCTCATCCCCAGGAGTCTTGCCCCAAAAATACTGGGGGGAAGGTAATGCACTTACATGCTGAGTTTGACTTAGACAGTGGCCACATTTGAGCAACATGGAGGCTCTCAGAAGGTAATTCTGAGGCACCCTGCAATTCTAGGCCTAGTTCACATTTCAGGCACGCAGGCTCATAAGCATAGTCATCAGTATCAAGGTCTGATCATTGGACCATCATTCTTCACTGGTCTTTGCCCTTGCAATTGGGGTATTGCTACTGTTCCACTGGGGAATGTGACAGAGCTCCCCCAGCTAAGATCTCCTTACTCCCTCAGTTGTTATTTATAACTGTAACAACTATGAAAATACCCAATGAACATCTGAACATTTTTATATACCCTATATACATATGCCCTGGAGAACTTCCTCCCAGCCATGTGTCCACCTTCAATAATACCCCATAGCAGTGTTCCTCCCCTGCCATAGTTGAACCCCTCAGTGGTTCAAAACTTCTTAAAAAATAAAGCCTAATATACTGCCAAATTCAATTTTTAGTGAAATGAAATAGTAATCATAAGTTTAAAGAGTAGAAATAGAAAACATACTAATTTAGAAAAACTAAAGTAAAAAATTGGGGTTTTTTAATAAAAAATGAAAAATATTGTAAAACTTTGTTTTTGACATTTTGCCTTCCATGATTGTAATAGGTGTTGCCCTGTATGTACAGTGGCAAAGTAATTTCTTTCATTCCTTCCTCAGTGTCTGTATCCTTTTTTTTATATTTAATTTTGTCTTCAAAAGAGTTTCAGATCACAGTCAAGTAACATATACAATATAGGGGACTCCAATATATCCAAAATCAAACCCTTTTCCCCCTTCCCCAGTAATGACCTTTTTACATGTTCATGTTATATTTTCTGTAGCTGATGTACAGATATTGAAACATAGCTACAAAACATGGTTTCATTTTGGTTTATATTTTAGACTGTAAAGTTTTCTAAAATTTTATTTACCTTATGTTTTACATTTTGGTTTATATTTCAGCCTATAGACTTACATATTTTTGGTGAATTTTAACATGATGTTCTCAAACACAGGGAATTGTATCTCTAGAGAGAATTGGTGGCTCCCAATGGGGGAGGACAGTCTAGTGTGTGAAGCCCTCAGCATTGTTTTGAATATCTGTGAATCTGGTCCTTTAAACAGTGAACCTTGGTTGTCACTATGGGCCCTGAGGGGAGGGGGAGAGAGGAATAGACTAGACAGAAGCAGGGTAACTGGGGGACAATGGGTGTAATCCACAAGATCATGCAATGATGGATATAGGACATGTTAAATTTCACCAAGAAACTTTAAATAGAAGCTGTGAAGACACCACGGATCCTGGTGCAGAGCATGTCTGTAAATTAAGTAAAGACCTCAGATGTTGCTTCTGAATTTAATATACTGTCCAAGATTTCCTACATTTTCCTTCCTGTTCTTTTCTTAAGACCACTGGGTTCCATATACAGGTGGCCAATAATAGAGGTTCTGAGGGTAGAATTAGGGAAGAATAGGTGGAATACAGGGCATTTTTAAGTCATTGGAATTGCTCTGCATGATACTGCAGTGATGTATACAGACCATTATACATTTTTCCAAAACCTACAAATTGTACAGTGCAAAGGGTAAACAATGGTTTGTCATAATGCTTCAATATTTCTTGAACTGTAGCAAATGTACTACAGAATGAAAGATGTTATTAATAACGAAAACTGTGAATAGGAGTATATGGGAATCATTTTCATGGTAGGATTTCAAGGAAAAAAACTCATTTATGATAGTAAGTAAAAGAATCAAATACCAAGGAATCAATTTAACTAAAGGAGTAAACAATTAATACACAGAAAACTACACAACACTGTTAAAGGAAAATAAAGAGATTTAAATCAATGGAAGATTATCCTGTACATGGATGGAAAGACTAAACATCATTAAGATGTCTGTCCTACCCAAACTGATCTACAGATTCAAAGCAATCCTAATAAAAATAAACTTACCATTTTATGGTATTGGAAAAATTAACTATGAAATTTTTTGGAAGGGCAAGAGACCCCAAATAGCCAAAGACATACTGAACAAGGAAAATGAAATTGGAGGAATCACAGTACCTGACTTAAAACCAACTACAAATCTACAAAGGGTAAAACCTGGTCTTGGCACAAGGATACACATACCAACCAATGGAACCAAACTGAGAGTTCTGATATACATCTACACAGATACAATCATGTGATATTCAACAAGGCCACCAAATCCAATCAATTGGGAGAGAATTGTCTCTTTTTTATTTTTTACTTTTTTAATGTTATATTAAAAAAATATGAAGTCCCCATATACACCCCACCCCCCACATGCCACTTCTCCCCCCATAACAACCATCTCAATCATCATGAGACATTCATTGCATTTGGTGAATACATCTCTGAGCACTGCTGCACCTCAAGGTCCATATCATAACCCACACTCTCCCACAGTCCACCCAGGGGGCCATGGGAGGATATAACAATTTCTGGTAACTGTCCCTGCAGCACCACACAGGACTACTCCAAGTCCCAAAAACCTCCCCACATCACATGTCTTCCTCCCACTCCCTATCCCCAGCAGCCACCATGGCCACTTTCTCCACGCCAATGCCACATTTTCTTCAAATACTAATTACAATAGTTCATGAATAGAATATCAGTAAGTCCACTCTATTCCTCCATCCTGTAGACCTTAGAATGGTTGTGTCCTCTCCACATCTATATCAAGAGGGGGCTTAGATTCCACATGGATGCTGGATGCAATTCTCCTGCTTTCAGTTGTAGGCACTCTTGGCTCCCTGGTGTAGTGGTTGACCTTCTTCACCTCCATGTTAGCTGAGTGGGGTAAGTCCAATAAACCAGAGTGTAGGAGTTGCAAGTCTGTTGAGGCTCAGGGCCTGGCTATCATATGGTCAGTACAGAGTTTCAGGTCCCCTGGGTATACATTAAACCCTAGCACCAACTTCAGTTCCAGTAAAAGTAACAGGAGAGACTTGTGGAGAAAGATTACATCTAAGCCCAGCTCCATCACACAGAAACACAAACTCCAAAGTAGGGCCAACTGAGATGGTACTGACCTCCATCTGCCATGACCATAGAACCTGTTGGTCTCTGTAGCCCTCAGAAGAACCAATAGTTGGGGTTGTATCTACTTTATCTGTCTCTGGGACTCTGCTCAGGTGTGCATAAAGGCAACCCCTCTAATAACCTCCCAGCTCTTTTTGGAGACTCATAGCCATATAAACTCATTTGTCCTTATAATTTCACCCTCTTATTCAGGGCAAAAAGCATTTTTAACTCCTGGTATTATATGTAGACTGAGATATTCTCCTGATCCAAATTGACCCTTTTATTCAAAGTCATTTTCTAGTTACATCATCAGGTGGTACTTGGTAGTAATCCCTCAGTGCCAGGGAAGTTCATGCCTGGGAGTCATGTCCCATGCTAAGGGGAGTGCAACAACGTTTACTTGCTGAGTTTGGCTTCAAGAATGGCCACATATGAGCAACACAGAGGCTCTCAGGAGGTAACTCAGGCACCCTGCAGTGTTAGGCCTTGTTCTTATTTCAGGTACACAGGCTCACAAGCATAGTCATTAGTATTAAGGGCTCATTGTTGAACCTTCCTTCTTTTTTGGTCTTTGCCATTGCACTTGGGGGATTGTTGCTGTTCCTTTAGGGACTATGATAGAGCTCCCCTGGCTAGGAACTCAGCAGTCTCTCAGTTGATGTTTTTAATTGTAACCACTATGAAAATATCCCAGCATTTTTATGTACCCTGGATATATGCCCCGGAGAACTCCCTGGCAACCATGTGTGCCTGTCAATAACATCCCACACCAGTATTCCTCCCCTGCCATTGTTGAACCTCTCTGTGATCCAAAACTTCTTCAAAAGTGAAGCCCAATATATTGTGAGGTTCCATTAATAGTAAAATGGAATATAATGATGAGTTTAAAGGTTAGATATAGAATACATATTAATTTAGAAAAATTAAGGTACAAATATGTTGGGTTATCAAAAAATTTAAAAATGCAAAAGCTTTGTTTTTGATGTTTTGCCTTCTGTCACTGCAGTAAGTGTTGCCCTGTATGCAAATTGGCAAGGCAACTACTTCCGTCTTTTCCTCAGTGTCTACATCCTATCTTTTTTTCCTAATTATTAAGCTTATCTTCACAAAAGTTTTAGATCACAGTAATTCATATATACAATAAACAGTACTCCCACATATCCAACATAAAACCCTATTCCCTTCCACAGCAATAATATTTTTACACATTTATACTATATTTACTGAAACTGATGTACAGATATTGAGATAATAGCTTTCAAACAAGGTTAACATTTGGGTTTACATTGTGGTTTATATTTTAGACTATACAATTTTCTAAATTTCTAGTTATCTTGTGTTTTACATTATGATTTACATTTTAATCTATCAGCCCCTATATATTTTTGGTGTAATTTAACATGTCTTATATCCATCCTTGCGTAATCTTGTGGAACACTTCTATTGCCCACACAGTTACATTGGTTCCATCTCTTCAATACCTCTTTCCCCCTCCACTTAGGGCCCACAGTGAGCCAATTTTCATTGCCTGAAGGGACATGTTCAGAGATACTTGCAACAGTGTTGAGGGCTTGACATGCTCAACTGCCCTAATGCAGTGGTCTCCTGAACAATGTTTCTTAGAAAACTGGATATTCATATCCAAAAGAATGAGAGAAGAACACCATCTCTCACTTCATAAAAAAATCAACTCAAAATGTATCAAAGATCTAATATAAAAGCCAAGGCCATAAAGATCATATAAACCTTGGAAGGTAATGTAGAGAAGCATCTTCAGGACCTTGTAAAAGGAAATGGTTTCATGAATTTCACACCCAAAATATGAACAAAAAAAGAAAAAATCCATAAATGGGACTGTGGCATTTTGATATGGTTATGAATTCCAAAAATAGAAATTGGATTATGCTTGTAATCTGATCTGTACCTGGGCATGATTGAGTTATGATTAGGGTGAGTCCAAGGCATGGGGACTCATGGATAAAAGACATGGCAAAGAACAGAGTTGAGGGTTTCTGAAGCTGGAGTTTTAATGTTGGAGTTTGATGTGGAAGACTTGAGCTGGAGCCCAGGAAATCAGGTCACAGAGGAAAGAGAAGCCAACCCCAGGAAGAAAGTAACATTGAACTTAGAAAAGCAAGCCCCAGGATTGTAGGAACCCAGGAAGCCTGAACCCTCACAGACAATGGCAGCCATCTTGCTCCAAATAGATGTTGGTGAGGGAAGTAACTTTTGCTTTATGGCCCAGTATCTGTAAACTCCTACCCCAAAAATACCCTTTATGAAAACAAACTATTTTCCGGTATTTTGCATCAGCACCCCTTTGCCTGACTAAGAGAGAATTTGGTACTAAGGAGTGGGGAAGTGCTTTTGCACTTACCAAAATGCTGGAGTGGTTTAATAAATGGGTAAGGGATATTTTTTGGAAGAATTGTGAGATGCTTGGAAGAAAAAACCTACAGCACTTTGAAGAGACTGTTGATAGCAATATGGATGCTAAAGAGACTTTTTATGATGCCTTAGAAGTAAAGATGAGGGAAGTGGTCTTGGCACAATGATGGGGCATCCGCCTATCACATGGGGGGTCCTCAGTGCAAACCCTGGGCCTCCTTGTCCCATGTGGAGCTGGCCCATTCCCAGTGCTGATGTGCTGCATTGAGTGCCGTGCCACACAGGGGTGTCCCCTGCATAGGGGAGCCCCACATAAAAGGAGTGCACCCCATAAGGAGAGCCACCCAGCATGAAAGAAAGTTCAGGCTGCCCAAGGATGGTGTCACAGACATGGAGAGCTAACACAACAAGATGACACAACAAAGAGAAACACAGATTCCCTGTGCTGCTGATAAGGATAGAAGTGGTCACAGAAGAGTGCACAGCAAATAGACACAGAGAGCAGACAACTGGCAGGGGAGGGGAAGGGGAGAGAAATAAATTTTAAAAATAAATCTTAAAAAATAAATAAATTAAAAATTTAAAAAAGGAAGTAAATGATGAAAGTATTATTGGAAAATGGAGGAAAGGTGATCCGTGTTTTAAAGTTGTAGAGAATATATTAGCAAGATTAACTCCTGGCATTGTATAAAAGACAGGGCTTGAAAATGGCAAGCCTGGGCATTTAGTGGAAGAACTTTCCAAAGTAAACCAGGGGAATGTGGCTTGGCTTCTCCTTGCAGCTTATAGCAAAATGCTAGGTGAGAGAAATAAGCTAAGGACTGAAATGTTTGAAAAAAAATCAGAAGCTGATTCCAGAAAGGTCAGCACCCCACAGGTCTGAGTGTGGTAGACCTCTCCCAAAAAGCTTAGGGAAAGCCAGGGGGTCAACCCATTGGCCTGAGAGGGTTGAGCATCTATGCCAAAGGTTAGGAGGAATATTGTCTTCACATCACTGCACTAGGGGGGTTAAGACTCTAACCCAAAGACTGGGAGAGGTATGGCAATCACCCCAACACTCTTGGAGGGAGAGGTCTGGAGTTTGGTTGAAACCCAGATGCTTCATGAGGGTGGAAACAAGAAAATGATCATTGGACAAGACTGTGGAAAGGGTAGGTTCCCATATGGCTCCAAGGAGAAGAAACCATCATCTTAAGAATGGCTCTCAGACTGAAATCAAGTAGAGGATGCCCTGCAGATTTACTGAACTGTAGAGTACCCCAACTCATGTTTTCCTCCCAATTTTCTCTTATTGTAATGAAAATGTTTATTCTATATCTGTCCAATTGTGCATTGGAAATAGATATATTGTTTTGTAATTTTCAGAGGTCTATCGCAGACAGGACTTTGCCCCAAGACAAACTTTATTTCTTTAAATTGATTGGGATATGATTTAGTACCTGCATTGTTACCAATTTTTTTTTCAAATATTGTAATGTCTTTTTGGAATTCAGATGTTGGAGTGTAGTAGTTTGATATGATTATGAATTCCAAAAATAGATATTGGATTATGCTTGTAATCTGATCTGTACCTGGGCATGATTGAGATATGATTAGGGCATGGCAAGATAAAAGGCATGGCAAAAAGCAGAGTTGAAGGTTTCTGAAGTTGGAGTTTTGATGCTGGAGTATGATGCTGAAGACTTAAGCTGGAGCCTCCAGGAAATCAGCACACAGAGGAAAGAGAACACAGCCCCAGGAAGAAAGTAACTTTGAACTCAGAGAGAAAAGCAAGCCCTAGGAATGTAGGAACCCAGGAAGCCTGAACCCTCACAGACATTGGCAGTCAATTTGCTCCAAGCAGACTTTGGTGAGGGAAGTAACTAATGCTCTATTGCCTGGTATCTGTAAATTCCTACCCCAAATAAATACCCTTCATACAAACCAACCAGTTTCTGGTATTTTGCATCAGCACCCCTTTGGCTGACTAATACAGGTCCCTCATTAAAATGAAAACCTTATGCACCTCATACCAGTTTGTCAAGAAAGCGAAATGACAGCCTATCCAATTGGACAAAATATTTGCTCAGCATAGCATAGGAACCAAATATACAGTATATATAAAGAAATATTATATCTTCAAAATAAAAAGATAAATGACCCACTTAACACATGGGCATGTGATTTGAACAGACACAACAAAGGAATGCAAATTCCTTAAATGCACACAAAAAGATGTACAACATCACTAGCTATTAGCAAATGGAATTCAAAACTACAATGAGAGATCATTTCACAGTATTAGACTGGCAGCCATTTTTAAAAAAGAGGACTAAAGTGTTCAAGAGAATGTGGAGGAATGGGAACACTCATTCACTGCTGGTGAAAGAATGAACACAGTCCTAACACATGGGATAAGATGGATGAATCTTGAGGGCCTTATGTTGAGTGAAGTAAAGCAGGCAATGAAGGAGAAATATTATATGACTTCACTCATATGTATTAAGCATATCGAGGAGACACAGAGAGACAAAGTTTGGAAGATATGTTTATAGGAAGAAGAAAGGGAGAAGAGGGTTGTGAGCTAACGTCCACAAGGGTGAAATCTATGATAAGGTAAAAGTGAGTAGTTGTGAAGGAATATCACTGGGTGTAGTAATACTACTGGGTTAGGTGATGCAAGTTTGACAGGGGAGTACAATGGGGAGGGTGGTGTGGATGGTTCATGGAACTGCAGGATGTTTAGGTGAAGAAGCAAGTGAACACTGGGGGTTGGCAGGTAACTGGTTGAAGCTACAATGATGGGAAAGCTCTTTTGGCAATATTACAAAGAAAGGTTACTGGTTTAGGGTATTGAATGGGAGAAATTCAGGACATGGGACAACTGGAGCAGTCGTCTAGAGAATGTGCATGTGATCCTTTTGTCATACTGTGATGTATCAGTGGTTGGAAGACCTACAGAATTAGCAGGAAGGAGTATGACACCCATTCTGGGGAGGCGCAATATGTTCTCAAACAGAGGGGCCAGTGTCTCTCAAGAGCATGGGCAGTTCTTAATAGGGGAGGACAGATCAGTGTCTGTCCAGCCCTCAGTGTTGTTGCAATTGACTATAAATTGTGTCCTTCAATGAGTGAAGCACACTGGTTGCTGTGGACCCTGAGGGGAAGGAGAGGGAGGAATAGAAGACATGGAAAGGAGGTATTTAGGCAGCAAAGGAAGGTTTCTGTGTGATCTTGCAATTGAGGATACAGGCCATGTTGAATTTCATCAAAAATTTATAAAGGTGTATGGTCTAGGAGACCATAATGTAAACCACTGATCATGGTCAGATGGCTATGTTTCAGTATTTGCACATCAGTTGTTACAAATGTACATCCACATATAAAAAGGTTATTGATACAGGAAGGGGGGACAGGGAGAGGATATTTGGATATATGGGAGTCCCCAGTGTTCCACCTGTGACTTAACAGTGGCCTAAAACTTCTTTGAAAACGAAATGAAAAAAAGTAAGACACTGGGGAAGAAATGGAAGAAAATGTCAATATTTGTAGGACAAAAGATATTATAGCAATGAAAAACAAAATATCAAAAAATTTTAAGAAATATTTTTCATTAATTTAATACCAATTTTTAAATTTTATTTTACTTTCAGTTTTTCTAAATTATTGTGTATTTTACTTCTTATGTCTAAACTAATTTTTGTTATTTAATTTTCCTATTAATTGTATTTGGCAAAAGTCTTGGTTTCATTTTTGATGATGTTTTCAATTACAGAAGGGTTACAACTGTGGTTGGGAGGATCACTGGTGTGGGGTGTCAGTGTAAATGGTCACCTGGGCATACATATAATGTATTTAAATGTGTTCAGATGTGAATTGGGCACTGTCACAGTGGGTACAGATTCACACAATAACCAATAGAAGATTGAATTCCCATCCTGGGGAGCTCTGCCACATTCTCGAATAGAACAGCAACAATTCCCCAAGTGCAGTGACAAATGACTAATGAATAAGGATGGTCAATTCATGCAGCCCTTGATATTGACAAATATGCTTATGAGTCTTTGCTCTTGAAATTGGGACTTAGCCTAGGTAGTACTGTATTTAGGAGTTACATTCTGAGAACCTCCATGTTGCTCAAATATATCCTCCCTCAAAGCCAAACTCAGCATATAAATACATTACCTCCCCCACGGTATGGGGCATAACTCCCAGAGTTGAGCCTTCCTGGCACCAAGGGATTACTAGCAAGTAGCAACTAGAAATGGAACTGGAAAGAGACCTTGAGTAAAAGTGAGAAAAGATAAAGAGATATGACTTTGTATGGTTAAGAGACATCAGAGTAAGTCGGGAGGTCATCCCAGAGGTAATGCTTATGCATGTAACTGCAGGATCTCATAGATGGCCAAAGTAGATACTACGCCAAATAGTGGGACTCCTAAAGGCTCTGTAGACACCCTGGTCCCACAGTCATGGCACATAACTGTAGAGTTTGGAGCCTTGTCATTCTGCCATTCTTTGGAATTTGTGTTCCCGGATGTGAAAGAGTTGTATTCAGTTGGGATTTCTCTACACATGCCTATTCTTTTCCTTCTATTTGAACTTATAGTTGGTACTGGAGTTGGTAGGTGTGCTAATTAGGCTATTGTCTCAACTCAGCTAGGTAACTGTGCCCAGTTGGTTGGTCAAGCAAGCACTAGTCTAATTATAATACAAGGGAATTTATGGACTTTAGTCAACATTAACCTTACTACAGTGGTAAATTATAAATAGGTGATTACACTTACATTGATCAGGGAGATTGCCATCAGCAATGAGTGAAACTTTTCCAATTACTTGAACACCTCAAAAGGGGAAGGGATTCCAGCATTAAGTGAGAATGTCCCAGCTCATCTTTGGACAGCCACCATCTCCTAGAACTCATCAAAAACCTTTACTGGACTTTCACTGGCACCCCTGGTCGCTAGTTGCAACATGCCTGCAGAACCTGGACTTGTGTATCCCCATGGTCACATGAGAGACTCTGATAAAAACTCTTACTATCGACAGGTATCTCTTTTTTATTGTTTCCCTACAGAACCCTCCCAACTAATAGAGTAGGTGTAAGTCCATGAGACTTGATTCTGAGCTGTCCATGTGCCAGTACAGCTCTGAGCCTCAGCAGAGTTGCAAAACCTACTCTCCTGTTCATTGGACTCACCTAGGACAACTAACAAGAAGGTGAGGATGGACAGCCAACATACCAAGGAACCAAGAGAATGTACAACAGAAAGCAAAAGAGTCTCATCCATCAAACATATGTGATCAAGGCCCCCTCTCAATTATAGGTGGAGTGGGCACCACCATCCCAGAATACTCAGGATTGGGGAACAAAATATGGACTAAAGGAGACTTACTGGTATTCTACTATACACTTATTGGTATTCTGGCAATGGAAGAAATTATATCATTGATGTGGAAAAAGTGGCACCTGGAGATGCTGAAGGCAGGGAGAGGGAAAAAGAGGTGTAATATTGGGGCATTTTTGGGACTTGGAATGGTCCTGAATGACATTGCAAATGAGAAAAACAGGCCATTAGATAGCCTGCCATAACCTCCAGAATTGAGTGGGAAGGAATGTCAACTGCAATGAAAACTATAATCCATGCTTATTGGCAATGCTCTAAATGTGTTCCTCAATTGCAATGAATGGACCACACTAATGAAAGAAATTGTTAATTGGGGAAGTGTTGGAGGTGTGGGGAGTGGGGTATATGGGAATTCTTTTTTTTTTTTCCAAATTCTACTCAATTTATTCATTTTTAAAAAAATATTACATTCAAAAAAATATGAGGTCCCCATTCACCCCCACCATCCCCACCCCACCACTCCCCCCACAGTAACACTCTCCCCCATCATCATGACACATCCATTGCATCTGGTGAGTACATCTCTGGGCATCACTGCAACCCATGGCCTGTGTTCCACAACATAGCCCACACTCTCCCACGTTCCATCCAGTGGGCCATGGGAGGACATACAATGTCTGGCAATTGTCCCTGGAGCACCACCCAGGGCAACTCCAAGTCCCAAAAATGCCTCCACATCTCATCTCTTCCTCCCATTCCCCGCACCCAACAGCCACCATGGCCACTTTTTCTACACCAATGCCACATTTTCTCAATTATTAACCACAATAGTTCATGAATAGGATATCATTAAGTCCACTCTAATCCTTACTGTATTCCTCCTTCCTGTGGACCTTGGCTTGGTTGTGTCCATTCCACATCTATGTCAAGAGGGGGCTTAGATTCCACATGGATACTGGATGCAATCCTCCTGCTTTCAGTTGTAGGCACTCTAGGCTCCCTGGTGTGGTGGTTGACCTTCTTCAACTACATGTTAGCTGAGTGGGGTAAGTCTACTAAATCAGAGTGTAGGAGCTGAAGTCTGTTGAGGTTCAGGGCATGGCTATCATATTGTCAGTCCAGAGATTCAAATCCCCTAGATATATCTTAAACCCCAGCAACAACTACAATTCCAGTAAAGTAGCATGAAAGGCTTGTGAAAAGAGATTCCATCTGAGTCCAGCTCCATCATGTAGAAACACCAACTCCAAAGAAGGGCCAACTGACATGGCAGTGAACCCATCTGCCATGACCATAGAACCTGTGGGTCCTTTTAGCCCTCAAATGACCAATACCTGGAGTTGTAACTACTTAATCTGTCTCTGAGACTCTGCTCAGGTGTGCATAAGGGCAATCCTTCTGACAACCTCCATACTCTTTTTTAGAGACTCATAGCCATATGAACTCATTTGTCCTTTCCATTTCCCGCTTACTTTAGGTTAAACAGCATTTTTAACTCCTGTTATTATATGTAGACAGGGATATTCTGCTGGTCCACGTTGAACCTTTAATTCAAGGTCATTTTTTATATTATTTTGTGTCACTAAGTATTTAAAGACAAATAAATAAAAATATATTTTAAAAATCAGAGGAATAGACAAAAGGATGAAATCCATCCCACTGCTCACATGTAAATGATTATTTTGTGATTAAGTGTCTGTAAATTGCCAGGTATTACTATACTTGATAACTTAATCTTCATAACAACCCTATTAGGAAATTGTTATTATTGATTTTTTTTTTCAGGTGAAAAACCTTACCCAAGATCAATATGAAAAACAAGTGGCAGAGAAAACATTTGAACCCAGGTCTGCCCACAGCAAAAATGGGTGCTGCTTCCTCCATTGTATGTTTAAAATATGTTTTAAATATGTAAGTAGGCAGGAGACTTGGCCCAGTGGTGAGGGCATCCATCTACCACATGGGAGGCCTGCGGTTCAAACCCCGGGCCTCCTTGACCAGCGTGCAGCTGGCCCATGCACAGTGCTGATGCACGCAAGGAGTGCTGTGCCACGCAATGGTGTCCCCCATGTAGGGGGACATGTCATCTTGTTGTGTCAGCTCTCCATGTGAGCAGCACCATTCTTAGGCAGGCTGCACTTTCTTTCATGCTGGGTGGCTCTCCTTATGGGGCGCACTCCTTGTGCGTGGGGCTCCCCTACGGGGGACACCCCTGTGTGGCACGGCACTCCTTGAGCACATCAGCACTGCGCATGGGCCAGCTCCACATGGGTCAAGGAGGCCCAGGGTTTGAACCGCGGACCTCCCATGTGGTAGACGGACACCCTAACCACTGGGCCAAAGTCCGTTTCCCCTAGTTTCTCTTAATGTCCCCTAATCAAATAAGGTTACGTTCACTTTTTTGAAAATTAATCAATAGGCAATGAAAGAGAGAGAAAGGGAGAGAAGGAGAGAGAGAGAAGGAGGGAGGTCATGAGAGGGAAGGAGGGAAGGAAGAAGGAAGGATTTTAAAAGACAAAAAAGGACTAGAAAGTAGCCCATCACTAATATTTCTTTGCAGCAGTTATAATTAGACTTTTAAAATTCTATTAAAAGAAAACACAACAAGCATCTCTCATTTTCCTTTCTCTTACAGTATTCTCATGCTAAATATAACAAATCAAAATCTTACTTAAATGAAAAATTGTTTCTGAAGTTGGTAGACAACTGATAGAAAAAAATTAAAATGTAAAGAAAGAAACTGTGAACAACTCAGTAAGAATGAGTAGTTCATTATTTTAGAATGGATGATATTTGCTTACATTTAATGTAATTACTGTTAATTTTTTAAAAAGCTCAAACCAAATAGCTAATATCTTTAAATACCTTAAAGGCAAGTTTATGCCACGTAGGTAAATTATCACAAAATTCAGAGGTCATCTCCTACAGACCTTAACTCCAAATAAAATTCACTGCTTTTTAACATCACAAAATAATGATTTTTAAATACTACTTTTAAATTTTAAATATTTATGCCCAGATAGATTGAAATTATTTCATTTTTTTGTCAGAATTCTACTTAATATTGGGATTTCTTTTTCAATTACTTTTAACTATGAATTATATAATATGCAAAAGTGTCAAAATTTAGATGTGCTTCTCAATGCTTTTTTATAAAGCAAACATCCATTCTATCAACAACCACCACTAGATAAATAGATTGTTGCCACACACCAGAAGCTCCTATCACACCAATGTCTACAATTTCTCTTCATCTCTCTAAAGTTTAACTCATTCTTCTATTCTATAAGTCAATCGTTATGATTACTTTTGTGGTAATCACTTCTCATTCCTCTCAATACAACAGTCTAGCTTTGGAACTTTGTATGAGAACTCATACACTGTTATTCTTTTGTGTCTGGTTTTTCTCACTTAACATTATTGTATTAGTCAGCCAAAGGGATGCTGATGCAAAATACTAGAAATCGTTTGGTTTTTATTGAGGGTATTTATTTGGGGTAGGAGCTTACAGATACCAGGCCATAAAGCGTAATTTACTTCCCTCACCAAAGTGTATTTTCAGTGTTGGAGCAAGATGTCTGCTGATGTCTGCAAGAGATCAGACTTCCTGAGTTCCTCCCTTCCTGGGGCTTACTTCCTGTGGTTCCAGCATAAGGAATCACCATCAAATTCCAACATCAAAACTCCAACATCAAAAACTCTTAACTCTGTCTTTGCCATGCCTTTTTATCTGTGAGTCCCCGCCCCTTTGGGGTGCCCTCCTGGCACAAGAGGTTTATATAATTACTTAACCCAGTAAACCTATGAATCCAATATAATCTAATATCCCCAGAAGAAAAGATCAGTTTACAAACATAATCCAATATTTCTTTTTGGAATTCATCAATAATATCAAACTGCTACAGTTATATTTGTGAGATTTATTCATGTTATTATTGCTGAACTTTGTTCATTTTCATTGCCATTAAACCATGAAGTCAGCAAACCATTCCATAAAATGCATTATTTTCCAATCTTTTATCAGCCTCAAACAGTTAAACTGTAATACAACTGATCCACCACATTTAAATAAATTTTTAGGCTCCATCAAACTTTTTAATAATAAAAAGTAGCTTTAAATGAAAAACAACTGTTTTTTTGTCAGAGAAAGGACAGATAATGCTTGTCATCTTTCTCCAAGGTATTTCTATCAAGTTTTAAGAACAAAATTTTAACTAAACATCTAAGTCCTGACCTAAAGCTTTCTCTTTGTATGCAGTTATTGCTAAATTTGAGAATTCTACCTTACAATTACAGATAGTCAGGAATGGCCATTGTTAGAGGTTTCCTCTTACTAGGTTTACAATAATTAACAAACTATGACTCAGTTCCCCCTGAAATGCACTGAGGAAAGAAAAGCCCCCCACACACATGCCATAAGCCTAAATGACTGAAAGCAAGGCATTTTCCCAAAGGTTGAACAAAGAATCCATGCAGAAATGGGAGAAAAGGGAGATAGGGACCTCACTCCATCCAGATCAAAGCACCACTTGCTCCTCCAGCATTCCAAGAAAACATAACTCCCTAACCCAATACCCTCTGTCCATACAAGGGAAAATTTTCACCTCTAGTTTCCCTTTGGCCCCTGAACCTCACTTGGATCCCTGGCTCCCTCCCACTATCATTTCCCCAAGTAGGAATGTACTGTATAAATTCAAGCCTCCCATTCCAGAAGTGGGCTGAAGTCTCTCTTCAGACCCCTATGCTGGGGGGAGTCTGAAGGCTATTGTTCAGACCCCCTCCATTGGGAAAGCTTCTCAATGAACTTTCTGCATGCAGTCAATCAGTCTCTGGGTCCCAGTGAGTGCCCCCTTTTCTCCAACATTTGGTGCTGAAACCTGGGACTGGGGTCACATTGAGACTGATTGATTGGTGAAGAATTTCCACTCTTCTGGGGCCAAATGCCCATCAAAAACCGGATATTGAATCTCAGCTGGCTGACTTAAGGATTTCTCCACTGAAGGATACTACTCCCTCTCTCTCTCCTTTCCCATTGTTCAGGACAACCCATGGGAAAAAACCAGGCAGGAGGTCAGTGACCTCACTGTGTCCAAGTTCACAGCAGGTGGAAGGCCTGAATTCTCATGGGAAGAAACCCCTTGGCTTCTGGTTCCAAGCGTGGTTTCCTGTTTCCTTGGAGGTATCTGACTGATTAGGGATGCCTTCTCACTCAGAATCTCTCCTGTCCTTGTGGTCTTTAGTCTCACCCCACCCACCTAAAATGGGGAATTCAAGTTCAGCCCCCCAAAAACCATGCCTCTGGTCTGTTTGTCTCTTTCATAAACTTTAAATTCTGCAGCCAGAAGGAGACATCAGACCTTAAAAGATCATTTTCTATTCAATCTCTGCGGGGACTTCAGTACAAATTGGACAATGAAAGTCAATGACCAAAAAACAGCACTTCCAATTTCTGAGTTCTCCAAGACTTAGAGAACTTCATTGAATTCCAGGTCAAATGGCTGGAGAACCCTTACATTCAGACATTCCTTTTCCTTCTTCCCTCACTCTGCCAATCCTGTTCTTCTTTTACACCAGAAAACTCACAAATCTTCCTCCTCAAACTTTCAACCCCTAAATCTTCTGAACACTCAGACTTTGATTCCTCAGATCATGCCCCCCCCACACCTACTCCATATAGTTCTCTGATATTATCTCTGAACTCACCCTCCACATATTCCTACATATAAACAAAGAGTTAGGAATGTTACAGGTTCCCTCCCACTAGGTTTGCAATAACTAGCAAGCTGTGACTCTGTTTCCACTGATATGCATTGAGAAAAGAAAAGCACCCCCCCCCCCATAAGCCTATGTATCTGAAAGCATGGCACTTCCCCAGAGGTTAAAAAAGAAACCACACGGAAAGCACAGTAGAGGGAGACAGAGAACTTCACTACTTCCAGATCAAAGTTGCACCTGCTCCTCCAGCATTCTGAGAAAACATAACTCCCTAACCCACTACCCATTAGTCATACAAGGTATATTTTTCAGCTCTAGGGATTCCTTTTGGCCCCTGCACCTCACTTAGGTGCTCATGCCACTCCCGCCAACTATCATTTTCCCATCTAGGAATATACTGTATAAATTTAAATCTCCCCTTTCCAGAAGTGGCCTGAAGTATCTCTTCAGACACCCACCATGCTGGCAGAGGGGCTGAAGCCTATTCTTCAGAGCCCTCCACTGAGAGAGCTTTGAAATAAACTTCCTGCCTGCAGTCTTTGTGTTCCAGTGAGAGCCCCCTTTTCTCCAACAGCCATAATGTATGGTGACTCAGAATGCTCCAAATAAATGGCATTAGACATGAACCTAGAAATTATAGATTTCTCACTGTAGATTACTTTCATAACTCTGCCAGATGCTATGCCATCAAGTATATTACATTCAAAATCTGTAAAGGGTCGTGTTCCAATTTTGATGATAACTGGGGAATACATGATGTAAGTGCATTTAAATAAGTATTCATTTTCTATTGCACAATTTTGATACTTTCAATAATCAAAACAAGAATCAATTCTTGATTCTTATCACTGAGGAAAGGAACAAGTTATCAATTGTTAAGTAAAAATCTGGTAGGATAGCCATTACATCACATGTCATGTGAATACCACAAGGATAACATACTAGGTAACTTTCCAGAAAAAAGTGTCAAGAATATGCAATTTAATTTTCCTAGAACAAGTATTAGCTTCCATTGCCATTATTTTTCTGCTTCAGAGCTTAACAAAGAGGATAAATTTCTTACTTTCTAAACAGAAAAATTAACATATGTCTATTAAGATCTTCCTAACAAGACAGGGCATTGGTCTTTGCACTACAATTAGCCCACAAAATCTATATATTTTCATAGTAGATTATGGATACAAAGTTAGTCCAATTCAGTTTCAAAGTATAAAGTGATAATGTAGAATTTGAGAGAGGTTCAATTATTTGCGTATAGAGAGGCCAGGACTCAAGAATGATTTTGAGAAGGAAAAATGGTTTATTGATGGCCAGCCAGACTCGGGAGCTTTCTGTTTCAATCCTGAGCCCACAACAAGATTTTTGAACCCCTTTCATATGGAGAGGAACCGTTAAATGGTTCCTTTGTTTCAGTTCTCAATAGGCTTGAATTAGCATATATCTTCCATATCTTAGGTAAGCTTTTAGCATGGACTTCATACATTCTAGATAAGCTTTTAGCATATTTGGTTTGCATTTCCCCTAAATACTTAAAGCTTATAGACCTTGCACTGTTAAACTGTTTCTTGGGACTGAAGTCATTGCCATTGTCACCAAGGGCAGGACTGCAGCCTCTTACCATTTCACACCCACAAGTCAGACAGCTTAGGTTATCTCTGAAGAGACAAAGAGCCTCCCATCCATAGCCCACATCATTTCCCCCCTTTGCCAAAGTTTAACTTGCTAAGCTTTGGCATAATTATTGTTGGAGCTCTGAGGTGGATGGCTGTTTGTTGTTTTGATTATTTACCAATCTTCAGTGTAGCATCCAGGACTGTTTTTAGAAGTTCAGAAGTTTTTATTCTGGACAGCAGAATCCTGGGGCAGGGGTCCCCTGTAGTCATTCTAGGGCTACCGGCGCTTACATGGATTTCCAGTCAGGTTCCAGATCCATCTATTAATTTTATTTTACCCTTAAAGAGTTCACACCTTTAATCTAAAATGGGTGCTGAAGGGAGATGATCTCTTTTCTGTAACTGCTTCCTGCTGGCCATGGGCTGTAGTCATTGCCTGACAAGGTATAAAACTCTTATTTTATTTTAACTAGAGCAAGTTGGATCTGGCATTCTGCACAAAGTTGGACGATATTTTCATATGATTAATAAGATGTTCATTCTGAAAGAAACAAACTTATTTAAAAATTTGGAATACCTGTTTTTAAAAAGGACATTGGATTACAGAGGTAGACAAGGTTAGGTGCTTATAAAGATAGCACTCCTTTTTAAAAAACTGGTGGGAACAGTATATATATATATACTTTTTAAAGTTATTTATCTTTAGAGAGAAATTGCAACAGACACTTAGTTTTGTCTAAAGACACATTCTAAGCTGTTCAATGATTGGCACTCATTCACTCCATCAGATGCTCCTGGTGAACTGGCACTCTCTGGGCAACTGGCTTCATTCAGGATTAGAACACCAAGCTGGAAATTTCTTTAGTTTTCAGCTGTGGGTGATCAGAACTACAGAATAAAGGTTTTCTACACCTTGGTTTTAATTGTACAATTTCTAGTAATTTTGACTTGTTCAATAGGTGACTCACCATCAGCAAGCAAGCCTCACTCTTGCTACACAGTAGAGTACAGTAGAATATAGTAAGTTGACTTAGCCTGGCTGAGACTGTCACCCCATTCTACAGACATGTTTATTAACTATTTAGAAAATGAATTTATTAGGAATTTAACATGTCTAATATAGTCTTGCACTTGATCCAAAATAGAAAAGATAACATTATAATTATTAGGCATATATTTAGTACAGGATAAGAGTACAGCACTTAATATTAATTAATGTGTTATTATTTAATGCAAAGGATTTAGAGTTGCAATTAATAGTTTTAAGTTTCAGGTTGTAATACTTTACATGTTATCTCTTCCTGAGAGCAGGCCATAATGCCAATTGTCTTTAAGTTTTACTTACAGTATGCTGGTATCATGGCTCCACTTAGCATGTTCTTCACGCAGTGAGCAAGTCGCAGCATCCTTGATCTTAGAGAGATTTTCTAGTATTTTACTAGCCTGGTGCATAGTGGTCTCTGGCAATATGGAACAGTGCCAGTCTGGAGGCGATATCCATTGTACACTTAGCTGTACTGAGTCATTATTGGCTGCTGCAGGAGCTTGAACTGCAATGTAGTTTCTATCGACTTCAGGAGCAGAACCAGAGGCTGATATAACAAATATTTTTAATTGAGGGGTCAGTGACCAGCTTAGCCAATAACTCACATGGAGAGGCCACCTATAATGTATTCAAGGCCTGGTTTGAATGCACAAAAGAGTTTGATAATGTTAAAGTTTATTCCTTGTTTTTATATATATTTTAAACAATTTAATGCAACACATATATTAAATGACTGTTTACTTACACAATTTTACTATGAAGATAACAGTAGGTATTTTACTTTAGTAATAGAGGAAAAAAATTATTTTTCATTGTTAAAATGAAAACAGAAGATTTCCAATAGAATCAAGATAACTTTTCATTATCATTTACTTAAATATGTACCTTGAGGTGGCCTTCAGACAGGTTTTATTATCACGAGGTTATTTTTTGCAACCAATACCAATCTAAGTTTTTAGTTAACAATGACTTTTAGAACTAGAACTATTTAAACATTTTCAGTTTGGAAGATGTTTTACAAACTCTTTATAATTGACTATAACCACATTGACTAGCCACCTAATATTTAAATAAACTTATTAAATTATAATTACCAACTAAAGAAATTTACTTTATTTAAGAGAGCATATTTACAGTCTTTTTCCTTTAGCCTAATTTCACCAATGTGAATTTACAATTTTCATTATTCTAAAGATTTCATACATATAATGTTAATTTAGTTTATAAATTAACTATGGGAGATTACACTCAAGTTAAATAAAATTGAAACCATTATAGTTTATGCAAGGAATGTTCTCTTTTTCTCTTACAGGAAGCTAAAAACTTCTTTTCTTTGTTTAAGTTATGAAAATGAATAATTTAAAACTATACTGACTACCAGGTTTTAAAACATATTACACAATTACTTAATGTGTTTAATCATAATCCAGAAAAGATCTTTCCATAGTTTTTTTTTTTTATTAATTTTTTTATTTTTTATTGACTTTGTAATAATATTACATTAAAAATATATATGTGAGGTCCCATTCAACCCCACCCCCCCACCCCCCCTCTCCCCCCCCCCCCAACAACACTCGTTCCCATCATCATGACACATCCATTGGATTTGGTAAGTACATCTTTGGGCACCTCTGCACCTCATATACATTGGTTCACATCATGGCCCATACTCTCCTCTATTCCATCATGTAGGCCCTGTGAGGATTTACAATGTCCGGTGATTACCTCTGAAGCACCATCCAGGGCAGCTCCATGTCCCAAAGACGCCTCCACCTCTCATCTCTTCCTGCCTTTCCCCATACCCTTTGTCCATTATGTCCACTTTTCCCAATCCAATGCCACCTCTTCTATGTGGACACTGGATTGGTTGTGTCCATTGCACCTTTATGTCAAGAGGAGGCTCAGATTCCACCTGGATGCTGGATGCAATCCTCCCATTTTCAGTTGTAATCACTCTAGGCTCCATGGTGTGGTGGTTGTCCTTCTTCACCTCCATCTTAGCTGAGTGTGGTAAGTCCAATAAATCAGATTGTAGGTGCTGGAGTCTGTTGAGGCTCAGGATCTGGCTATCACATTGTCAGTCCAGAGATTCAAATCCCCTAAATATATCTTAAACCCCAACATTAACTGCACCTCCAGCACATTAGCATGAAAGTCTTATGAAGGGAGATCCCATCTGAGTCCAGATTCATCACACATAAACACCATTTCCAAAGAGGGGCCATCTGCCCTGGTAGTTAACCCCATCAGCCATGACCATAACTCCCATGGGTCTCTTTAGCCCTCAAAGGAACCAATATCTGGGGGTTGTATCTGCTTTATCTGTCTCTCTGACTCTGCTCAGTTGTGCATGAGGGCAAACCTTCTGCCAGCCTCCAGACTCTTTTTTAGAAACTCGTAGCCATATAAACTCATTTCTCCTTTCCATTTCCCCCTTACTTTAGGTCAAACAGCATTTTAAAGTCATGGTATTTTATGTAGACATGGATATTCTGCTGATCCGCATTGAACCTTCCGTATAAGGTCATTTTCCAGTTGCATCATCAGTTGGTAGTTGATAGTGGTCCCTCGTTGCCAGGGAGGCTCATCCCCGGGTGTCATGTCCCACGCTGGGGGGAAGGCATTGCATTTACATGCTGAGTTTGGCTTCGAGACTGGCCACTTTTGAGTAACATGAAGGCTGACAGAAGGAAATTCCCAGGCACAAAGTTGCTCTAGGCCTTGTTATTATTTTGGGTTTATCAGCTCACAAGCATAGTCATTAGTATCAGGGGCTCACTGTTGAACCCTCACTCCCTCCTGGTCCCCACCACTGTACCTGGGAGACTGTCGCTGCTCCCCTAGGGACCACGACAGAGCACCACTGGCCAGGAACCCAGTACCCCCCCTACTGTGGTTTTTAATTGTTGCCACTATGAGTATATCCAAACATTACCATGCACCCTGGACATATGTTCTGTACAGCTCCCTGTCAGTCATATATCATCTGTCATTGGTATCCCATACCAGTATCCCTCCATTGCCATTGTTGAAACACTCTGTGATCCAGAACTCCCCGAAATTTGAAGCCCAATATAATGTCATGGTCCCTTACTAGGGAATGGCATATAGCGATGAGATGAGTTTAAAGGATAGATAAAGAACTTGGATAAAGTTAGATAAAGAACTTAGATAAAGAATGTTGACTTAAAAAAATTCCACATCCTATTTTTTTCTTTTTTTTTTTCCCCCCCCCCCCTAATTATTCAGCTTTTCTTCACAGGAGTCCTAGACCACAGCAATGTATATATATAATATACAGCACTCCCACACATCCACCAGAAAACCTTTTCCCTTCCACAGTGATACTCTTACGCCCTAATCATATCATATTTACTTAAAGTGATGTACAGAGTCTGAGACATTAGCTTTCTAACAAGGTGACATCTGTGTTTACATTATGGTGCATACTTTAGGATACACAGTTCTTTACATTTTTAGTTATCCTATGTTTTACATTATGGTTTACATTATCAGTCTGTCATCTCCTATATGTTATGGTGTAATATTACATGTTTTATATCCATCCTTGTGTACTCTCAAGAAACTCCTCTCTTACCCCCCATTTACTTTGGTTCCACACATTTAATGTCCATTTTCCCTTCCACCTTGGTGCCCTCAGTGATAGCCAACCTCCGTTTCCTGAGGAGCCACTTCCAGAGATAGATGGAATAGTGTTCAGGGCCTAACTTGCTCAACTGCCCCAATGCCCTGGGAGCCACCCTTTCTCTCGAGGGATACAGTTCCCTCTATTGGATGGCATTAGTCCTCCCCAGGATGTGGGTCCACCCCCACTCTCACTACTTGGGTTTCTACCCCATGGTGTCACCCACTCTGGCAGAATGAGCATTTAGACATTCCCCAGGAGCCCGTCCTGCATCAGACCCTCCCCTCCGAGCATTCTAAACAGGTAACCCTCTTTATTATATTTTGATATGATTTTCTCGGCATTTTACTCTCCACCAACACCTGACCCTCTCCTGGTTCGTATGCTACCCCTCCCTCCCCCCACTTTTGGGCAACGTTACCCACCCGTCCCTCCCCAGCCACCCTCAAACCCGCAAAGCCCCAAGCAAAGGCAACCCCTTGCCCCCCTTTTATCTCTTCTTTGTGTTCATACTTACCACCATCTCGTCTTAAATTCCACCCCTGCAGACATCGGCTCATATCCTTCCTCCACCCTCCGATTTCCTGCAAGCCTATCGTTCAGTCTCTTGCTATCTAGGGCAGCTTGTTTATTTCATATCATTGAGGTCATGTAGTATTTGTCCTTCAATGTCTGGGTTGCTTCACTCAACATAAGGTTCTCAAGATTCATCCATGTTATCACATGTGTTTGTAGTGTGTTTGTTCTTACAGCCGAGTAGTATTCCATTGTGTGTATATACCACATTTTATTGATCCACTCGTCTGTTGATGGGCATTTGGGTTGATTCCAACTTTTGGCAATAGTGAACAATGCTGCTATGAACATTGGTGTACATATATTGGTTTGTGTTCTTGTTTTCAGTTCTGCTGGGTATATTCCCAGCAGTGGTATTGCTGGGTCATATGGCAAATCTATGGCTAGTTTTTTGAGAAACCGCCATACTGTTCTCCAGAATGGTTGGATCCTTCTGCATTCCCACCAGCAGTGGATGAGTGTTCCCCTTCCTTCACATCCTCTCCAGCACTTGTATTCTTCTGTTTTTTTCATAGCTGCCAATCTTATGGGTGTAAGATGGTATCTCATTGTGGTTTTGATTTGCATTTCCCTGATAGCTAGAGATTTGGAACATTTTTTCATGTGCTTTCTTGCCATTTGTATTTCTTCTTCGGAGAAGTGTCTGTTTAAGTCTTTTTCCCATTTTTTAAATGGATTGTTTATCTTTTTATTTTCAAGATGTAGGAGTTCTTTATATATGCAAGTTATAAGTTTCTTATCAGATATATGATTGCCAAATATTTTCTCCCACTGTGTGGGCTCCCTTTTTACTTTCTTGACAAACTCCTTTGAGGTGCAGAAGGCTTTAATTTTGAGGAAGTCCCATTTATCTATTAGTTCTTTTGCTGCTCGTGCTTTTGGTGAGATATTCATAAATCCATTACCTATTACAAGGTCCTGTAGATGTTTCCCTACACTGCTTTCTAAGGTTTTTATGGTCTTGGCTTTTATATTTAGGTCTTTGATCCATCTTGAGTTGATCTTTGTATAAGGTGTGAGATGGTAATCCTCTTTCATTCTTCTACATATGGCTATCCAGTTCTCCAGACACCATTTGTTGAATAGGCCACTCTCTCCCAGTTGAGAGGGTTTGGTGGCTTTATCGAATATTATGTGGTTGTATATGTGAGGTTCTATATCAGAGCTTTCAATTCGATTCCATTGGTCTATATGTCTCTCCTTATGCCAATACCATGCTGTTTTCACCACCGTAGCTTTATAGTATGTTTTGAAGTCAGGTAGTGTGATTCCTCCAATTTCGTTTTTCTTTTTCAGTATGTCTTTGGCTATTCGGGGTCTCTTTCCTTTCCAAATAAATTTCATAGTTAGTTTTTCTAGTTCCTTAAAGAAGGCTGCATTGATTTTTATTGGGATTGCATTGAATGTGTAGATCAATTTTGGTAGGATAGACATCTTAATAATGTTCAGTCTTCCTATCCATGAACAAGGAATAGTCTTCAATTTATTTAGGTCTTCTTTGATTTCCTTGAACAATCTTGTATAGTTCTCAGTGTATAAGTTCTTTACCTCTTTAGTTAAATTTATTCCTAAGTATTTGATTTTTTTATTTACTATTGTGAATGGTATTTGTTTCTTGATTTCCTCCTCATCTTGCTCATTATTGGTGTACAGAAATGCTACTGATTTTTGCGCATTGATCTTATAACCTGCGACTTTACTAAACTCATTTATGAGTTCTAGAATCTTCGTTGTAGATCTCTCAGGGTTTTCTATGTATAGGATCATGTCATCTGCAAATAATGAAATTTTGACTTCTTCCTTTCCAATTTGAATGCCTTTTATTTCTGGTTCTTGCCTCAGTGCTCGAGCAAGTACTTCTAAGACAATGTTAAATAGGAGCGGCGACAGTGGGCATCCTTGTCTTGTTCCTGAGTTTAGAGGGAAGGAGTCTAGGATTTCTCCATTGTAAACAATATTGGCTTTAGATTTTTCATATATACTCTTTATCATGTTCAAAAAATTTCCTTGTATTCCAATCATTTGGAGTGTTTTTATCAAGAAAGGGTGCTGTATTTTGTCAAATGCTTTTTCTGCATCAATAGATATAATCATGTGATTTTTTTCCTTCAATCTGTTTATATGGTGTATTACGTTGATTGATTTTCTTATGTTGAACCATCCTTGCATACCTGGGATGAATCCCACTTGGTCGTGGTGTATAATTCGTTTAATGTGTTGTTGAATACGATTAGCAAGTATTTTGTTAAGTATTTTTGCGTCTAGGTTCATTAGAGAAATTGGTCTGTAATTTTCCTTTCTTGTGATGTCTTTGTTTGGCTTTGGTACTAGGGTAATGTTGGCATCATAGAAGGAGTTGGGTAATGTTCTTTCTGTTTCGATGGTTTGGAATAGTTTCAGCAGGATTGGTGTCAGTTCTTTCCGGAATGTTTTATAGAATTCACCTGTGAAGCCATCTGGCCCTGGGCTCTTCTTAGTTGGGAGATTTTTAATAACTGATTCTATCTCTCTGCTTGTGATTGGTTTGTTAAGATCATCAATTTCTTCTTTTGTCAATATGGGCTGTTTATGTGTTTCTAGGAATTTGTCCATTTCCTCTAGATTGTCATTTTTGTTGGAATATTTGTCAAAATATCCTCTTATGATAGTCTTTATTTCTGTGGGGTCAGTGGTGATATCGCCTTTCTCATTTCTTATTTTGTGTATTTGCATCTTCTCTCTCTTTTTCTTTGTTAGTGTTGCTAAAGGTTTGTCAATTTTGTTAATCTTCTCAAAAAACCAGCTCTTGGTCTTGTTTATCTGTTCAAGTGCTTTCTTATTTTCTATTTCATTTAGTTCTGCTCTTATCTTTGTTATTTCCTTCCTTCTTCTTCCTGTTGGGTTACTTTGTTGTTGTTTTTCTAATTCCTTCAAATGTGCAGTTAGTTCTTCAATTTTTGCTCTTTCTTCTTTTTTGATATATGAATTTATGGCTATAAACTTCCCTCTCAGTACTGCTTTTGCTGCATCCCATAAATTTTGGTATGTTGTGTTATCATTATCATTTGTTTCATGGTAGTCATTGATTTCTTTTGAGATTTCCTCTTTGACCCACTGTTTTTCTAAGAGTGTGCTGTTTAATTTCCAAATCGTGGTGTGAAATCTGGGCTTCTTTCCCTTGCAAATCTCCAGCTTGACTCCACTGTGGTCAGAGATAATGTTTTGTATGATTTCAATCTTTCTGAATTCGTTCAGCCTTTCTTTGTGGCCTAGCATATGATCTATCTTGGAGAATGATCCATGTGCGCTTGAGAAAAATGTATATCCTGCTGTGTTTGGGTGTAGCGATCTATATATGTCTATTAGATCGAGCTCCTCTAATATACTATTCAGATGTTTTGTTTCTTTGGTGATTCTCTTTTGAGATGTTCTGTCCAGAATTGATAGTGGTGTATTAAAATCCCCCACTATAATTGTAGATGTATCTATTCTTTCACTTAGTTTTTCCAGCGTTTGCCTGACGTATTTAGAGGCACCCTTGTTAGGGGCATAGATATTTATGATTGTTCGATCTTCTTGACAGATTTTCCCTTTGACTAAAATGTAGTATCCTTCTTTGTCTCTCACAATTGTTTCACATTTAAAGTCTATTTTGTCTGATATTAATATAGCTACTCCTGCCTTTTTTTGGTTATTGTTAGCTTGTATGATTGTTTTCCAGCCTTTCACTTTCAATCTCCATGCGTCTCTGGGTCTAAGATGTGTCTCTTGTAGACAGCATATGGATGGGTCATATTTCCTTATCCAGTGTCCCAGTCTGAATCTTTTGATAGGTGAGTTTAATCCATTGACATTCAGTGTTATTACTATCAAGGAATTATTTGTGTTAGCCATATTTTGATTGGATTTGTGTTTGTCATATTTTGTTTGTATATTTTTTTTTGTCTTTTTTGTTGTTGTTGTTGGTCTTATACTCTCCTCCAACTTTGCCTTTCCTGTTTTTTCCTTTCTTCCTGCAGAACTCCCTTTAGAATTTCTTGAAGGGGAGGTTTCTTGTTGGTATACTCTTTCAGTTTCTGTTTGTCTGCGAATATTTTGAACTCTCCATCATGTTTGAATGCTAGTTTAGCTGGATAGAGTATTCTTGGTTGGAAATTTTTTTCCTTTAGTACCTTGACTATATCATACCACTGTCTTCTTGCCTCCATGGTTTCAGAAGAGAAATCAGCACTTAATCTAATTGAGCTTCCCTTGTATGTGATGGTTTTCTTTTCTCTTGCTGCTTTTAGGATTTTCTCTTTGTCTTGAGCATTGGATAATTTGACAAGTATATGTCTTGGGGTGGGCCTGTTGGGGTTTATGATTTGTGGAGTGCGCTGTGCTTCTTGGATATGTACATCTGTCTCTTTCAGTAGATTTGGGAAGTTTTCAGCCATTATTTCCTGCAACACTCTTTCTGACCCCTTTCCCTTCTCTTCACCTTCTGGAATGCCTATAATACGTATGTTTGAGCATTTTGCATTGTCATTCAGGTCCCTAAATCCTAATTGGATTTTTTCTATCTTCTTATTGACCCCTTCTACTATCTGTTTGATTTCTGATGTACTGTCTTCCACATCACTAATTCTCTGCTCTGTCTCTTCTAGTCTGCTGATATTTGCTGCAAGTGTATTTTTGATTTCTTGAACTGTGGTGTTCATTCCCATCATATCTGTTATGTTTTTGCGTATGTCTGCAATTTCCCCTCCAAGTGATGTCTTCATGTTGTTAACCTCTTTCATTACTGCATCAAATTTGTCAGTGATAAATGTTCTGAGATCTTTCATTGCTTGTGCCAAGTTTTGCTCCCCTTCGTGATTATTGGTTTGTTGATTGGATTCAGCCATGTTTTCCTGATTATTGGTTTGGTTCGTAGATTTTTGTTGCTTTCTGGTCATCTCTTTATTTTGACGAATTTAATCAGTTCCTTAGCTTCTTTGTCTGCTCTTGGAGGTTAATTAGTTGTTATTTTTGCACAGGTGTTATATCTTCTCTTTGTCACTTTTTTCTTCTTATTCTAGTTACTTGTTGTTGGTTAAGTTCACTTTAGAGGAAAGTATTAGTGTTGGGGAAAGGCAATTGTGTAAGCAAGGGAAAAGTGTAAAGTTGTATTGGTGATGTATGTTAATAAAGCAGGAATATGAGATCTGGAAGGATGGAGGTTAGATTCATGTAGATTGTATAGAGTTATAGCTATAGGTAGAGTACCTTTTATGAAGTTGATGACTGAATTTGGGAGGAATATGGTATGAACTACACAGCTATTGTTTTCATGAGAGAGGGAAAAAGAAAAGAAAGGTAATAGTTTCAAGAGTGGATAATAGACAGAAAACAGAACAAAGGTATTAGAAATTAAGAGTTAGACACTTTGTGGATCAAAGAACGGGAGGTGGGGGGTGGAATATAGGAGAGACAGTAGATGATAGTGGATATCAAGATGCAGGGGAAGGGAGATAGTGTAGGTAGCCTAAATCAGTTCACACAGAAATGAGGCAGTGGAGGATGGGAAAACCCAGCAAATGTGTGGTGTTCCCTGTAGCACCTATTGTATACTTGAATTAAAGTAAAAATAAGTGGAAGATGAGGGACAAGAGGGAAAGAGAAAACCGAAAAAAAAAAACAAAAAAAAAAACAAACTAATTATAATAAAGAAAAAAGAAAGGCAAGAAGAAAGGAAGAAAGAAAAAGAGGATGGGCAAACGGTGGGGAACGGATAGGGAGAAGAGAGATACAGGTACACACGTGTCACAATTGCAACACTATCTAAAACAACAACTTCCCCCTGCTTTGCCCTAAAACCCCCCCGTCTGTCTGCCCAAATGGGTCTGCAAGCACCTCCCTTCCCACAAACCCCCAATAGGCCGCCCAGGGCCCACGAACTCCCCAGTACTGCAGATGCTCAAAAAAAAAAAAAAACAAAAAACAAAAAACAAAAAACAAACAAACAAAAAAAAAAAAACAAAAAAAACCAGAAACCCCTCCGCAGGCCCGGCTCCGCCCGCCGCGGAGGCTTGGACCGGCTCTGCCCGGCTCCTCACGCCGCCTTGGCCTGGCCTGGCTCCGCCCAGCTCCGCTCGCTACAGCGGCCCAGCCGGCTCCGGCATCCACCTCCCGCCACCGCGGCCTGGACCGGCCCTGCCCGGCTCCGTACCCGCCGCGGCCTGCACCGGCCCCGCCCGGCTCCAAGCGCTACCGCGGCCCGCAGCCGGGGCCTGCACCGGCCCCGCCCGGCTCCAAGCGCTACCGCGGCCCGCAGCCGGGGCCTGCACCGGCCCCGCCCGGCTCCAAGTGCTACCGCGGCCCGCAGCCGGGGCCTGCACAGGCCCCGCCCGGCTCCAAGCGCTACCGCGGCCCGGCCCGGCCTGGCTCAGCCCCACCGAGCGGGGCTAGATGCCTCGTCTCCGCCTACCCAAGAAGGGAATCCTCTACAGGTAGCTGGGATCTCCGTGTATATTTCACAGACGAATCCTCTCTGTTACCTTCCCTCCAAATCGATGTCCAGACACCTCCGGACCAGCAAAAATCCCGAAACAATCCGGTCCCAAAGAGTCTCCAACGCCGCCCAGCCGATTCCCTGCAGAAGACTCTAACAGGGATGTTCACTCAGCCGCCATCTTGCCCCCTCTCTCTCCATAGTTTTTACAGACTTTTCTTTACTTACTGAAATTTGTTAATAGAGCCACTAATTACCTTTATTTTGTTGGAAAGAAATCTTCTGGAAGAAAATAAGGCTTACCAGATTGTGGAGAAGAAAAGAATTTATTCTCAATTTTGCAAGAAGGGGCACAGAACCAGATATGGCTGGCTCCCCAAATGAAGAAAAATGACACAATTTATACCCTTAAGCTTAGTACACAAGCTATTCTTCTGTTTCTCTGTAGATTGGATACTTTAGAAGTTACAGTTTATTCGAGAAGATTTAACCTTCCCATGCAAAATTTTGTGATTTAACTGCTTCCTCTATCACATTCTAACCATTTTAGTTTTACCTGCTCCCGTTTGTGAAATAAGGAGTAGAATTTAGTGCTGAAATGGCACTGACCTAGCTCCTTCTTGGGCATCCTTCCACTGCCCATAGGACTGGCCTACGCTGGTCTCTTCTACTGCTGTCCAACCCGGGAGTGGGAGACTGAGGCAGCAGGCTGCCAGGTTACACCAATCAACCTTTTTTTCCCTTATGTGAAAACTAACTTACTTTGTTTTTGTTTTTGTTTTTTATATTTTATGGCTGACAAAAGGTTTAAACTGGGAAATTACAGGGCAAACTGATTCTTAATTCCCAAGCCTAGCAGATAGGTTTAATCTGTCACACCTAGTCTTGCCTTTAAACCTCTTGTAAAGAGGAGGCCCTTTCCCAATTGTTTCTATAATCAGATATCTATATGACTTTTTCAATCCTGCTTAGTTTAATTTGGGCTTTAAGGATATTTATTTACATATATAACTGCATATTTAATTTTAACAATTTGAATAGAGGTCTTTTAAGAATTTTCATTTGTTAATTTGATATTATTATCTTGATGTATGAAGACATACACTGAGCAAACGGGCAGACACAGAGTTAGACACAGAAACACAACTCATTGATGTTACTTATAATTCACATTATTTTATATACTGTTAGCTTATTTTGGGGTCCAGAAATATATATTACTTATTTAACTGCATATTTAACCTCAACAATTTGAGCAAATAGGCAGACATGAATAGTTTGACACAAAAACATAACTTTATTTACTTTAAACTTCTAATCTTTACAAAACAAGTGTGACTGCAAAACATTTCAAAGACTCCTGAAACTTTTCTTAATTTGCACTATGACTGTGCAGTTTTACACAAGAATTTTCTTTCTTATTTAATGGATTGTAACCAAAATGTTCTCAATGCTTTAGCACCATTTTTTGTTTCAGAACTTTATATTTTACTTTGAATTTTGCAGAATTTTGGATAAGCAACAAGATTAGTTTTATATATTTTTACTGAGGCTATTTGAAGCCTAAGGGGGACAGACTGGTTTCTCTCACGAATTGCTACTCTTAGGAACACTGACCTACAGGGCAGGAGACTTCTCTCCCTCCACCCCCCCCCTTTGTTTTGATTTTGGAGATAATAAAACTCCAGTGGTCATTTAACCTTATTCCACTAGGCAGCAATTTATTTAGTTTTCACTTGAATTCATAAGAGAAGGGTTAGTAATACCAGGACAGGAGAAAGTGATGTCCCAGCTCTTCTCTGGCCTGGAGAGGCAGAAGCTATTATGAAATAACCATAGGCAAAGGCAAGGGGTGAGTTTAGGCTTTAACTAACCATAAACAAAGGAAAGGTTAGTTTAGAATTTACACTTAAATAATAGTTTCAGGCTAAATTCACCCAGCTATAATTTTAGTTATTATCTTTTCACTGTCTTATAATATATATGCATTTATAAATTATTTTAACTTAGTTTTTATTAATTTTTTAAAAACCTGTTAATTTTATAACACCTTTAAATACCTTTTATTCAACTTATAACATATTAAATGAACTTAACTATTACTTTAATTTGTTTTTAAGGTAAAAGAATAAATCTCTTGCAGTTAGTTTGAAATAAAAAGCTACTTTTGAGGATTTGATTTCTTGAACATAATGTTCTTTTAAAAGAGATAACACCCTTTCTTTTTCAAACCCTGAGGAAATGATGAGGTTAAAGCACCAGAAGTTATTTTGATAACAGATTTTCTTTGTACATTGATCTTACTCAATTTTAATCATAAAAATTTTCTCTCCACAAACCTACACTTTCAGTATTCATTCAGGTTTTGTCCCACACTCTACTCTTTTCAATAATCAATCATTTTATCTTAGGACAAAATCATCTTCTGTTTCCTTAACGATAAAAACACATTCTATATATCCCACATAGTAAGTTACCAGGCAAACTTCTTACAATATATAATTGCCATTAATACTAAAGAAGCTTGTTAAAATAACGAACTTTTCTTCACTTTAAATACTTAGTAGCATGTAATACCAGAAACAGTTTTTTGGAAGCAAGTTGGCAAGGGAGGCTGGCTGCCGAAGAAAAGTTTTCTTGTTATAAAATTACCTTTTATTATTATTATCAAGTCAGTTTTTGTTTAATAATGACTTTCTGCAATTAGCCATTTAAACACTTTAATTTAAACAATGCTTTTGTTAAACTTTTATAATTTTATACCTTGAAGACAAATTTTACCTCCACAGAACACATTTTCTTGCTTAAAGTTACTACAATACCTTCTAAGAACCTGAGCAGAATGCAAATGTATTTTGGCTTTGACACCCTAGGGAGGGAAATTTACTGCATTTATTCTGATTCTGCTTTTCATCCCCTTCACTCCCCCCCCCCCCTTCCAGGCAGTCGGGTGCACAAAAATCAAATAGGAATGTGGCTTATGAATAGAAGGTGTGGACTCACTGGAAAGGGGCAAGCCACTCCCCCCTTTTACAGCTTTCAGGCCAAAATGGGCAGACAGAACCTATTCAAATTTGGCAACTTTCCTAGGGACCCAGCCACCCTGACTGGGGCAGCCCCAGCAGACTTGGGTGTGTGGCACAGACACAGATGGGCTCCAAGCCCCGGCAAAGGGGCACACCAGAGACAAGACAGCAGAGCATGCACAAACATCTAGACTCCGCAAACATCCAGACTCCTCAGTTTTGCCCCATAATCATTTCACCCCCTTGCCAATGGCAAGGGAGGGCTCCAGCTCAAGTGAATTCTACTTTACATAACCATAGAACTCTAACACTAGCATTGAGCTGACATAGACAGAAGCATGAAGGTCACTAATCTGACCCACAAGTTCTATATATATATTTTCAGCATGGCTGCCCCCACAGCCATCACAAACCTTAGAACACTTAACATTTGGTATAAAGTGAATTCATTCACAATTTAGCATCTTAACAAAAGATTTCAGCTAGACCTTTTTCCACTGTTTACACGCAGACCAAGCTCCACTAGAAAAGCTGATCCATTTTCCTGTAACCAAGTTTGTTTTTTTTTAAAATCCAGATCAATTTCCAGGATATTAGGACTTGAACCTATAAACAACCCTTCCTATTAAAATTAAGCCTCCACTCCTTTAGTGGATATAAGACCAGTACCAGATTCTAACATGCAGTTAGACAAATCCAAAACACCAGGGCTTTTCCCCGGTTTTTCTCCTTTTCCCAGACCTAGAGAGAACGGCTTTCCCCCAATTTTTGGGAGCTACTAGGGTTCTCTCAGGAGGTGATCAACCTCCCCTTCCTAGCAATTAAAGCTAGGGCTTTCCAGACTGTGCTCACCTGGGGAGTCTTACCTTCTTCCATGTTTGGAATTCTTTTTTGTTACCAGAATCTTTCTCTTCAAACCTTCCATTGCCCTCAGTTTTTGTCAGGAAGATTCTGGTGGAGCCCACATCTTTTCTGGATTAAATTTAATCCAGAGGCACCCAGATTTGGGGTTCACCCAAGTCCTCCTGGCTTCCTCGGGGATTTGGAAGGGGCAGCAAATGCTACCATCTCTGGCCTTCGTTTGCAGTCCTGGCAGAGTCAACAAAAATTTGAGAGGTTCAATTATTTGCATATAGAGAGGCCAGGACTAAGGAATGATTTTGAGAAGAAAAAATGGTTTATTGATGGCCAGCCAGCCTCAGGGGCTTTCCGTTTCAATCCCAAGCCCGAACAAGATTTTTGAATCCCTTTTATACAGAGAGGAACCGTTAAATGGTTCCTTTGTTTCAGTTCTCAATAGGCTTGAATTAGCATATATCTTCCATATCTTAGGTAAGCTTTTAGCATGGACTTCATACATTCTAGATAAGCTTTTAGCATATTTTGTTTGCATTTCCCCTAAATACTTAAAGTTTATAGACCTTGCATTGTTAAACTGTTTCTTGGGACTGGAGTCATTGCCATTGTTACCAAGGGCAGGACTGCAGCCTCTCACCATTTCACACCCACAAGTCAGACAGCTTAGGTTATCTCTGAAGAGACAAAGAGCCTCCCACCCATAGCCCACATCAATAAAAGGACTTAAAATTTCTCTTACAGGGTGGTGGTTTTACATATGTATATTGATAGTCAATCTCTGATAAGAAGCAGTATAAAAGGAAGTATCTAAGTTCAGAGCAAAAAGGGAATATCATTGCATAACTGCAGATATTAAATTCATAGGAAATTACTTCTTTGCATCAGAACACTCTCAAAATTCTTAACAAATTTCTCCCAGAAAATGCACATGATTTTAAACCATTGTTCATTAAATATCATTATGGCAATATTTATGTTATTAGTTAATAAGGTTCAACACAAATTGAACTTAAAAATTTACTAACCATTTTACACCTGTAAATTTTGTAGGGAAATAATGCCAAACACTATTATTATCACATTATTCTGTAGTAATACCTAAATAGGCACAAAAACAGGGACAGAAAATATAGACTGCAGATTACTTACATTCAGAAGGGTAGAATTATTCTCTCTCCCAGGATTGAGAAGTCTTATTCTTTGTGCTTACAATGCTCCTTTCTCCAGGGTATTCTTCTACTTCCAGAATAGGTCAGGACAAAGCTTCAAGAGACTTTTATCATTTGTTTGATCTATGGAGAAAATATACTTTTAATTATTTCAAAATGCATCCAACTTTCTTCTTGCTGGTGGGGGCAGGGGTTTGGCATATGCCATTAATTTCTGTTGGGTCTTTGGTAAACAGAAAAAAGAGGAATTGCCATTGTTGAACACTGTAATAAACAAAATTAGTATTTTAAATCTAAACCACTAAAAGAAATCCACATCTATCTTCTGTTCTATTTTTATGGCTAAGCAGCACAGCAAGAGAAAATTAATATTCAAAATCCAAATGACTACAAAAGCCCACTCGATGTATTTTTATAGGAATTCAACATAATTTTGCAAACAAAAAGGTCTGAATCGACTGGCAGAGATGGTTATGTATCAAATATTTTTATTCATTCAAGTTAATGTCTTAGGGCTAAAGAATTGTAGGATGCTTACAAAAATGTATAGCAAAATCCAGTTTTAAAAATTTGAATGGAATAATAAATAGGATGATTTCAAGAACATGAAATAGACCAGAAGCAGCAGAGGGCAAGAAATCTGGAACAAGAATATTAAAGGTAGTAAAATAATGTTGGTAAATTGCTGTTTAAACAAGGCATATTGGATAAATTAGAATATAAGTCACAAGAATGTTCTAAATCTAATTTCATCTTAATTTTCTACCAAATCTATAACTCATAAATTGTAATGCATCCTACCTTTTCAGGGGCACAGAAAGGTGATGTGAGTGATTATGTGAGCTTTGGTGGTAGGAACATACATAATTTTAAGGGAACTGATCCTATTCTGCAAATTTTACCAAAATGTTAGTTTCTAATAATGGGCATTTTCTGCCTCATTAAAATTAAATATTAAGGTAAATGTCTTCTACCTGTACCATAGCTAGATCATACCCTTTTTGGTTTAGCTTAAATTCACTCATATTCCCTTGTACTCCATAATGTTGGTAGAGCATTTAAAACAAAACTGAAAACAAAATATAGGTGTTTGGGGGGAAATGTTAAATTCTTGGGGACACTGCCTGCTGGTGCTTTAAAGCTAGTTTTTGCTCAGAAATTTGACTATTAGGTTGGAAATTTATTTTTAGTAAAGTATAGTGGAAAAATAGTAAATAATTAAAAGGAAACCTATCAATACCTACATCAGAATAGCTAAACATAAAGCCAAAATAAATGTGGCCCAAAAGGGTACCTCTTGAAACCATTTACTTGGTCACAAATTGATACTCTCAGGATCTCCTTCTGTTTTTAACCATTAAAAATGGCACTTAGAATCGTTTACTTACTGTCATTCAAAATAAAGAAAACCTAAATTTGATTACAAATGTTGAAGCTATTAAAGTTAATGACCCATTCAAGACTAGATATTTGTATTACAAACAACTTTTGTGTTCTTTTGCAAATATTCAACTAATCTTGACCTATTTTAGAGTACTACTGCTAAAATTTACCACTATACACTCTCTATATGAATATTTCCATATAGCTATAAAAACATGGATAGTTCTACTATGGTTTCTAGCATACAGAAATGATTTTTGCAGTACTTTGGGTCAGTGTTAGATCAGTGCACATTCCTTCAGGGAAGCCTCTTGAACTGACAAAGGATGAATGATTGACAAGAGTAATAAATGCTTTTCGTGGTCTTGGACTGACATGTCACTTAAAACAAAACCTATGCTAATTAATGCCATCCATATCTACTAGAGGTGTCAGAGGAATATGCCAGACCCTTTGCAGAATATAGCTTGAGTATGGCTAAATTTATGTCATGGATAAGGAAATGCATCCCTTTATGGAAAAATATATATATATAGTGAACATACTTTTTATGCAGGAGAAAAACCTGTTTATAAGTACAATTATCTATACCTTATATTTTCCCTTGAAACAAATTTTTAAGAATCAAACTATTCCTCAAAGTTTCAATATTTAATATGTCATCATATTAACCCTAAAAAAATAAGACCAATATACCAAAATGTTATTTGAACATTATTATCATTATCATTATTACACTTATCACACTACATGGAAATTGTGTTCACAAACTCTCAACTACAATGGTAGATTCTTAATAACTTTAACTATATATTATGTTCATTTCCCTAGGACAGAGCTTAATATATATTGGGCATCAATTTTTTTAACTGAGTAGTTAACTTCCATTAAGACCATAAAATTTGTGCTTGGTATTTTTGTCAATTAATTCAATATATACAAAAAATCATGAATATTGGCAATTAAAACCCTCGTTCATGGGAAACAGATATGGCTCAACCAGTTGGACTCCCATCTACATACAGGAGCTCCAGGGTACGATGCCCAGGGCCCCATGGTGGCAGCAAGCTGGTCCACATGAAGAGCTGGCCCACACAGTGCTGCACATGCAGGAATGCCACTCTGTGCAGGAATGCCCCCTGTGTGGGAATGCCATCCTGTGTGGGAAAGCTGCCCCACACAGGACTGCTGGCTAATTTGGAGAGCTGGTGAAGCAAGATGACATAAGAGACACAGAGGAGAGAAAATAAGAAGATGTAGCAGAACAGGGAGTTGAGGTGGCACAAGAGAGTAATCACCTCTCTCTCCTACTCTGGAAGTTGCCAGGATCAGTTCCTGGCTGCCTAATGAAAATACAAGCAGGCACAGAAGAACACACTGCCAATGGATACAGACAGCAGACAACAGGGGGATAGTGGGGAGGGAGAAATAAATAAAATAAATCTTTAAAAAAAGCCTCTCATTCATTAAATCAGGTATGCTGGTGAGGAAATTGTCAGTGTCTCCTATTCATTTTTATTTGATTATTTCTTTATCAACAAATCATTGTTTATATGTAAATATGCATATATAATAATCTTTCTCATATGTAATATATTATATAGTAATTTATATGTAAATATATCTATAAATGCACTATGTAAATATACATACATGATTTGTGTAAATATGCATATATATGTAATATACATGATATAGTAATGCAAATATATGTATATAATTTTTCTAACTGGAGTTCAACATAACTCTCATTATTTTCAAATATTTTTTCAAACACTTTAGATTTCTCATTTAACATAATTTATAACTGCACTGAGTCAAATAAGGTATCAGACATCCTAAATTAATAATTTTCCTTTCTGAAAAGGGCACAGCCAATATCAGCATTAATGGATTCATACATAAAGATTATCTACTTATACATAAAGATTATCTACTTATTTTGTGCATAATTTCTGAATTGATTGTATATGAGTTTGTTTATGAAGTAAAAAATATCTCAAAGCCAACAGGCAGGAGAGAGAGGGGGATGCCTACTTTATCTGTATTGCCCTGACAATTCAGTTTGGACAACAATATTTTCTAAATGTACCCTATTCAGGACTGAATATGTAATTACCTCTAATTCATTGTCTAGACATTAATGCTTTCATAATATTTAAGACTCCTTGTAACATGCTTGAAACTTTAAGTAAGCAAGGCTAAATCTGGAAAATCATGACCATATAATTAGCAAAGAATGCAAAAACAGCTGCAATAAAAGAACTTCAGCCTACAAACCTTCAAGTTGTTTTTAAATGAGATTTCTTTGAAATGCAGTAAATTTGAACTAGATTAGTGAATTTTAGCTCCTGTCAACATCATAACAACATCACATAAATACAATTGTTCATTGGCCTTATCTTTTTTCAAAGATTTAATTTTTCTCTCCCCTTCCCTGCTTTCCCCCCAGTTGTCAGCTCTCTGTGTCCATTCACTGTGTGTTCTTCTGTGTCTGCTTGTATTCTTGCCAGTGGTACTGGGAATATGTGTCTCTTTATGTTATATCATCTTACTGCATGAGCTCTCCATGTGTGCAGTGCCACTCCTGGGCAAGCTGCACTTTTTTTTGCACTGGGTAACTCTCCTTAAGTGGCACACTCCTTGCATGTGGGACTCCCCTATATGGGGGACACCCCTGCATTGTGCAGGACACCCCTGCATTGTGCAGCATTCCTTGCTTGCATCAGCACTGTGTGTGGGCCAGCTCACCACACTGGTCAGGAGGCCCTGGGTTTGAACCCTGGACCTCCATGTGGTAGGCGGATGCACTATCTGTTGAGCCAGATCTGCTTCCCTATTGGCCTTATATTCATGCTTCCATCTGCTGCCTTGTTATTTACTTTTCTTAATTTACTCTGCAGATCTAAATAAGGCACATCAAGGAGGGCTAACATCACAATGGCTTCTTAGCTTTACATCAAGGTATTTGAAACTGAGGACAGGAAAGGGCTGCCATCAAAAACTTATCTCAAATGAACTTCCACATCAGAGAAGACTTGGTGTTTAACACCGCTGTGAAAACAAAGAGTTACAAATCAGAATGGCCTATAAAGAAAATGCCTAATATCTTAAAGAGATTAGCACCTCTGAGAATTAATATCCCAATAAAAATGATGCCTGATACCTTGAAGTTATATCCCAACCTTTGCAAATATAATGTACTGTGTCAAAGCAGAGAAATCATTTGACAAGGTTAAAAGGTCAGGAAAGAATTTTTAAAATTGCCCCCAAAGCTAAAAAATATTTTTACTCCTGCTCCAAGTACACCCTTGTCAGAATAAACATAATTAACACAATTAGCCAATTTGTAAATTTACTTTCTATGTAAAGGCATTTTGCACTATTTTTTAAAAAGGAAAATTAGGAACAATTTCACAGGAAACTAATGTAAACTAAACAGACAGCATAGCATATAATATTTGTTCATCAATTCTAGTATTTTTCTTTTCTTCCCAAAAGCAATCTATGGTGACACAGAGTAAAATCTTCAGTCATTTTGAAAATCCTAAGTTGCCATTTTTATTATATGCCACTCTCTTTTTTAAGAATACAGTCAATAAGGAGAATATTTCCTTATACCTTCTCTTTCCCTTTTTTGTGTTTTACCATTTTTATTTCTAAAACACCAAAGTTGAGCAAGCAATGATTCATTAACTTAACTGTGAAAGTTTCCAGCAAACTATACTTGTGTTATTATTTGACAGTTTATATCCCATCTGCAGTAAGGTTTATAAACCAATGATACCCTTTGTTTTTACTAAAAAAAAGCATTTCAATTATTTATGTTGTTCTATTGGAAGGGAAGATCCCACAGGCATGTTCTGCTCTGTGAATAAATCAGCTCCAAACCACTGAAGACATATTGTCAACTCCAGTGTCTGGATATCCTGCTGCAGGCTCACCAGATGATGAAAACTGAAGGTATGTGGTGTTGGGGGCCCACATGGTATTTGGTAACTTCTGAAAATGTCAAACTTCACAACTACCCTACAGTCAATGACAGAAATCATCTTACCTTTTCTTGCCTCCAAACCTATTTTTCCTCTCTATCCTCCCTCTGAATTATGGGCAGTCTTCCAGAAAGAAAGCCCTAAACAGAAGCAACCTCCCATGACTACAGAACAGAAGGCATTTGTCTTTTTGCTGGATTTTATTTCATACAGGCAATGTTGCACACTTATTTAGAACCCAAGAGACTGTTACCTCTCCTTAGTTTAATGATATGACAAAACAACAGATTTGCATATGCAAAAGCAGGTGCCTTATCTGGTTTGACTACTCCTGACCTAAAGCATGTAAAAGAGGTTTATCTGCAACTGCTGTCTCAAAGGAACTGAACTCTGATGGGCAGTCAAACCTCTACCATCTACAAAAACATGTATACAAAATGACAAACTGAATTGAAAATTGATTGCCAAAGTTTCCCTCATCTTTATCCATATGTTGAAATCCCAAATTTGTGTACATATTAGGATATTTTACCTAAGAACTCATAATAGGTATGCTGACATGCAATAATATGCATTCAATTGATCATTTTAGGACAATGCTTTTCACCATTCTGACATAAAATAAGATACACGATACTGACTTTCAATTGTAGCATTATGTAATAGTGAAAATTTTTTACAGGTTTAATATACTAATTGGCTGGAATAATGAACAAGATAACTACTTCGTAGGGTTTTTGCTTACTTAACTTTTTATATTAAGGCTGTATTTTTAGATTTTGAAGGTAATGGAGTTGTATGCAATGGTTTCTTAATCTCTCTTTAGCTTCAATTTACATAGGTACATTTTTCTACTGGGATTAAAATTTTCTTTTAGGATAATAAGTTATTTTTCCCTTCTATCCTAAAGAATCTGAGTCTGACCACTCACTGAGAAAAAAAAATAAAAACATGTTTTTGAGTTAAGTCTGCAGAAGGTAACTCCATATGCCATGTATTAGTCAGGGTTTGCTAGGGAAACAGAATCAACAAGAGATATTTGTCAATAGCATATGATTTTATGAGTCTCTCACATGACCTTGAGGATGCACAAGTCCAGGTTCTGCAGGCAGGCTGCAACAAGGAGCTCTGATGAAAGTCCTACAAAGTTCCTTGACAATTTCTGGGAGACGATGGCTTTCTAAAGAAGAGCTGGGAAATTCTCACTCAATGCTGGAATCACTTCCCCTTTTAAGACATTCAACTGATTGCATAAAGCATCACTCATTGCTGATGGCAATCTCCCTGATTGATGTAATTGTAATCAGCTGTCTATGATTTACCATTGCAGTAAAGTCAATGATAACTAAAGTCCATAAATGCCCTTGAATTACAGTTAACCCAGTGTTTGCTTGACCAAACAACTGGGCACAATTACCTGGCCAAGTTGACACATTAGCCTAACAATCACAGCCCACCCCTTCTCATCTTGGCAACCATACACATTACCTTAAACCATACTTAGTCTCTAAGTAAAAACAGTAACAAACATGCATTTATATATATATTTCTGGCTAACAATGTTCAATTCTCCTGCATATAAATGGAAACTCAATTCCATACAGAATAGCATGCAAATTCCTGGGTAATATTCACTCTTAAACTTGACAACCTCAAATATGATGACATGAAATGGATACAACTTGCTTCATGATAAGGGGAAAGTTTGGGGAAGATGAGAAAGAAATTTGTTTTGTGTATACACAAAAACATCATCATAATGAAATAAGGAAGGAAAATTCTTGATCATTACAGTCCTTGTTTCCATAACTGGTCACTTGGTCGAAGTTCATATTTTTCACTACCTTCTTCTATTACCCATCCCTTGTTCCCATTACACTCAGTAAGCAGTTCAGTTGGCCATGGTTCTTTGCCTGGTGGGGTGACCCAAACTTTCATTCCTGATGATTCTGGGCCATTATTAGCCCTGCTTGAATTAGATTGTTGCAATTTCCCAGTGACTTTAATCATAGGATGTGGCAGTACTAGGAGATGCCCAAGAGGATCTCTTGTATTCCAGGCAAACTCATCTTTACCCCCCATATGTATATGCAGTCTTATTTCTCCTTGAGAGTAAGGATCAATCACCCCAGCCAGTATAGTAATTCCCTTCTTTGACTGTTGATTCAGAGGGAAGAGAAGCCCAAAGTGCCCAGGTGGCAGTCTTAACTTCCTGTTCAATGAAATCATTGTGTGTTCCCTAGTGAGAACACTCCTCTTTTTGGGACTAAAACCTGCAGACCAGCAGAGTTTGAGGTTGCAGGGACAGGAAGCAAAATTTTTCCTAGTGGGACACCAGGGGTAATAGTAAGTGGTGACACACCCATTTCCACCCCTTGATTCCTGGACCCATGGATCCTGGTAATGGGAGAAAGAGCACCATAGAGTGGATATTGATTTAGAGCATACACAGCCTCCTGGAGAACACTGCCACAGTCCTGCAAGGTATTGCCCCCTGGTTGGTGCCATGATTAAGTCTTCAAAAGGCCATTCTATCAATCCACCTGCTTCAGGGTGATGGGGAACATGGTAAGGCCAGTGAATATCATGAGCATGTGCCCATTCTCAAACATCATTTGCTGTGAAACAGGTTCCTTGATCTGAAGCAATGCTGTGAAGAATGCCATGGTGGTATATAAGACATTCGTTAAGTCCACCGATGGTAGTTTTGGAAGAAGCATTGAATGCAGGAAATGAAAACCCATATCCAGAATATGTGTCTATTCTAGTTAAAACAAATCACTGCCCCTTCCAAGGTGAAAGTGGTCCATTGTAGTCAACCTGCCACCAGGTAGCAGGCTGGTCACCTCAAGGAATGGTATCATATCGGGGGCTGAGTGTGGGTCTCCACTGCTGGCAGACTGGGCACTCAGCAGTGGCTGCAGCCAAGTCAGCCTTGGAAAGGGAAAGTCCATGCTTCTGAGCCCATGCAAAACATCCATTCCTCCCTCCATGGCCACTTTGTTCAAGAGCCCATTGGGCAATGACAGGAGTGAATGGGGAAAGAGTCTGAGCATCAGCCACAGAGCAGGTCATCTTATCCACATGATTATTAAAATCTTCCTCCACTGAACTCACCCTCTGGTGAACATTCACGTGGTACACAAATATTTTCATGATTTTGCCCACTCAAAAAGGTCAATCCACATACCTCTTCCCCAGACCTCTTTGTCACCAATTTTCCAATCATGTTCCTTCCAAGTCCCTGACTATCCAGGCAAACCAGTAGCAACAGCCCATGGCTATTTCTTCTTCCAAGAAAAATGAATGAACAGGTGCACTGTTTGAAGTTCTGCCACACTGGGAGGTTTAGGTCTCACCAGTGTCCTTCAGGGATGTCCCAGAAAGGGGCTGCAGTAGTTCACTTTTGGGTGGTACCTGCATATCATGCAAAACAATCTGTAAACCTGGTCCAAGTTTTCGCTTCCACAGTCAACTGATTTTAAGGGACCCCCCAAGACACCAGAGCTGTGGCCTGGGAAAGAGAAGGTAACATGGCCAAAGGCAGTGACCATGGGCATTTGGGCTACCTCCTCATATAACTTATTTCTGCCTTCAGGACCGACCTGAGTCCTGTCTTGTATATGTGACCTCTGGTTTATTATGGAGTGCTGCTGTGCACTCCCAACTATGTAGTTTGGTGGGCCATACAATACACAGCTCATGATAGACAACTCAGGTCTCATTGTAACTTGATGGCTCATGGTTAAGCTTTCAGTCTCTACTAAGGCCCAGTAGAAGGCTAAAAGCTGTTTCTCAAAAGGCGAGTAGTTATCTGCAGAGGATGGCTGGGCTTTGATTTAAAATCCCAAGGGTCTGCATTGTGATTCTCCTATGGGGGCCTGCCAAAGACTCCAGACAGCATCTCTATTTGCCACTGAAACTTTCAGCATCATTTGATCTGTGGATCATATTGCCCAAGTGGTAGTGCAGCTTGCACAGCAGTGTGGACCTGATGCAGAGCCTCTTCTTGTTCTAGTCCAGTCCCCAATCAAAACTAGCAGCTTTTCTGTCACCCAGTAAATGGTCCAGAGTAGCACACACAAATGGCAAATGTATTGTCTCCAAAATCCAAAGACACCAATGTTGTTCTGCCTCTTTTTGGTCTTAGGATGAGCCAGAGGCAACAGTTTATCCTTCACTTTAGAAGGGGTGTCTCAACATACCCCACACCACTGGACACCTAGAAATTTCACTAATGTGGAAGGACCTAGTATTTTAGTTGGATTTATCTCCCATCCTCTCTGAGGCAAATGCCTTAATAATAAGTCTAGAGTCTTTGCTACTTCTTCCTCACTTGGTCCTATCAACATGGTAAAATGAATATAATGGACCAGTGTAATGTCTTGTGGGAAGGAGAGATGATCAAGATCCCTGTGGGTAATATTATGACAAAGGGCTGGAGAGCTGATATACCCCTGAGGCAGGACAGTAAATGTATACTGCTGGCATGGCTAGCTGAAAGCAGGCTGTTTCTGGTGGTCCTTACTAATAGCAATTGAGAAAAAAAGCATTCACCAAATCAACAGCTGTATATCAGAGACCAGGAAACTTGTTGATTTGTTCAAGCAATGATACTACATCTGAGACAGCAGCGCCTTTGGAGTCACCACCTTGTTAAGTTTATGATAATCTCCTATCATTCTCCAAGATCCATCTGTGTTCTGTACAGGACAAATAGGAGAGTTGAACGGGGATGTGGTGTGAATCACAACCCCTGCATCCTTCAAATCCTTGATGGTGGCACTAATTTCTGCAATCCCTGCAGGAATCTGTTATTGCTTTTGGTTGACAATTTTGCTAGGTAGGGGCAGTTCTAGTGGCTTCCACTTGGCCTTTCCAACCATAATAATGCTCACTCCATAGGTCAAGGGTCCAATGTGGGGACTCTGTCAGTTACAGCATATGTCTATTCCAATTATGCATTCTGGAACTGGGGAAATAACCACAGAATGGGTCCAGGGATCCACAGGACCAACTGTGAGATGGACCTGAGCTAAAACTTCATTTATCACTTGTGCTCCATAAGCCCCTACTCTGACTGGTGGACGATAGTGACACTTTGGGTCTCCTGGAATTAATGTCACTTCTGAGTCAATGTCTAATAATCCCCAAAATATCTGATCATTTCCTTTTCCCCAGTGTACAGTTACTCTGGTAAAAAGCCCTAGATCCCTTTGGGGAAAGGTGAGGAAGAGTAACCATATAAATTCTGGGCAGTTTAACAGGATCCTTCCCCAAGAAGACCTAGCCTTCTCCTCATTCAAGGTGCTCTGGGTCTGTAAGCTGTCCCAAGTCTGGGAATTGATTAAGGGGCTGTGATTGTTTGTGTCTATAATTCAAGTAAATGTTTTGTTCACTTGACCTGGAACTCTTCTCTTTACACAGATCCAGAAGAAATTTAGTAGACTGCCCATCTATTTCACTGCTATGTGAAATATGACCATGATATATTGGCCAATGCCATAATTCTACATGACTCAGACTATTTTGAGTTCTTTTTTGAATCTGTCTTTCAAGGTGGGTAGCTGCACCCACCTTGATGCAGGTGATTAACTGCAGATCCTTGACTTTTACCAGATCTACATTCAATCATCCCCATAATGTTAAGGATTCTAATTCCATCACAGCCCTCCCTACATTAATATCTGGACTACAGAAAAAGCAATCACAGAGCTCTTCAGGGAAGATGGAGTTAGCCTTACAAATTTATTCCTCACAGTCCTGGCTATAGGTGTGTCCTTGGGACATTCCTAGGATAGGTAGGCAGCATTCAAATTTTAAATCCATTCTAGCATTCCAATTTCCCTAAGTCTTTGAATTATCTCTTCTACTGCATACCCGGACAAATCGGGCATCTCAACCTCAGACACACTAGGCCATCTTTTGGTCCATGTTTCAGTCAGCCACCCAAACAAACTGTTAGAGCCATTTCTAACCCCTCGAGCTACAGTCTTGAATCCAGAATTTCTGCTTAGTGGGCCCATATCAATAAATTCAGCCTGATCCAACTTATATTCCTTCCACCATTATCCCATACCCTAAGTATCCATTCCTGCACATATTCCCCTGATTTCTATCTATATAAGTAGGAAATCTCATGCAGTTCTCTCTGAGGACACCTTATTTCCTCATGGGTCATACTTTATATTCACCTTTGGGGGTTTGTTTTGATTTTAGTCTAGGAATAGGTTTAAAAGTTGAGAGGTGATGGGGTAGGTAAAGAGAAGGATTAGAAATGCCTTGCAATCTACTGACCTCAGGGCATTCCCTTACATTTTCTTCTTGTGACACAGGATTAATTTCTTCAGGCAAGGGTTGGAAGGCAGTTTCCTCTGGACAGACTGAAGGCTTGGCAGTGCATGCTGGAATTTGACTGGTACATGCTTCAGGGCTGGAAGTTGTTTCAGACTCCTTGGTGAAGGCTGACAGCTGGATGATACAAGTTTGACGTGATGTGTTCTCCACATGGCAGGCCACTGCAGGCTTATCTAGTAAGATCTCAGCAGAATTAAGGATTCCAATGTCTCCACCAATATTATCATCATCCCATAGGTCTCCATCCCTTCTCTGGATTCCAATCTTATCCAATCAATGCCTTCACTTTAACTGCAGAAACCCTGTGGGGTTGAGATTTTAGTTTCCTTTGTAACTCCACTATTCATACAAAGAAAGCCTGAGTTTGGTTCTCATATATTTTGAGCTTATGGCTATAGGAAATAAGATGTTCTTTCAGAGTACACACAGAAACTCTCCAATCATTCATGCAGCACCTCTCTATATGATGATAGCTAATAATTACTAAGGTACCTTGTTAAGTGAACAACAACAACAAAAAAACAATACAACAAAGCATATATGTTTTGTATCATTTCAGAAAAAAAAGACATATTGAGATACTTAATGCTTACATGCACATTGACTATCTCTAGAAAAACACCAAGAAACTAGTTATGTTAAGGGATTGTACAAAAGGGGAACTGCACCCTTAAGACAGCTTCCCAAACAAAGGATTCAGAGAAACTGACACCAATTATATGACACTTAGGACAGATGGCCAGTTGTATCAGGCCTCTCCCTGCTGCATTGGAGACTAATGAGATGACTATCGCTTCACACCCTTAAAGTAACAGAGGCACAACAGGGCTACCTAAATATGTTACTTATTTTTTTTTTAATTGAATATCAAATTAACCAAACTAACCATTTAAAAAGCTTATCCATGGAGAATGGGAACTTATTAACATATCTTGGCTATTATTTTGCAATTAAAAAAAAAATAGCACCTGTTAGAAAATCTAATAGCATACTACATGGTACTCAAGTAATTGCTCAATCTTCAAAGAAAGCATTCTGGTAAGGGAAGGTTGCCAAGGAAGCATATTTAGAAGAGAAAAGAGGCAAGGATGAAGTCTAGAGAGGCAGCATTATTCAAGACAGTGACTTCAATGTAAACATAACCCTATCTGCTCTGTGAGAGAATCACTTCTTGCAAAATCATTGATGGAAGTGGATGGAATGTAAACAATATACATGCAAGAAAAAAGGTTGAAAGCTACAGATTACTGATAAAGAGGACAAAAACAAGTTGCTTGTTATATATGAGAAGAGATTTAGAATCTTATTAGTTATCAAGGTGACAAAGCAGAGAAATCAATTTAATTCATGTCAACAAATATTTATTAAGTGGCTAATGTTAGGGTTACTTAGCATCTAGTTCAGATCCAACAGCAAAAATGAAGAGGTTTCTGAATGCCCAATTAATGCCGTTTGCCAAATATGTCTAGCTCCCTGCATTTGGACACCTGGTGGAATTAGACTTTCTTACTGTTTTAAAGCCATGTGAGGCCAAGTGAACTGCTTTAGCCAATGGAATGTTGGCAGAAGCTTTAAGAGCCAGTGTTTGATTTGTTGCATTCTCTTACCCCCTATTAAAAATGATCATGGAACTATATGTCAAAATGAAGCTTCTCACAATCTAGTTTTCTCAGTGATTACAATGAGCAGAGAAAACTAACAATCTGCATTAGAGTTGTAACCTGATTGAAAAAGAAATATTTGTTGTATTAATCCAAGGAGATAGATATGAGGAATTATTTAAATTACCACAGAGAAACCTAATCTATCCTGACCAATACAGAAATTTAAGTCATTCCATTTTTTAGAACCTAGGGCAAATTAGAGAAGGAAAAATAAATCTCAAGATAAACTAATCATAGTAATTTATGACCTCATTTTGATAAATTATGCCTATTAAAGTAGTATTAGAAATTGTATTTTATTTTAATTTTCCTATTTTTATAAAATGTTATTGAAGTGTATTATTCACAGTTGAACATCCATAAATAACGAGTGTATAGTAAAAGATGTGGGCTTAAAAACAAACATGCATATCACCATATAGGGTTTCCATACACCACCCCACCACCAACGAATGGCTTTTTTGTGAAATATTTGTAAAAAATTATGCAAAAATATTGTCAAAACATTTCTGCTAACTAGAGCCTATATCTTACATTTGGTGTATTTTTCCCCAACCAACAGGATTATTAGCACACTATATTAGTATTATATATTTGTTAAAATTCATGAGAGAACATTCTCATATTTTTTTTCATGGTTAGTAACAATGCTTTGGTATTTGTACATCAATTGTAAAAAATATACCATACACATGCAAAATGTTATTAACAGGAGGAGGGCCTGAGCATAGGGGAATCCCCTATATTTTTTTCATTCTCATATTTTTTTTTCTTCCTACAATCTCTTTATTCTTTTTTAAATGTTACAGTAAAAAAATATAAGAGGTTCCCATATGTCTCCCACCCCCCCTTTACCCCATTCCTCCTACATCAACAATCTTTTTCATCATTTGGTGAATACATTTTGGAGCACTGCTACACCGCATGGATTGTGGTTTACATTCTCCCCCATTGCATTCAGTGGGTTGTGGCAGGACATATAAAGTCCAGCATCTGTCCCTGCAGTATCATTTAGGACAACTTCAAGTCCTGAAAATGCTCCCACATCACATCTCTTCTTCCCTCTCCATGCCCTCAGCAACTACTATGGCCACTTTCTCCATATCAGTGCTACAATTTCTTCCACTACTAGTCACAATAGTTCCATAGCAGACTATTAGTAAGTCCAGTCTAATTCATATTTTATTCCTCCATCCTGTGGACTGGGGATGGTGATATCCATTCCACCTCTATATCGAGAAGGGGCTTAGATTCCATATGGATGATGGATGCAATTTTCCCTCCTTGCAGTTGTAGGCACTCTCGATTCCCTGGTGTGGTGATTGACCATCTTCACCTCCATGTTACCTAGCCTGGATAAGTCCAATGAATTAGAGGATAGGAGTTACAAGTCTGCTGAGGCTCAGGGCTCAGCTGGCACATGGATAATCCAGATTTCAAGTCTCCTGAGTATACACCAACACCAGCACAAATCATAGGTTTTGTAAAAGTGACAGAAGATGTATGTGTAGAAAGGACACACCTGACTCCAAATCCATCACACTCAGGAACACAAATTCCAATGTATGGCCAACTGAGACAGCACTGAACTCCAGAGCCTAGAATAACCATAGGACCTGTGGGTCTCCATAGTCCTCAGGAGAACCATTACCTGCAGTTGTATCTACTTTGGCTGTCTCTGGGGTCCTGTTGAGGCGTGCCTAAGAGTAACTCTCTGATGACCTCCTGACTCTTTTTTGAAGACTATTAGCCATACAATCTCATTTGTCTTTGCCATTTCCTCCTTTTATTCAAGGTCAAAAAACAGTATTTAACACATGATCCTACATGTAGGCTGAGATATCCTGCTGGTCTGAGTTGACCCTTTTATTGAAGGTCTTTTTCTAGTTACATCACCAGCTGGTATTTGGTAGTAATCCCCAAGCACCAGGGAGGCTCATTCCCAGGAGTCACGTACCATGCTGGGGGGAAGGTAATGCATTTGCATTCTGAGTTTGGCCTAGAGAGTGGCCACATTTGAGCAACATGGAGGCTCTCAGGAGGTAACTCATAGGCACCCTGCAGCTCTAGGCCTAGTTCATATTTCAGGCACACAGGCTCATGAGCATAGCCATGAGTATCAAGGGCTCATTGTTGGACCATCCTTCTTTGTTGGTCTTTGCCATTGCACTTGGGTGACTGTTTCTGTTCCATTCAGGAATGTGATAGAGCTTCCCTGGCTAGGAACTCAGCACTCCCTCCATTGCCATTTGTAACAGTAACTATTATGAAAATACCCAACATACATCCAAACATTTTTAGGTACCCTATATACATGGCCTGGAGAACTCCCAACCATGTACCCACATCAATAACACCCCACACCAGTAATCTTCCCCTGCCTTAGTTGAACCTCTCTGTCATCCAAACCTTCTTCAAAAATGAAGCCTAATATATTGCCAAATTCAATTAATAGGAAAATGAAATATAGTAATGGGTTTAAAGATTAAAAATAGAATATGCACTAATTTAGAAAAACTAAAATAAAGCAAAAATAAATCAGGGTATTAAAAAATGAAAAATTTTATACAGCTTTATTTTTGACATCTTGCCTTTCATCGCTGCAACAGTTTTGTCTTGTATGTACAGTGGCAAGGCAAAGATATTGTATTTTAAGTGGTAAACATATCCTGCATTATTTTGGGAATCTGAGATACAGTTTGATCTTTTCCTTCCATGTTGAAACTGCGTCCTTATTTAAATACTTTAATTTTCTTTCTCAAAATGTTTTATATAAAGGATACCACCCCGTGGTTATATTTAACTTTATCTTTCATTAATAGGACTACATGCCTAACACATTAGCCTGAACATGATTTATTAATCAGCAAGGAGAAAGGAAAAAAGAAACATTTGTTGAGCACTGACCATGTGCCAGAAAAAAAAGACTGCCTTGAGGTTAAGGTGATTCTGAGACAGCAAATACCAAACAATTTCTTCTCATGAGATTTTAACATAGCAAAAATGGTACATGTAGCAGTTTCATATTTTCTATGAATTCTAAAAACAGGTATTGGATTCAGAGATTTCACTCTTACTTGATTAAATTATGATTACGGCTTTGATTGGACTACATCAGTAGGATGTTGATTCCCCATTCACTTGGTGTGTGGGGACTCACAGAAAAATTGACAAAGCAAAGGAGTTAGAAGGTATTCTAGACTTGGAGCCTGGGAAGTAAACACACAGGAAAGGATCACAGCTCCATAGGCATGGCAGAGGCCGTGGCAAGAGAGGAGCCATTTGCCTGATAGTCTACAGGTGACCTTGTGGAGAGACCAGGGCAGCTGAGCCAAGAGAGAAACAAGCCGTGGGAGAGAGGCAAGACTTGTCCAGCCTGTGGCTGAGCCTGGAAGAAGCTGGGACAACAAAGCCTTGGGAGAAGGAAGAAGAATGAACCGTTACAGATATCACCTGACATCTTGCATCAATACATGGCAACTGAATCTGGGTGAGAAAGTACCTCTTATGGTACTTTGAGTTGGACTCTTTAAGGCCTTGTGACTTTAAGATTGTACTCAAATACATACACTTTACAAAAGCCAACAGATTTATGGTATTTTGCATCAGCACCGCTTTGACTAACTAATAGAGTATAATACCATATATTTCCGCTTTTAACTTTCTAGATTTTCTACTAGAAGTAGACCTTATGGAAATACTTTTAAATGTTTCTAGATATTTGAAATTCCATCTATCCCCTTAGTTGAAGTTCATAACTGTATACGTTTAAAGTTCTAATGATTCTTGGGAATTCCTAATAATGCTACAAAAATTGATACTCATCCAAAATCAGCATTGTTTCCAAAATGTTTGGCTTTCTAAGTTTAAAACTTTCAAATCAAAATAGAAAAAAGAATCTGATTTTTTAATGATTTCATAAAACACTTATAGATTTCCTAAGTCATCAGTTAGAGGGGCTTCAATTCAGAGAATATAAGGGAAAATGTTTATCTTTAAGTCACATATATAGATAGTAAGCATGATTAATAATCTAAATCTTTTCAGGTTGAGGTATTTTTTAAGAAAATAGCTTCCTTTTTAAGAGGCTCTAGTTAGAGTTTCTTCTAAGGTCCTGTTATATAAAGAGGTTTGGTTTTCACAGCAAGCTACAACTAATAATGGTAACTCACTCAATGGCATTGGAAAAAATGCTTCTTCTGCATTTCCTGTTTCCTGAGAGTATGGAGGGAGCTCTGTGACGTAACTACTGACCTTCTGTCAACATCTTACTATCTCTTGGCAGAGAAGAAAAAGTCATTCATCTTACTGGTAAATATGGACCTAACTTTTATTTTATTTCTTGTTTTATTCAAAATTTAGGTGGAAAAAAGGGATGATTTATTGAACCTCTTAAGAGACACTCATCCCCGTAATGGAATTATCCAATACAAGTTGTCAAAGGCAAGATTCAAATCAGTTTAAGAAACTGTAATATCACATATCTTCTATATATTTCAAATTTCTGCATGAAGATTTTTTGTAAAAACCTTAAACAATTTGTTCTGCAACCTAAAGACACCTGGGGAAAACACACCACTGCATATCACAGAACAGGGTAGGAAAGCACATAATGCATCACAAGGAGTTTACAAGTATGCCAAGATGCTGATCCCTTCAGCCTGGGGTGACTGATGGAGATTGGGGCAGCTTGAGCCCTCAGGCCAATCACCACCAGCCACAAGTTAACCCAAGGTGCTCTCCAAATACCATCACTTTGTATGTGTGTCATGGCACAAATAAAGTTGGGAGGTACTACCACAAAAGTAGTAGCTGAAGAAAAAGATGAATTTTGATAGCTTAGCTATCTACTAGTGGCATGGCACAAACCTGTTCAGGAGGCCGTGGGCTGCAGGTGTAAAATGGAGGACTGCACTACTGTAGGTTAGATTTCAAAAGGTTAACATAGTTCGCAAAGAAAGGAATATGCTAGCATTTTTTCCTCTGTCCCAAAATAAATTTTTCCTCTTGTCCTTCACTAGGTGAAAATAAAAAAACTAACTGTGAGGCAGGACAAAGATTCAAGTCAAGGGCAAATAGTTCACCTCAATTTCCAGAACATATTTTTTTCTGGGCAGATATTCATCTCTGCCAATTAGCATCATTGCTACTTGGATTGTAATTATGTAAATAAAAAATGTTTATAAAAATAATAAAAATGAGCTATTGTCAGCTGGGCTCTGGAAAACTAAGAAAACACTGGCAAATAACTTCATGTTATTTCTATGGGGGAAAAAAAGCAGGATTACACATATTGAGTATTCAGATATAACGTTGCCAAACAAACTTGATTAAATGTTCCCAAGCCTCTGGTACTATTTCTGCTATTTGAGGATTACAAAGGTAAAAATTCCAAATGCTGTTATGAAAAAAGGATGAGTTAAAAATGACCCAATATTTGTAAATGTTATAATGCAAGACAGATGTTAGATAATAACCATTCTACCTAAGGTATACTGGCAGAGAGTATTTGTCCAGTCATCAAAAAACTAGTGAGTATGAGACTCTTGCAGTTTGTAGAAAACTGTACTATTCCTAACATATAAAAGGAGAAAATAGGGAGGAAATGGGTATGAAATAATATACATACAACAGCATAAAATAACCTTTCTACTTTCATTTAATGAATGTAAGAGAAGACTTCTTATGCTGTAGCCAACATATCTGGACAGAAGCCAGAATTGGTGATGAAGAGGAACTGCTCCTTGCAAATTTTCCTACAAAAAAACCATTCCCTCTTTACAAGAGAAATTCAGTAAATCCTAATGGTTAAGAGTGTAGAATCTGGTTACTGGGACTTAATGCTTAATCTTGAACAAGTAACTTAACATTTCACTTCTTTATCTCTAATATGAAAAATAATAACTACCAAAGGGTTGTTGTGAAAAAGATGAAATAAGTTAAAACATGTAAAGTATTTACAAATTTGTCTTGCCTATCCTATAGTAAGGTCTAAATAGTATTAGCTATTTTTATTATTCAATACTACAAGATCCCCAGCCAACAATCTTAGATACAATGCCTGACACACTGAGGCAACAGATGCAGAAATGCTAAGAAGAAATACTAAATTTTTAAAAAAACTTAACTAGCCTTCACATTTTATTCAGATTTCCTTAGTTTTTACTGAATGCCATTTTTATACTGCAGTATCACTGTTACAATTCATGAAACAATATTACTATAAGTATACAACAAACTTTAGCCTGCTTTGTACATTAGGGTTCACTCTTTGTGATATACAGTTCTGTGTGTGTGGTAAGTTACATAAAACTTAAAACTTCCCTCCTTACCACATTCAAACATACAATGAATGTGTTGTACTACCATCACCACCATCCATTACCAAAGCTTTCCATCACTCGAAACAGGAAGTCTATACTAAATAAGCATTAAGCCCAAAGGCCCTATCCCCATCTTGGTCCTTGGTAACCTGTATTCTAGTTTCTAACTGAATTTGCTTATTCTAATTACTTAATGTCTGTGAGATCACAACTCAACATCTTATCTTCAAAAGTCATCCAAGTAATCACTCGTGTCAGAACTTCATTCTTTTTATGGCTAAATAATATTCCGTTTTAGGTCTGTAGCACATTTTACTTACTCATTCATCTGTTGATGGACACTTGAGTTGCTTCCATCATTTAACGATTGTGAAAAATGGCACTATGAGCCCATGTGCGAATTTAAGTCCTGTTTTTAATTCTTTTGGGTCATGTGGTAATTATACACTTAACTTTCAGAGGAACTGCCAAACTGTTTTCCACAGCAGGTGCACAATTTTACATTCCCAACAATGAACAAGTGTTACTTTTCTTCACAGTCTCTTTGACACTTGTTATTTTGTTTTGTTTTATTTTGTTGTTAATAATGGCAATACTAGCAGCTGTGAGATGGTTTCTTATTGTGACTTTAACATGCAGTCTTCTGATGGCTAATGAATTCAAGCATCTTTTCATGCACTTATTGACCTTTTAGATGCCTTGTATTTATTTTTCTTGCCAAAATGCTCTGGCAAGGACTTTTAACACAATGTTAAATAACAGTGGTAACAATGCTCATTCTTGTCTTATTCTTGATCTTAAAGGAAACCTTTCAGTGTTTCACCATTAAGTAGGATGTTATGTCTTGACTTTTCGTATATGCTCTTTATCACGTTGAGGAAGTTTCTGTCTATTCCTAATGTTCTAAAGGCTTTTATCACAAAGGGTGCTGTATTTTGTCAAATAACTTTTCTGCATCAATTAGATGATCATGTGGTTTAGTTCCTTCATTCTGTTAATGAACCAATCTTGCATACCCATTAAAATAGCACTTGATCATAGTGTATAATTCTTTTAATGTGCTGTTGGATTCAGTTTGCTAGCATTTTGCTGAGGATTTTTACAACTATATTCCTAAGAGGTATTGGCCTGTAGTTTTCTTTTCTTGTGCTGTGTTTATCTTGCTTTGGTATGAAGGTGATGTTGGCCTTAAGAATGAATTAGGGAATGCTTTCTCCTCTACAATTATTTTGAAGAGTTTGAGACTAATTGGAGTTCAGTCTTCTTGGACAGCTTGGTAGAATTACCCTTTGAAGTCAGCTGGTCCTGGGTTGGTAGTTTTTTGGTGACTGATTCAATCTTTTCACTAGAAATTAGTTTGTTGATATCTTCTACTAGTTTTTCAGTCAATGTAAGAATTTTTCCATTTCTAAGGCCATGTATTTCTACGAATTTGCCCATTTCATCTAGATTATTAATTTATTGTGATACAATTGTTCATAGTATCCTCTTACCGTCTTTCTAATTTCAGTTGTGATGTTTCCCTTTCATTCTTGTTTTACCTTCTCCGTTTTTTTTTTTTTCTTCATATTTCTGTATTGCTATTGTTCTATTCATTTTATTTTCTGAATTTCCTCCCAAGCTCTGGGCTGCAGAAGTACTATAGTGGATGGTGGTGGCAGAAGGTTGGTGGCCCCAGTTTTCAACCCTGAGCCTAGCACACAGGCCCTGTTCTATGAGTAGATTCTTTGAATAAAAGCTAGTGAGAAGTCAGTCATCCTTTTGGAACCCCAGCCTCTGTTCCAGAGTACTGACCTTTTTCCCAAGGCAGGCCCTGGGAAAATCTCAAAGACTAGCAACACCCTGCTGCTGCCAAGGGACCAGGTACTATTTGGATAAGACTATAAAAGCAATTAATGTCTCAGGGTATTGTTGAAAACAATAGAGTAATCAGTTAGCAATAATTGGGGCCTAACAGCTGGGTTTGATACCCACAAAGCCAAAAGCTTAATGGTTACAGAAGAAAAAGACAGTCAAAGAAAGCCCAGCTAAATCACTGTCATATTTGATGATCAGCACATGCTCAAGGCTGTACACTCTAAAGAACCAGGAAAGGAAATTCTGAGCTACAAATCTCTGGCTACATATTGGACAAATTCATTAACTCCCTGAAGAATGAAAGCAGTCTCCAAGTCACACACAGATTCAATAGTAAAAGGTGAAAATCTTACTGGTTCAGGGGTCTTAAGCAAATCCTGACCAATCAGTGGCTGAAAACTAAATGGTGCTCGGAGTGGATGTAGATCAAGTGGCTTAGCACCTGCTTCCCATGAAGGAGGTCCTGGGTTCAACCTCCAGTGTCTTCTTAAAAAAAATTGGCACTGACTCCTAGGCAATCCCTATGGAGCCAACCATAAGGAAACAAACAAGGAAAATAATTGAGCAGGCACATGAGAGTTGTACTCTAAGGGAAAAATAGACTTTCCAGCCCAGTAGATAACAAACAAATAAGCAAACAGTAACAAGTGTAAGAAGTCTTGGGAACACGGGTGGTTGGGACTTACCATCCAGAGATACTACAATATATTATCTAAAATGTTCAATTTTCATAACAAATTATGAGACATGAAAAGAAACAGGACAGTGTGACCAACACAACTGGGGGAAAAAAAGCAAACAAAAGATACTGCCTTTGAGGGGACCCAGATGCTGCCCTTAGGAGAGAAAGACTTGAAAGCACATATTTTAAATATGTTTAAAGTACTAAAGGAAATCAGGTTTAAAGAACAAAGGAAAATATAATGATAATTACACATCAGAAAATATCAATAATGAGATGGGAATTATAAAAAAAAGAAATGCTAATTCTGGACTTGAAAAGAATGATGACAAAATTGATAAATTTGCTAGAGGGAATCAACAGTGTGTGTTGGCAGAAGGAAGAACCAGTGAACTTTAAGACAGATAAATGGAAATTATGCAATGTAGGGAACAGAGAGACCAAAATGATAGAAAATAAACAGAGCCTTAGAGACTAACTTTGATGAGAAACATTAATTTACACATCCAAGAAGTTCAACACACTTTAAGTAAAACAAATGCAAAGAGAGTCACACACAGGCACATCAAAGTAATGATGCTGAAAAACAAGACAAAAGGAAAATCTTGAAGGCAGCAAGAAGTCTTTGACTATTTACATACAAGGGAACCCCAAAAAGATAAATAGCTGACATCTCATCAGAAATAATGGAGGTCAGAAGGCAGCAAGATGGCATATTCCAAATGCTGAAAGAAAAAAAACAAAACTTTCAACCAAGAATCTCATATCCAGCAAAACTATCTTTCAAAAATGAAGACAAAATAAATTTCTAGTAAGAAAAACAGAGAATTCATTGCTATCAGGAATGCCTTACAGGAAATATTAAAGGAAGTTCTTCAGGCTAAAAGCAAGTCACTGTATTTCAAATCCACATGAAAAAGTAGAGAATGCCAATAAAGATAATTATGTAGGCAATTATAAAGACATTATAATAACTTATGTCTTCTCTTAACTTCTATTAGTACATTAAAAAGCAGCTACAGAAAGCAATATGTTTGTAATTTTTATTGCTGGGCTTATAAAATTTGTATTGCTGGGCCCATAATATGTACCAATGTAATATATTTAATTATAGGAGCACAAAGGAAGTAGATGCAAACAAAGCTAAACTGAATTAAGGAAGTAATACCTGATGGTAACACACCTGCAAGAAGAAATGAAGAAAACCAGAGAGGCAGGTGCTGTGGGAAGAGGAAGCACGGCAGAAGGAGGGAGCATGGCAGGTCGCCAGGGGGACAGGTCAGCGCTGCTCCTCCCCAGGCCGGGCTTTGTCCTGCCCTCAGCCTGTCTGCACAGGAGATGGGGTGCCAGGGCTGTCCGCAGCTCAGGCTATGGCGCCAGGCCTGACTACCGCTAAAACCAACCATCCTCAGGCCTGCGGCAGCGGCTCATCTGGGGCTTTGTGGAGTGAGGGAGACGGAAGCCGAGAAGGCAGGAGGAGGAAAAGGGAAGGAGGAGGGATGGGGAGGAGATGGGGAATGGAGCTGAAGGGGGAGGATAGGAAGGGGGAGGGGATAGGAAGGGGGAGGGGGATGGGAGGGAGAGGGGAGGCTCAGCTAGAGGCTGGAATTGTAATAGAAAAGCAGAACTAAGGCATTTTATGGATTTATCACAAACCGAAATTAATAAAGCAAATTTCATTTTGGAAAATAAAAAGAAATGAAGAAAACCAGATATGATAAATAAGGTTAATAAAATTAACTCTATTCATATATACTTGTTCTGCATTCTTTACTCAGCTACTTTAAGAGATAAGGTTATATAAAATAATGACTATAATAATATATTTGGGACATATATAGGTAGAATGTGCATAATATCACAAAAAGGGGAGAGGGAAAAACATACACAGGAGTAAAATTTCTATATCTCACTTAAATGAAGTTCGTATAAATTTGAGAATATATAACTTTTAATGTATAAGATAAGGCCTGGAGCCACACTGAAAAAATAACTCAAAAATAGTTTAAAAATCATTAAATTAATCCAAATATTTCACTACAAAAATACCCATGTAATAAAAAGAATATTGGAAAAGGAAAACAGGAATAAAATTATATAAAATGTATAGAAACCAAATGGCAGATATAAATTCAATGATGTCAATAATATTATGTGAACAGATTACACAATGCAACCAAATGGCAGAGATTGTCATGCTGAATAAAGAAATAAGAACCAACTCTACATTGTCAATAAGAAACACACTTCAGAATAAAAACTACAATAGGTCAAAACTAAAAGCATGGAGAAAGACATACCATACAAACAAGCCACAGGAGAGTTGGAAGGATTATACTGATATCAGACAAAATAGACTTGAAATCCCTCAAAAATGGTACTTTTTAAATAATAAATGGGTAACTCCATCAGGAAGATATAACAACTGAACACACATTATGCATCTAACCACAGAACTCCAAAGAAAAAATTAAACAATTCAGCATTAATAGATGAAGTCTTCAATAACCCACTTTCAATAATAAATAGAATATTGAGGCAGAAGATCAACAGCTACAGAAAATACTGTTGTGGGAAACTGGCTTACCTGTTTGTTATTGTAAATGTTACACCTGTTAAATGTAGCAGTTGTTAGATGTTGTGGTTTTTCCCTGTTATTGTAAATGATGTTGCAGTTCTAATAGCAAACAGCTGCTTGGTAGCTTCCCAATAAATGCCATGGGAAAACTAGGGTTGAGGCTCTCAGTTCCAGAAGCTGTGAGTCCTCTGGCCCCAGGTTTGTCTCCCCTCTTGTGTCTCTACCTTTATTTCTGCATTGCCTTCCCTTTGAGCCAACCTATTGTGAACTGAATGCAGCAAAATACCACAAAACAACTAGATCTAACAGATATTTATAGAACATTCCACACAACACAAGGAGAAAACACATTCTTCACAAGCACAAATGGAACATTCTTTAGGATTGGTCATATAATAGACCATTAAAAAAACCCTTAAGAAAAGATGTTTCTAGGACACTTATTTTGGCATTTGCCAAAATAAAATTACACCTTTATAAATCCTACTTGTAAAAAACTTTAATAAACTTTAAGATTGAAACCATACAAAGCTATGAAGCTAAGTTAGAAAGTAAAAACAGAAGGAAATTTTTGAAATTCACAAATAAGTGGAAATTAGCACATTTCTAAATAGTCAATGGCTTTTTGCTGTCTGTATCCATTAGCTGTGTGATCTTCCTTATCTATTTCTCTTTTGTCTTCTTTTCTCATCTTTCTCCTCTAGGATTCACCTGGATTCAATCCTGGGGACCTTTGATGTGGAGAAAGCCACCGCAGCTCCTGGTCTCTACTGCACTTCACCTTGACTCTCTCCTTCATCTCTCTTTTATTGTGTCATCATCTTGCTGCATGACTCACTTGCACGGGCACCAGCTCACAGTACAGGCACTGTACTCACCGTGCAGGCACTCAGCTCACCATGTGGGCACATGTGTAGGCACTCAGCCTGCCATGGAGGCACTTGGCTCACCTCATGGGCACTTGGCTCACTGCCGTCATGACGTGGGCACTGTCTCACTGTCCAGGCATGCGTTCCCTTCTTCTTTTACAATAGGAGGCCCCAGGGATTGAACCCAGGTCCAGATGTGAGATTACCTGAGCCACATCCTCTTCCCTTTTCCATGGTTTCAGATGAGAGGTGGGTGCTTAATCGTATGGAGTTTCCCTTGTATGGAATGCTTTGCTTTTCTCTTTCTGCTTTCAAAATTCCCTCTTTATTTCTGATATTTGTCATTCTGAATAGTAGGTGTCTGGGGGTAGGTCTATTGAAATTTATTCTTCTTGGGATGCATTGTCCTTCTTGGATATTGATATTTATGTTTTTCATAAGTGTTGGGAAGTTTTTGGTCATTATTTCCTGAAATATTCTTTCTGCTCCTTTTACATTCTCTTCTTTTTGGACACCAAGAGCACAAATGTTTGTGCATTTCACACTGTTGTTCAAGTCCCTGAGACTGCTCCATTTTTTCCATTCTAGTCTCTTTCTGTTCTCCTGTCTTTTCCAGTTCAGATGTTCTGTCTTCAAAATTACTGATTCTCTGTTTAAGCAATTCAAAGCTGCTCAAATGTGCCTCTAATGTTTTTTTTTAAAATCTCATCCTTCATGTCTTTCATTCACATAAGCTCTGTTACTTTTATTTGCATGTCTTCAAATTTTTCTTCATGCTCTCCCAGTGTCTTCATTGTATCTTTTATTTCTTTAGTCCTATTTTCTTTAAGTTTTTTGAAGTGATATAGGAGAGTTGTGTGTTTATCACTGATTAATTGTCTTGAATTCTATTTCTTCAGGATATTTGGTTTGTTCTTTTGGCTGGGACATCTCTTCCTGTTTCCTTGTATGGCTTATAATTTTTTGCTGATACCAAGGAATCTGAAAATGTTGGTGAATTTATTCTGATGGCCAATTTCTCTTTCCTCTTGTTTTTTTTTTTTTTCCACAGTACTTCTTTGACATTTATTTCAACTTATTCTAAGTCTTTAAATTTACCTGGCTTAAGTTTTCAAAATCAGGCCAGACAGTCACTAGTGGGGCCCAGATTTTTCTCCAAGGGGTTGCATACAGAGAACATGAACAGTTTTTGTCCATGCAATTTCCAGACCAGCCAACAGATGCCACTCATCAGCACACCTTTCCACAGGGGTGTTTCAGTCTAGGCTTTCCTCTCTTTCTGTGTTGAATCTCCAGACCCATGATTCTAAGCAGGATCTTCTGAACAAAAGCACCCTGACCTACCCTCCTTTACTCCCTTGAAACTGCTGACAGGGAGGATGATGTCCTTTCCCCTCTCAGTCAGCTACAGTGAGCCAGGGGTTTTTCCCAGCTTAATATCTTGGGGGTTAGGGAGGGGAGCCCTTCTTGGCTTGGTAAGTCACGTTTGTCATTTTGGCTTCTTCATCTCTCTTTCCCTTGCTATCCTTTGAATTGTGTAGCATTTTTCTGGTCTGTTGATCCCCAAACCAGGTCCCTCAGACAGCTTTTGGCTCTTTCTCCACTGTTTTTGTGAGAGCATTCAGCTCTGCCTGTTAGTCCATTGCCCTCTTCCCACAATCCTCTAGCAATTAAATTTGACCCAGTTTTCAAAAACATCTCAATAATGGGGAAAGAATAGTGCTTCCAGTAATTACTGCAGAGACAACAGGACATACACATGCAAAAGAATTTCACACTACTTGCAGAAATTTACTCAAACTGAATCATAGACCTAAATGTATGAGGCAAATCTATGACATGCTTAAAGGTAACATTGAAGCAAATTTCCGTAACTTTGTGTTAGGGCATGGTTTCTTAGATATGACACCAGAATCAGTGGGAACACAAGAAAAATGGATAAATTCAACTCTATAAAAAAACCTTTTCATTTGCAAATAATTTCATCAAGAAAGTTAAAAGACAACTTAGAGAACTGGAGAAAATATTTTCAAATTATATATTTAATGTGGGACTGGTATCCCAAATACAAAAAGAACTCTCAAAGCAACTCAATAATCAAAATATAAATACCCCAATTCAAAAATGGGCAAAAGATCTCAATAGATAGTTCTCCAAAGAAGATCTAAAATGGCCAATAAGCATAAGAAAACTACATCTTTCATCATTAGAGAAATGCAACTCAAAACGACAAAGTGATACCACTTTACACCACTAGATTGGCTTTAGCAAAAATGACAGTAACATGTTGATAAAATGTGGAGAAATGGGAATTTCTTACATTGCTGAGGAAAATGTAAAATGGTGCAGTCACTTTGCAAAACATTTTAGAACTTTCTCAAAATATCAGACATAGAGCTACCTCATGAACCAGCAATTCTACTCCTAGGTATATACCCAAGAGAAATAAAAACATGTACATGCAAGAAGTTACACATGAATGTTAAGAGCAGCATTATTCATAATAGTCAAAAGTGCAAACAATCCAAAAGTCCATCAATAGACAAATAGATACATAAAATGTGGCATATACATACAGTGGAATCTTTTTCATCAATAAAAAGAAATGAAATACTGATGCATGCTGTAACATGGACAAACCTTGAAAACATGCTAAGTGAAAGATGCCAGTCACAAAAACTACATTTTCTCTGATTCCATTTATATGAAATATCCAGAGTAGGCAAATCCATAGTAGCAGAAAGTTGGTCAGTGTTTGCCTTGGACTATGGGCAGTGGCATAGGGAATAGGGAGTGATATGCTAGCAGACACATAGTTTCTTTCTGGGATGATTAAAATTAGATTGAGTAATGGCTACAGAACTCTGAGTATACCAAAAAGCACTGAATCATTAATTTCCAATGGGTGATTTGAATGATATGTGAACCCTACCTCAATAAAAGTGTTTTTAAAAATATGGTGTAGCCTCAACAATGTTTTCAAAAGAAAATCTGGAAGAAATCATGCAAAGATGGCAATAGTAGTCGCTTCTGAGTGGTTACATTAGGGATGATTACTTTCTGATACTAAATCTTTTCCATATTTCCCAAAAAGAGCTCTGAAAAGCAAGTCTTTAAAAAGTATAAACTTGAAAGCAGACTTTGTTCAATGGATAGAGCATCCACCTACCACATAGGATGTCCAGGGTTCAAACTCAGGGCCTCCTGACCCATGTGATGTGGTGGCCCACTAGCAGTTTTGATGCACTCAAGAAGTGCCATGACATACAGGGGTATCCCCTGCACACGGGAGCCCCATGCTCAAGGAGTGCATCCCGTAAGGAGAGCTGCCCAGTGTGAAAAAAGTCCAGCCTGCCCAGGAGTGGCAGTGCACACAAGGAGAGCTGATACAACAAGATGACAAAACAAAAAAGGACACAGATTCCCAGTGCTGCTGACAAGAATACAAGTGGACACAAAAGAACAAACAGTGAATGAACACAGAGAGCAGACAAACTGGTGGGAGGGAGGGGAAAGAAAAAATATATCAACTGGTAAACCTATCTTTATAATTTTATAAAATAAACAGGCTGGATTTCAGTTTTATAGAATAAACTATATATACATATATATGTATATACATATATATATATTTCCCATATACCCGACATCCTTCCCTTTTACTCTTTTCCTGTATCAATAGCATTTTTTAATGTGGATGGTACATTTGTTTCAATTAATGTACAAATATTGAAACTAAACTACTAACCATGGTCAATTGTTTACATTATGGTTTATATATTGGACCATACACTATTACAAATTTTGATGAAAATTAACATGGCCTGTATCTATCACTGCAAGACCATGTAGAACACTTCCATCACCACACCCCCAAAATGCCCCATGTCCCATCTATTCTATTCCTCCCTCCCCTCCCCTTGGGACCCAGGCAACCACGGGGCTTCACTACTTGAAGACCAAGATTCATGGTTACTTGCAACAACATGGAGGACTTGGCATATTGTTCTGTCCTCTCCTTTCAGAAACTGCCTATGCTCTCTATTGACTCCATCCCCTCAATTTGAGAACACCTTCTTGCTTATTTTGTGAGTCTCCACCCACTGATACAACCCAAAATGACAAGATGCACACTCACACACTGCTTAGAAGCCTGCCCCAGGGGCATCCTGTCCCTAATGTTCTCCACATCCAAATCCCTAAACCGGTAACCCTCCCCTGCCATGTTGCCAAAAGAGCATTCCCAGTGTTGTAGTTTTAACACATACCCGCCAATCTCCAGGTTCACCTGCACTGTTCCCCCAACCATCCCCCCAGTTCCATGGACAGTGCACCCCACTCCCCCCACCCTGTTTCTCAGACAAACCAGCATCATCCAACGCAAAAGTATCATTGCACCACTGAATGACTGTCATTTCTAACTGAAAAAACAGGAAAAGAAAGTGACCTTCAAGTAAGTAGAAGAGTATAAACAAATGATAAAGGAAAGGAAAAAGTAAGAAAAGCCAAAATTTTTAGTTTCTTTAAAAGATCTACCAGATTGGTTAACTGCTACTTAGATATGTCAGGAATTAAAGAAAATCAAATTGAATACTAATATTAATAATGAAATAGTTTACTGAAGGACAATCTATGAAAATGAAGCTAAATATTTCATTTAATTTCAATGAAATTAGAATTTTAGAAAATTTTTCTCCACATAACCTTACAAATCTTCCAGTAATGAAAGACTTCACCACAAGAATCATTAGTGAAATAAATGTATGTGTTTCATATTTTTATTGTGCAAGAATTATTTCATATTTGAAAGTTCACCAAATATGTAAATATGTAAATATTTTCCAGATGAGCAATATATAGTGTTACAAAATCATGCACGGCTGTGAAAATATTCAATGTTTTTAATACAATGAATTTAAATTTAACATAATATGAAAGTTTTTGCATATTTTCACATTATAAGCTACAATTATTCTTTATAAGTAACCACTTGTTGATTTTTTTTGTAGAATTTCAATATTATGAAGAAGTATTAATGATTACCTAAACATGCACATCAAATAGTCCTTCCATTTTTTTACAACATGTCTGTGAGGCTCCCTTTTCTCAAAAGAATAAATAAAGACACAGGTGGCAAATTCCAGCTCTTTCTTAACATGCTAAATCTCCTGGTTTAAAGAGATTTTCATAAGTCCTAAACAATTTCTCATTATGCCCTGGTTTTAGAAATGAATGTATTTTGGACAAAAGGTATTAATATATTAATGTATATAAGATTCATTAGGTTAAGTAAATTAAATCATTTCCAATTGTATGCCTTTTAATTTCTAATATAGTAAATTTATGTATATGGATATGGATATATAACACTATCTTTCACTTAATAGAATTTTCATGGTGTCTTTTTTATTATTAAGAGTGTAAAGTGTAACAAAAACAGCAAAAAATTGAGAATTAATGACACATAAATTCCATTAAATTTTATTTTCAAAAGTTCAGGAAACCTCAGGAAGTAATTTTTGGCATGCATTTTGCCCACCAGAACACTCTTTTGAATTCATTTTTCCATGGAAATAAGGAGAATGCAGCTTTATTAGATACCTGTTGATCATTATTTATTTATCAGATGCCTGTCCATCATGCTGGGACAATTTTCAGGTTTCTCTTCACAGAGTCAGATGTGATCCTCCAATATTTCTGTGATTCACCTCTAAATTTTTTAATATCCTCTTCAACTGTTTGATTTTCTGAAGTTTTTGTCCTGGTTATGTGTGCTTGCATTGTCTTAGCATGTTTTGCCTTTTTGTTTATGTCACATATTTATATATTTCCAAAGGTGCTTAGGGTGTGTTCTGTGGAAGCCTGTAGCAAAGTCTAGAGCAGAGTCTTATCCACATGTACCCCAGAGGTATCCATTGTCATTTTATTTGTAACTTCTGGAGTGATTGCTGTCTTAGGTCCCATTGCAAATAAAGCTTCTCCTAAAACTCTTATCACACCATAATTTACTCCATGGTGCTGCATTGATAAACCCTACATCTATACATTGTGGAAGAGAGCTATACATTATCCAGGCAGAATTTTCAACTTGATGTGTTTAGTTCCCCAGTAGGGAATTTACAGATTAAATAATTCTTAAAAATTAATTCCAAAGAAGTTTAATTTATGCTTGATATTTTTTCTTAAAATTATCTAGTTTAGCTAGTTTTTTTGTTGTTGTTGTTGGTACCTTTTATTTGTGGATTGGCTATGTGTAAGCTACTGAATTTTATAAACCTTTTTGAAAATTTTACATGCCCAATAGCAAATTTGTTAAATTCATGCAGCCTTATTAAAATAAATTCCACATTGTAATATGATTTTTAATATTTGAGATAATTTTAAACTAAAAACTAAGAATGCCATCATATGGAGAATACCATGTCTTTATATAAATATCTTGATAGGTGCTTGTACTTTTGAAAGACGTTTAAGTAACTGGATACTGCCATCCTGGAAGAAAATATTGAGTGCTTTGGGTTAGAGAAATCTACTGTTTAAATTTCTTTTCTTGCATTCACTCTTGTTCTATAGCTACACAATAGAATAAGAGAACTGAGTCACAACTGCACAATGAGGAAAAGTTAAGTAGGAAAACAAGAAGACCATCTTCCCTCATTGAAAAGATGTACTTTTAAAACCCTGCCTGCTCTACAACTCAGTTATTATTGGCAAGCTTTTATTCTCTTCCTGCGTTCAGGATGAGAAGATATATGCTATGCTCAATTCACTAAACTTTCTTCATGATGAGGTACAAAAAATTAGTACTTAGAGTGGGGTGAAATGTAGCAATAAATGGTATGTGATTTTTATTTTCTCAGGACACCACATTTCTTATACCATTTGATACACTTTTCCCACAAATAAGATTTTCAAACATATCCAATGATTATCCAATTCTTCAAACACATATTGTCTTTGAACTACCTCACCATATTGCTGTCTTATGTATTACTATAACAGCAAGTCTGGGCGGTGGACTTGGCCCAGTGGTTAGGGCATCCATCTACCACATGGGAGGTCCATGGTTCAAACCTTGAGCTTCCTTGACCCATGTGGAGTTGGCCCATGCACAGTGCTGATGCCCACAAGGAGTGCCGTGCCATACAGGGGTGTCCCCCGCTTAGGGGAGCCCCACAAGCAAGGAGTGTGCTCCATAAGGAGAGCTGCCCAGCATGAAACAAAGTGCAGCTGGCCCAGGAATGGTGCCGCACACATGGAGAGCTGACACAACAAGATGACGCAAAGAAAAGAAACACAGATTCCCATGCCACTGACAAAAACAGAAGTGGACAAAGAAGAACACACATCAAATAGACACAGAGAACAGACAATTGGGGTCGGGGAGGTGGAAGGGGAGAGAAATAAATAAATAAATATATCTTTTAAAAAAAGGGCAAGTCTGTGGCTGTGTCTTTTTTATGTTGCATTACTCTATTTATGCATTCCAACTACATAAATTCAAATGAATTTAACATGAATTGTATTTATGAAATGATAAATAAAGCTGAAAAATACTGTATTTTTCTGTATGACTGAAAATGTTCAGCAAAAGCACATCATAATTATGGAGATTAGGTTGTAAGTTTTTTAAATTCATATATATTTCATTAAAAAGATAATATTGGAGACATGAAACTTGACAAAATGTAATATACAGAATTACTTCATTGATAAAATTAAAATTTTATTGGGAATGAGTATCAAGAGATAAATTTGCTGTTAGATATTATGCATCCACTAAAAAGTTGAAATAAAATGATAAATATTTTGTAAGAGTTTGGGAACTGAAGGAAACTCACTTTTAATAGATAAAAAATGTATGAAGTTCAAGTTAATATATTTGAGATATCATGCCCAAGTTTTATTCATTTGTTTGATTGTAAAGTCTAGGAATAAGTAAATATAAGTGGATATTTGATCACTTTGCTGTATACTCTGAATTTAACCTATATTCTTACTAAAAAAAATGTAAATATACATTTTTACTTTTTATAACGTACTTCTTTACTTACATGTTACATAAAAATACAGGAAATTCCAATATGCCCTGCTCCCAACCTTCTGAACATTTTTCCACATTAACATCTTTCATTAGTATGGTACATTAGTTAAAACTGATGAACACATTTTGGAACATTGCCTCTAAGTTTACAAAGTAAACTAAGTTTATAGTTTACATTGTAGTTTATACTCTATCCCACAAAATTTTGAAAGTTATGACAAGATATATAATGGCTTGTATCTGTCATTGCAATGTCATTAGGACAATTCTCAAGTCCTGAAACTATTCCTATATTACCCATTTTTCCCTCTCTCTACCCTGAGAACCTCCAGTGGCCACTGCCTCCACATGAGTGATAAAAGTTCTTCCATTCCTAGGATCACAATAAATCTCTACTAGAATACCAGTAAGTCTATGCTAGTCCATTGTTCATTCCCCAATCCTAAGGATTCTGGGATGGTGATGCCCACTCCACCTCTAATTGAGAGGGGCCTTAGATCCCATGGGGGCAGATGGATGGGACTACCTTGCTTGCAGTTCCAGAGTATCTCTGTTCTTTGGGATGGGTGTTGACAAACATCATCTCCTTTTTTAGTTGGCCTAGATGAGTCCACTGAACTGGAGAGTAAGTTTTGTAACTCTGTTGAGGTTCAGGGCCCAGCTAGCACATGCACAGCCCAAAGATTTAAGTCTCTTGGACATATACCTTTCATCTCTACCACTAACTATAGGATCAAAGAGAAGGGGCAGAAGATCCACATGTAGGGAAACTACCACTGAGTACAATTTTATCACACAGGAGGGTATAAAATCCAAAGTAGGGCCCACTGGCCAGGCACCAAACTCCTGAGTTGTCTGTCCTCCCTGCAGTGTCTGGATGTCTCCAGAGCCCACAGGAGCCCCACTGTTTGAGGCAATATTTACTTTGACAGTTAGTGAATCATATTGCGAACACTGAAAGATAATAACTGTCATTATAAGGTTCAATACCAATTTAAATATCTTTGAAATATAAAAACAAAATTAAACTTCTCTAGGAAATTTAACACCCTCACATACAGAAAAATATATATCCAGCAGATTTGTTCTTCAAGAATTTTCCAGATATAAAGAGAAAGATAAAAGGAACTTGGTTCTACTCAAAGAAATAATTACATATGTATAAAACTGAATGTAAATAAATCAAATACTGGATTTTTAAAAGTTTAATTGCTTTAAAATAATTGTGTACAGGAAAATTACATTCACTCCTTTTGAGGCATGAGAACATATAAAATTAAAAATTTTCAGGAAATGTATTATGAAGATTGGGAAAGATGAATTGCATCTCTACTACTCCAAGGTTAACAATCCTTAGGACAATATTGTGAAAGAAGACAGTATTGCCATAGTAAGGAATGGAGAAAGTGGTAGCACTATAGTTCCTCACAAATACTAAAGGAGAGTAATAACATTTTGTAAATAACCTATTGCTGTTAAATTTCATTAATTAGAGGAAATATACAATTTTTTAAGATGTTCACCCCAGAAACATATGTTACCTGAAAAGGTCTGCATCTATTCAAGGTATTCAATTTTTCTTAAGAACAAACTATATGAAAAATAATTGTTTTTCCAATGTGAAAAACTTAGGTTTCCCTCAGACTACATAATGTGGAAAGAGTGCTATGTGAGACCTCTACATATATGGAGAAGAGGACAACATCTTGTGAGATGGTGTAGCAACAACATAGAAAAACCTGGGACCAGGGTTAACTCATGGACATGAGCTATCCACAAACCCTAGTGAACAAAAGTCTGCATTGTTACATCTTAGGATAATACTTTCGCCATTGTTGAGCCACTCTTTTTGAAGTCCTTTCTCTTTTTCTATTTATTTTTATGTTATTTTGTAAAGAATATTTATGTCTCATAAATGTTACACTGAAAATATTTGGGATTCCCATATATCCCACCCTCTTCCCTTCCCCCACTTTCCCATATTAACATCATTCATTAATGTGTGAAATTTATTACAATTGATAAACACATATTGTAGCATTGCTACTAACCATGGTCTATAGTTTACATTATTGTCTACAAATTGCACTTCTCAATTTTATAGGTTTTGACAAAATGTATCATGGACTTTATCTGTTATTGCGATAACATGCACAACAATTCATATGTCCCCAAAATGCCCCGTGTTACACTTATTCTTGCCCTCCATCCCCTCAGAATCTCTGGTGACCACTGCATTTATAGCAAAGCTGAAACCCTTTCTTATACCAAGACAGCCAGTACCTAATACAGACTGTGTCCCATCCACATGAAATCACCTAATAACTCTTTCTTTCCTTTATAAAGTTACATTTTTTTCTGTAAATAGGATGACACATGTATGTTTGAAAAGATTTAGCTGGCATTTCCAATGTTTATACTGTCTTCTCTCAGCATCTGTATAGAATGTCTGCCAGCAATATACACCTGTAACAAACATGGTTATTTTTGTTAATTTTTTGAAAAATATAATAAAGAAATGGATTATATGTCAACACTGACAGGAGCAGTATACTTTTGCAGAAAAGCAGTCATACCATAAAATGGTTATGAAGGGAGGCAGATTTATCTCAAAGGATAGAGTGTCCACCTACCACATGGGAGGTCCATGGTTCAAACCCAGAGCCTCCTGACCCATGTGGTAAGCTGGCCCACACGTAGTGCTGATGAGTGCAAGGAGTGCCATGTCATGCAAGGATGTTCCCTGGGTAGAGGAGTCCCATGCCCAAGGAGTGCATCTGTAAGGAAAGCCACCCCCTGCAAAAAAGTGCAGCCTGCCTAGGGGTGGCACTGCATACATGGAGATTGATGCAGTAAGATGATGCAACAAAAAAAGACACAGATTCACAGTGCCACTGACAAGAATACAAACAGACACAGAAGAACACACAATGAATGGACACAGGGAGCAGACAACTGGGGTGGGTGGAAGGGGAGAAAAATATATAAAAAATATATAAATCTTTAAAAAAAGACTCAATAATTTTTTTTAAAAATTGTGATAAAGAGCATGAAATCCATAGGCAGTGTATCTGGCTTCAAATGTGAGCTTATCCTTTATCCTCTTGACTAATCATGATCAAGTTCTTCACCTCTCTGTGCCCCAGTTCTATCCTCTGTAAAATTCAGCTATTCCACTGCATTTATGGGGGCATTCTCCTAGGTCAAGGGGATAAAGTAATGGTCCCAACTGGCAATGATAAGATTTTTCAAGAATCTGACATTCCATTTTTCTTTTTCAATTATGTCTTTGGCAATTTCGGGCCTCTTTCCTTTCCAAATAAATTTCATAGTTAGTTTTTCTAGTTCATTAAAAAATGCTGTGTTGATATGTATTGTGACTGCAATAAATCTGTTGATCAGCTTGGGTAGGATAGTCATCTTAATGAAATTTAGACTTCCTATCCATGAACAGGGAATATTCTTCCATTTACTTAAGTCTTCTTTGATTTCTTTTAACAGTGTTGTGTAGTTTTTTGTGCATAAGTCTTTTATTTCTTTAGTTGAATTTATTCCTAGGTATTTGATTTGTATTTACTATCTTGTAAATGGTATTTGTTTCTTGATTTCCTCCTCAGATTGCTCATTAATGGTGTACAAAAATGCTACTGATTTTTGCAAAATTGATCATATAACCTGTGACTTTACTGGAACTCATTTATAAATTCTAAATGCTTTGTTATAGATTTCTCAGGGCTTTCTATGTATAGGTTCCTGTCATCTGCAAAGAATGAAATTTTGACTTCTTCCTTTCCAACCTGGATGCGTTTTATATCTGGTTCTTGCCTCAGTGCACGAGCAAGTACTTCTAAGGCAATGTTAAATAGGACGGGTGATAGTGGGCATCCTTGTCTCGTTCCTGATCTTAGAGAGAAAGATTTTAGGATTTCACCATTGTAAAGGATGTTAGCTGTGGGTTTTTCATATCTACCCTTTATCATGTTCAAAAAGTTTCCTTCTATTCCTTCCTTTTGCAGTGTTTTTATCGACAAAGTGTGCTGGATTTTGTCAAATGCTTTTTCTGCATCTCTAGATATCACCAAGTGATTTTATTTCCTTCAGTCTATTTATGTGGTATATTACATTGATTAGTTTTCTTACGTTGAACCATCTTTGCATACCAGGGATGAAACCCACTTGGTTATGGTGTATAATTCATTTAATGTGTTGCTGAACATATTTAGCAAGTATTTTGTTGAGGATTTTTGCATCCAGATTCATTAGAGAAATTGGTCTGTAACTTACCTTTCTTGTTGTGTCTTTGTTTGGCTTTAGTATTAAGGTTATGTTGGCATCATAGAATGAGTTCAGTAATGTTCTTCCTATTTTGATTTTTTGAAAGAGTTTCAGCAAGATTGGTGTTAGTTCTTTCCAGAATGTTTGGTAGATTTCACCAACGAAGCCATCTGACCCTGCACTTGTCTTATTTGGAAGGTGTTTAATGCCTGTGTTCTCTCTCTTTACATGTGATTTGTTTGTTGATATCATCAATTTCTTTTTTCATCAATGTAGGCTGCTTATGTGTTTCTAGGAATTTGTCCATTTACTCAAAATTTTCCTTCTAGTTGAAATTTTGTTTTCAAAGTTTCCTTTTATGATAGTCTTTATTTCTGTGGGGCCAGTGGTGATATTCCCTTTCTTCTCATTTCTTATTTTGTGTATTTGCAACTTCTCTCTCTCTCTCTCGTTAGTCTAGCTAAGGGTTTGTCAATTTTATGGATCTTATCAAAGAACCAGCTCTTTGTTTTATTTTTTCTACTGCTTTCTTATTTTTTATATGACTTAATTCTGCTCTGATCTTTGTTATTTCTTTCTTCTTCCTTTGGGGTTAGTTTGTTGTTGTTTTTTACTAATTCCTCCAAGTGTGCAGGTAGGTCTTCAATTTTAGCTCATTCTTCTTTTATTGATGTATGAATTTATGCTTAGGAATTTCCCTCCCAGTTCAGCTTTTGCTGCATCCCTTAAGTTTTGATATGTTGTGTTATCATTTTCATTAGTTTCAAGGTAGTTACTGATTTCTTTCTAGATTTCCTCCTTGATTCATTGTTTTTCTAAGAGTGTGTTGCTTAACTTCCATATTTTGGTACCCAATCTGGTTCTTTGGCCCTGGCAGATTTCCAGCTTCACTCCACTGTGGTCAAGGATATTATTTTGTTGTCTTTCTGAATTCATTGAGATATTCTCTGTGACCTAGCATGTGGTCTATCTTGAAGTATGATCTATTTGCACTTGAGAAGAATGTATATCCTGCTGTATTTGGGTGTAGTGTTCTGTATAATTCTATTAGGTTCAGATCCTCTAATATATTCTTCAAAGACTTTGCTTCTATATTGGTTCTCTGTTGAGATATTTTGTCCAATGTTTATAGTGGTGTATTAAAGTCCCCCACTATAATTTAGAGGCAAATCTTCCTTCGTGTAGTTTTCCAGTGTTTCCCACATGTATTTGGAGGCACCCTGGTTAGGAACATAAATATTTATAATTGTTCTTTCTTCTTAAAAGGTTACCCCTTTTACTAATATGAAGTGTCCGTCTTTGATTCCCACAAGCGTTTTGCATTTAAAGTCTATTTTTTTCTGATATTAATATAGCTAGTCCTGCCCTTTTTTGTTGTTTGCTTGTAAGATTGTTTTCCAGCTATTCACTTTCAACCTCCAGGATCCCTGAATCTCAGATGACTTGCTTGTAGACAGTATATAGATGGGTCATATTTCCTTATCCATTATTCCAATCTGTGTCTCTTGACAAGTGAGTTTAATCCTTACATATTCAGTGTTATTACATTCTAGGAATTACTTACATTAGCCATATTATCTTTGGATTTTTTATGCCATATGTTGTTCTTTTTTCTTTTTATCATTTTAGTTGTTCTTCTGCTCTCTTCCAACTCTGTCTCTCCTGTTTTTTTCTTTCTCCCTTTAGCATTTCTTGGGGGCAGGTTTCTTGTTGGCATACTCTCTTTGTTTACATTTATCTGTGAATATTTTGAACTCACCATGATTTCTGAATGTCAGCTTTGCTGGGTAGAGTATTGTTGGCCAGAAATATTTTTCTTTTAGTATCTTGACTATGTTTATCACTGTCTTCTTTCCAACATGGTTTCAGATAAGAAATTAGCACTTAATCTTATTGAGCTTCCCTTGTATGTGATGGTTCTCTTTTCTCTTGCTACCTTCAGTATTTTCTCTTTGTCTTGACCATTGGATAATTTGACAAGTATATGTCTTGGTGTAGGCTTGCTGAGATTAATGCTGTATGGGGCATATTGCACTTCCTGGACATGTACTTCCATCTCCCTCAACAGGTTTGGAAAGTTTTCAGGCATTATTTCCTCCAATACACCTTCTGTCCCCTTTTTCTTCTCCTCTCTTTCTGGGAGGCCTATAAAGTACATGTGTGTGTGTGTTGTGTTGTCATTCAGGTCCCTAAGACCCTGCTTGATTTTTTCTTTCTTTTTTTGATCAATTCTACTATCTGTTTGATTTCAGATGTACTCTCTTCCACATCACTAATTCTATCTTCTGCCTTTTCAAATCTGTGAATTGCTGAGAGTGTTTTTAATTTCTTGCATTGTGCTGCACATCACTATCATATCTGTTATCTTTTGAGTATCTTTAAAATTCCTTCTATATGCTCTCCAAAGTGTTTTCTTAATGTCCTTCATCTTTTCTCTCACTTCATTAAATTGATCCATGGTATTTGTTTTCAGAGCTTTCATTATTTGTTCAATGTTCTGCTCCTTTTCTTGTTTTTTAGTTTGTTCATTGGATTGGGCCATTTCTCCCTGATTCCTGCAATTATTTGTAATTTTGGTTGCTGTCATTTTATCTTGATGGGTTTGTTCAGTTCATTAGCTTCTCCATCTAGTCTCTGGGCTCATTTAGGTGCTGTTTTGTGTGTGTCTTGGTTTATCTTTGGGACTTTGTTCTTCTTATTCTATTTCCTTGTTGTCTAAGTTCCTTTGAAGGAAAATATTTGGGCCAGGGAAAACAAAAGAGGTAAGAAAAGAAAAAGTACAATAATAGTATTGATAGTGAATAGTAGCAGAAGGTCCATTGAGACTTAGGAGAAAGCATATTAAACGCATGTAAGCTGTGTAGAGTTATAACAGTAAAAAAGTGGAGTGCCTACAATGAGATGGTAAACTGATTATTGTGAAGAATATAGTATGAATTATAAGGCCATTGTGATCAGGAGAGAGGGAGAGAGAAAAGCAATGACAATAACATAAAGAGTGAATAAAATATAGAAAACAGAATAGAGGTGTTACAAATAAAATCAGAAAAATTGGGGGCTAAACAAAGAGAGGTGGAATGTAAGAGCAACAAGAGAAGATGGAAGATAGAAAGATGTAAAGGAAAGGGAATAGTATTGGTACCCAAAATCATTACACACAGAAAAGAAGAAATCAAGAATGAGGAAGCAAAGCAAACAAGAAACACTACATGTAGCACCTAATAGAAAGAAAGAAAAAAAAAAGAAAACAAAACAAAAATAAAAGGTTGGTGGGGAAATAAAGATGAAGGAAATGCAAGGAAACAAACAAACAAACAAACAAAAAACCCAAACAAGGCCACAAGCAAGGAGTCCTCTTCACAACTGAATAAACTGCTTAGGAGTCTGACCTTTCCCCTTTCTGCCTTCCTCACTTCCCTCTCTCCCAGGGCAGCAGGAAGCCTGTGTGAGAGCTCCCCTCTGAGATTCAAATGGGACTCTGGCAAACCAATTCACTACAGACAAAAATGACTCTAAGTCTTTTTGAGAGCTAACACCCACACCTTGCTGGGAACCCTAAATATGCTATTGGAAGCCAGCCAAGAATGTTTTACTATCCCCCTCCTTTAGGTGTATTGCACAGGAATAGTTAATTGCCTGACTCCACCTTCTATCAGACCAATTTTCCCTATCCCAGGGCATTAGATAAATCAGCTGCCTCAGGAGAATAACCTCTCCTCTCTTCTTACCTTCTTCCCAAACTGGCTGGCATGCTCTTCCAAGCTCAAAAAATGGGGGGACCAGGCAATTGAACCTCCACTCTTTGGGTCCCTCTATATCCCTCACCAGAGCCCTCCTACTCTTGAGACTGGTGGGCTATGGAAATGTCAGGGTTTGGGGAGAACTGGGTTCGGGGAATGTGGGCTTGGGGAATATGGACTCAGGGAACACAGGTTTGGGGACAAAGGGGCTCAGGAATGCTGCTGTGTGATCAGCAGTGTTCAGGGAATGTTGTGGCTAGCAGCCCTAGTGGAAGGGTTTAACCTTTCCACAGCTTCTGGCTCAAGTGACAGAAACCCAAGGTTTTACCTTGAGCAAGCACTCCTTTTGTCTCACTCTCTCCAGATCGATGTCCAGAAAACTGCTGCTTTTTGGGTTCCCAAAACAGCTCACTCAGACAAGATTCTGTCCCACTCAGCTAGTTTCTTCCCAGGAGAGAATATGAGGGTGCACTCTTTCAGATGCCATATTGCCCTGCCTCTCTTGTTGCAAATTTTTGATATTCATTATAAAATGTTTTGATTTTGATTTTTAAACAAAGTGGATTTTTATGTAGCCTTTTTATTATTTAAAAGAATTTAATAAAATAAGCAGTAAAATTCATGTTTTTATGATTTCAAAGCATGACAACCAACCAACCAGGACTTGTAACAACTCTCTAAAACAATGAGTAGGTCACACAACTTTCCTGGCCAAATCAGCAATAGGACAAATATACCCCAGGTAGCTTGTTTGCAATAGGCATAAAATTCTCCTTAATTGTACTAATCAATTGTTTAGAGAATGATAAAATGATATTCATCTTCTGTTAATTGAACATATTTTTATGTTTTTAAAAGGAGAAAGTATCATACAGATATATCATTTATATTTTTACTAAAAAGATTTCAGTAAGTCAAAAATTTTCATTCAATTGCTAGTAATTTAGAATTGAAGGCATACAATATCCTTTAAATAGAAATGTATTCTCTACATGCAATATCAATATGTACATCTCTATTAATGTCTTTCTATCTATATTTATTGATCTATCTATCTATCTAAAACACATACATATTGTGGAATTCCTAAATGGTTAATCAAACACCGATTCATTCATCAGCAAATGATTGATAGTTACATCTAGAAAAATAGCACAATTTCCTTCCACTCAAATACATACACCACTGGATAATCAGACCTCTCCTATTTAGTCCATTATCCCTTAGGGCCCCTCCCTCTTCTCCTTGGTAAAGGTCTCTACTTCCCATTAGATTGTAGCTGCTGACTACCACAGTTTAACCTGTAACTGTAAATCATATTCACTTATTTCCATACATTTACATATTATCTTATGTTAATTGAGCAATTTACAATTGTTGTAACATATAGCCAAATTCTCCTTCCAAACAGGCTTTGGTCAGTCTTCAAGGGTTTGGGGGCAGTTGCTTACACTTACTCGCTATTAACTGTAACAATAACATATCCCTCCAGTATTGGCCAACAACACTATCCCCAACTTCTTTTGTGTAAATCCAATGAAAGTCCTAAACCCTTTAGAACTCAGGAGACAGACTGTCTCCATACTTGGCGCCATACAATAAACTATTTCCCTTTTTGAAAAACCCACTGTCACTGAATTGGTTTCTCATGCTCATCAGTCTATGGTCCCACTTTTCCACCAACAATATAACTTTGGAAATTTTGAATGAATTGCTTTTATCTGTCAGACTTATTGAATAAATATTTAATAAAAATACCTTTCTTTCCAGTCTCATTTTAAATTCATACATCATCTGAGAAATAAGTGGAGTGCATGTATGAATTGTCTTCATGTCAAGAATAAAAAGCATTTATCACTTCCCATTCCTGAACCTACATCAGCTGAGGCAGCCAGGGAGCATCTTGGTTAAATATTCCTCAATCAATCACTCTAGACTTGACAAAAATGCATTAAATTCAGGGAAGGAATGCTGAATAAGACATGAAGGACACAGAGAGAGAAGGAAAAAAGGCATTCTCACATTGGCTTGGCATTTCTGTGTTCTTAAAGATTGTCCATGACCCATAGGACCTGGGTGTCTCCATAGTCTTCAGGAGTACCAGTTCCTGGGGTTGAATCTACTTTGGCTGTATCTGAGAACCTGCTGTGTAGCAGTGCTCCAAATATATTTATCAAATGCAATGAATGTACCACACTAATGAAAAAAATTGTTTTTTTGGGGAAGAGTGGGGAATGTGATGATGGGAACCTCATATTTTTAAAGATTTATTTATTTATTTTTTCCCTTCCTCTCCTCCCAACCTGCTATTTTTGCTGTCTGTGCTGTCTTCTCTTCTCATTTTGTCTCCTCTAGGATTCACCAGAATTTGATCCTGGAGGCCTCTCATAGGAAGAGAGGTTCCCTGTCAATAGCACCACCTCACTTCCTGGTTTCTGCTGTGCTTCACCTCGACACTCCCCTTGTCTTTCTTTTGATGTGTCATCATCTTACTGTATGACTCACTTGTGCAGGGCACTGGCTAGCCAAGCGGGCACTCATGTGGGCACTGGCTTGCTGCACAGGCATCCTTTCTCTTCTTCTTTTTTACCAGGAGGTCCCAGGGATTGAACCCAGTTCCTCCCATATGGTAGGCAGAAGCTCTATCACTTGAGACACAAGTGGAACCTCATATTTTTAAATGAAATGTCTTGTGTGATCTATGTATCTTTTAAAAAAATAAAATGGTGAAAAGAGGGAAAAAAAATTGTCCAGTGCCAAAAGAATTTCTATTCACTTGAGTTTTGTGGAAGAAATATATATAGTGGAGTAATGTTAGGTCATTCATCTCACACCACCAGGCCCCATTTCATTTGTGGTTGCAATAATCTCTAAGAAGATAAAGATTTAGCCAGTATGTTGCTCCAAAATGGCCATGGCAGAATGAAAATCTAGGCTTTTCCCACTAACTTGGATGCATTTCCCCTCCCTTCCTACTATGCAACCTAAGCACACAATTGACTTTACAAGAGTGTCCTAGTTCCAAATCCACACCCTCCCTACACCTCATTATTTTGCTCAAATGAGTTTTCAACCAAGTTCATAAAACTGAAAAAAATTAAAATATACCCTGAGGAATGATGTGCAATGGGATAAAGGAGACTGAGTCCTGGTCCTTTTCTTTATAAAGCCTTACTATTTGAAATGAAGGTTAAGATTATCAATAAAGGGAAGTGCTTATAGCTCAACTGATAGAGTATCCACTTACCATGTGGGAGATCCAGGGTTCAAACCCAGGGCCTCCTGCCCTGTGCGGTGAGCTGGCCCATGTGCAATACTGCCATGGGCAAGGAGTGTCGTGCCATGCAGTGGTGTCCCCTGCCTAGGGGTGCCCATGTGCAAGGAGTGAGCCCTGCAAGGAGAGTTGCCCCTTGCAAAAAAAATTCAGGCCACCCAGGAGTGGCATCACACACATGAAGAGCTGATGCAGCAAGGTGATGCAACAACAACAAAGAGCAACACAGTTTCCTGGTGCCTCAGGAGAAGAACGCAAGCGGATACAAAAGAACACACAGCAAATTGACACAGCAGACAATGGGGTGAAGGGGAAAGAAACAAATAAAAGAAATCTTTAAAAGAAGATTATCAATAAATTTTTAAAATGTCAATTTAAAATAAAATTAAAAAATGAAATGAGGGAAACTACAAGTTAATTTGGCTCATACTTTTTTTAGTTTTAAAAAACTTTCAAAGGAGTTTCTGAAGATTTTAGCCCATATGTCATTTTCTGGAAATTCTTGTTAATAGATGCCAATCCAGAGTTTCAGATTTTGGGAAAGGTTAAGAAACTCCCTGGAAAATCTTGGAAATGAAGACTGAAAAATAGAGAAGTCTCCACATATGCTTATAATATATTAACAGAGTTACAGAATTATGCAGTTTTGGCAATTAGAGAAAAGAAGTCAAATCTCTGGGAAGTCATAAGCCCATTAAGCAGTTGTAAGTTTACAGAAAAAAGTCATGTCAGAAGAATAGAATTCCTAGAAACAAACCCTTACAAGCAATTTTCCCTATTATTAACATTTTGTATTACAATTCTCAAAAAATATTATCTTAATTATATTATGATCTATAGTCCATAGTTTAACTTAAGGTCATTCTCTCTTGATCTGTGGTTTCTTAAAAAATATTATTATATATATACTACCTAAAATTTCCCATTTTAAACACCATCAACTCTACAATACAGTGGTGTTAATTAAAGTCACAATGTTGTAATACCATCATCACCATCCATTACAGAAATTTTCCGTCATCCCAAACAGAAACTCTGTACCAAGAATTCATTAATTCCTCATTCCATTTACCCTTGATATGGGTAAAAATTATTTTAATTTCTGAATTTAAGAGTTTTCACATTCTAATTATTTCATAGTGGGGAGTTTATACAATATTTGTACTTTTGTGCCTGACTTATTTCACTAAACATGATGTCTTCAATATACATCCATTCAGCAGCATGTATCAACACTTATTCCTTTACATTTCCACTTTGTTTATCCATTCTACAGTTAATAAAAACATGGACTCCTTGAGATTTCTGACAATTGTGAATAATGGCTGTTAATATTATTAAGAGTAATTAAAAATACTGTCAATATTGGTATGCAAAGAACTGATTCTGTGCATTCCAGGATTATGTGTATAAACCTACAAGTGTGACTGTGAGATCATATGATAATATTATACTTAATTTTCCACAAAAATGTCAATATTTTCCATAATGGCTTCACAATTTTACTATTCTCACCAACAATAAGTAAATAATGAAGAAATTTAATATATAAAATTACACTATTAATTATTGGAACATGAAATTAAACACAAAATTAAAATATATCAAAATATACTTAATATATATTCTGATATATTAAACTATATAAAAATTAAACTCAAAATTAAGATATTATATATATTTATTAAATGAAATGAATAAAAATCTTAAAAGATTTAATTCTGTACAAAATGAAAAGTTTGGGCTTTTCGGCAAGATGGTGGCTGCGTGAGCTTGCCTGGTAGTGTCTCTGCAGGGGGCGGCTGGGCAGCGTTGAAGGCTCTTTGAGACCGCGCTGTTTCGGGGATTTTTGCTGGTTGGAAGGTGTCTGGACGTCAATTCGGTGGGAAGGTAACAGAGAGGATACATCTATAATATATAAACGGAGGTCCCAGCTGGGCTCGGGAAGTTCCCTCCATGGGTGGGCGGAGCCGCGGTAGTGGGTGCTCCTGAAGCTCGGGAGCCTCGGCGGCCAGGGTTTTTGGTTTTTTTTTCCTTTTACTAGAGGCTTTGCGGTGCTGAGAAATTCGTGGATACTGGGCTGGCTGGTGAGGGATTGTTGGGACAAGACTCCTTTGCAGATTGATTTGGGGAGACAGACGGTGTTTTCTTGTGAAGCGGGGGACGTTTTTGGTCGCCAGACAGGGGGGGCAGTGCTTCCGCCTGGAGCCCCATCCCCACAGGTCCGGCTGCCGATCTGCAACGGAATTGGATTTTGGACAATAAGGGGACACAATTGGGAGACTGTTGTAGGGTGCAGTGAGGGAGGAGGACACGTCTGGAAGCTGATTGGAGGATATTTTGCGAAGTTTGGGATTTCGGATCTTAGAATCTGTTTTCGGCGTTTCCAGCTGAAGCCCACCCCACCCGGCGGGGCTTGGGATATGGGTTATTGAACTGGCCGTGGTGTAGAGGCGCCCTCAAGTGGCCGTTGCGAGGGAGCACAGGGAGGGAGCTGTCCAAAGGCTGATACCCTGAGGAGTTAGGTGAATTTCAGGGATCAGAAATTCAATATAAAATTCGCGGATCTGGCTTCCCCCACAGGGCTGGCACCCAGCTACGGGGATCCCTGAGGGCTGTGTTGCACTGCGGGGCTCCTAAGCTTTCTGTGGACCAGATTTGAGCTTGCCAGGTCTGGGTCCCCTGAACTCTGGCGGTCCACACCCCAGACTCACACCTCTTGAGTCTTCAGTGTCTCAGACTTTCCACCCCTGAATCCATCACGCTCTGGGGTCTACCTGGGGTCCTTGAGTGCCCTGGACTTCAACGTTTGCGTTTTATCTTTAATGGTTCATATTGTTTTGTTTTTATTTTCACTTTATCTTATTTTTTACTCTTTTTGACGCCCTGATTGCTAATATTGCATTATCCCCTAGTCTTTTCTCCTAGCGTCTCCCCCAAAGTCCTTTTTTTTTTTATACAGATATTTAGGGGTATTTGGTTGTTGTTTTAGATAGTGTTGCAATTGTGACACGTGTATACCTGTATCTCTCTCCCCCCACCTGTTCCCCACTGCTTGCCTATCCTCTTTTTCTTTCTTCCTTTCTTCTTGTCTTTCTTTTTTTCTTTATTATAATTAGTGTTTTTTTTTTTTTTCGGTTCTCTCTTTCCCTCTTGTCCCTCATTTTCCACTTATTTTATTTTAATTCAAGTACACAATACGTGCTACAGGGAACACCTCACATTTGCTGGGTTTTCCCATCCTCCACTGCCTCATTTCTGTGTGAACTGATTTAGGCTACCTACACTATCCCTCTTCCCCTGCATCTTGATAACCACTATCATCTACTGTCTCTCCTATATTCCACCCCCCACCTCCCATTCTTTGATCCACAAAGTGTCTAACTCTTAATTTCTAATACCTTTGTTCTGTTTTGTCTGTTATCCACTCTTGAAACTATTACCTTTCTTTTCTTTTTCCTTCTCTCATGAAAACAATAGCTTTGTAGTTCATACCATATTCCGCCTATATTCAGTCATTTACTTCATAAAAGATACTCTACCTACAGCTATAACTCTATACAATCTACATGAATCTAACCTCCATCCTCCCAGATCTCATATTCTTGCTTTGTTAACATACATTACCAATACCACTTTACACTTTACCCTTGCTGACACAATTGCCTTTTCCCAACACTAATACTTTCTTCTAAAGTGAACTTAACCAACAACAAGTAACTTGAGTAAGAAGAAAAAAGTGACAAAGAGAAGATATAACACCTATGCAAAAATAACAACTAATTAACCTCCAAAAGCAGACAAAGAAGCTAAGGAACTGATTAAATTTGTCAAAATAAAGAGATGACCAGAAAGCAACAAAAATCTACAAACCAAACCAATAATCAGGAAAACATGACTGAATCCAATCAACAAACCAATAATCACGAAGGGGAGCAAAATTTGGCACAAGCAATGAAAGAACTCAGAACATTCATCACCGACAAATTTGATACAGTAATGAAAGAGGTTAACAACATGAAGACATCACTTGGAGGGGAAATTGCAGACATACGCAAAAACATAACAGATATGATGGGAATGAACACCACAGTTCAAGAAATCAAAAATACACTTGCAGCAAATATCAGCAGACTAGAAGAGACAGAGCAGAGAATTAGTGATGTGGAAGACAGTACCTCAGAAATCAAACAGATAGTAGAAGGGGTCAATAAGAAGATAGAAAAAATCCAATTAGGATTTAGGGACCTGAATGACAATGCAAAATGCTCAAACATACGTATTATAGGCATTCCAGAAGGTGAAGAGAAGGGAAAGGGGTCAGAAGGAGTGTTGCAGGAAATAATGGCTGAAAACTTCCCAAATCTACTGAAAGAGACAGATGTACATATCCAAGAAGCACAGCGCACTCCACAAGTCATAAACCCCAACAGGCCCACCCCAAGACATATACTTATCAAATTATCCAAGGCTCAAGACAAAGAGAAAATCCTAAAAGCAGCAAGAGAAAAGAAAACCATCACATACAAGGGAAGCTCAATTAGATTAAGTGCTGATTTATCTTCTGAAACCATGGAGGCAAGAAGACAGTGGTATGATATAGTCAAGGTACTAGAGGAAAAAAACTTCCAACCAAGAATACTCTATCCAGCTAAACTAGCATTCAAACATGATGGAGAGTTCAAAATATTCACAGACAAACAGAAACTGAAAGAGTATACCAACAAGAAACCTCCCCTTCAAGAAATTCTAAAGGGAGTTCTGCAGGAAGAAAGGAAAAAACAGGAAAGGCAAAGTTGGAGGAGAGTATAAGACCAACAACAACAACAAAAAAGACCAAAAAAATATACAAAACAAAATATGACAAACACAAATCCAATCAAAATATGGCTAACACAAATAATTCCTTAATAGTAATAACACTGAATGTCAATGGATTAAACTCACCTATCAAAAGATTCAGACTGGGACATTGGATAAGGAAATATAACCCATCCATATGCTGTCTACAAGAGACACATCTTAGACCCAGAGACGCATGGAGATTGAAAGTGAATGGCTGGAAAACAATCATACAAGCTAACAATAACCAAAAAAAGGCAGGAGTAGCTATATTAATATCAGACAAAATAGACTTTAAATGTGAAACAATTGTGAGAGACAAAGAGGATACTACATTTTAGTGAAAGGGAAAATCTGTCAAGAAGATCAAACAATCATAAATATCTATGCCCCTAACAAGGGTGCCTCTAAATACGTCAGGCAAATGCTGGAAAAACTAAGTGAAAGAATAGATACATCTACAATTATAGTGGGGGATTTTAATACACCACTATCAACTCTGGACAGAACATCTCAAAAGAGAATCACCAAAGAAACAAAACATCTGAATAGTATATTAGAGGAGCTCGATCTAATAGACATATATAGATCGCTACACCCAAACACAGCAGGATATACATTTTTCTCAAGTGCACATGGATCATTCTCCAAGATAGATCATATGCTAGGCCACAAAGAAAGGCTGAACGAATTCAGAAAGATTGAAATCATACAAAACATTATCTCTGACCACAGTGGAGTCAAGCTGGAGATTTGCAAGGGACAGAAGCCCAGATTTCACACCACGATTTGGAAATTAAACAGCACACTCTTAGAAAAACAGTGGGTCAAAGAGGAAATCTCAAAAGAAATCAATGACTACCTTGAAACAAATGATAATGATAACACAACATACCAAAATTTATGGGATGCAGCAAAAGCAGTACTGAGAGGGAAGTTTATAGCCATAAATTCATATATCAAAAAAGAAGAAAGAGCAAAAATCGAAGAACTAACTGCACATTTGAAGGAATTAGAAAAACAACAACAAAGTAACCCAACAGGAAGAAGAAGGAAGGAAATAACAAAGATAAGAGCAGAACTAAATGAAATAGAAAATAAGAAAGCACTTGAACAGATAAACAAGACCAAGAGCTGGTTTTTTGAGAAGATTAACAAAATTGACAAACCTTTAGCAACACTAACAAAGAAAAAAAGAGAGAAGATGCAAATACACAAAATAAGAAATGAGAAAGGCGATATCACCACTAACCCAACAGAAATAAAGACTATCATAAGAGGATACTTTGAAAAACTATATTCCAACAAAAATGACAATCTAGAGGAAATGGACAAATTCCTAGAAACACATAAGCAGCCCATATTGACGAAAGAAGAAATTGATGATCTTAACAAACCAATCACAAGCAGAGAGATAGAATCAGTTATCAAAAATCTCCCAACTAAGAAGAGCCCAGGGCCAGATGGCTTCACAGGTGAATTCTACAAAACATTCCGGAAAGAACTGACACCAATCCTGCTGAAACTATTCCAAAACATCGAAACGGAAAGAACATTACCCAACTCCTTCTATGATGCCAACATTACCCTAGTACCAAAGCCAAACAAAGACATCACAAGAAAGGAAAACTACAGACCAATTTCTCTGATGAACCTAGACGCAAAAATACTTAACAAAATACTTGCTAATCGTATTCAACAATACATTAAACGTATTATACACCACGACCAAGTGGGATTCATCCCAGGTATGCAAGGATGGTTCAACATAAGAAAATCAATCAACATAATACACCATATAAACAGATTGAAGGAAAAAAATCACATGATTATATCTATTGATGCAGAAAAAGCATTTGACAAAATACAGCACCCTTTCTTGATAAAAACACTCCAAAAGATCAGAATACAAGGAAACTTTTTGAACATGATAAAGAGTATATATGAAAAACCTAAAGCCAATATTGTTTACAATGGAGAAATCCTAGACTCCTTCCCTCTAAACTCAGGAACAAGACAAGGATGCCCACTGTCTCCACTCCTATTTAACATTGTCTTAGAAGTACTTGCACGAGCACTGAGGCAAGAACCAGAAATAAAAGGCATTCATATTGGAAAGGAAGAAGTCAAAATTTCATTATTTGCAGATGACATGATCCTATACATAGAAAACCCTGAGAGATCTACAACGAAGATTCTAGAACACATAAATGAGTTTAGTAAAGTCGCAGGTTATAAGATCAATGCGCAAAAATCAGTAGCATTTCTGTACACCAATAATGAGCAAGATCAGGAGGAAATCAAGAAACAAATACCATTCACAATAGTAAATAAAAAAATCAAATACTTAGGAATAAATTTAACTAAAGAGGTAAAGAACTTATAGACCGAGAACTATACAAGATTGTTCAAGGAAATCAAAGAAGACCTAAATAAATGGAAGACTATTCCTTGTTCATGGATAGGAAGACTGAACATTATTAAGATGTCTATCCTACCAAAATTGATCTACACATTCAATGCAATCCCAATAAAAATCAACGCAGCCTTCTTTAAGGAACTAGAAAAACTAACTATGAAATTTATTTGGAAAGGAAAGAGACCCCGAATAGCCAAAGACATACTGAAAAAGAAAAACGAAATTGGAGGAATCACACTACCTGACTTCAAAACATACTATAAAGCTACGGTGGTGAAAACAGCATGGTATTGGCATAAGGAAAGACACATAGACCAATGGAATCGAATTGAAAGCTCTGATATAGAACCTCACATATATAGCCACATAATATTTGATAAAGCCACCAAACCCTCTCAATTGGGAGACAGTGGCCTATTCAACAAATGGTGTCTGGAGAACTGGATAGCCATATGTAGAAAAATGAAAGAGGATTACCATCTCACACCTTATACAAAGATCAACTCAAGATGGATCAAAGACCTAAATATAAGAGCCAAGACCATAAAAACCTTAGAAAGCAGTGTAGGGAAACATCTACAGGACCTTGTAATAGGTAATGGATTTATGAATATCTCACCAAAAGCACGAGCAGCAAAAGAACTAATAGATAAATGGGACTTCCTCAAAATTAAAGCCTTCTGCACCTCAAAGGAGTTTGTCAAGAAAGTAAAAAGGGAGCCCACACAGTGGGAGAAAATATTTGGCAATCATATATCTGATAAGAAACTTATAACTTGCATATATAAAGAACTCCTATATCTTGAAAATAAAAAGATAAACAACCCATTTAAAAAATGGGAAAAAGACTTAAACAGACACTTCTCTGAAGAAGAAATACAAATGGCAAGAAAGCACATGAAAAAATGTTCCAAATCTCTAGCTATCAGAGAAATGCAAATCAAAACTACAATGAGATACCATCTTGCACCCATAAGATTGGCAGCTATGAAAAAAACAGAAGAATACAAGTGCTGGAGAGGATGTGAAGGAAGGGGAACACTCATCCACTGCTGGTGGGAATGCAGAAGGATCCAACCATTCTGGAGGACCCTATGGCGGTTTCTCAAAAAACTAGCCATAGATTTGCCATATGACCCAGCAATACCACTGCTGGGAATATACCCAGCAGAACTGAAAACAAGGACGCAAACCGATTTATGTACACCAATGTTCATAGCAGCATTGTTCAGTATTGCCAAAAGTTGGAATCAACCCAAATGCCCATCAACAGATGAGTGGATCAATAAAATGTGGTATATACACACAATGGAATACTACTCGGCTGTAAGAACAAACACACTACAAACACATGTGATAACATGGATGAATCTTGAGAACCTTATGTTGAGTGAAGCAACCCAGACATTGAAGGACAAATACTACATGACCTCAATGATATGAAATAAACAAGCTGCCCTAGATAGCAAGAGACTGAACGATAGGCTTACAGGAAATCAGAGGGTGGAGAAAGGATATGAGCCGATGTCTGCAGGGGTGGAACTTAAGACGAGATGATGGTAAGTATGAACACAAAGAAGAGATAAAATGGGGGCAAGGGGTTGCCTTTGGTTGGGGCTTTACGGGTTTGAGCGTGGCTGGGGAGTGACGGTTGGGTAATGTTGCCCACAAGTGGGGGGAGGGAGGGGTAGCATACGAACACAGGAGAGGGTTAGGAGGTGGTGGAGAGTAAAATGCCGAGAAAATAATATCAAAATATAATAAAGAGGGTTACCTGTTTAGAATGCTCGGAGGGGAGTGTCTGATGCAGGACGGGCTCCTGGGGAATGTCTAAATGCTCATTCTGCCAGAGTGGGTGACACCATGGGGTAGAATCCCAAGTAGTGAGAGTGGGGGTGGACCCACATCCTGGGGAGGACTAATGCCACCAAATAGAGGGAACTCTATCCCTCGAGAGAAAGGGTGGCTCCCAGGGCATTGGGGCAGATGAGCAAGTTAGGCCCTAAACACTATTCCATCTATCTCTGGAAGTGGCTCCTCAGGAAACGGAGGTTGACTGTCACTGTGGGCACCAAGGTGGAAGGGAAAATGGACGTTAAATGTGTGGAACCAAAGTAAATGGGGGGCAAGGGAGGAGTTTCTTGAGAGTACACAAGGATGGATATAAAACATGTAATATTACACCATAACATATAGGAGACGACAGACTGATAATGTAAACCATAATGTAAAACATAGGAGAACTAAAAATGTAAAGAACTGTGTATCCTAAAGTATGCACCATAGTGTAAGCACAGATATTACCATGTTAGAAAGCTAATATCTCAGACTCTGTACATCATCTTAAGTAAATATGATGTGAATAGGGTGTAAGAGTATCGCTGTGGAAGGAAAAAGGTGTTGTGGTGGATGTATGGGAGTGCTGTATATTATATATATGCATTGCTGTGGTCTAGGACTCCTACGAAGAAACGCTGAATAATTAGGGGGGGGGGGAAAGGATAGGATGTGGAATTTTTTCAAGTCAACATTCTTTATCTAAGTTCTTTATCTAACTTTATCCAAGTTCTTTATCTATCCTTTAAACCCATCGCTATATGCCATTCCCTAGTAAGGGACCATGACATTATATTGGGCTTCAAATTTCGGGGAGTTCTGGATCACAGAGTGTTTCAACAATGGCAATGGAGGGATACTGGTATGGGATACCAATGACAGGTAATATATGGCTGACAGGGAGCTGTACAGAACATATGTCCAGGGTGCATGGTAATGATTGGATATACTCATAGTGGCAACAATTAAAAACCCAGCAGGGGGGGTACTGGGTTCCTGGCCAGTGGTGCTCTGTCGTGGTCCCTAGGGGAGCAGCGATAGTCTCCCAGGTACAGCGGCGGGGACCGGGAGGGAGTGAGGGTTCAACAGTGAGCCCCTGATGCTAATGACTATGCTCGTGAGCTGATAAACCTAAAATAAGAACAAGGCCTAGAGCAACATTGTGCCTGGGAATTTCCTCCTGTCAGCCTTCATGTTACTCAAATGTGGCCAGTCTCGAAGCCAAACTCAGCATGTAAATGCAATGCCTTCCCTCCAGCGTGGGACATGACACCCGGGGATGAGCCTCCCTGGCAACGAGGGACCACTATCAAATACCAACTGATGATGCAACTGGAAAAGGACCTTATATGGAAGGTTCAATGCGGATCAGCAGAATATCCATGTCTACATAAAATAACATGACTTTAAAATGCTGTTTGACCTAAAGTAAGGGGGAAATGGAAAGGAGAAATGAGTTTATATGGCTACAAGTTTCTAAAAAAGAGTCTGGAGGCTGGCAGAAGGATTGCCCTCATGCACAACTGAGCAGAGTCAGAGAGACAGATAAAGCAGATACAACCCCCAGATATTGGTTCCTATGAAGGCTAAAGAGACCCATGAGAGTTATGGTCATGGCCGATGGGGTTTACTACCAGGGCAGATGGTCCCTCTCTGGAAATGGTGTTTATGTGTGATGAATCTGGACTCAGATGGGATCTCCCTTCATAAGACTTTCATACTAATCTGCTGGAGGTGCAGTTAACGTTGGGGTTTAAGATATAGTTAGGGGATTTGAATCTCTGGACTGATAATGTGATAGCCAGGTCCTGAGCCTCAACAGACTCCAGCACCTACAATCTGATTTATTGGACTTACCACACTCAGCTAAGATGGAGTTGAAGAAGGACAATCACCACACCATGGAGCCTAGAGTGATTACAACTGAAAATGGGAGGATGGCAGCCAGCATCCATGTGGAATCTGAGCCTCCTCTTGACATAGAGGTGCAATGGACACAACCAATCCAATGTCCACATAGAAGAGGTGGCATTGGATTGGGAAAAGTGGACATGGTGGACGATGGGTATGGGGAAGGGCAGGAAGAGATGAGAGGTGGGGGCGTATTTGGGACGTGGAGCTGCCCTGGATGGCGCCTCGGGGGTGATCACCGGACATCGTGGATCCTCACAGGGCCCACTGGATGGAATGGAGGAGAGTATGGGCCATGATGTGGACCATTGTCTATGAGGTGCAGAGGTGCCCAAAGATGTACTTACCAAATCCAATGGATGTGTCATGATGATGGGAACGAGTGTTGTTGGGGGGGGAGAGGGGGGTGGGGTGGGGTTGAATGGGACCTCACATATATATTTTTAATGTAATATTATTACAAAGTCAATAAAAAAATAATAATAATAATTTTAAAAAAAATGAAAAGTTTGCATGAAATTCATGCGAGACCCAAACAGCATAAACAATTTTTAGAAAAACTTTAGAAGGATTTCTATAACAGACCTTAAGTCTTACTATATAATATTAGTAAGTAAACATTATTGCATAGAGCAAAAATAGACAAGTAAAAAATGTAAGAAAATACAGACCTCAGAGGTATAAAAAAAATCAAATACAAAACCAGATACAATATGATACTGTAATGGGACTATATCTATATTTCAGTAAATATTAGTAGAACACGGTACACATATTGGGAAAAAAATTAAATTATATGCCTATGTTGCAACATATGCAAAGTGAAAACCAAGTGGATTAAATAACAAAACATGAAAACCAACTGTTTTATTTTGCTATGTTGATCAAGCAAATACCATGGATGCATCAGCTTAAGCAATGGGAATTTATTTGCTTACTGTTTTAGGGTTAGGAAAATGCCCAAATCAACACAGCTTCAAGGCAATGCTTCCTCCCTGAAGACTATGGTGCTCTGGGGCTGGATCCTGGTGCTCCTTGGCTCTTAGCCTGTACATGACTGGGCACATGTCAGTGTCTCCTGATCTCCCCCTTCTCTTCCAGGTTCCACTGATTCTCAGCATCTAGCTACTCAGTCTTTGACTTTCCATTTCTGTAAATATTTCATTCTGCCTAAAAAGGACTCCAGCAATTGGATTAAGACTCACCCTTATTTAAGAGAGCCCCACAATAACCTCATCAAAAGGCCCTACTTACAATGGCTTCCCACCCACACGAATGGATTAAGTTTTAGAACATGTTTTGTTCAGGGCACATACAGCTTGAAATCACCACATGGACATTATGAAATTTTTGAAGATATATTCAAAGTCCAATTTAGGATAGAATTTTGTGGATTCAGAGGAGGAGGAAAAAGGAAGATAAAGGGAAAAATACAATGAAAAGAAACACAATGGAAATATATTTGTGAATTTGGATTGAAATGAATTTCTTTCTTTAAAGTCAACAAAGTAGCACAGAAATCCACATCATAATTTTTTATTGCCTTTCATCACTGTAAGTTCTGTTATCTTTTATGCACAGCAACAATTTCTGCCATATGTTCCAGTGTCTTATCCTCTTTGCTTTATCTTCAAAGAAGCTTTACATTACAGGAAAGTCAAATAGAAAATATAGAAAACTCCTATCTGCCCAACATCTCTCCTTTTCCATTCTCCCTTATTAATAACATTTTGCATGTGTATGATACATTTATTACAATTGATGTACAAGTATTGAAGCATTGCTGGTTACCATGGTCAATGGTTTACATTATGCTTAACATTGTGCACCATACACTTATAGATTTTAGCAAAATTTAAAATTGCCTGTATCTGTCATTGCAAGATCATGCAGGAAAATTACAATTGGAATTTCCTAAAAATACCCTATGCTTCACCTACTCTATTCTTCCCTCCCCCTCCCATCAGCTTCGATGTTCAAAATATATGCTGAACATTCTGCATAGAGTAGTTTTAATCTCTCTGTTCCTCAGGCTACAGATGATGGGATTTATGAATGGGAGCACCACTGAATAGAAGATGTCCATGAGAAGTTTACTGAGAGATGCTTTATTTTCACCAGGGCTAAGCACAGCAATCAAGTCAGGTCATTGTGGATAACATACAGGCATCCAGGGGCCAGGAAATATATTCCCTACTATTCCTAGAACCCACCTTCCTCATCTCTACCTTTATGTGTTGCATTAACTCATTCCTGTTAACAGGTATACTACTTCATCCTATTGTCCCCACATGGCCAGAGGGAGGCCAGCTCCTCAGTCAACATATCACCTCCTGAGAAGCCTATACCACCCTGGCATGACTGAACTGCCAATCCCCTAATCCTCCACTATGCCATGGTGTGACTTTTGGTGATCCAGCTGACTATACCAAGCTGCCATTCAGAAAGAAATATACCTAAATAAGTTCAAGCCAGTTCCAATATTGGTGTTGGTGTCACCAACAGAAGTACATTTCACACAACACTGGATGGAGCAATGTTTTATTGAACTGGAGACAAGATAGAGCAATCTCATCTTCACTAATGTGTCCCAGTTCCCCAAAGCCAGCAGGTCATGATTTGTGGCCAATGCAGAAAGATGTTACATGGAGCATCTCTTACTGTGTTGCATGTCTCAGGGGAAGAATTCCACCCCTTTCTCTCCAGGGACAGATATATTAGGGTATGAACTGGATGGGATAAAACATGCCCATCAGAATCAGACTATCTCCAGTGAATATTTACATCTCTTTGGAGTACAAGGGGAAGAAATGTACCATAATCCCCTCATCTACTAGGGCATTACATTTTATTCTGCCAAGGTTGACACACCACATTCTGAGCACAGGAGATATCTGTGGGTTGCATGGAAAGGAGGCAGGCTGTGCTAAGATTGTCCCCTACCACACGCTCCACTCTGTAAATACTTGTTCTCCATCATGCAGAAAGCTTGGATGTCTCAAGAATGGCATGCCCCTTTTCAACAGATCACATGAAGAAACCAAAACATCCAATGGTTATTCTGTATTGAGGACCAGGAATTCACAGGCAACTTTTCAATGAGGAAGGCAGCTTTAGCACAGATCTCAATATTAAAATTTTCCTATGTTCTTATTCTGCAGTTACACTAAATTTCTAACACTTTCTTACTTGGTGTATGCATTTGTACTAAAAGTGAATGCAAAATGCAATTTGAATTGAATTCTCTAACTCAAGACAGTCGATGTTCTCTTCCTGGGTAACAGTATCTAGTATCTTCAAGTTCTTAAAAATGTGTAGGTACATGTTAAGGTAATAATCTATATGTTATTGTGGACTTTTAGTTTAGTTCTGATATCGATCCTTGAACATGAAGAGGATTTATTTGAGCTCTCCATGGAACTGGAGGAAGTTTGGAGGAAAAAGCATGGGAAAACTGGGGATTTGTGGGTCTGTGGTTTAAACTACAATGGTGGGAATGTACTTTGGGAAAATATGACATTATTCATGAAGAGCATCACACTTTGCAAGACTTGTAGATCCTTGGAAGTTGACATATTCATGAGGAGGGATTCTGTGGAGACAGTGAGATTGCCCATGTCTTCTCATATGTTGCTGAGGTAAGGAGCCAAGGCCAGTCCAAAGTGACTCAGACCAGTCTTGTTTAAAGACATCAAATTTTGAGGTACTTCACAGTTTTGCCAGATCACATTGGACTCTGTGAAGGGACGCCTGAACGTATTTCCTGTGTGGATAGCAGAATAGATGAACCCACTTGCCCATGATCCACAGCTGCCTTTGTGCATAGATGTTGGCTGATGGTGAGTCCATAATGCAAAGGGTGGCAAATGGCAACATAGCGATCATAGCACATTACCAGAAGTAAGACCAACTCTGTGAATGCAAGCAAAATAGACATGAAAATCTGAGCAGCACGTGTTGTGAGAGAAATTCATTAATTATCTGACAGAGAATACACAAATATGTGGGAACAGCAACTGAAATGCAACAACGGTCTATGAGGGATAGATTGCCTAGAAAGAAGTACATTGGAGAGTGCAGATGATGGTCATTTACAACTGATGGATGTAGGATGACCAAAAACCTGAAAGTAACTTGTTTCTCTCTCTGTTGCTAGGATACAAAGAAAAGATTCAATGTAAATCAGGAGGTAATGAGATGCAACCCTCTCTTTGTGCCAAATTCTGCTTTCAGTGGTCAAGAATATCCTGTTGAAGCAATGAAGTTTGAAAACCAGCTTCAACTGGTTGGCCAGACCTGTGCAGAGGCAGCCCCTTGCTGTCCTCACTTCAACTTGCTTAATTGACATAGTAAAATTCCCACCCAGAGGTGGAGTTGTCCGCCCCTTTCTTGATCATGCAATGTATGTGCAAGCATGATTTCCTGAACATACAATTATATAACCAGCCATGTGTGTTCATCTATATGCATAAAAACTAATGCATAATCAAAGCAAATACTAAGTAATAACTTGGGTATTTAAGTAAGAGTGAAACTGCAACACAGGAAGTCAGGTCTGAATCACTTTAGACTGGCCTTGGCTCCTTGCCTCTGCAAATGTAATAAATGTGAGTTTGCCTAACTCTCATGTTGAAGTTTTCTTCATACCATCTCTGGTTATCCATAAAGGCCCTGCTTTGAGGCCTAACCAATTGGCATCCCAGGTGGGACTAAATAAATAAATAAAAAGATTAACCAGAGAATGCTTCCAAGGCGAGCTGTGGAGGGGATGATCTGCACCGAGGCATCCCTGACTCCAGCAGCTGCTTGGGATTTTCCGGAGGACTCGGGGGTTCCACGGGGCAGAGTCCCTTTCCAGCTGCCAAAGGAAACAAGGCTCATAAGATTAGGACAGAGGACTGGGTCTTCTTCCCCTGGTGGGTGAGTTCATTCCTTTATTCATTACTCTTTTTCTTTTAGCTCACTGCAAGTTAGCATTTGGTTTACCTTCACTATGGTAGTGGAGGTTTGGTGACAGTGGGAGGTCTTGGTGGGTTTGAGTCCCACTCCCTCACTCTCTTTAAGGGGAAATCTGCTGTTTGGCTTGGCTAACTGTGAGTTAGCATTTGGTTTACCTTTACTAAGGTAGCAAAGATGGTGTTAGTGGGAGAGCTTTTGTGGGTTTGAGTCCCACTCCCTGATTCCCTTTAAGGGGAAGCCTGCTGCCTTTTGTGCCTTTACTTTTGGCTGTTCTCTCCTTTCTGCTGCCCTGTGGAATGAGATGTCAGTACCTGAGCACTCCTCTCTAGGATACATCCTGAAAAATGGTCTAAATTTGGGGGGATCCGGGTTACCAAAAAATAAATAATTTTTTGTAATGAATCTTGGCTTAGATATAGATTAGATGATGGAGAAATTTGGCCAGAAAATAGATCTTTGAATTTTAATACTATACTGCAATTGGACTTGTTTTGTAAACAGCAAGAGAAATGGGCAGAAATCCCATATGTTCAAGTCTTGGAGGTGTGGAAATGTAAGGACACTAGAAAGAGTTGTGGATTAATGTTGTGTGGGCCCCCTTCAGCCCTGGTTACAAACACAGTTGAGGTCCTGGGATCCCCTCTCTTAGAACCCATTGATGAACTCCTTAAGTACCCCACCCTGTCATTATTCTAGACCACCTCTGCCTCCTCCCCAACCAGGGCCACTGGTAAAACCCACTCTTCCCTTAGAGATATCAGGCCCCCTTTCCCTCCCACAAGGGTCTTTCCTCCAATCTCCCTCCCATACTCGGAGTGGAGCTGTTTTCAGCCAGGGTAGCCCCCCAAACCAAAGGAGACTGTAGGTCAGTTCCCACTCTGGCAAGTTCCAAAAGGAACTGATGATCAAGGATGACCTCGAGGCATTCTTTTCTCCCACACTCCTTTCACCACCTCTGATTTATTTAATTGGAAAAATAACACTCCAGCTTATCGTGCAGATCCTGAGAAAGTAACAACCCTGTTTGTTTCCATTTTTGCCACACACAATCCAATGTGGGCTGATATAGAAGCCCTTATAAATGTCCTCCTCACCCCCAAGGAAAGACATATGGTCCTTGAAAAAGTGCAACAAGAAGCTGAGGCATTGTAGCAGGCAGCTCCTCAAAATGAGCTCCCCAAATGAGGCAGTCCCTGAAGCTGATCCTCATTGGAATCCTAATGACCAAGGCCATATGAACTGCCTTGACCATTATGAAGTCTGCATTCTTGCTGGGCTGCGGAAAAGTGCTCCAATGCAAAAATCAATCACTAAATTACAGGAGGTCCAACAAGACCCCCAGGAAAATCTCTCTGCCTTTCTTGAGTGTACATTGGATGCTTTTCACATAGATACAGACATAGACCCAGAAAAGTCTGAAAATGAACATATGGTAAATTTAACTTTTATTAGTCAAAGTGCCCCTAATATTTGCTGGAAATTGCAGAGGTTAGATAGAGTGCTTGGAACGCCTATCTCACAATTAGTGGAAAATGCCTTTAAAGTGTATGCAAAAGGTACCAAGCTATGGAGGAAAAATAGCACAAGCAGATGAAACAGCAAGTGGTGCTATTAGCACTGGCAATAGCACAGGGGAGACCAAGGTGTGAGGGCAATCCTGGGCATGCAAAGCCAGGATGGCAGAAGGGTTCTGAGCACCCAACCTTAGGATGACAACAGTGTGCCTATTGCAAAGGTAAAGTCCACTGGAAAAAGGAGTGCCCCAAGCTAAGAGCAGGAAAACCCCACATGATGGTAGCTAGGGAAACCCAGAGTGACTCTGAATGATGGAGCCCAGAGCTCAGGGACTGGAGCCTCCCACCCAGTATCCCCATCTCAGAACAAGAGCCCTGGGTAATTGCAACAGTGAGAGGAAAGCAAGTCAGTTTCTCACGAATACAGGAGATACTAATTCAGTAGTTAATAAACAACTAAGCCCTTTCAACTAAAAAGGAAACCATTTCTGAAGCTTTGGGAAAAACTTCACAACCGCAGGTTTTAGCTCCCTTAAGCTGCCAGATTGAAAAAGACCAGGTTCATCACCAATTTCTATACACGCTGAGTATCCAATCCCCCTTTTATGAAGGGATCTTTTAGCTAAACTTCAAGCAGAAATCACTTTTTAAAAAAGGATATCTAACTGTGAGAGTCCCAACAAACCAAGCATGGGCCCTCCACTCTGCCCTCTTAGCTGAAGCAGGAGGAGAGCAGAAAGAGAATAATAGCTATCCCCTTCAAATAGACTCTCAGGTAAATGCAGTGGTTTGGGCAACAGGACTCCCTGGCCACACTGCTTGTGCAAATCCAGTAAAAATACAATTAAAACCTCATGTCCAGCCAATTTGTATCAAGCAGTACCCACTTCCTTTTAAAGCAAAAATAGGTTATAGACCAGACTCAGACTTTGAATATAATAGTTCCAATTGAGAGCCTTATTAGCCATGCAGTGACTGTTTCATCCTCTGCAGAGGAGAGAGTAGTCCTGAGTCTCAGGGAAGGGGTGGTTTTATATCTTTTTAGGAAGGGGGGTGTTTACTAATAAGCGAGCAAGCAAGCAGGCACAGAAGTGGAACACTGCGGTTAGCTGAAGATAATGTATCTATGTTTTTTTCTTTTTGAAAGGCTTCTTCTTGTAAGCAGTCCCATATTATTTATTGGCACTATCCTTACAGGTGGTCCTAAGTTATTTATTGACACTCTCCTTGGAGGCTGCCTTAAGTCATTTATCTATCTGAAGGCACCTGCAATTCCCACCTCCCAATGTAGTTCTTTTCCTATTTTCCCAGTGTGGCCTTACCCTTACATTTCTCCCTTTCTTTTATGGTAATTCAAATCTTTGAATTTCTTCATGGGTAGGCACTAACTGGTAGGATTATATATGGGCCACAGGTAAGCAGTACAAGGAGGATAAACAGGGGCTTTTTTATATATTTGGTGACCTGGTTCTGATATTTTTAACAAGTTGAAGAGCTCCCTGCCTTTAAGCCCCTGATAGTTATAAACCTGGGGGATTATACTTATTAGGACACAGAGATTGCTGGAGTTGGGGAGAATACAAGGGGTTAGACCCGAGACACAGGCAAACCAAGTTTCTGGAAGAGGGGCGATCAATATTTAGGATTTGTTTGAATTTATCCTGTTTGTACTTGCATGGTGGTTACAGGAATCAGCAGAAGTTTAGAAGTTTTTTTCTGAACAGCAGAATCTTGGGGCAGGGCCCCCTGCAGTTATCTTGGAGCCACCAGCACTCACGTGGATTTCCAGTCAGGCTCCAAATCCATCTATTAATTTTGTTTTACCTTTAAAGAGTTTACACATTTAATCTTACAGGGGTGTTGAAGGGAGATTATCTCTTTTCTGTAACTGCTTCCTGCTAGCCATGGGCTGTAGTCATTGCTTAATAAGGTGTAAAACTCTTATTTTATTTTAACTGGAGGAAGATGGATCTGGCATTCTGTACGAAGTTGGATGAAGTTTTCATGCAGTTTCAGATGTTCACTCTGAAAGAAACAAACTTAATTAAAAATTTAGAATACTCGTTTTTAAAAGAGGATATTGGATTACAGAGGTAGACAAGGTTAGGCACCTATAGATGGCACCCTTTTTAAAAACCAGTGGGAACTATATATATATATATAAAATAAGTTATTTATTTTCAGAGAGAAATTGCAACAGATACTTAGCTTTGTTTGAAGACATATTTCAAGCTGTTTAATGATTGGCACTCATGCTCTGTCAGATGTTCCTGGTGAACTGGCACCTCTGGGCAAATGGTTTCATTCAGGATTAGTATACCAAGTTGGAAATTGTCTTAGTTTTCAGCTGTGGGAGTGATCAGAGCTACAGAATAAAGGTTTTCACATTTTGGTTTTAATTGTACAATTTCTAGTAATTTTGACTTGTTCAATAGGTGACTCATTATTATCAAGCAAGCTTCATTTTTGCTACACAGTAGAGTACAGTAGAATATAGTAAGTTGACTGAGCCTGGCTGAGACTGCTATTTTATTTTATAGACATGTTTATTAATTGTTTAGAAAATGAATTTACTAGGAATCTAACATGTCTAATATATCTTTGTCCTTGATCCAAAATAGAAAAGATAACATTATAATTATTAGGCATATATTTAGTATAGGATAAAAGTACAGCACTTAATATTAATTAATGTATTACTTAATGCAAAGGATTCAGAGTTGCAATTAATAGTTTTAAGTTTTAGGTTTGTAATACTTCACATGTTATCCCTCCATGAGAGCAGGCTATAATGCCAATTGTGTTCAAGTTTTACTTACAGTATTCTGGTATCATGGCTCCACTTAACACATTTTTTACACAGTGAGTAAGTTGCAGCATCGTTGATCCTAGAGAGAGTTTTCAGTATTTTACTGGCCTGGTGCATAGTGCTCTCTGGCACTATGGAACAGTGCCAGTCTGGAGGCAATATTTGTTGTACACTTGGGTGTACCAAGTTATCACTGATGCAGGAGCTTGAAACTGCAACATAGTTTCCATCGACTTCAGGAGCAAAGGCAGAGGCTGATAAAGCAAATCTTTCTAATTGAGTGGTCAGTGACCAGCCTAGCCAATAACTCACATGGAGAGCCAACCTGTAATGTATTCAAGGCCTGGTTTGACTGCACAAAAGAGTTCAACAATGTTAAAGTTTATTATTTGTTTTTATATATTTTTAAACACTTTAATGCAACACATTATATATTAAATGATTTTACTTATACAATTTTACTATGAAGATAATAGTAGGTATTGCACTTTAGTAATAGAGGGAAAAACTATTTTTCCTTGTTAAAATGAAAACAGAAGATTCTCAATAGAGTCAAGATAATTTTTTATTACTATTTGTTTAAATATGCACCTTGCGGTGGCTTTCAGACAGGTTTTATCATCACGAAGTTATTCTTTGCAACCAATATCAATCTAAGTTTTAGCCAACTATGACTTTTAGAACTATAATTATTTTAACACTTTTTGCCTGGAAGATGTTCTACAAACTTCTTATAATTGACCATAACCACACTGATCAGTTACTTTATACTTTAATAAACTTATTAAATTACAATTATTAACCAAAGAAATTTACTTTATTTAAGAGAGCACATTCATAATCTTTTTTAGCTTAATTTTATTAACATAAACTTATAATTTTTATTATTCAAAAGACTCTGTATATACAATGTTAACTTATTTAATGGGCACTTCATAAACTGAGGGAGATTACACTCAAGCTAAACAAAATTGAAACCACTATAGTTTATGCAAGGAATGTTTTTTTTTTCTTTACAGGAAGCTAAAACTTCTTTTTTGTTTAAGTTATGAAAATGAATAATTTTCAAAATCATACAGACTACCAGGTTTTAAAACACATTATATAATTGCTTAGTTTGTTTAATTATAATCTCAGAAAGGGTTTTCCATAGTTTTTAAGGACTTTTTTACTTGTTGGAAACTGAGGTATGGTGGTTTCACAAAGGGAGACGTGCTGTTTTTATGGCTACCTATGTTAACATAGGAATGGAGCAATTAAACTTTTTAAGTTAACAGGATAGAGCTGTCTGGGGCAGGGAGAAATATGAGTAAACACACTGTGTAGTTTGAAAGGAATATTGAATGTTTGACTTTGAGATAAGTTCTTTAATTTATGAGTCTTGTTAATGTGTAGTTACACTGCTTGTTATCTCTATAGTTTGAGTATATATAATGCCACATGTAGAAAATAAAGTTGTTTGAGGAGTTATTACTCACAGATTCCTTGATCCAGCTCATTAGTTTTTTTTGTTTCCTCCCCCCCTCCCCTTTTTCTTTTTTACATTCCTGATACCCTTCAGGTCCAAATCTCTAACATTTACTTACTGAAATTTGTTAACAGAACTATTAATTACTTTTATTTTATGGCTGTTGAAAGGTTTAAACTGGGAAATTACAGGGCAAACTGATTTTTAAGATTTTAGCTTAATAGATAGGTTTAATATGCTACACTTAGTCCTGCCCTTTTCTGCAGCGGAGGCTCTTTTTAATAGTTTTTATAATTATATTTTTATGACTCTTTTCATTTTGCTCAGTTTAATTTGAGCTCCAAGAATATTTATTCACATATATAACTGCATATTTAATTTTTTAATAATTTGAACAGAGACTTTAAGAATTCTCACTTGTTAACTTGATACTATTATCCTGATGCATGAAGACATACACTGAGCAAACGGGCAGACACAAATAGAGTTAGATACAGGAACACAATTTATTGATGTTACTTATAATTTGCATTATTTTATACACTGCTTAGCTTAATTTGGGTTTCAGAAATATTTATTATTTATATAACTGCCTATTTAACTCTAATAACCTGAGCAGATAGGCAGACATGAATAGTTTGTTACAAAAACATAACTTTAGTTACTTAAAACTTTCATCCTTTACAAAAAAGTGTGACTGCAAAACATTTTAAAGATTCCTGAAACTTTTAAATTTGCACTATGACTGTGCAGTTTTGCACAAGAATTTTGTTTTTTACTAATGGTTTGTAACTAAAATGTTTCTAATGCTTTATCACTATTTTTTGTTTCAGAACTTCACACTTTACTTTGAACCCAGCAGAATTTATGATAAGTAATAAGACTAATTTTATGTATATTTACTGAGGCTATTTGAAGCTTCAGGGAGACAGACTGGATTTTTCATGAATTGCTACACTTAGGAATACTGACAGTTAAAGCAGGAGACTTTTTTTATTCCTCCCAGTACTTGGAGATAATAAAATTCCAGTGGTCATTTAATTCTTAGTTTCAGTTTTTATTAATTTTTTTTAAACCTGTTAATTTCATAACACTTTTAAACACTTTTTATTTGACTGATAACATGTTAAATGAACTTAACTATTACTTTAATTAATTTTTTAAGGTAAAGGAAAAAATCTCTTCCAGTTAATTTGAAGCTATTTTTCAGGATTTGATTTTTAGAAAGCAGGTTTGAACATTATTTTTCTTTAAAAGAGATAAGATTCTTTTTTCTTTAAACACTGAGGAAATGATGAGGTTAAAAGCACAAGAAGTTATTTTGATAAAACAGACCTTCTTTGTATATTGATTATTCTGGAAACTTTTACCAGGACAGATTAATGACTTGAGAGACTTTGAGAAAGAACAACAGTTTTAACTTTGCATCAGTGCACTATTTGATACTAAACCTTTTAAAACTTTATAGACAGACCCATTAAATCTTACTCAATTTTAATCATAATTTCTCTTCCACAAACCTTCTACACTTTCAGTATTCAGGTTTTGTCCCACACTCTACTCTTTCCAATAATCAATCATTTTATCTTAGGACAAAATCATCTCTTATTTCTTTAACAATAAAAACACATTTCCTATATCTCACATACTAGGTTACCAGGCACTCTTTCTACAACATATGATTGTCATTTAACACTAAACAAGCTTGTTAAAATAATGAACTTTTCTTCACTTTAAATACTTAGTAGCATGTAATACTAGAAACAGTTTTTTTAGAAGCAAGGTGGCAGGGGAGTCTGGCCACCAACATTTTTCCCTGTTATAAAATTACCTTTTATTAGTAGTATTATTAATTCAGGTTTTGTTTAATAAAGACTTTTTGGAATTAGCCATTTAAATACCTTAATTTAAACAATGCTTCATTAAACTTTTTATAATTATTTATAATTTTAAGACAATTTTTCTTCACAGAACACATTCCCTTACTTAACGTTATTACAATACCTTCTATAACTTGCCACATGCATCAGAGTTCCAAGAGTTCATGAAAATCAGCCATCTTATTTTAGGATAAAACACATCCTTCCAGGAAAAACTCATTAAATTTCAGGCAGCATTCCCACAAACTTTTAACTTTTTAAATATTCATTTAAGTTTTACATCCTTCATTTTATCCTGTGAAGAAAAATATTCATTTTAATTTAGGCAAGAACTATTTTTTAATGAAAAAATGTAATTTTGTTAAGACTTACAATTTTTATTATTGTAGAAATCCCATCAACATTCAAACTTATGTATTAATATAAGCGCTTATTTTATATTTGGCCATTTGAATAGAGCTCTCTTTTTTAAAAAAATTTTTAGTCATTAATTTATATCACCATCCGGAGGTATCAAAATATACACTGACATTGAACAGGCAAACACAAAACAATCACAACCCATTAGCAGAAATATACAGTTTACAATTGACTCATAATTTTTCACAAATTACACAGAACAGAAATACAAAAAGACAAACAGTTATGACAGATGAAGAGACAACCAGATAACCTGAACTGAAGTCAAGAGCAATGTCTCGCTCTGACTGGTGGGTGGGATCTATTTGCTGTGTCCAGCAGATCCACTTACCCACATTCCACAGACTCTGCAGAGGATTTCAGAAAACAGATTCACTGAGGGATGTCCCGTTTGCTGATCTTAGGCCCAGGAACTCCTGACACTCTCCAGATAGAATTTAGGTGGAGACAAGTTCCAGGGCCGGGTGGCATTTGGGGCAGAGGAACGTCCCTCTGAGGCCTTCCCCTAGACTGCTGGTCCATCCCCAGAATGTACTTGTCTCCCTGAGCCTGAGGAGATCAACCCTGCTGGAGTGGGGGATCTCATTGATCAATCTCGGTGGAGCCTCCAAATGTTATAGACCAGCGATATTGACCAGACTCAGACTTTGAATATAGTTCCAATTGAGAGCTTTATTAGCCACGCAGCGATTGTCTCATCCTCTGCAGAGAGAGCAGCCCCGAGTCTCAGGGAAGGGGTGGTTTTATATCTTTTTATGAAGGGGGGTGTTTACTAATAAGCGAGCAAGCAAGTAGGCACAGAAGTAGAACACTGTGGTTAGCTGAAGATAAAGTATCTATGTTTTTTCTTTTTGAAAGGTTTCTTATTGTAAGCAGTCTCTTATTATTTATTGGCATTCTCCTTACAGGCCATCCTAAGTTATTTATTGGCACTCTCCTTACAGGTCATCCTAAGTTATTTATTGGCACTCTCCTTGGAGGCTGCCTTAAGTCATTTATCCATCTGAAGGCACCTGCAATTCCCACCTCCCAATGTAGTTCTATTCCTATTTTCCCAATATGGCCTTACCCTTACACGATAATCTACAGATATTTACTGTGAGATTGATCTGAACTTGCAGATACCATGTAACACTCCAGTTCTACCTGTTTTAAAGCCTGGTACAAGTGGAGAGTACTGCTTTGTCCAAGATTTAAAGGCTATAAATAAAATAGTTGAAGATAGCCACCTGGTTGTGCCAGACCCATATGCGTTGCTTACTACTCTCAATGCAGAGAATAGTTTTTGGTGTTAGATTTAAAAGATGCCTTCTTTTGCATTCCTCTGGATAGCTCCTCTCAAGAAATTCTTGCCTTTCAGTGGGAAGAACCAAGTGCAGGACATAAGCAACAATATACCTGGACTGTGCTTCCCCAAGGGTTGAACAATTCCCCGACTATTTTTAGTAAACAATTAGCCCAGGACTTGTGAAAAACAGTTATGTTAAGTAGGAAATATCTTCAGTATGTAGATAACATTTTAATTGCAAGCCCAAACCAAGAAAAAAGCATTAAAGATACAATTGGAATGCTAAATAGCTTAGCAATCTTGGGGTACAAAGCTCAAAAAGTAAAGCCAGTTAGTCCAGAAATCAGTCTGCTATCTTAGACTTAAACTAAAGAATCAGGAACAAGGACCCTGACTACTGCTAGAGTAAAACCTATTTTAAAAATAAAAAGCTCAAAGAGCCATTGCTAGCTCAGGGGATTTTTAGGCGTAGCTGGGTTCTGCCGAATCTGAATTCCAAATTTTGAGCTAATAGCTAAGCCTCTGTACACAGCTTTGGTTGGTGAGGATGCAGGTCCAGTGGACCTCTGAATGTGAACAAGCCTTTCACCAACTGAGGAGGGAGCTAATGAGTGCCCTGCCATGGGACTACCAGATCTCAGAAAACCTTTTCATTTATTTGTCCATGGTAAACAAGCTGTAGCCCTTGGAGAATTAAACCAAAAATTGGAAAGTGAGCATCGTCCAGTAGCGTACTTCTTAAAACTGCTAAACAATACTGCAAAAGGGTGGCTGGCACGTTTAAGAGCTCTTGCTGCAAGCTGTATCTTAGTATAAGAAGTTGAAAATTTTACATTAGCACAGCTCCTCACCATTCACACACCCCAGCGAGTACTCACACTGCTTGAAGGAAAAGGAAATCTTTGGCTAACCCAAGGGAGGCTTGAAAAATAGCAAGCAGCACTCCTAAGCAACCCAAAAGTTAAATTAAAAGTTTGTGTACCCTTAAATCCAGCTTCTCTACTCCCATCAAATACTAGGGAAATACCTATTCAAAACACTAGAAAAAGTCTTTTCTTCCAGGAAAAACTGGCAGGTACTCCTCTACTAGATCCAGATTTAGAAATCTTCACTGATGGTGTTGTAGAATTTGAGAGAGGTGCTGAAGGGAGATGATCTCTTTTCTGTAACTGCTTCCTGCTGGCCATGGGCTGTAGTCATTGTGTAAGAAGGTGTAAAACTCTATTTTATTTTAACTGGAGGAAGATGAATCTGGCCTTCTGTACAAAGTTGGATGAAGTTTTCATATGGTGAATAAGATGTTCACTCTGAAAGAAACAAACTTAATTAAAAACTTGGAATACCCCATTTTAAAAAGAGGACATTGGATTACAGAGGTAGACAAGGTTAGGTGCTTATAAAGATGGCACTCCTTTTTAAAAGCTGGTGGGAACAGTATATATATATACTTTTCTAAGTTATTTATTTTTAGAGAGAAATTGCAATAGATACTTAGCTTTGTTCGAAGACACATTTCAAGCTGTTTAATGATTGGTACTCATGTGCTTTGTCACATGCTCCTGGTGAACTGGCACCCTTTGGGCAATTGGTTTCATTCAGGATTAGTACACCAAGTTGGAAATTTTCTTAGTTTTTGGCTGTGGGAGTGATCAGAACTACAGAATAAAGGTTTTTTACATTTTGGTTTTAGTTGTACAATTTCTGGTAATTTTGACTTGTTCAATAGGTGACTCATTATTAGCAAGCAAGCCTCATTTTTGCTACACAGTACAGTAGAATAGTGAGTTGACTGAGCCTGGGTGAGACTGCCACCTTATTCTATAGACATGTTTATTAACTGTTTAGAAAATGAATTTACTAAGAATCTAACATGTCTAATATAATTTTGCACTTGATTCAAAATAGAAAAAATTATGTTATAATTATTAGTCATATATTTAGTACATGGTAAAAGTACAGCACTTAATATTAACTAATATATTACTTAATGCATAAGGATTCAGAGTTGCAATTATTAGTTTTAAGTTTCAGGTTTGTAATACTTTACATGTTATCTCTACATGAGAGCAGGCCATAATGCCAATTGTGTTTAAGTTTTACTTACAGTATCCTGGTATCATGGCTCCACTTAACATGTTCTTCATGCAGTGAGCAAGTCACAGCATCATTGATATTAGAGATATTTTCCAGTATTCTACTAGCCTGGTGCATAGTGGTCTCTGACACTATGGAACAGTGCCAGTCTGGAGGCAATATTCATTGTACACTTGGCTGTACTGAGTCATCAGTGGCTGCTGCAGGAGCTTGAAACTGCAACATAGTTTCCATAGACTTCAGGAGCAGAACCAGAGGCTGATATAGCAAATATTTCTAATTGAGGGGTCAGTGACCAGTCTAGCCAATAACTCACATGGAGAGGCAACCTGTAATGTATTCAAGGTCTGGTTTGAATCCACAAGAGTTTGACAATGTTAAAGCTTGTTCTTTGTTTTTATATATATTTTAAACAATTTAATGCAACACATTATATATCAAATGACTGTTTATTTACACAATTTTACCATGAAGATAACAGTAGGTATTTTATTTTAGTAAGAGGGGAAAACAAACTATTTTCCATTGTTAAAATGAAAACAGAAGATTCCCAATAGAATTAAGATAACTTTTTATTACCATTTACTTAAATATGCACCTTGCAGTGGACTTCAGACAGGTTTTATTACCACCAAATTATTTTTTTGCAAGCAATACCAATCCAAGTTTTTAGTTAACAATGACTTCTAGAACTAGAATTATTTAAATGTTTTCAGTTTGGAAGATGCTTTACAAACTTTTTATAATTGAATACAACTACATTGACTAGTTCCCTTACATTTAAATAAACTTAGTAAATTATAATTACTAACCAAAGAAATTTACTTTATTTCCTTAAGAGAGCATATCTACAACCTTTTTCTTTAGCTTAATTTTATTAACATGAACTTAAATTTTCATTACTCTAAAGATTTTCTCCATAATGTTAATTTAGTTTATAAGTTAACTATGGGAGATTACACTCAAGCTAAATAAAATTGAAACCATTATAGTTTATGCAAGGAATGTTCTTTTTCTATCTTTAGAGGAAGCTAAAACTTTTCCTTCTTTAAGTTATGAAAATGAATAATTTTTAAAAGCATACTGATTACCAGGTTTCAAAACATATTACACAATTACTTAATTTGTTTAATCATAATCCAGGAAAGATCTCTTCATAGTTTTTATGGACTTTTCTTTACTTATTGAAATTTGTCAACAGAGCCACTAATTACCTTTATTTTGTAGGAGAGAAATCTTCTTCTGGAAGAAAATAAGGCTCACCCAAATGTGGAGAAGAAAAGAATTTATTCTCAATCTTGCAAGAAGGGGCACAGAACCAGAAAATATGGCTGGCGTCCTGAACAAAGAAAAATGACACAATTTATACCCCTAAGCCTAGCACACAATCTCTTCCTCTGTTTCTCCATAAATTGGATACTTCAGAAGTTACAGCTTATCCAAGAAGATTTAACTTTCCCATGCAAAAGTTTGTGATTTAATGCTTCCTCTATCACACTCCAACCATTTTAGTTTTTATCTGCTCCCCTTTGTCAAATAAGGAATGGAATTTAGTGCTGAATTGGTATTGACATAGCTCTTTCTTGGGCATCTTTTATTGCCTATAGGACTGGTTTAAACTGGTTTCCTTTTGTTGCTGTTTAACTCAGGAGTGGGAGACTGAGGCAGTAGGCTGCCAGGTTACATTAATCAATATTTTCTTCCTTTATGTGAAAACTAAACTAATCTTTGTTTTTTTTACATTTTATGGATGACAGAAGGTTTAAACTGGGAAATTACAGGGCAAACTGATTCTTAATTCCCTAGCCTAGTAGATAGGTTTAATCTGCCACACCTAGTTTTGCCTTCAAAGCTCTTGCAAAGAGAAGTCCTTTCCCAATAGTTTTTATAATCAGATTTTTATATGACTTTTTCATCCTACTTAGTCTAATTCGGGCTCCAAGAATATTTATTCACATATATAACTGTTTATTTAATTTTTAACAATTTGAATAGAGCTCTTTTAGGAATTTTCTCTTGTTAATTTGTTATTATCATCCTGATGTATGAAGACATACACCAAGCAAATGGGCAGACACAAAGAGTTAGACACAGAAACACAACTCATTGATGTTACTTATAATTTGCATTATTTTATATACTGTTTAGCTTAATTTGGGTCCAGAAATATATATTACTTATATAATTGCATATTTAACCTCAATAATTTGAGCAAATAGGCAGACATGAATAGTTTGACACAAAAACATAACTTTAGTTACTTAAAACTTCCATTTTTTACAAAATAAGTGTGACTGCAAAACATTTTGAAGACTCCTTAAACTTTTCTTAATCTGAACTATGACTGTGCAGTTTTACACTACAACCATGCAGTTTTACACAAGAATTTTGTTTCTTAACTAATGGCTTGTAACCAAAATGTTCCCAATGCTTTAGCACCATTTTTTTTGTTTGTTTCAGAACTTTATATTTTACCTTGAATTTAGCAGAATTTTGATAAGCAACAAGAAAAATTCTATGTATATTCAATGAGGCTATTGGAAGCCTCAGGGAGATAAACTGTTTCTCTCATGAATTGCCACTCTTAGGAACACTGAGAGTCAAGGCAGGAGACTCCCTTTATTCCCCCCAGTCCTTGGAGATAATAAAACTCCAGTGGTCCTTTAAACCCAAGGGCTAAGAATTCCACCAGGCAGCAATCCAGTCAACACTTAGATTCATGAGAGAAAGCATGGTTACTAATACCAGTAGGACAGGAGCTGTTATGAAACAACCACAGGCAAAGGCAAGGGCTGAGGCTAGGCTCGAAGCAACCATAAATGAAGGTAAGGTTAGTTTAGAATTTACACTTAAATAATAGTTTCAGGCTAAATTCACCCAGCTATAATTTATTGTCTTTCTGCTGTTTTATAATATAAATGCATTTATAAATGATCTTAACTCAGAGTTTTATTAATTTTTTAATCTTAAGGTGAATTGGATATCTTTATTAATTAAGCTACAAGAATTTTATTACTAACAATTCTTGGAAGTCCTGCCTTTTCTTAGTAATGGAACAAATTCTCATCTGAAGTTATGCATTTAACTCACCAGCAAGAGAGTATTGGCATTTAAAGATTCATTTTAAACTACCTTTTTACCTTTTTACCATGAATTCTTAGGTGCCAGCAAATGACAAAAGCCAAACACAGATTTTAAAGTGACATTTCATTCCTTTTTTTTCCCTCTGTAGTTTCACAACCCTGAAGTTCCCAGCCAGACCATTTGAAAAGCTGTCAAGTGATTAGTGATCTATTGTTTCAAGCCATAGCCTCCTTTCTTCAGATGATTTTACAGTTCTAAAACATTCCAAAGTATTTCTACAGTCTTACAGAGAGAGAGAGTTTGGCCTTGACACCCTAGGGAGGGAACTTTACTGCATTTATTTTGATTCTGCTTTTCACCCCTTCACTCCCCCACCTTCCAGGCAGTCAAGTGCACAACAATCAAATAGGAATGCAGCTTATGAATAGAAGGAGTGGACTTACTGGAAAGGGGCAAGCCACTCCCCCCTTTCCAGCTTTCTGCCAAAATGGGCAGACAGAACCTACTGAAATTTGGCACTCCTGCTGGGGACCCAGCCACCTTGACTTGGGCAGCCCCAACAAACTTGGGTGCGTGACATGGACACAGATGGCCTCCAAGTCCTGGCAAAGGGGCAGAAAGAGACAAGACAACAGAGCATGCAGAAACATCTAGACTCTGCAAACATCCAGACTCCTCAGTTTTGCCCCATAATCATTTCACCCCCTTGCCAATGGCAAGGGAGGGTTCCAGCTCAACTAAATTACACTTTACATAACCACACAATACAACACTAGCATTGAGCTGACACAGACAGAAGCTCAAAGGTCACTAATCTGACTCACAAGTTCTATATATATATATATATATATTCAGCATGGCTGCCCCTGCAGCAATCACAAACCTTAGAGAGAACACTTAACATTAACATTTGGTATAAAGCAAATTCATTCACAATTCAGCACCATAACAAAAGATTCCAGCTAGACCTTTTTCATTGTTTAACTTTACACCCAGACCAAGCTTCACTAGAAAAGCTGATCCATTTTCCTGTAACCAAGTTTTCTAAAAAATCCAGACAGTTTCCAGGATGTTAGGACCCAAACCTATAAATAGCCCTTCCTATTATAATAAAGCCTCCACTCCTTTAGTGACTATAAGACCAGTACCAGATTCTAACATGCAGTTAGACAAACCTGAAACACCAGGTTTTCCCCAGTTTTTCTCCTTTTTCCAGACCTAGAGAGAATGGCTTCCCCCCCATTTTCTGAGGCTTATAGGGTTCTCTTGGGAGGTGATTAGCCTCCCCTTCCTAGCAATTAGAGCTAGAGCTTTCCAGACTGTGCTCACCCAGGGAGTCTTACCTTCTTCCATGTTCAGAGTTCTTTTTCATTCCCAGAATCTTTCTCTTCAGACCTTCCATTGTCCTTGATTTTTGTCAGGAAGACTCTGGTGGAGCCCACATCTTTTCTGGATTAAATTTAATACAGGGGTGCACAGATTTGGGGTTCACCCAAGTCCTCCTGGCTTCCTTGGGTATTTGGAAGGGGCAGCAAAATGTTACCATCTCTGGCCTTCATTTGAAATCACGGATGAGGCCCCAAAAATGTTGTAGAATTTGAGAGAGGTTCAATTATTTGTGTATAGAGAGGCCAGGACTCAGGAATGATTTTGAGAAGGAAAAGTGGTTTATCGATGGCCGGCTGGACTTGGGAGCTTTCTGTTTCAATGGAAGTAGCTTCATTAAAGGAAGTATTCAAAAAGCTGGATATGCTCTTGTAACTGCAGGGGAAGTACTAGAAGGTGCACCACTTCCCCCATGGAGCGCTGCACCAAAAGCTCAGCTTATTGCTCTTCTTAGAGCCCTGCAAAGAGGGGACAGAAGAAGAGTGAACATTTACCCTGATTCAAAATATGCTTTTCTTATCTTGCAAGCACATGGGGCCACTTGGAAGGAGATAGGACTTTTATCATTTAGGCAGAAATTAAGCATGCCACACAAATAACTGAACTTTCAGAAGCAGTTAAACAAACAGCAGAAGTAGCTGTAATGCAGTGCCCAGGATATCCAAAAGGAGACTCCTATGTTGCCTTAATGAACAGACAAGCAGACCAAGTGGCAAAAGAGGCCACAAGAAAAGGTTACCCTCCTAGTCAAGTACCTGCACTCATTAACCCTCAGATTCCTCAACATATAGAGGAAGATTTCTGTTCCTGTCTATATGCCTGCAGACCTCAAATGTGCATGAGAATGGGGATTTCAAGAAAATTCAGAAAAAAACAGAAAAAGGGGGTAAGTGGCTGTAAAACAGCCAAGGACAAGTTTATCTGCCTGAGAAGCTAGTATAACCCCTAGTCTCTTATTATAAACAAACCACACATTTGGAACAACAAGCACTAATAAGTCTTCTTCATTGACTGGTGGTGGGACCTCACCTTGCTCAAGCTGTACAAAAAGTTTCTAACCAGTGTCTTACTTGCCAGAAAAATAATCCAAAGGCAACATTGTGGACCTCTTTTGCAACACAAAGTCGAGGGCTTGCCCCAGTGGAAGATTGGCAAGTAGATTTCACAGTAATGGCAAAAATGACAGGAAATTTTAAGTATTTTTTGGTATTTGTAGACACCTTTTCAGGGTGGATGGAAGCCTTTCCCGGCTGCACAGAACAGCATTCCACGGTGACTAAATTCCTCCTCCAGGAAATCATCCCAAGGTTTGGACTGCCCCAATTTAGTCAGATAGTGGCCTGCTTTTATTTCAGCTGTGCTATAGGGTGTCAATCAGTGTCTTTGAATTAAGTGGAAACTACATGCAGCCTGGAGACCTGAGTCATCAAGAAAGGTGGAAAATAGAACTATACTTTGAAAAAAAACCTTAAGTAAAATTTGTCAAAAACATAGTTTAAATGGACAGAAGCACTTAACCTAGGTCTCCTTCAGGTTAGGGGGGTGCCTAGAAGATAATGGATCTGCTTTTATTTCTGCTGTGGTATAGGGTGTCAATCAATGTCTTGGAATTAAGTGGAAACTACAGACAGACTGGAGACCTGAGTCACCAGGAAAGGTGGAAAGAAAAATTAGTAAAATTTGTCAAGAAACACAGTTAAAGTGGACAGAAGCACTTAGCTCTCCTTCAGGTTAGGGTGGCCCCTAAAAGAGGAATTAAATTAAGTACTTTTGAACTTATGTAGAGAAGGCCCTTTCCAAGTAACCCAAGGGAAAAACCCAACTCACCTGTAAGCTTAGAGGGAGCCCTTCATAAGTGGGCTTTGCAGTTAGGAGAGCTCCTTACCACCATGCATGGATATGCAAATATGCACCTGAAACACCCCACTGACCAGCCTCTCCACACCTTCTCAATCAGGGATCAGGTTCTTTTAAAAGTTTAGAAAAATAAACATCCTGAAGAACAGCTTAAACCCAAATGGGAGGGACCTTACACAATACTGTTAACCTCTCATTCTTCTCCTAAGTTGCAGGGAATCAAGCCCTGTGTTCATCATACCAGAGCAAAACCCTACTATTTATCAGATCTAGCAGTTAAAGGAGGTCCTGAGCTGAAGGTCACACCAGAGCATGAAGCAAAATATGAGATGAAGCCAGTTGAGAACCTGCGGTTCTGACATTAGCTCCCGTTCTAACCTTGGAAAATCTGCTCAACCTTAAGCTTCAGTCTCATCACCAGAGAAATGGTTATCTTAATATCTTCTTCATGGCATTGTTGTGAAAATAAACTAGAATTATGCAAGGAGAGCATGTATCACAGTGTTTGGCATGTGGATGTGTTCAATAAATGTTTGTTACTGAAATTATTTTCTTGAATCTTGAGGCATACATTTAATAAAAATAAAGATATAAAGTATAATAGAAAAGAAAACTCAATGATTATAGAACTCTTAAATAAATCCAAGAGTAGAACGGGGAATTTCTGGAGCATTTGCTTTAAAATCAGAAATAAGATATCCCTGTCATATATCATGTGGAGGCTCTAATATAGATAATACCAATATAAAGTTATATCTTTCTTGTTGGAAAAAAAATTAAAGGGCTTGATAACTAAAGCCAAGATAATTCTCTTCCTATGTTAAACAATACTGAGACCAAGCCATGGTAGTGTCAATGGATGCTCCATGAAAACCTGCTCTTGGAAAGTAAAACTGTGAAAGATCTAAATGGCTTGTGAATCAAGACAAAAGACTTGTCCCTCAAGACTCTCTTCAAGAAAGTGTCCTTGCTAGATTCACCAATCTAAATAAATTATGCCCATACTCACACACTCCTCTGCCTTTTAGGAGCTGTCTTAAAATCATTCAACCCATACCTTGTAATTCTATAAATATTTTTCTACCAAATACCTCATGTTGTATTATTTTATTCATATGAATTGTCCATTAGAGGCAGAGTTAAAGGGATAGAAAGCACTAATATTTACATGGGATTGGGGACTTGGAGAGAAATGGGGAGAGACTGCTAATTTCTAGAGTTTCCTTTTTTAATGATGAGAATGTTCTAAAATTGACTGTGGTAATGGTTGCACAACTCTGTGACTGTACAAAAAGAATGATTTGCAATTTAAATGAATTGCATGGTATGTGTCTTAGTTTCCACAACTGCTATGACAAATACCACACAATAGGTTGGCATAACAACAGGAATTTATTGACTACATGTTTCAGAGGCCAGAAGGCTTGCCTCCTCCCAGAGTTTGTAGCATTCTGGCTGGCTGGCAATCTGAAAAGTCTTGGGTTCCCTGACTTTTCAAGCCCATGGGTATATCCTCTCTTTTCACATCTGGGTGTTCCTGTTGACTTCCTGCTTCCCCCATGACTTTCTCCTCATAAGGCCTTCCAAAATAGGATTAAGACCCATCCTGATTCAGCTAGCCATGCCTTAATTAAAAATAACATCTTCAAAAGGTGCTGTTTACAAAGGGTTCACACCAACAGGGCTACTATTAAGAACGTGTTTTTGTTCTTCTTGGGTGGATAATTCAATCTACCACAGTATGTGAATCATACTTCAATAAAGCTATTATACATATTTTAGAGAATGGAAATGAATGGGTTCAGAAAAATGAAAGTATTGAACACTTGAAAAATTGATTCCTGTCATTTACTGAACAATTAATTATTTATGAGGCCTTGCTCCTATCAAGAACTACTCTTGATGCTGGATAAATAGGGATAAAAAAGGCAGGTGGTTCCCTGAGATCATGGGACCTAAGTACAGGACAAAACATGTGGTCTTTATGGAAGCATTTTGCATTTGCCTGATAGACTACTTCCAGAATCCTTTTTAGGAAATACATATGTACAGAAATACAACAAATACAACAAATACAGGCATTTCTAGTAAGTAAAATGGATTAAGTTCTACAATATTGATAAATACATCTCATGTCCTGATGTTTAATCAAAACAGCACACAGAAGCTATATGAACTTTGTTTTATTAATTATCCAAATTGTATAATGGTAAATTTCAGTACTGTTATAGCCAGAGGGTATTGACCCCTTGACATATAGAAATAAACATTCTCATATGAAACCCTACTACTTAATACAAATGACATGTTATACCTACCTAGAAATGTAACTAAAATTAAATAGAATAAATAGTATAAACAATAATTAAATAGAATAAACTTACAGATTCACATTATATAATATACACTTATGAAATACACTAACAGTTATAACTTATCAAATATCCACCTACGCCATTTTTATAATCTCTTAATAGAATAAGACAAAACAAGGAAAAAAAATGTATCCATTGAGACAAAAAGATCTTGCCGTTGTGGGTCTTCAAAGTAAACTTATTGGAGGCAGGATCCACACAGCAAGTGCTACATTTGTTTCCAGGTTGTATAAACAGAAGCTGGAGTCAAGAGTTAGTGTTGACGCATTCTTGTTAGTAGTGGAGATCATTGTTGGGCCAAGGAAGTCCCTTAACAAATGGACTCTTGGGGAGCTTCCTCCTCACTTTCCAGAATAGGGGGAAGCACAGCATGTTCTCTTTTCAGAACATTCCTCCTGGGACTCCTTCTTAACATCTGACATTTGATGTTAAGACTCCTTCTTAACATCTGACTTTTGACAGGAGGACAATGTGGAGGACCAGAGCCTGGGCTGGCTGATCCCTTTTCAGGTGATAGGGTTGGATAAGAAGATTCTATTGAGCTGCTTCTGCTTGTGAGAGAAGCTCCAAGACAAGGTCTGTCTTGACCCTCTGTGGCACCTGCTGAATCTGGATGGGGTTGGCCCAAGTGCAGGGACCCCAGGGTTGATACAGGGCATGGCTTTACAATCTCAGCCTGATTTTCCTCCTTCCTTGGGAAACCATTGCTCCAGAGGGTTCCTGGGTGTGCTTCCAGAACTCTGCCAAATGCTCCATTTAGAACATGAGGGGTGGAATGATAATTTTCAGAAACTTTGTGTTCTTCCTCAATTAGCTTTTGTGCCATGTATATGTTTTCTTTTCTCAGTTCAAATAGGTTTCTCTCAGCTATCAGAGCTCTTATTTCCAAATCATGAGCTTTCTGCCTCTGGGAAATAAGAAGGATTTCATAATACTCAGTGATTCTATCAAATTGTTCTGCAATGATTTCTGCTTGAATTTTACATGTTTTTTAGCTTTTCACATCCATTGCTGATACCTTTATTTCCTTTGGAAAAATCCTCCTCCATCTTCACAGGATAAATTCTCCTTAAATTCAACACTGGATAAACATTTGTTTCCTTTCCTTGAAAGGGATGGACTTGATGATTCTGCTGGAGACTTTGCCTCTCCCTTTCTAGTTGGGCGATTTCTAACTGGAGCAAAGCTTTTCCAGTTTGGAGGCTTTCTATGTGATTTTCAAGTTCATTGATTATTTTAGTTTCTTCTTCTAATTTTGTGAGCATATCTTTTCTTTTTTCCTCCAGACTTTCTAAGTAAGTATTTAACTCCACACCATCAATCAACACTCCTTTAGATTCTCCCACTAGGAGGTCTCCATTTTCTGATGTCTTCAGTATATCCAATTCCATGTTCCCAAGATCTATATTATCTTCCTCAAGAACAGCAGCTGAATCCTCAAGAACAGCAGCTGAATCACAAATCTTAAGCAAGTGCTCAGTTGGAGGTTTGAACTGACCCACTTTATTACTAAGAACTGTCTCTAGAAGGAGTTCAGAGTTTTCTGAGATTTCTCTCTCTTTAGTAAAAGTACCCAGCTTTCCCTTCTGTTTTTGAGATTCCTGTGAAGAGAGTTTTATGCTTCTGTCCAGCCTGGAATTTTCCTCCGAGGCTCTTGTCACTGATGTGGGAAGTTGTTCTGTATTCACTTGTGAGATTTTGAAGAATGATTTGGTTGCAGCGACCTGATGTTGGGGTAGTGTGGTTGAGTCTTCTAAGGTCAGAGTTTTGCTTGTAGGATCAGTGATCAGGTGAACTTCTTATAAACATTTAGATGTATCTCCTTTCCTTGATTTTTTAGACTCATCTGCTTTGAGTCCAAGTAAAGAGTTGTAGCTTTCCAGTTCTTTACTCATGATCTTCCCATTTACAATTTCTGATACTTCATTCTTCAGTCTGTCTTCTCTTAGAGTTGATTTAAGGTCTCTAAATTCCTTTTCAATGTGGTGAAACTTATCAACATTTTGTTGTGTTCCCTCTAGAAGAGCAGAAATGTCAGTGGCCAGTTTTTTGTCTCTCTTTCATCATACAATTTAACTATAACAATCCCCACTATAACTATCCAAGCCACCATTATCCACAGCAATCCTTGGAGATCTGGGCTTTGTATAAAGTCCTCTGGCAGAGCTGCCAACACCTGGCACAAGGTCACCAAGATCAGGATTGCACAGAGCATGATAACTATCAGCAGACCATATGGGTCTCCCAAGGCCTCTGCTGAGTCACCTCAGGTTGCCAGGAACCTGTTGCCACAACACAAGATAGAACCCCATGGTGAGCCTCCTGCCTGGAACCTCCAACTGCCTGGCAGCCAAGGCAGAACTCAGTGGAGGTGGGGGAGGGGTCTAGAAAAACTGGGCCTCCATATTTCCCCACATCTTGACCCACAAATCAGTGATCACATCTCATGACCCAGGGGATATTGACTAAGTTCTGTAGGTCAGCAGGGATGGCCACCCTAATTTTTTTTCCAACTGCCTTAGGAAAGAAAGAGATAAATGTCTTCCCATACCTGTAACATGCATGGATTGCTTATTGAGAGGTTTCATGGGAGAGGATTTGCAGACCCCAGTGCTGGCCACATAAACTTTTCATTCTGTGGCCTAGGACACCTAAGCCAGTCCATGGTGATCACATACGACTCCAAACTGTCAGTGCCCTCCTTAATTTGTGTCTTCCTGGCCTTGAATGTGTACTATGAGTATGAGAGAGGTTATGACAGCCCCTGCATAGAGATTCAATTCACTTTACTAGTTTCATCTTTAAAAACTAAGGGAGAAATATTGGAATTTTCAAGCCTTTAGATTTCAAGCACATACATTTTGTTTGTGTGAACTTTGGAGTCACTTTCATTTTTCTCTTTTAACTGTTCACACAAGGGCTGCATTGACCACAAAGATTGTTAGCTGGCATCTGATTCTTTTAGCAACAAATTATATTTTTAACTCTTTATTTTGAAATAATTTCAAATCTACAGGACAGCTGCAGACATAATACAAACCCCATACAAAGAAGTCAAACATAATCCCACACCCACAGTACACAGATATTCAGATCCACAAATTTTAAAATTTTTCCATATGGGCTATATCATTATATTATCTATCTATCTATCTATCTATCTATCTATCTATCTATCTATCTACCTACCTACTTACCTACCTACCTACCTACTTATATTCTGATCATTTGAAAGCACGTTGTACATGTAATCCTGAAACACAATGCTTTCTTGTATGTTTCTTAGGAAGGATACTCACTTATTTAATCTCTTTAAGTGCAGTTATCCAGCTCAAGAAATTTAACAGTGAAATAAACCTCACACTCTAAATCTAAATGCTTACATTGAAAAAGAAGAAATACAAGCAGTGAACTAACCTCAAAACTAGAAGAAATAGGGGAAAAAAGCAAACTAAACCCAAAGCAAGCAGAAGGAACTAAACAAGAGAGCAGAGATAAATGAAACAGAAAACAATAAAAGACAGAATCAACAAATTCAAAAGTTGGTTCACTGACAGGAAGTATCTACAGAAGAATGACCAATGCCCCTCAGTGTTCCCTTAAGAATAAGGACACTATCTCTCAAGAGGGGAATTGAGGCAGGTTAGTATAGTGAAAGAGGGAAGGCACTAGGCCCAGGACACAACTTGGCTGACAGACAACCTGGCCAGGAGACAACAGGGCAGTGGGAACCCACCAAGACCTTGATCTTGACCTTAAAGTCCCAGAATTGAGAGAGGACCTGGATATTCTAAAGATGCCAAACCATTGGCTCCCACCATTGATGGGTTATTCAATAACATCTGGGGTCACTGCCCTTAGCATGAGCAAGGGGAGGAATAATTAATAGCTGAAAAGGTGACCACACAAGACAACACCCACTCTCTCTGCCTAGAAGATCCCACAACAAAGCTTAATGCATATTTTCATCCTTCTCCTGCATTTCTCAGCAAGCTCTGTTCTTTTCATCCATTTCCCAATAAATTCTTTTTACTAACAAATAAAAGTTGACTCTTTGAAAATATTTAAAAAATCAATAAACATATAGATATACTGAAGAAGAAAAAAAGGAGGGGATACTAATAATGAAAATCAGAAATGAAAAGGGGAAGAGTACTACCAACCCCACTTAAATTTTAAAAAGGACTATAAGTGGGTACTATAAATAGCTGTATGTAAATAAATTAGATAAAATTGATAAAATGGAAAATTATTAGAAACATGCAAACTATGCATATTGCTTTAAGAAGAAATAGAAGATCTCAACAAACCAGTTATTGGTACAATGACTGAAACACTAAACCTCTTATCCAAGAGAAGCCCTGGATGAGATGGCTTCATAGAGGAATTCTACCAAACATTCCAAGAAGATTTCATTCCCATTTCTGCACAAATTCTATCAAAAATTTGAAAAGAACACTCCTTAACTCATTCTACAATGCAAATCTTACCCTCATACTGAAGTCAGATAAAGATATCACAAGAAAAGAAAACTAAAGAATATGTCTTATGAATATCAATGCAAAACACCTCAAGAATATACTAGCAAACTGAATCCAACAGCATATTAAAAAGAATTATACACCATGATCAAGTAGGATCATGCCTGATATGCAAAGTTGGTTTAACATAGGAAAAGTAAACAATGTCATACACCACATTAACAGAATGAATGGAAAAACACATGATTATTGCAATCAATACAGAAAAGGCATTCAACAAAAATCCAACACCCTTTCTTGATAAAAAACATTTAGAACAGTAAGAATAGTAGGAATTTTCTCCAGCATGATATACAGCATATACAAAAATACCATAAACAACCTCCTGCTCAATGGTGAAAGACTGATAGCTTTTCCTCTGAGATGAGGAACAAAACAAGGATGACCACTGTTACTGTTGTTATTTAACATTGTACTTGAAGTTCTTGCCAGAGGAATTAGGCAAGAAAAAGCAACAAAAGTCATCCAAACTGGAAAGGAAGGAGTAAATATTTCCTATATGCAGATGCTGTGATCCTATATACAGAAATTCCTGAAAAATCCACAGCAAAGGCCCTTGTGCTAATAAATGAATTCAACAAAGTGGTAGGGTTCGAGACCAACACTCAAAATCAGTAGTGTTTCTATACACTAGCAATGAAAAATCAGAAGAAATTAAGAAAATACATTCCTAGCAGTATCTAAAAGCATTAAATATCTAGGAATTAATCTTAACAAGGATATAAAGGACTTGTACACAGAAAAATTATAAAGACTAAAAGAAATTAAAGAAAACCTCAACAAATGGAAGTATATTTCCTGTTCATGGATTTGAAGACTGAATAGGTTATGCTGCAAAGACTACCCATAGCAATTTATGGATTCCATGAAATCCCAATAAACTTCCTATAACTTTATTTGCAGAAATGGATAAGCCAATCATTACATTTATATGGAAGAAGTGTCCTAAAGAGATTATGCCATCTTGAAAAAGAAGAATGAAGTTGGAGGACTCCCATTTAATGATCTTAAAATGTATTACAAAGTCCCAGGAATCAAAACACCCAGGCATAAGGACAGGCATAGAAACCAAGGGAATAGAACTGATAGCTCAGAAATCAACCCTTGTATTTATGGCCAACTTATTTTTGACATGGGGGCAAAACCACTCAATTGGGAAAGAATACTCTCCTCAAAAATGAAAAAAAAGAAATTAAAAAAAGGAGGAGAACCCCTATTTCACACCATATACAAAAATCAACTTGAAATTAATTAAAGACTAAATATAAGAGCTACAACTATGAAATTCATAGAAGAAATTGTAGGGTAGCATCTTTAGGATCTTGTGTTAGGCAATGTTTTTTTAGACTTTGTATACAAAGGACAAGCAACAACAACAAAAAAATAGGTTTATGGGACTCATTAAAATAAAAAATGTTTGGTCCTCAAAGAATTTTATCATAAAAGTACACAAGCACACAATGGGAGAGAATATTTGCAAACCACATATTTGATAAAGGCCCCTATACAGTATATATAAAGAAATCCTTCAACTTAACAAAAAGACAAACAAACCAATTTAAAAATGGGGCAAATAACTGAATACACATCTCTCCAAAGATGATACAAAAATGATCAGAAGGTATATGATGAGATGCTCAACATCACTAGCCCTCAGAGAAATTCAAATCAAAACCATGAGACACCATTTCAACATTAGAATGACTGCTTGTTTTTTAAAAAATGGAAATAAGTATTAAAGAGGATGCAGAGAAATAGGAACAGACAATCGTGATTGGTAGCAGTGTAAAATGGTGCAGCCACTGTGGAAGACAATTTGGCAGTTCCTCATGAAGCTAAATATGGAACTACCACAGAAACTGAATCCCACTACTAGATATATATCTGAAAGGATTGAAAACTGGGACTTGAACAAATATTTGGAAACATGTTTGTAGAGGTATTATTAACAATTGCCAAAATACTGAAGCAACCCAAGTTACCACCAACTGATGAAAGGCTAAATAAAATGTGGTATATACATACAATGGAATATCATTCAGCAGCTAAAATGAATGAAGTCTGGAAACATGTGTCAACATGGGTTAGCCTAGAAGACCTCATATTGAAAAAAATAAGTCAGAATTAAAAGCCAAAATATTTTGTGATCACTGTGATTTGAAACCACTAGAATAAGAAAGCTCATGGAGGCAGAATCTAGAGTAGAATTTACCAGGGGATGGAATGGTAAGTGGCAATCTTCTGGAAGGCCATATGGAACAAGGTATATTGTCATTGATATACAATCTGCCATATATGCCCTCTGACCACAACAACACACTTTCCCCTTCCTCAAAGACCCCTCTTAAGTCATATTAAACATAGCATCAGAATCAGGCTTATGGTCCATATCTCATCATCTAAATGAAGTTTAGGTATAGATGATACTCCTGAGTATCAGGATGCATACTCTCTAATCATTACATTAGCTCCTAATTTCCTTTATTGGATTACTTTCTAATTAAAACATCTAGAATACTTTTTATTTCCTTCACTGATAAATAAATTGCATGAATGGCATTTAAGTACACTTAAGTGATTTTAAGTTACTACATAGAGAAAAAAGATGAGGGAAAAATTCCAATTTTATGCTTTACTGCATAAATTATGGGTAGATTACTCAACAGGAAAAATGTAAGGCCAGACCCTTAAAAACTAATCCTTGTAATATGAATTATATCTGCAAAAAAGCTGCAGTGCAATTATAAATGGTTCCTTGGATGAAGCATTTTGAGTCTCATTCCTTTCAATTTTAAGACATCTGAACAAAAGAGACAAGAATATGACCTATCCCAATCCCAAAAAATAATGGCATGGTAAAACTTCTATAGACACATGTTAAAAACAGGGAAAAACAGAAGGCAGAAGACACAGAGTCACACAGAAATAAGTGTTCTACAGAAATTCTGAAAGTCAGCCAGATACATGTTAGCGCAAAGGCCTTGATTATTGCTAAATCTTAATTTTGGGAGTGATTTTCCATCACTTTCATTTCTTCCTTTTAAACTTCTGATCCTCAATTTAATTATCTACTCTTTTCCATAATATACAACTTGTACTTGCAGGTCAGTATTTTTCTCAGGCTACTTTTCATCTATAGAAATATAGATGTCCAAAGTTGATTTAGAATTGGCTCTGTTCCATTTTGTCCAAACTAATATAATTTCTGCAATTTTTGTAAGTTGCCTATGAATATTATTGGAATTTGCTACTCTAGGTAAAAGCTACATCCACAGAAAGAGGCTATGAATGAGAAACAGTTTTATTTTCAAATTCATTAAGTCCTGATTCATTAATATTTAGTAGCTTTTTGTTTAGCATGACTATCTCTCAAATTTTACTATAGGCAAATGGAATAAACTGAGAAACACCTTTAATACTTTACCTAGAAATCTCCTTAGATCATCCAGTTCATCAGGCACATATTCTATTTCTATGTGCTAAAGACAATATTCTTTCTAAAATTTCCACTCTTCTAATAACATTTTCTTCACTTTCATTTGAGTATTCCCTGACTTATCCAAGTTGTAATCAAACTGTAGACCAATAAGCATGGTTTTTTTTTCCTTTTAAACCAATTAATTTTATTGGTACCTACTAATACAGCACAAATCCATTCAAAAAGTACAATCTATGGCATTTGGTGTAATCACATATTTGTGTATCCATCACCCAAACATTTCCAGAGTACTTTCATTATTCCAGTAATTATAATAAAAAACAAACAAACAAATACAACTTATCACCTCTCAATCTAAGCCTTTCCTGCTATACATAGTATCTATTCTATTCTTCTCTCTAGTATATTTGTATTTATACTTTGTAAAAACCATCCTATATAAGTAATATCAACAATATTTATGTTTTTAAATTTTTATTGAAGTATACAATTCATATATGAACATATATGAACAATAACTGTATAGAAAAATGTGAACTTACAAAATAAACATGCATAACATCATACAGGGGTTCCATACATCATCCCTACACCAAAAACTTCCATTGTTATAATACATTTGTTACAAACTATGCAAGGGCATTTTCAAAATATTACCACTAACCATAATCCATATCTTACATTTGGTGTATTTTCCCCCACCTACCCTATATTTTTTAAAACAAATCAATTTTATTGATACATTTTAATAAAGCACATAATTTATTGAAAGTGTACAATCAGTCATGTTTGGTATAATCACATAGTTGTGTGTTCATCACTTCAAGCATTAATAAAGCATTTTCATTATTTTAATAATAATAATAAACAACAAACAAGAAAATCCCTCTTCTCACAATCTCCCTCTTTCCTTTGCTGTACATAGCTGCTATTTCTGACTATTCTTTCACAATTATTTCTGTGTTTATTAGGCAGTTTTACTGGGATATATTTGCATATCATATGTGATGGTTAGGCTAATGTGTCAACTTGGCCAGGTAATTGTGCCCAATTTTTTGGCCAAGCAAGCACTGGTCTAATTTTAATACAAGGACATTTCTGGACTTTAGTCATCAGTGACTTTACTGCATAGATGGCTGATTACATCTATGATCAACCAGGAAGTTTGTCATCAGCAATGAGTGATATTTTTACCCAATTGATTGAATGCCTTAAAAGGAGAAGTGATTTCAGCATTCAGAGAAAATTTCCCAGCTTGTCTTTGGACAGCCAATGTCTCCCAGAAACTCATCAAGTCCTTCATTGGACTTTCATCAGATTCCTGATCTGCAGCCTGCCTGTGGAACCTAGACTTGTCATCCCCATGGTCATGTGAAAGAATCTTATAAAATCTCATACTATTTACAGATATTTCCTGTTGATCCTGTTCCCTAGAGAATGCTGACTAATACACCATATAATCTATGCAAAGTGTGCAATTTTTTAATAATCTGTTAAAAAGACCTTTATTGTAAAATTGTAAAATAAATAGAAAAATAGATTAAAAGAAATTACAAATTTTAAAAGAGAGTGCAAGGCCAGTTTAGATTTAATATAATCAATGACAAGGAGTACATAATAGAGCAGCAAACATTTATAAATGTAAATAATAATTCTAATACAATAGAAATGAATTCTAACGTAATGCTAATTTTTATATTACAGTTCTGACTATTGGACATAATAATCTCTATGAATGAAATAAATTATTGGTTTAGTTATTTTATTTCTGTTTAGGCCTTAATTCATTCTGGATAATCAAATTCCTATTTGGGAATTCTTTGCATCTAACTCAAATAAATTACAGAAGATAACAGTATGCCAACTCATAGTTTTTTTTTTGAGGCAGAAAAACTCAAAAGCTTTTTCAACTGTAGTCATCCTAAATCATTATTGATCCAGACGGATTATTTTAAATAATAAGTATGGATTAGAAAAGTTTAAAGGCAAATGAAGTATCCCAAAATACCTCTTCTCCAGTCCTCCTCAATTAAGAGCAAATGTGTATTTTGTATGATCTCAGGAACAACTTTCTAGTTACACTGAGTAATTATTGTTCATAAATTATAATATTGTTATTTTACATTTATCTGGTCTACACCAGCTCTTTTTTGGTTATTATTTGCATGGAATACCTTTTTCCAACCCTTCATGATTAACCTGGTTGTATCCTTACATTTGCAGTGCATCTCTTGTAGTGGACTTACATTTTTTTAATCCATTCTATCAGTCTATATCTTTTGATTGGGGAGTTCATATCATTAACATTCAGTGTTATTACTGTAAAGTCATTACTTACTTCATCCATTTTGTCCTTCTGTTCTCTGTTGTCATGCCATTGTACTGTCTCTCTTCTTATCCTTTAGTTTCTCATTCTTAATGATCTTCATTTTTAAGCTCTCCTGCAGATCTCTTCCCCTTGTTTTTTTCCTTTCAGGCAGCAGCACCCCCTTTAGTATCTCTTGCAAATATGGTCTTTTGGTAATATATTCTATCAGTTTTTGTTTTTCTGTGAAGACTTTGAGCTCACCATTATTTTTGAAGGACAGCTTTGCCAAATAGAGAGTTCTTAGCTGGCAGTTTTACTCTTTCAGTATCTTCAGTACATCATACCACTTTCTTCCCTCCTCCATAGTTTGTGATGAGAGATCTGAACTTAATCTTTTTGAGTTTCCCTTGAATGTGATGCTTTGCTTTTCTCTTGCTACTTTCAGAATCTTCTCTTTATCTCTGATATTTGTCATTCTGACATTCTGACTTGGGAGTAGGTCTATTTGGATTTCTTCTTTTTGGGGTATGTTGTCCTTTTTGCATGTTGATATTTATGTCCTTCATAAGGGTTGGGAAGTTTTAAGTTATTATTTTCTCAAATATGCTTTCTTCCCTTTTCCATTCTTTTCTCTTTCCGGGAAATCAATAAAGTGAATGTTTGTACACTCCATTCAGTTCCCTGAGTCTCTGTTCCATTTTTTCTGTTCTTTTCTCTACTTGTTCTCCTGTCTTTTCCAGAGCAGATATTCTGCCTTCAAAGTCATTATTCTGTCTTCAAGCAATTCAAATCTGCTCCTATGTGTCTCCAATGTATTTTTAATCTCATGCATCTTGTCTTTGATTCACATAATATCTTTTACTTATCTTTGCAGGCCTTCAAATTGTTCTTTATGCTTTCTCAGTGTCTTCTTAATAACCTTTGTTTCTTTAGTCATATTTTCTATAAATTATTTGATTTAAGATGTGTGATTATCATTGACAAATTGTCTTAAATCCTGTATCTCTTCAGTATACTTGGTTTATTTTTTGGCTGGGCCATCTCTTCCTTTTTCCTAGTATAGCTTGCAATTTTTTCCCCTGATGTCCAGGCATCTGAATATGTTGGTGTATTTACTTTGATGGCCAATTTCTCTCTATTGTTTATTGTGATTTTTTTTCACACCTCTTCTTTAATAAATATTAAATTTTAATATTTAATAAATATTTAATATTTTCTTAGTCTTTAAAATTGCCCAGCTTAAGTTTTCAAATCAGGCCAGGGACTTACAATTGGGGTGCAGATATTCTTCCAGAGGTTGTATACAGAGGGCATGAATGGTTTTTCCCCTGTAATTTCCAGACTAGCTAGCATATGGTACTAGTCTATGCAACTTTACACAGAAGTGTTTCTTCTCTACTTTCCTGCATTCCTGTGTTGAATCTCCAGATCAGAGATTCAAAGTGGGCTCTGCTGGGCATAGTCACTGAAGAAAAGCATCCCAATCTCCCCTCCCTTTTCTCTTGAAACAACTGACAGGAAGGAAGATGTCTGTTTCCCTCTCAGGTAGTTCTAGTGATCCAGGGGTTTTGCCCAGCTTAATATCTTGGGGGTGGGGTAGGAAAGCCCTTCCCAGATGCCTCAGGGGGCTTGGTAATTTGTCATTTCAGCTACTTCATCTTGCTGTCCCTCAACCTCCTGGGAGATGTGTAGCACTGTCCTGATCTCCTAATCCCCAAAGCAGGTCTCTCAGACAGCCTTTGGCTCTTCCTCTGTTGTTGTTGTTGTTTTGAGAGCATTCAGCTCTGCCTGTTAGTCCATCACCATCTTCCTCAGTAAGCCTATTTCATAATGCCAGAAAATTACATCTGACATTGATGTTAAAACTCTAATCATGGGTGACAAATTCTACCTCTGTTTTCTCAATGCCAAGATTAACCAATAAATCTGGTTTAGTGTGGTACATTGTGATATGTGGCAGGTTATGTTTGTATGTGTGGAAGTGTATTTTCAATAGATTATAAGCCTAGATGGGAGTGGATATGGGAAGCTATAACATCGTTCCTTAGTATTATATATATATATATATTTTTTAATTCAAAGCAAGTTTGGAAGGAGATTTTTATAAATGGACTAAATACAAAAGAATCCCAAACAAAATAAAATGTAAAAATGCATGGTGAAATAACAGAGGGAAATAGGATTTGGATTTTTGTGAGTGTTTTAGCTTATCTATCTTAGCAATTGCCATATCCACAGACAAAATAATTTTCAAAAAACGGTAAACTCTGACTCAAACAACTGTAAAATGAATACATGTGAGTGCTTGCATTTAACCCATTAATTAATAAGAGAAACAGTGTGGCATTAGAATCAATTTAAAGGACAATCCAATGTACCAAAAATATGATTACTCTTTAAGAGATGCTGTAATTAATTTATAAATATATTTCTGCTTACCACAATTATTGAGGAAAATCAATTGAACCTCCAGTAGAAAGCAATTCTATTTCTACGAACAAGAGTTATTTGAATTACTCCTACATTCCAGTTTGTTGGACTTATATAAGTCAGCAAACAGGGAGGCGAAGATGGTCAACCACCGAACCAGGGAACCGAGAGTGCCTACAACTCCAAGCAGGTAATTCACATCCATCAACCATGTGGGACCTAAGCCCCCTCTCGATATAGAGGTGGAGTGGACATCATCAACCCAGGGTCCACAGGTTGGAGGAACTTACTGGTATTCTATTATAGAACTATTGTGACTAGTAATGGAAGAAACTGTAGCATTGATGTGGAGAAAGTGACCATGGTAGTTGCTGAAGGCAGGGAGAGGGAAAAGAAGATGAGATGTGGGGGCATTTTCAGGACCTGGAGTTGTCCTAAATAATATTTCAGGGACAGATGTTGGACATTATATATGCTGCCATAACCCACTGAATGTACTGGGGGAGAGTGTAAACTACAGTGTAAACTATAATCCACGCAGTGCAGCAGTACTCCAAAATGTATTCACTAAATGCAATGAATGTACCACAATGATGAAAGAGGTTGTTGATGTGAGAGGAGTGGGGGATGATACGTAGGGTATGTGAAAACCTCATGTTTTTTAATGTAACATTTTTTTGTCATCTATGTATCTTTTTTAAAAAAGACAAAATAATAAAAATAAAATAAAAATTTTAAAAAAGAATTATTTGCATTATATCTAATTTCTAAGATTTAAAGAACTGAGACCAAAATAGCCCAAAGGCAGTGAAAGTCACAAAACCCATAGAATCATGTAACTTCAATGAGAGTGGGCTAAGTAATACATAAATTTTCATTGAAGACACCTAGTAAATGTTTTGTTACATTTCAATCTTTCACTGTTATTTTCCTTAATGGGAGATAAAGAAATGTATCAACAATATTCAAATGAAGTAAGAATGATTTTTAAATAAAATAAATTTATGAAAGTGAAAAATCTTCCCCCATTTATGTTATATATATATATATATATATTTACAAAAGAATAGTTTAAACTGAAAACTTTCTGTATCCTTAGTAGTTTTGATATTTGGGTATGGAAAGAGCTAAGCAAAACTATAAAGGGATGAAAAAGTACCCCAGGGATAGTAAGGGTGGGAAGGCATTAATACAATGAGGCTTGAGAAAATCAGGGGTGGATATAATTACAGTAATCCAGAAGGAAATGGATCTGTAGCAGAATTGTTTATACCTTAGTTAAAGGTATCCAATCGTTGACAAACCATAGGAGGGAACCAACAGAATAAATACCCCAATTTCCTTACATTCCCACCATTCACTCTTAATTTTTAGCTCACATTTCCTGATGGCCAGAGTAAAATACAGCCTGTTTGAAGCAGAACATGGAAGCAGATCATGGAAGACTTCCTTGGGTAGAGGAGTGATAGGAGTATTTCTAGTTCATGTTCCTATAGTGTATTCATTTGCATTCTTTTTTGGAGCTAGTTGGAAAAATGAAAACATACAGAAAATAACTGAGTCCTCCAACATTTTTATTTTAATCAGTTAACAGTCATTTAATATGACATATACCACTATGGGTCAGATACTGAAGTTAACACTTAGGCTAAAGAGGTGAATAAGACAGATACAGCCCTGCTTTTCTATAGCTTATTTAAAGGACTTTGGAATTGAAGAATGAGGCAAATTGTACTTTATCTGTATGTCAACAGTTTGTGAAAACAGAACCAATAGTTGAAGAAACATTTCTTTTTAATTTCAGAAAGTGCTCTAATACTTCTTGCTGGCTGAGAAAGAATCAGATTTATTAAAAGGTGAAGTCTCTGTGCCTAGATGTCCTGCAGCAAAGACCCAGTGACTTTTCAGGAGGTGTGTTAGAAGGAATTCAATTCTCCATTGAAGAAACTGAATTAGGCAGCTTCAAAGGCTCATTCTCATCTTGTTTTGTAAAATTGAAAAAGTAATATGTTTATTCCCTTCTGGCGCAGCATAGAATTAAACTACTTATATTATTAAAAAATAGTGAAGTGGACTTGGCCCAGTGGTTAGGGTGTCCGTCTACCACATGGGAGGTCTGTGGTTCAAACTCAGGGCCTCCTGGACTCATGGGGAGCTGGCCCATGCGCAGTGCTGATGCGCGCAAGGAGTGCCCTGCCACGCAGGGGTGTCCCCCTCATAGGGGAGCCCCACGCACGAGGAGTGCACCCTGTAAGGAGAGCTGCCCAGCGCGAAAGAAAATGCAGCCTGCCCAGGAATGGTGCCGCGCACACACAGAGAGCTGACACAATGAGATGACACAACAAAAAGAAACACAGATTCCCGTGCTGCTGACAACAACAGAAGCAGACAAAGAAGAACACACAGCAAATAGACACAGAGAACAGACAACTGGGGCAGGGGGTAGGAAAGGGAGAGAAATAAATAAAAATAAACATATCTTAAAAAAAATACTTTGGGTTTCTCTGAAAATCCAAAATATGAAATGTCCACTATCTTGCTATTAAGAATATGAATGCCTCCATTCTGAGTACTTCATCAGTACTGGAAGTAAAGAAGACAGGTTATACATGACTGAACTCATTCTAAAAGGACTTATACAGAATCCTCAGGTGCAGAGAATTCTATGCAGGTTCTTATTTATCACCTACATTGTCACTGTCAGGGCATCCTAATCATTGTTGATGCCATAATCTGCAGTCAGACTTTGTAGACAATAATATATACCTTCCTTCTAGTCTTTGATAGATGCATGCTATTTCTCTTTGATAATTCATAAAATTCTAGTTGACATGACCTCAGACAAAAGTCATCTCCTTCAGTGGCTGCATGGAACAGTTCTTTATTGACTTCTTAGACATTTGAGGTTGTTCTTCTCATGTTCATGGCCTGTGATGGCTCTATTGATATCTGCAGATATGTGCACTTATGTGAGTTTCATGAAACACTGCACATGCTGCCTCCTGGTATAGATGTTCTAGACAGTGGGCTTTCTACACTATTGGACAGGTTCTGGTCACCTTCTGGCTCCCATTCGGTGGACTAAACATCATGGAACATTTAATGTGTGACATCCCATCCTGATACAATCCACTTGCAATGACACTTTCTTCATTGGTCCCTTGGTAGCTGCCAATTGTGGAGTAACCCCTGTGATGACCTTTAATATTGTTGATATCTTATGTTGTCATCCAGGACCCCTTGAAAACTCATAGATCTGCATGGAGGAAAACGTCCCTCTCTATATGCAGCTCCCATGTCACTGTTTTCTTGTGATCATTCCCTGTATTTTTATGTATCTGTGTCCAGCAGTCATCTTCTCCATTGATAAACTTATAGCAATATTCTATAACCTTGTCATTCCACTGTTAAATCCTATAGTTTATACAGTAAAGAACGTAGAAGTAAAAAATACTTTTAGAATGTTATTGAAAAGGAATGTAATTTCAGAGAGAAAATGATCCAAGATTATATTTTTATCAAAAACTTTTTTATTTTTTGTTTTATTACTTTAAAAACTTTTTACCCCACCTTTCACCCAACACTTACAGAATTTTTTCTAAGATAGGTATTATCATCATGATTATTCCTATTTTATAGATGAAGGAAAATATACTCAAAAACATTAAATGACCAACCCAAAATCAGAGACAGAGATAATACCTTGGATCTATATTTAATTCCAAATTCCATGCTCTTACCATCATTTTCAAGAGTATCAGGGAAAAAAAAAAGCAGCATGTAGATCAGATAATTTGTTATAGCAAATTAATGGTAAAAATGAGAAGTTTTGAGTTGTATATAAGTTACCAAGGTAAAATGTTTGACAGTATCTCTTTTCTAACTGCAGAGTTGCATAACCTACCTAATATAAAAGCAGTTGGCACTCACAAATCTGTATTGCCTACTGGTATATAGGAGAGTGTGTATTACAATTTAGAAAGAAGGTATTTGATAATAAGTTATTGGAATACATATAACCTAATTTTAAAATTATATTGGGCTCTTGTTTTGTTGAGTAAAAAAGTCCAGTAATAATAAAAGTTTATTGCATTTAAAGCAAAATGAAAACTTGTTATTACATTCATATGCTCATAACAACCCTATAAGATTAAAATCCAGTGTTCTTATTTTACAGAAAAAATGGAGGATATTAAATGTTAACTAGATCATATAATACGTAAGTGAGCCTTGAAATTCATAATCTATATCCTGTGAACTTTTAATTATATAGAATTCCTTGGTACTAGTGTTTGGTTATGATTTGATATAATATTTTTTATTATATGACATAGGAATGATAATTTATTAGATTCAAAATCATTAGTAGAAACTATGCATTTTGTTTTCAAAAGCACATATAAAAATACATCAATAAAACATTTTTCATTGTTAAAAGTCAGCTGCTTAGTTACTTGAATCTGACATTACTAAGAACATTTCTTAATACCCTAATTGCAAACTGCTTTCCAAAATGGTTTATAAGGTATGGAAGAAAACAGGAATCATTATTCCACATTTGAGCAAAGGAAGTATTTCTTAATTAAGTTTACTTAAGCCATAAATAATATGACCTATTCATATTGTGCATGGTTTTTGGCTCTTTAAAAAATGAAGTCTGATACCCAAAGATAAATGTGTATTACTAATATCTTTATAGCTACTTATTCATTTTGATAAATTCAGCTCCCATTTCATGTATACAATATGTTTCATTGAAGAAGTTAATGGACATCATGATGTAATAATATTTAGCAAGCATACTATGATTGTATAAATAATGAAGGAGAATAAGAATAAAGGCTTCAGGATCAGGAGACATGAGTTTTATTTATCACTGTGCCACCATCTAATTCTATGACTTTAAACTGTCTCACCATTTCTAAAGGAAGTTTATTTAAGTAATTCAGAAGATGTTTCCAAGTGTTTTGATTCTGTTAGTGCCATTTTACTACCTTAAATACTGTTAATATATTTGCAAATATATTTGCTTCTACTCCCATTTTAAGAAGTAAAACTGAAGATATAAATGATTATACATAGAGGCCAGCCATTGACCACACACCCTAAACTTTACCATTTCTGGTAAATAACTTAGAAAATGTCCTTCTGGGATGGAAGGATCTTTGGATTGGACTATGAATTTGAGGATATGAAATCTAATGTTGATGTTTTGTTGCCTTGAGAATATGAATTTATATCTACTGAAATGCACAAAGTTACCCATAAGAAGAACACTGTCAGGCCCCCAAGATTTGCAGAATTAGTTCCTGAAACTGTCAAACATCAAAGAATACCTCAACTGCTTTCTGGCCAATGGTGATCTGATGCATATTTCATTTCTTCTGCCTTCATTCTGGTTTATTTTTCTAGTTTGAAAATGTGTTACTGTCTTTCCAATATTTTTCTCACATTCTCTTTAGACTTGTATTCTGGAAACGGACTTTCCTGGTATAGCTTCAGGAACCCTGGTTTGAAATATTACCTCTATAGACAACCCAGACCAATTTTAGACTTAATACTGTACATGCTGCCCTTTCTCCATGCCATAACATTTTAGGCCCTGGAAAGCTCCCCAGATGTAGGGATTTAAAAAATCAAAAACTGAAGAAAACAAGCTTCACAAATTTCTTGCCACAGCCCTAGCTGTTTGGGTAGAAGCTGGATGACCATTTAATGGGTTATCATCAAATCCATTGAATGGATCTTAATCTTTTTTGAGGATGGGCAGGATAACCATGTAAGTATATGCTCATTCTATGATCTGCCTGTTTCATTTGAGAGATGAAAAACAAGTTGAAGACTTTTTCACAGGTGACTGTTTATATTCCTTAAAGTTCCTTGGATAGTTTCAAATCCCATTCAAGCTTTCTTTGACACTTGCTATCACAAAGATTATCATAGCCAACACTATAACACTCAAATGGTCTCAACAACCAAGTTTTGCTATGTGGCCTCAGTTTCCTTGAGCTGTTTTTCTATCATGACGTGTTGCTAAGTGATCACACCCTCTTGAGTCAATCCAGGAGTTATCTTTCCCATTCCATAGGTGTACTGTGAGACTAAATTTGAATTGCTTTAAGAAAGACATTTTACCCTATGCATAAAATTCAATTAGTGAAATTATTTACATCATTATCATATTAGTTTAATCCATAATGAGAGCAATAAACAACTGCCTTGGGGAAGTACTGAATATTTCCTCTGGTGTGAGGTTCCATTATTATAGTAGGGTTTATAACAGTCCTGCAATCATACTTGAATGCAGTATCTAAAAATTATAATCAACATAAAGGATGGCTTGATAAAAAAACATAATATTATGGTGAAAATTTTTAAAAATCAGATAGCTACCTAGGTAAATTTCTACCAAATATCCAAAAACTCCATACAAAGTTCATTTGTTATCAAATGTCCAAAATCATACTGCCATTTAGTTAATTTGTAAGTGTTTGCCTCATTTTGTTCTCCTGTTATTTTGATTTGTCTTCAGGTATACTTATGGGTGGATTTGAAAGTTAAAGATGAAATGCTGTAAAAGTTCTTCTCTGATGTTCAGTTAAGTAATGTGAAATAATTAGGTGGTTGGCAAGTTTTACTAATAATGGTGAAATACCCCCGAGGTCTCATTAGCAACAGCTAAGCAACTTCACTTAAAACAGGATACCTGGGAGCACTTTTAAGACACAAGAGAAAGGTACTATCCAGAGGTGCCATTTATAAATCAACAAAGAGACTTATAGTAGCTGAGCTAGTTGGCATTTTAAATCTTACAACTTTACTTCTTTCTGTGTTATCTAATAGCTCCCTGGGGCTCTGGCATGGAATTCTGTCAAACTCATAGGTGAGAATTTTATTTCCAAAAATCATATGATTATAGATAAATCTTAGATTTAAATGGACCTTAATAATAATATAATCAAGAGAGTGTAAACTACAATGTAAACTATAATCCATGCTGTGTAGCAGTGCTTCAAAATGTATTCATCAATGGCAATGAATGTAACACATGTATGAAAGAAGTTGTTGATGTGGGACAGTGGGGGTGGTAGGGAGTGGGGCATATAGGAACCTTCGATATTTTTTAATGTAACATTTTATGTGATCTGTGTATCTTTTAAAAATAAATAACAGTATATTAAAAATAATAATATAATCATACTCTAACTCATTATGGCCCCAACAATTTGAAGTTTAGATACTTTCAGCATGCAAGCATCAAGGAAAAGAGGATCACTCTAATCTCACTAATTTACAAGTAGCATCTTGGGATGTTTCTCTTTTTTTCCTTATTGGTATGTATTTAACTTGCAGTCATGTTTTGTACTCAAATTTGCATCCAGGTTTTCCTGCTTAATATTACAAGACACAAATTTTCTTACAATATTTAAAAAGATTTCTTTTAAAATCTACACACTGTTGGAAGTGATGTCCTCTATTTTTACTTAACCATTTTTCTAACCTTGGACTATCTATGCATTTTCTAACTTTTCATACCTAATAATTTTGTTGAACATATTTTTCAATATTGATTTTCCCTTAAATATTTTCCTCTATGGTCTATTCCTAAAATGAATATTATTGATTCAAAGAAAAAAAGACAGTTATTTCTATTTCTTCATAGTTATTTCTAAGTCTTTTAATAAATAATATATTATTTCTACTTTTTGAACACCATAACCTTTTTCAGATATTTGGGGGATAAACCTAATACAAGACAACTGCAAAGAAGCAGCAGCACTTTCCACATGTACATAAGATTTTCATCTCAGCAAATTAAATCTAAAGTGCTTTTATCTCGTATTTTTGGGAGGAAAATAAATGTTTTGCAGAACAAATTTTATTAATTTTTTAAAATTTTCTCTTTCTTTCCTTTGGGGAATTTATTTTCCCGTATTGGGATGATTCTTCCATTTGAGAAATAATGTGATTTCCTTTAACCAATGATGGATGATGGATGTTATGAGAGAATGGAAACAGAACAGATGAAAATGCATATAGCAGAATCATAAAACACTTAGGAAGATCATTCATTTTATGGATGTTTGACCCATTGCGGTTTGGTAATAAAATACTGGGAGTGGAGGAGTACTAAAGACATTGAACAAGGACTTATTGTGACTGTAGGCAAACATATAAATTCATATAAATAGTGAGAATCTAATAAATAATTTTTGGATTAGTGAACATGTAAGCAACAGGTAGACTTTAAATATGTGTTTGTGTGTATATGTGTGTATGCATATATAAATCATAGCATTTTATTTATCTATAAGCTATCTATCATCTACCTGTCATTTTTTTAAAAAGATTTATGTTTTGTTTATTTCTCTCCTCTTCCCCACTCCCCAGTTGTCTGCTGTCTGTGTCCATTCACTGTGTGTTCTTCTGTGACCACTTCTATCCTTATTAGCGGCACTGGGAATCTATGTTTCTTTTTTTTGTGTCATCTTGTTGTGTCAGCTCTGTGTGTGTGTGGTGGCATTCCTGGGCAGGCTGCACCTTCTTTCGTGCTGGGCGGCTCTCCTTACGGGGTGCATTCCTTGCGCATGGGGCTCCCCTATGTGGGGGACACTGCTGAGTGGCAGGGCACTCCTTGCGCACATCAGCACTGTGCATGGGCCAGCTCCACACGGGTCAAGGAGGCCTGGGTTTGAACTGTGGACCTCACATGTGGTAGGTGCATGCCCTATCTGTTGGGTCAAGTTCACTTGCCTATCTGTCTTACTTCAAAAAACTTCTTTCCATTCTCCAGGTTAAACTTATACTTTTTAAAACTTTGAAAGTAAGGGTTCTCTTTATTTAAAAGATCTTCATAGAATGTAGAACTTACCAATATTTTTAAACATTTTTTAACCGTTTTCTATTGAAATTATAAGTTTACTGAGTGGGAATATACCAAATTGTATGTGAAACATAATTTTGTAAAATAAACAATATTATTTGACCAGCATTATTATTAACTTGGAAATCAAGTATCTTGGCAATATACTCTTTCCTAGAGGGAATTAATATTTCTATACTTACCTTATAGAGGTACAAACTATGCTACAAACTGTTAAACTGGGTTTGAGCTTCCTTTCAAAACTTTCTTTTTTTTAATGTGTCTCATATAGTGGGTAATGATAAACAGAGCAGTTTGACAGGGCCACTTGAGAGCCTAGGTTTATGAACTGAGAAGCAGGTATATTTTTCCACATGGGGATGTAAGAAGTGTGGCAGTTCTCCAAACATTCATCATTTAATTAGCACCAGGCATCACAGACACTACTTCTGGCATTCTACTCTGCACAGGGAGGAAACAGAAGTGAGTATCATGTGCTATGGTAGGAAGGCTAGGTATGTTTCTAACTACTTATAAACTTCCTTGAACTGTGGTTTATGACATTTCTTGTTCAGTGGACAATGTCTTTCTTTTCACAGTTAGAACCGTTGGTTCAAATGTCAATTCTCCAGGAAGGTGGAATAATCCTTTACTGTTTGCAGCATTTAGAATTTACAAAATACATTTTGCAGACCTTATTAGTAGGTTCATAGATGCAGAAGAGGCCTTGGAAGCTTACAGGAACTGACATGACTTAGCAAAGTCAAACAGAGTTGAAATAAAGAGAGACTCCATGTCTCCTCACAACATATGGCTTCATATTTTCTCAGTAGATTTTAGATAAAATGGTTCCTTATAAAAGATGTTTTTTAGGTGATAAATGCAAAGTGTCTTTAGTTAACAAAACAGCATCATGTAGGACATGGAATGAATAATTGATGCAATTACTTGTGTAAAGGGGGCCAAAGATGTACTTCACAATTATGGTGACTACCTTATTTCTATACTATGAATTCAGATAAGAACACTTCCACAGTTAAGTATCTTTCTTTTTTTCTTTGTAAGTGATTCAGCCCTCAACAATGTGTTACTCCCTGAATGGATCACCTCATCCTTTCCAACAATGCAATTGAATTTATTCTCGTGGGACTCACACAGAATCCACACTTGCAGAAGACACTGTTTATTTTCTGTTCATTTTTCTATTTGCTGTGCTGGGTAATCTCATTGTCCTCACCACCTCTCTCAGCCCCGCTTTTTCTGCTCCTACTTACTTCCTTCTCACCTACTTGTCTTTCATAGATGCCTCCTACCCCTCTGTCATCATCCCGAAAATGATCATCAGCCTGCTTTACCAGAGCAGAAGCATATCCTTGAGTGGTTGCCTGATTGAGCTCTTTGTGGCAAACTTCTTGGGAGAATCTGATATCCTCTTCATTGTCATGATTTATGATCGCTATGTGGTAATCTGCAAGCCTTTGCACTATATGATCATCATGCGACGGGAGCCCTGTCGTCTCCTGGTGGTCATGGCCGGCGTTGGGGGAATCCTCTGCAACACTGTGCAGATTCTCTTCACTATCAATTTGTCTTTCTGTGGCCCCAATGTCATTGTCCACTTCGTGTGTGCCCTCTTCCCACTGCTCAAGCTTGACCACAGTGGCACCTACACCCTTGGGATGGTGGTGGTTGCCAAGTGTGGAGCTATGTGCTTGCTCATTTTATCCATGTTACTTAATGCCTACGTTGTTATTCTGCATTCTCTGAAATTCCGGCTCTAAAGAACAGTGCAAAGCTATCTCCACATGTGGTTCTCACTTTACAATAGTTGTACTCTTTTTTGTGCCCTGTATATTTACCTACATGCATCCTGTCTACCTTCTTGGTAGACAAAGTTAGTGACTGTTTTCTGCAATCTTCACCCCCATTTTAAACCCTATCATTTACACAGTCAGAAACACAGAGACAAAAATACCGTGAGGAATTTGTTGAAGAGTAACTTAGGCTAGTTATAATGCCAAGAAAATAATGACACATAAAAACAATGGTAAATATGAAAGAGGATTATCAAATTTTGCAGGTAAGTGACAAAAAAAAAAAGTTGAGAGACTAACATTTATGAGTACTTAATATTGACTAGAAACTTTAGCTGCATTTGATTGCTTTTCATGTTCCTAACCAGGGATACAATATTCTTGTATGATATTCATATTCTAGGATATACAATTGAAAGAACTGTAAATCCTCAGTTTGATGATTCTAGGGTGTGTTTTGCTGCAGGGTCTCACTCCTGTTTTACTAAATTCTTCACACATTTGTTACTTGAGTGAAATGACTGTTCCATGGAAACTTAACCTCTGAAATTCCTTTATTTTGGCTTTGCCTTTGATGGAGCACAAAAGAAGAAATCCTAGGATAGATGTTTGGGGGGCAGTGGACAGTTGAGGAGTGAAAGAACCACCAAAGTTATTGTTTGTTACCATGAATCATCTGAAAGAAAAAAAAAAGAGGCACCAACTAAAGGAAGAAAGGAAAAATTCAAAGATCATCTGTGAAATTTTTCTTATCACAAAAACTAAGTCCAGCAATTTGGATTACCTTTAATTTCATCTTATTTACTCAAATATCCTCATGGTTCACAGTTTTTCTTGAATACAAAGGAACAGATTTTTCTTCTTAACAAGACTTAAAAAACATTTGAAGAAATAAGGAAAAACATCACTTTCCCTAATATCAATAAAAATGGTAAATTTCCAAAGCCATCATTCCATAAGTGTAATATGTATATTTGCATCGAATGAATTTTTTTAAAAAAATTCTTTCTCCCCCTCCCCTTGCCACTTGCTTACTGTCTGCTCTCTATGTCCATTCACTGGACAATCTTCTGTGCCTGCTTGTTCTCCTTTTTGTTGTATCATCTTGCTGTGCCAGTTCTCTGTGGGCATGGGCAATCAGCTCTCCTTAGGCATGGGCCAGTTTGCCTTCACAAGGAGGTCCTGGAGCAAACCACAGGCCTCCCATATGGTAGACGGGAGCCCAATCAGTTGAGTAACATCTGCTTCCCTAAATTAAATGATTTTTTTATTATTGATCGGGCATAATCACCTCAGTTAGCTGATTTGATCCATGTACTAAATTTATAGCTACAAAATTACTGTCCCCATTTACAGAGAAGCAAATTGAAGCTAAGAGAAGTTTATTAATTTACTTGACTCAGATACACAGAAAGAGTTTCAGCTATATACAGACTTCAAATCCAGGTCTTCCTAATCTCAGTCTTATTCTTTTTCAAGTAAACCACAGTTGACTGTAGAATGTTTATGTCTATAGATAAGAAATTTATATTCATTCTTAATAAGGTACTTTATCCTTCAAGAAAAATGATGCTAAATTTGTTGCAGTCTTTTCTCATATGGAACACTAGCTTTCCACAATATTCCTTGATACACGTGCAAAATATAGGGTCATTCTAAATTACTACATAATTTATGAAGCAAACCTTCTTTGATTATACTACTCCAATTTGTGTTACTTCTCACAAATATTCCCTTTTTCGAATGAGCTCATCATCTCAAGCTGTTTCCTCCATTATTTGATCATACGGTAATGCCAGAGAAAGGTACATCTGTTCTTTGGAGTGACTATGTGTTCTAGTTCATGCATAGCTATCTTGAGTTCTTAAAAAACAGAACCTGTTAAAGGTCTATGCCTGGGGCACAATATAATCAGCAGGTAATTGACTCAAATGGCCAAAGTTGTAATTACCCTTGAGAAATTTCAGGAGAATCTAGATTAAATGTTTCATGGTTCGTTCTGTTTTAAGGCTGTTAAATAAGAGATTAGAATGGGCCAGCAATAGGTATAGATGTTTTGAGGAAATGCTATTTCTACTTTAAGACAAAAGGATTAGAAGAGAAAAACCAAGCCCAATGACTGTGTTTCAGGGGAGAAACCAAATCCTGAATGAAGGAGTGATATGATTAATGAGACACAAATTACACATTGTCAACTGCAAATTTGGAATCTGTAGGAATTGATGAAGGAAATGTTAAGCCACCTGACATCCTCAATAGCTGGAATCTTGCTGTTTAAGAATAAAGTTAAGGAATCAGATATTTCTTTGCACAACATTGTAGCAGTTTGATATTGTTTATGAATTCCAGAAATAGTTATTGGATTATGTTTGTAAACTGGTCTGTTCTTCTGGACGTGAATAAATTATGATTAAGGCTTTGATGGGCCACTTCAGTAGGATGTTGAGTCCCTACTCCTTGGTGGGCAGGGACTTACAGAGAAACCACACTGCAGAGAAGGGAGGATGGAGTTTTGATATAGGAGCTCTGGAAGTAAACACACAGGAGAAAAACACAGGGGGCTAGAGGAGTCTCCTTAGGCAAGGCAGAAGCCCGGGAGAGAGAGAGAGACAGAGCCATTTGCCTGAGAGTCAATAGCTGGCCTTGTGGAGAGAGCACAGCAGCTGAGCCCAGGGAGAAATAAACCCTGGGAAGAGATGAACATAGGAGGCCTGAACCCTTGGCAGATGTCAGCAGACATTTTGCTCCAACACGTGGCAACAGACTTTAGTGAGGGAAGTAACTTATGCTTTATGGCCTGGTAACTGTAAGCTTCAACCCCAAATAAATACCCTTTATGAAGCCAACAGATTTCTGGTATTTTTCATCAGCACCCCTTTGGCTGACTAACACAAACATAAAAGGAAGTATGTATATTTTCTCATAAAGATGTGTATGATAATATTTGGATCTGATGTGTGATGTTACTTTGGTTTAATCTGAACATTCAATTTGATTAAATTAGTATGGATTATTTAATTGAGGAGAGTAGGCTAATCATTGTTGGAGGTCAATTATCAAGGATATGTTTTGTTAGGTTCTTTGCACAGTCAAACACTCTTAATTCTAGTAGCACATATCATTGCATAGCTCTTTAAAATGAGTCTAGTGATGTTACACAACAATCTCAAATCTTTTAGACTCTGCCTCCTTTACTCATCTACTTCACCTACTGTTTCTTAGCATAATGAGAAATATCCAAACACTGAACTGTTCCTTGGTTACATTATAAAGATTATTCTTGAGACTTTCTTCCCTATTATGGGAGTTTCTGTTTTCTTCCCTTCAGCTTTCCCTTGACATTAGCTTCCCAGATTACTTACATTCTCTTATTCCCCTTGTGTAAGGGAAGGTCATTTTATAATCTCATTTCTACAGATGTATCACCCTTCATAAACATATGTATATTAAAAAAGTGGGATACAATGGGCTCAAAGAATGAGTCATTTATGGTTGAATTTCAAATTAAGTGTACATGAATGAGAGGAATGTTTGGAGGAAAAATAATTAGTTCAACTATGGAAGGACTCAATACTCTATTTGGGAATGAGAGCATCACATTGAAGAGCTAAATATTATTTATTTAGGGATTTTCACATTGTTATTCCATACAGTGTTCACATATATTACCTGAAAATGTAATGAAAAATGGCTCTGTGGTCATTTAAGTTTAGGAAATTTTGACTGATTTAATATATAAAATAAATATTTCTCTGTGTCTTCAGTGTGCCAGACAGTTTTAGGAACTGGTAATACAGTGTTGAAAATTACAGACAAGGTTCAGATTTATGTGGTACTTAAATTCTGGGGTAGAGAATAATGAAAAGTGAAAAATAAATAAATAATATGATTTTGCTAGTGATAAGTATGATAAGAAAATGTTAACACAGAAAAGAAAAGCTGGATTTTGGTAGTTACTTGAAACACAGCTAGAACTTTAAATAGGCCCAAGTTTGAAGGATGGCATTACCTTTTCTTTTTTCTACAGTTAGATTTCCTAAATGCATGCATTTGCAATGGGGATGATGTCTCTCCCAATAGGGTAAAAATTGACTCATGGAGAACGAGCCAGTTTTTACTGTTTTTATTTATCAAGCCCAGATATATAGACACACACATACATACATACAACACAACGCAATATAAATACATATATTGTATACATATGTTATTAAATAGTCTGAGAGGGCTGATTAGGAAAAATATCTAAAAAGACTACTTATGGTGTATTTTAAAAATGGTTGAGAAAGACTGCCCCAATGTATATTTGAGTGCTTAGGCAAGAACATGGAGTAATTTCAAAGTTTTAGTAAAGATGATCCACTTGTAGAGACCAGTTCATCACCTATGAGGATTATATTCTGTAAAACTGAAGATCTTCTCTCTCAAGAGATTTCTCAGGATGTTAGGCCAAATGCATCAATGAACCAATTATAATATAACCTGTGAAGTATATTGTAAATATGGGACATTATTTTATTACTGAAGACAGAAAAACAATGAAGGTTATAACCTCAAATATTTCTAAATTATAAATTATTTAGTTTGAGAATATTATTTGTTATGAATAAGAAATAATTTGGTTTTATTTTTTCTAGGTAAAATACATATTTTTAATCTTTAATAATGGTAATTATTCTGCAGTCAGATTGACATAATTTATTAACAGCATTAGGTGAAATGAACACTAAACTATGTGATTGAAAAATTCAGTCCTGCTACTTGCCAGGTGGCCAAAAAATAATCATATTGCCTTTTGTTCATCCATACGATCATGGGGATGGATCATTGTGTGGCTATTCTCTTATCACAGAACAGAACTAATTTCTGGGGCAACTAGATGCCTGGTTAATACCATGATTTAGTTTTGTGCTTTTGAAGCATTAGCTTGGCCCAGCTCCAGTGAAGCTGTGCCCCCTGGGAACCATCTATCACTGTAGGGATGGGCAGGAATTTACTGGCATTGTGACTAGCACATCTGTCAGTAGAGGCCCAACCTCAAAGGGATACAATTGAAATGATGCAAACCTGTATATTTTCACCACTTTTGAAAATGGCATTTTGCCCTCTTTCAGCTCAGACTCAATACTCAAAGGAGAACATCTTATTAATGATGTATCTTTTAAGATGTGAATTTCAAACTATTTTCAAAATAAGCTAAAAAAATACAACCAAATGAAGTCACAATCCCTTGAATGATTTTATAAATAGCCTAGCTGGCTTGCATTTTTTGGCAACCTTGCCTATTTAGATGAAGTTTAAATTCTTTTGACAACTACAAGGGTTGCTTCTTATTTAAGTTCATGGGCAATTAGAGTGGCTGTTTTAAATCTCTCTTTGAAATCACCGGTTACTTCAGTTCTATCAAAATAACTTCTCATTAAATGATTGGATGATTTTTTTTTCCTTGTGTAGGACCTGATTTACTCACTCCACACTTGGAATAACCAAGTTGAAATTCTAATGTGTCATGATTCCTAGTTTTTCTGTAAAAGAAGCTTCATGTGAGTAAATCTATTTGGGATCAGATATTCAGTTAGGCTGATATGATTCTAGAAAATTGATTTGCACAATTTTTCACTTTCTACCTACTGGTTCCATTGGGTAACTGGCTGGGTTTTGAAAGTTCACAGAAAAGACAACTATGCTGAGTTTTGAATGTGGCCTTAGAAACTTACTTGAATATTAAACAAGTTCCTATTAATCTGAGTACTATTTTGAAACTGTTGAAATAATTGAATCACCTAAACAATGAACAATTATATGATAATTAAACCATGTTAATTCTCTGCTATTCTGCTTATAAGTGTGGTGACAGTGATATTGGGGGACATGCAGATAGTTTGCTTGGAGTTATCATGGTGAAATCATGAAATGTTATTTATGGATTATGTCCCCCTCCCAAAAAATTCCAAGAAAATATTAACTTTTGTATCTAAAATGGTATAATATCTTCCATTCTATAGAGATGCTATTGTAGATAATTCCATCTCCACTAACCAGGTCTCATCTTTCAAGAATAGCAAAGTAAATTTTAGATACTTACCAAAAGAAATAGCCTGCTTAAAGGTCTTAATTAGAGACATGTACTATTGATGGTGCATGTACTCAGGGAATAGACCTTCCAAAGGACACAGGACCACTGATTGTTCATTGATGATAATCCAAGGTACTTGCTAAACAATTGCTAGCACCACTTATTGTCCAGGATTTTATTGGAGAACTTATTTACCTCCATAAAAAAATTCAGATACAGGAAAAACACACCTACTGTAAAGTCAAATTCCTAGATCGGAATCCAGGCTCTGTTACTTATTGACTGTATGGCCTTGAGGAAATTAATTATTTTCCTCTTTCCCAGCTGTACAATGTGTCTAATCATATGCAGATATGAGGATTAAGTGATATAATATGTATAAAGTAGCTAGCAAAATGCTTGGTCCATAGCAGGTGCTTAGCAAGTTAATATTATTGTTATTATTATTATTATTATAGTTTGATATGGATATCTGCATATATTTATAAATAGTGCATTGTATTTTATTTGGTTTTATCTGGAGACCAGTAACAATTTCTTGCTTATGTCATCTTGTTTATGGCATCAGTGAAATTATATGAATGTGTGAATGAATGAATGACTGAAAGCAAATTAAAATGAGTTATTTTTTCACCCTATTGTTCAGTGAACATAACCAAGCTTGATAATATTTAGAGTTAGTAAGGCTGTAGGGGAAAATGACTCTTTAGTACACTATTGTTGGAGAAAAACTGGTAGAGAATTTTGTGTGGTAATGTTACAAAATATGTTAAAGTTAAAATATGCATACTCCGACTTGGTGGTGATGTTTCTAGGAATTTCTCTAACAGAAATATTGAAACCTAGTAAGTAAAGATGTCGGTAAAAGGATTTTCATTACTGCATAAGTGTAAGGCAGAGTATTAAAAATAATATAAATATCAGATGGAAATGAGCTGGTTAAGCAAATTATGTTGCAGCTATTAAATGGAATAATATGTGGCAATTAAAATGGAAAATGAATAAATACTGAAGTCAAATAATGGTCATGTAAATTGTTAAATTAAAATATTCAAGAACTAATACAAAATACATATTTTGATAATATTCATACATATTTTATATGGTATAAGATACAAAAATGAATGTATGTACACAATAAACTTTTGTAAAGATACATATCTGAAGCTCATGAGGGTCAAGTGAGTATGTGTGGTTGAGAGGGGCCCTTTGACTTTAAACTTGCAATTACTCTACTATTCTAAGGCCATTCTTTACTTTTATAATTTATAAAAATGCAATAAAAAACCCTTCAGTTTTATTCAAATTACTCCTTTCTGGTTAGAACTGCAGATTAGTTTAGAAAATGATTTAATGTCTGAATGCCTATACTATCTTTTCAGTATACTTTAATGTGTATAAGTTAAAACATTAAATTTTAAATCATAATGTCAGTTACTTTATATGTGTGATATAATAATACTGAAAACAAAACAACTGAAAATTAGAACAAATGTATAACTTCTAGTCAATTTCATCCCTGGAAGGTCCATAGCAAAGTCAGGTTTATGTGATGTCAAAATCCATATCTTTGGCTATGTATACCACATTTGTCCTTTCTCTTTTCATGCCTTGTCATGCTGTTACCCTTATTGCTCACTTTCTTTTCGATTTCCTAAATTCTCCTGTCAAGGCCTGAACCTTTTATCTTCTTTAAAATGGATAGATACCGCTGATATCTTTCAATTCTGGAACTTATATTGTGTGCACTTTGCTTCATTTATGCTTATTCTGTTTCCATCTTTAAGGATAGGACATTTCCTTTTTTCACCCAAACTGTCTGGCATACTATTGAACTTTAGAAATATTTACTGTCTAGGTAATAGACAATCAAAGGAAATGTAATTCCCTACTTCTCCATTTCAACAGTACTGTGAATGGTGGTCTTTCAGTGGGACTCATTACAGGAAGAAAAAAACAATGTTATAGAGAGGATCTGATAGCAACCCTGGACTAGAAGTCCAATGTATGGTTTAGCAGGTGAGTGTTGTTAATGCATGTCTATGACTGTAAACAGTAAGGATGATAAATTGGATCTTTGAGCCTAGGTGCCAATGGAAGAGTAGCTAAGCTCTCGCAATGGCAATTACACTTAGGGAGGCAGGGACTTGCACCATTTTGGTCAGCGATCCAGAGTTCAATGCAAATGCACTTTTCTTTGTATGAATTCAGTTTCCTAGATTTAATTAAATGACTAGGGTGTACACAGCAGAGCATTAAGAATTTAGTGAATTGAGACTAAATTAGCTATTCTTAAGAATCCACATAAAGAGATAAGACCAACAAGAAATTGATATAAAAAAATGAGCTGAGAAGATAATTTAATTATTGCCAACATAGTCCAAAACTATACAGGTATATTTAACAAACCCTCAAGGTTATGGTGGCAAGAGAAAACATTGGGAGGAAATGACATGAATGGTGATGGATTTGATTGATAGCAAAGGGCATAGTCAGAGTCAGCAAGAAGTCAGCAGCCTATAGGGATGAAAAATAATCATGATGAATACTTAATCGTGCTCTCCATAGAATCTCATGCTTGTTACTGACATTGATCTTCACAAGAATGTTGTGAGACAATGTAAAATTCTTGAAGGGGATGCAGAAGATGGTGGTTAGCAGCCTAAAATATGAACCTGTCAAAGACTTTAAGCAAGTTTTATAATTTCTCTAACCCTCATTCACTGCATCAGAAAAACAGCATAATAATGGTTCCTACCTCATATTGTTTCATAATTATTAAAAGAGACAATCAGTACTTTATTATTTTATTTTTGCAGGATTTAAAGGTTAGGAAAGTTGATATGTAACCAAAAAGTGGCCTGACTGGGACAAGAAGCTAATTTTGCTCACTCTGAATTCACGGCCTTAGCTACTTTATAACACAGGCTGAGGTGTGTGCTTTGGCAGTAAGAGATGAGCATGCCTGTGCTGGGAAGGAGAAGTACAAAAGAGGAGGTTGATTTTATTGGTGTTTTGAATGCCAGGCTGAGAAATTTAGATGTGTACTGGAAGTTAAAAAGGGAGTGTGATATATTCATTGATTTTAAGACAGAAGCAACATTGTTTTCTATTCTACTGCATGTTGTTTGAAAATATTTCATCAGGAGAGGACTCAAAGGAAATCTTACTTACAGGCAATGTGGATAAGACTTGAGCTATTAAGTTTGAAAGGGGCAACATCCCTGAGATGCCTTCTTTGAGCTCTGAGGTTCCGCTGATGAACCACAACCACCTCATATTCCAGATGAGGAAACAAAAGCCCACAGTGACAAGCAATGAAACAAGGTATCATAAGGAGGTAGAATGACAATCTAGAATAAATTCAGTTATTCTGATTTCCAGGAAATCCTTCTACCTTATGAGGACTCTTCAAGAACTACTGAAGTTCTCAGGCTCAAGATGAGAGAGTCTGGGTTTAGCCCACATTGAGAATTTGTGAAGTCTTCTAGGAGTGGTATACTTTGTTTAGCATGAACAGGGACATTAAGAATGGGTCTCTGAGTATTTAGATGAGTCTTAGAGAACATGTGATTTATATTTCCATTTAAAAAAAAGTGTCATCTAATAATATGTTCCATCAGAATGACAGGCAGTCTCTAATTAAATACCCTTGATAAAGAGAAGTTTCTACTTAATGAAGCTGTTTGGTTTTTGTTTTTTTTTTAACCATGCAATTTGTTCTTGGCTGCAATAGCTATGGCATTTAGCTGGTAAAGGCTGTTGTTCACTTCTTCAGTTTACAGTGTAATAGTTATGAATGGGTGCTTCAAAATGAAACTACCAGGATTCATTACCTCCACTCATCTTAGATGAGAGGCTGAATGTCTTCAAGTCGCAGTTCCATTATCTCCAATGTGGATTTTATAATATTAATCATCTTGGGTGATGTGGAAAATGGATAATACACATGACTGAGCAAATGCATTGCTGACACATAGTGAGTGGGAAAAAATGAGTTGTTTTATTAATACTTTTTTATTTTCCTGTAGAATCCTTTGTTCCATCTGGAATACTTCATAAGGAAGAATGGAAGAAACAATTTGCACTGATACAAGTTCATGTGCAGAGATGGTATCAGTTAAGTTGTGGAGCTGGGCTTTCCCAGAGCAGAAGAAAATTTCAAGGTTTTAGTTTCTGTAATCAGCAGAACATCTGGAAAATGATTACTACCATTTGAAAACAGAGTCAATGATTGTAATTTCTATTTTTAGGAGTAGATTGTTCTTTTATGTAATTGGAACATGTTAGAAATATATGTTAGAATTGCACAATTGTCTTGCTGAATAAAATGAGAACAGGAAGCATAAATCTATCTCCCTGGATTGCTATGAAAATTGTATCGTGAAGCACTGTCTCCAACTGTGCCTCCCACCTCACAGTGGTCAGCTTGTTCCTTGTGTCATGTATTTTCTTGTATGTGAGGCCTGTGGCCCCTTACCCCATAGACAACGCAATGGCTGTGTCCTTTACAATTGTTGAGCCCATGTTAAATTAATTGATCTATACCCTATGGAATGCAGAGGTGAGAAAATGCCTTGAAGAAATTTTGGATGAAACGAGAAACCCTGGGTGGTCACTAGCTTATATACTAAAAACAAATCTTTTCTTCAAATACATTGATGACTTACCCTGACCATTCACTCCAATCCATGGCATACTCAGTAGTCAGTAGCATTTCATATGCATTCACTTCAGGTTATATGCAATGTCCTCCTTAATCATGTTTCTGCTGACATTTCCAATACATTTTGTTCTCTATCTGTTTCTCACAGCGCTTTGTCCCCAGTTATTTTACTATTTTTCTTTTTTTAAAAAACTTGTATTTTAGACAATCCAAGCTTTCCCTACTATATTAGTTTCTTAGCTACTTAAATAAATACCTTGGACCATGGGTGTTGGCTTTATCAATTCTCATTTGTCCATGCTCCCATGGTTGTGCTACCATTTTTAGCACAGTGGGTGGTGATACAAACATTCTTCCCTGCTATGCAACCCACTGCTGACTCCCATGGTAGTTGCCCCAGTCCTTCCACAGGCTCTGTGACATGTTTCCAACAGTTCTTCTAGGATGGCTACACCTATCTCCTTCAGCAGCTTTCAAGACCATAGTTCTCCAATGCATAGTGCATTTCCAACTGATGTCCTATCAGGCCACTGATGGATATAGTGGTATTGTACTCTCCTGTGTTGGTCTTGAGCCATGTCCAATGAGGGATATCACGTTTCAGAAATGCAGTGCTTATGGCCTAAAGAATTCAAAGGACAACATGGGTGAAGGTGTGTAGTTTTATACTTATGCTATAAAATTATGAACAGTCAATTTAACATGAACAGGAGATAAATAATTGTTTTCCCTATCCTGCACTGGGATTATTGGAATTACAATTGTGGTGATCATCAATAAAATATTCCTTGAGAAAGTCATTGGAAGCCAGTACTTAAGGATCACCAGATGATTGACACAAAATCATGAGTAGTAATGTAAATAAGGAGCATCACATAAATGAAATTAAGGAACTGAAGGGGAATGTTATGGGTTGAAATGTATACCCCCAAAATACAAGTTCAAGTCTTAACCTTCAGACCAATTAATGACCTATTTGGAAATAAAATCTTTGAAGTTATGAGCAATTGAGTCCAAACTGTCTGCCTAATCCAATATGACCAGTGCCCTTGTAAGTAGAAGAGAGTTAGATACCTTCAGAGAGACACATGGAAGAAGGCCATGTGAACAGTGAGGCAGAGATCTGGGTTACACTGCTGAAACATAATGAATGCAAAGGATTGTTGGTAACTCCCAGAAGCTAGGAAGATGTAAGGAAGGACTCTCATTTACAGGCTCCAGAGAGAGCATGTTCCTTCTGACACCTTGATTTCAGAATTTCACCCTCCAGAAATGTAGCACAATAAATTTCTGTTGGCTTAATGCCACCAAGATTTTGGCCTGTGTTATATCAGTACAAAGGAGTTATTTCAACCCACACATGCTCCAAAGAGAACAAAAAGAGATGGCTCCTGGACTTAAAAAGAAACAGAGGTGTCTGTGCACTAGAAAGATACTTTATGTCCTGTTATTGGACAATAAACAAAATGTATAATAACTTCTTTACCCACAAATGTAAATCTGTATCAATAAATATAGTGTTATCTCACACTGGCTCATGGGTTTTGTAATATGTTCTTAAGTCAAATTGTTAATGATTTTAATTTTAAAATTTTTATATAGGCTTTAAATTTTTAAAAAGAGACTTAGATTACATAAATATTACACGAAAATATAGGGGATTCCCATAGGCCCCTCTCTTTATCCCTCCCGCATTTTCCCAGATCAACAACATCCTTCATTAGTGTGGTACATTTACCACAATTGATGAACACATTTTGGAGAATTGCCACTGAGTGATGATTATAGTTTACATTGTAGTTTACACTCTCTCATGCACATTTTTGCAAGTTATTCTAGTTGATTGGCCCACCCAGGACAACTAACAAGGAGATGGAGACTGACAATAACCATCTGAAGGAACAGAGAGAATCCACAACTGCAAGAAAGAAAGTCCTATCCATCTGCCCCATGGGATCTAAGCCCCCTCTCAACTAGAGATGGAGTAGGCATCACTATCACAGAATGCTCAGGACTGGGGAATGGACAATGGACTAGGGTAGGCTTACAGTTATTGTACTGTAGACTTGTGATCCTAGCAATGGAAAATTGTTTATGATTTTTAAATATATACTTTTTACATTGGCAGGTGTCTTTCAAAAGTTATTTGTGTGATTCTGCACACCCTAGGGAGAACTTATTTTAGAGACATCAGTTCTGTGATGAATTAAATCACAAAGAAAATGACAAAGTCTTTTTTCATGGAAATTGATAAGATAATTCTAAGATGTATATGAACATGTTCCTGTGGTTTAATAACTTAGGTAATTTAAAAAAAGATAAGAATAGAGATGGGAGACTCAATCTACTGGATATCAGAACATATCTTAAAGCTCTGGCTTGTAAAAATTTTGCTATAGGCCCAGTACTAAAGAATTCTACAGAAAGAAGAAATTGACAAGAAATTAAGCCATCTATTTTGGAAATTTAGTGTAGCATCTATTACTTATAAATGATGAAGGTAGAATTTTAAATTGGTAGGGAAAATGTATTATTGGATAAATGGATAAATTCTGGAAGGGCAAGTCATGTTATTAAATTGTAAATTAGTGGGACTTAAAGATGGAACAGCTTATCATTTGAAATACTGGTATTTGACATCCTCTTAAAGAAAACTTGCCTCCAAATTTTAATCTGGAAAGTGACTGGGATAATTTTAGAAAAGCATACTACATGGTTTTTTTCTTTCTTTCTTTTTTTAGGTTTTCATTAGGTACATTAAGAATTGTGTAAAAATTGTTTGTAATGTCTCTGCTGAGCCTCAAAACAATCAGTAAATCTTAATTATGAAAGAATTAATATATATATCACCATTTGACATATATCTTTGTCCATGGCTCTCTCTGGCTTTATCTCCCTCTTTCTTCTGCCTTGTATTTTTTTTTATTTCACTCTCCCACAATTGTGTGAAATAATATGTTTCTTGTATTATGCACTCCACTTCATCTTTTCAATATTATTTTCAGTATTTTCTCCCACTGATCCTCTCAAAGAATCAAATAGTACAGGATTAAGCATAGCAGGGCATGGAATAAAGTAAATGATGTTAAGTGTGGTTTGAAGTGAGAACTAAGATTCTAGAATGAATTGGTGGAGTCTAGCTATTGATATTTTTAAAATATATTGTTCTGCATCAGCACAACCATCTAAAACTTAATAAAAGAAATAACCCTTTTTCTTTAACTCCAAGATTATTTATGAAGATGCATCTAAGTCCTCAACATTTTTTGATAAACCATTTCAATCTGCATCTTTCCATGGGGCCAGAATAGATGTAAAAATAGGTAATATAAAATATTTGAAGGTTATTTTGAGTAACAAACTGCTTGGTGTGGACCCTCTCTGAAGGGGCTTGATGAATTAAGTCCTCATCTTACCTCAAGCTTCAATCTCAATGCTTTATCGATCAGCATAAATAGACCTGTTATTCATTCTTTCCAAATAAAATGACAAGAGAAAAATTCCTTTAATAACTAGTAATTGTGTTATTATTTTCAAAGACATGGAATATCAAAATTAATTTTTGAGAGATAAAAATAGCATTTTGGATGACTCTGTATATTGTTGTGCATTTGTACCTAAGGTAAGCTCTCTTTGCTATTCCTAGTCCAAGAACAGCACTTGTCCTCATGGATCGATTCTGTGCTGTGTCCCAGAATTCAGCTCTTGCGTTTAATAAGCACACATATTTTGCCCTGAATCCTGTAAAAAATACACTGTTCCTTACCAGTATACACAATATTCTATTATTGAATATCAAGGGAAATGAAAGCATCTTCAAATAGTAATTCTGAACAGTTAAAAAAAGAAAAAAGAAAAATAATTGATTAGGGGCATACATTTTTTTCAAACACTTTAACAAGTCAAATTTCTTAAAACCATGTCCTAGAAAATCATGCTGATAGGAAATTTCCAAACCCAGGAGAGATCTGAGAGGCAATTCTCAAGGAAACTCCATGAAAATTCCAGTTGGCAAACAATGAGGGAATTGTTTGCCTCTATTTTTTCTCCTGAGATCATCATGCTGAACACAGCAATGGAGAAACTGTAAGGAATGTCCTTTACCTTTGTGCCAGAGATGATATTCCTCTCTCTCTTCGTTGATTAACTAAGACTTGGAAACAACCTTCACATGTTGTCTGGCAACTGAATAGACTTTTCTCCATGTTTCTGATGAGAAATTGGTGCTTAATCTGGTTGGGGCTAGCTGATACATAACATGTGCATTTCTCTTGGAGCTTCTTTGTTCTTGGCATTGAACAGCTTAACTACTAAGTTTCTCAGCATGGTCCATTTTTTTATCCTGTTTTTGGTTCCTTTGACTTCTTGCATGTGTATATTCAAATCTTTGATTAAATTTGAGAAGTTATCTATAATTATTTCTTTGATTCCCTCTTCCCTTTCTCTCTTTCTTTTCATTCTGGGTCCCATAATGCATATATTGATAAGCTTAATGGTTTTCCACAGGTCTTTTAAACTCTGTTCACTCTTTTTTCTTTCTGCTTCTTAGCCTGAATAATTTCAGTTGACTTGTCTTTGAGTTCACTGAGTCTTCTGTCAATGGTAATCTGCTGGTGAAGCACTTAAGGGAAATTTTTCATTTAAATTATTGTGATTTTCAAATCAAATAACTTTTTTTCTTTTAAAATTTATAATGCTTTATTCAGATTCTCATATTGTTCATTCATTTTCCTGATATCCTTTAGCAATTTATCCATGTTTTTCTTTATCTTTTTGAGCCCACTGAAGATCATTATTTTAAGGTCATTGTCCAGGGTGTCCAAAGACTGATCTTCTTTGATGCTTTCTGAATTTTTATTTTGCCCCTTTCTACGGTGTTTCATTATTTTTTTTTGTAGCTGATGTAGTCTTGTAATTTTTGTTGAACACTGCACATTTTAATGTTTTAATGTGTTAGCTTCTGTAGTCATTTAATATTGTTTATGAATTCCAAGAATATATATTATATTATGTTTGTGAACTGGTCCTTTCCTTTAGCCATATTATAATGTATTGGATTCAGCAGATTCACTTTTACTTGATTAAATTAAGATTACAGCTTTGATTGGGCATGTCAGTAGGACATTGAGTCCCCACCCCCCTGGTGGGCAGATACTTACAGAGAAAAGTACATGAAAGAGCAGAGGAATTAGTTGACGTTTTGAGATAGAGCCAGGGAAGTAAGCACAAAGAAGAGCAGAACAGCTGAACCTGGAGTGAATTGAGTCTTGGGGAGAGACACAGAGCTGGTTGCCTGAGAGTCTACAGCTGACCTTGTGGAGAAAATAGAGGAGCTGAGCCCGGAGATAAATAAGCCCTGGGAAGAGAGGAACCCAGGAAGTCTGAATTCTTGGCAAACATCAGCAGCTGTCTTACTCCAATCAGAGGCAAGAGACTTTGGTAAGGAATAACTTATGTTTTATGGCTTGGTAACTGTAAGCTTCTAGTTCAAATAAATACCCTTTATACCTGGTATTTTGCATCAGCACCCCTTTGCTGACTAATAAAAAAATTGGTACCAGAGAGTGGGGAAGTGTTTTTTTAAATATATTTTTTATTAAAGTATATCATTCATACATGAACAAGCATAAACAATGTGTATAGTAAAGATTGTGAACTTACAAAATAACCATACATAACATCATACAGGGGTCTTCACACATCACCCCTCCACAAACACTTTGAATTGTTGTGAAACATATGTTACAAACTTTGCAAGAACATCATCAAAATATTACATACCATAATCCCTATCTTATGTTTGGTGTATTTTACCCCCAACCCACCCTATTTTTAAAAAATATATTTTTATTACATAGATTGTGAACTTTCAAAACAATCATACACATGTGTAGAATTCCCACACAACACCCTTCACCAACACACCACACCGTGGTGAAACATTTGTTACAGATTATGAGATAACATCAGACAATTACCACCCACTGTGGTCCATTTGGGCACATTTTTTCCATATACCTCCATTATTAACACAGCGCTTCTTTGGCATTGATGCAAGAATATTATAGTATTGTTGCTATTCAGTCTATAAGTCATGCATATTGTAGGTTTCCCAGGCTTCTTCACATTCCCTCCACCCTGCAATAGTCATGTACATCTGCTCTAACTCACAGAAAGACAGTCTTACATTTGTACCCTCAGCCACAATCCTCATCCTCCTCTGGGTTCACTGTGTTATTCACTCCCTAGATAATTCTTTAGCTTTCTTTCTAATGACATGTACTTCCCCAGACTACCCTTCTCAGCCACAATTAAATTACAAACTAATTGGTACTCACAATAATGCATTACAATCAACTACCCATTTCCACACTTTTACCATCATGTTAATTAAAATTTCTACATTCTTTAAGCATCAGTAGTTCTTCTCAACCCTCCTCTTATCTCCTAATAACCTATACTCTAGGTTTTATTTCCATGTTTTTATTCTTCTTATTTACTTCATTTTAATGAGAACATGCAATATTTGTCTTTTTGTGTCTGGCTTGCTATTCTTAGTATAATATCTTCAAGAGTCATCAATGTTATCATATGTGTCCCAATTTCATTTCTTCTTACTACTGCACAGTATTCTATCATATATATATGTCACATTTTGTTTCTTTGATTGATGGACGCTTGGGTTGTTCCATCTTTTGGCAATTGTGCATAATGCTGCTGTGAACATTGGTGTACAGATGTCTGTTGGTATCATAGTTTTTAGTTCTTCTGGATATATTCCTAGTTGGGGAATTGCTTGATCATGTGACTTCCTGAGGAATTGCCAAACTGTATTCACGAGGCTGCACCATTTATAGTCCCACCAACAGTGAAGGAGTGTTCCTATTTCTCCACATCCTCTCCAGCATTTACTGTTGTCTGTTTTTTCAGTAATGGCCATTCTATGTGGTATTGGGTGATATCTCCTTGTGTTTTGATTTGTATTTACCTAATACCTAGTGATATCAAATATTTTTTTCATGTGATTTTTGGCCATTTGTGTTTCTTCTTTGGGAAATAACTAAATATTTTGCTAATTTTTATTATATTTATTGCTCTTTTATTGTTGAGTTGAATGATCTCTTTTTATATATGGGAATCAAACTCTTATTGGATATGTGTTTTCCAAATATTTCCTCCCATTGAGTGGGCTGCTTTTCACCTTCTTGATGAAGTCCTTTGAGTCACAGAAGTGTTTTAGTTTGAGGAGGTCCCATTTATTCATGTTTTCTTTTGTGACTTGTGCTTTTGGTGTAAGGTTTAAGAATCCAGCATCTACCACCAGGTCTTGAAGATGTTTCCCTACATTTTCTTCTATGAGCTTTATTGTACTTGCTTTTATATTTAGGTCTTTGATCCATTTTGAGTTAATTTTTGTAGAAGGTGTGAGATCGGGTCTTTCTTTCTTTTGGCTATGGATATCCAGTTTTCCCAGCACCATTTGCTGAATAGACTGTTCTGTTCCAGCTGGATGGGTTTGACATCCTTGTCAAAAGTCACTTCTAAACAATTCATTTGGTTCCGTTGGTCTATGTGTCTGTCTTTATGCCAATACCATGCTGTTTTTACTACTGTAGTTAGGGTAATATGATTTAAAGTCCAAAAGTGAAAGTTATTCAACTTCACTTTTCCTTTTTAACATGTTTTTCGCTATGCAGGAACTCTTTCCCTTCCAGATAAATTAGATAATTTTCTTTTCTTTTTGTTTAAAAAATGCTGGTGGATTTTTTGGGATTTTAATGAATCCATGTATTAACTTGGGTAGAATTGACATCATAATGATATTTAGTCTTACAATCCATGAGTATGGAGTGTTCTTCCAATTATTTAGGTCTTTTTTTAAAAATTTCTTTTAGCAATGCATTCCAGTTTTCTGAATACAAGTGCTTTACATCTTTGGTTAAATCTACTCCTAAATATTTGATTATTTTAGTTGCTATTGTAAAGGGAATTTTTTCCTGATGTCTTCCTCATATTGTGCATTACAGAATATAGAAACACCACTGATTTTTAAAAAATAAGTTATAAAATTGTATCACTCATACATAAACATACATACACAATAAGTATATAATAATAATTGTGAACTTACAAAACAAACATATATACCATCATACAGGACTCTCATAACTCACCCTACCACCCATAATTTGCATTGTTGGTAAAACTTTTTAACTAATGATTAATGAGCATTGTCAAAATATTATTACTAACCAAAGTATTTTCCCCCAACCCACCCTATTATTATTATCTTTTTATCATTTATATATGACATATATAAACAATTAAGTGTATAGTAAATGTTGTGAACTTACAAAGCAAACATGCATAACATCATACAGGGATCCCATACATCAACCCTCCACCAACACCTTGCATTGTTGTGAAACATTTGTTACAAATTATGAAAGAATATTGTCAAAATCTTACTTCTAATTATAGTCCTTATCTTATATTTGGTGTGTTTTACCCCTACCCACCCTATTATTGTTTTTAAAATATATATTTTTTATGACAGAAGTAGTAAACTTATAAAACAATCATGCACATGTGCAGAATTCCCAAATAACAGCCCTCTGTCAACACCACACTGTGGTGGAACATTTGTTGCAGATGAGATAATATGATCTGAGTGTAACCATGTTCACAGTGTACATTTGACTCACATTTTCTATACTACCCCATTATCAACATAGTACATCTTTGACAAAGATGCAAGAATAATATATTATTACTGCTAACCACAGTCCATAGGTTACTCTAGTTGTATTTTACCCATGCTTCTCCACATTGTCAAGACCCTGCAGTAGTGATGTACATTTACTCTAGCTCACAAAGGACATTCTTGCATCTGTACCAGCAACCACAATTCTCATCCACCTCTTGGTTTACTGTGCTATTCATTTCCTAGTTTATTCTCTAGTAGTCTGTCAATTGGCATTTACAAACCAATACTATCCCTTTCAGCCACATTCTCATTTATAAAATAGCTGTTATTCACTATTCATTACCATCCACTCTATATACTTCCACACTTTTACTGTAAAGCTAATTAAAACTTATGCATACATTGAACATCAGTAGTCCATCTCAGTTCTCCTCTTATCTCCTTTAAGAAAATACCACCTATATTTTTAGGGTTTTTATCCATTTTGAGATAATTTTTTGATGAAGTGTGAGATAGGGGTCCTCTTTCCTTCTTTCAGCTATGGATATCCAGTTCTTTCAGCAACATTTGTTGAATGGATTGCTCTGCCCAAGCTGTGTGGATTTTACAAGCTAGTAAAAAATCACTTGACCATACATGTGAGAGTCTGTTTCTGAACCACCAGTTTGGTTCCATTGGTCTAATTTGTCTGTTCTTATGCTAGCACCATGCTGTTTTTACCACTATAGCTGGATAATATCATTTAAGTCTGGAGATAAGGGGTTCACATTTCCTTTCTGTGATGTTTCTGGATATTCAGAACATTTACCCTTCCAAATAACTTTAATAATCGTGTTTTCAATTTTTTAAAATGCTGGTGAAATTTTTGTCGGGATTGCATTGAATCTGTACATCAATTCGAGAAGAAGTGACATACTAATGATATTTAGTCTTCCAATCCATGAGCATGGAATTTTCTTCCAGTTATTTAGGCCTTTCTTTATTTCTTTTAACATTGAATTACAGTTAGCTGAATATATGTAATTTACATCATTGGTTAAGTTTACTCCTGACTATTTGAGTTTTATCTGTCATATTTCATTTTCACCACTGTTTTGACACTCTTAGTTACTTTTATTGATATAATCTTCATTTCTCAACTCTCTTCCAGGACTTTCTCTCCTGTCTTTCCTTTCAGGCTCTAGGACACCCTTTAGCATTTCCTGAAATATTCACAGATAAACAGAAACTGAGAGAGTTTATAACAAAAGAATCAGCTTTGCAGAAAATACTAAAGAAAGTGTTACAGTCTGAAAAGAAAAGATAAGAGAGTAAGACTTGGAAGAGTGTCTAGGTATCAATAACTAATTCCGGCTCTTAAGATAAGATACTATTGTCTCTGATGTTTCTTTTCCTTTTGAAAAAAGGATTACTGGTTAACATAATGTAGTCAGTAGGGTTTTAACCACAGATTTCTTCTACACAGCCAGATTCTTTGCCACAAAGCCAGGGCAGATGGTTGGGCTATACACACAGCCTTGGGGAAGCACTGCAAAAATCCATTGTTGGGTTTTCCATAAATAGGAGAATGCAGGCTGGCTTGACTTGCCTAAGGAAATACTAAAGAAAGTTTTAGCATGTTTTTAAACAAAGTGATAGCAACGCAGCTAGACATTAACTTCTTGCAACAAAATAGCAATAGTTGAGACTGCTGCATACTACAGTGTTGTTATTTTAATTTATGATAAGAGGTTGTTTCTGTGACATGTACTTTTTATATTAACTAAAACCATAATTAACCACACTGTATTTCTGTTTAATATTATGCTGAAATATTGGTAAATTTATACACTCATGTATTCATTTGAAACTTTTACTCATACAACTTTAATTAACAGGGGGTTAAAAATCTTGTTACTGTTATAACACTTTTAAACACTCTCTACTTAACTTATAACATGTTAAATGAACTTAACTATTTTATTACCTTAATTTTTCTTTCAAGGTAAAACAACAAATCTCTTGTAACTAGTTTGAAATAAAAAGCTACTTTTCAGGATTTGATTTTTAGAAAGCAGTTTTGAACATGATGTTCCTTTAAAAGAGATGACACTTTCTTCTTGGAACACTGAGGAAATGGTGAGGTTAAAGCACAAGAAGATATTTTGATAAAACAGACTTTCTTTGTATACTGATTATTCAGGATAGAAACTTTTCATAAACTTTTATTAAAACAGACTAATGACTTGAGAGACTTTGAGAAAGAACAAAATTTTAAATTTTGCATTAGTATACTACTTGATACTAAAGCTTCCAAAACTTTATAGACAGACCCATCAATTCTTACTCAACTTTAATCATAAAAATTTCTTTTCCATGAACCTTCTACACTTTCAGTATTCATTCAGGTTTTGTCCCACACTCTACTCTTTCTGAATAATCAATCATTTTACCTTAGGACAAAATCATCTCCTGTTTCTTTAACAATAAAAACACATTCCATATATCTCACATACTAAGTTACCAGGCAAACTTCTTACAACATATAATTGCCATCAACACTAAACAAGCTTGTTAAAATAATGAACTTTTCTTCACTTTAAATACTTAGTAGCATGCAATAACAGAAACAGTCTTTTAGAAGCAAGTTGGCAGGGGAGGCTGGCTGCCAACAAGTTTTCCTGTTATAAAATTACCTTTTATTATTATTACTAATTCAGTTTTTGTTTAATAGTGACTTTTTGGAATTAGCAATTCAAATACCTTAATTTAAACAATGCTTCATTAAATGTCTTATAATTATTTATAACCATATAGAATATAATTATACTATTTTAAGATAAATTTTACCTTCACAGAACAAATTCCCTTACTTAAAGTTACCACAATACCTTCTACAACTTGCCACATGCATTTAGGTCCCTTGAATTTATGAAAATTAGCCATCCTATTTTTGGACAAACACACTTTTTTGAAAAATCTTATTAAATTTCAATCAGCATTCCCACAAACTTTTAACCTTATTTAATATTCATTTAAGTTTTACATCCTTCATTTTATCTGTGAAGAAAATATATTATTCATTTCAGTCTAGGCAAGAACAACTTTTTATGAAAAGACTTATAGTAATTTTGTTAATCAAGACTTACAATATCTATCATTATAGAGATCTTTTTAACATTTAAACTTAAGTATTAATATAAGCACTTATTTAATATTTGTCCATTTGAATAGAGTTCTTTTAAAATTTTTTATTTATTAATTTATATTAACATCCAGAGGCATCAAAATATTCACTGACATTGAATAAACAGACAAACACAAACAATTAAAACACACCAATACAAACATACAGTTTACAATTGACTCATCAACAATGCTTTTGTATTAAAGCAAACAATTCTAGTAATTCATAACTTTTTACAGGCACCCCATTAACTTTCAGTAAAGTTTTTAACACTTGTGAATATGCTTCCACACATTCCATTTGATTACCCATTACCCTGATGACTTTGTGGAAATGTTACTTACTTAATCATGAAGACTTGAGTCACTCTGCTTTGGATGTCTCACTTGACCTTCGATGAGGTCTTTTTAGTGGTTCCTGATACTGATTTGGAAGACTCACTAACTTCTTTGGGCCCCACATTGGGCACCAGATGTTGGAGATTTGGACCCAAAGGGTATTGGAAATGAAAGAAAGAGAAAAAGGAGAGTGAAAGAAAGAGAGTGAAAGAAAGAAAAACAAAGAAAGACCTAGAGAGCTGGGATCAGGGGACCTGTGAGTAGAGACTCATCAGACTACTTTATTGTTTACAAGGGGCTCTCTATATACCCCAGTCTATGTGACAACAAGCAGGAACATATAGCCTTTGTGACAATAAGCAGCAACACATAGCTTACATGACAACAAGCAGCAACATATAGTTAACTATCAGCATTACCCATAGTCTAAGGAATTTTAAAAAATCTTATCTCAAGGTACAAAGTCTAAGTGTTCTGTTTACTACACAAGGTATGTGCTCATCTTTTCTTTCAGCCTTTAACAGCTCATCCTATTTGCGGGGAACTCTTAATTACCACATTCCTTAGTTTGCAAGTGTAGCCATGGAGACAGCATGTCTCTCCTTGTGAGGCAACTGTGCCTCAATTTCCAGCACATTTATCATATTATTCATATTAATCTTTATTGATCCACTGTCCAGGTGTTCTACCCAATGCCGAGGGTTGTGTATTGAAGTCTCCAACTATTATTTTAGAGATGTCTATTTCTCCCTTCATTTTGACTCATGTATCTTGGGGCATCATGATTAGGTCCATATACATTTATGGTTTTATTTTTTCCTGGAGAATCATTCTTTTTATTAATATGTAATCTTGATAAAAGTATAACTATCCAAGCTTTTTTTGGTTACTGCATGCTTGGAATATCTCTCTAACCTTTCAGTTGCAATCAATTGGTAATCTTGGGTCTAAGGTGAATCTCTTGTAGACAGTATATAGATGGCTCATATTATCTTATCCATTCTGCCAGTCTGTTTCTTTGATTAGGGAGTTGAATCCATTAACATGAAATGTCATTACTGCAAGGCAGTTCTTATTTCATCCATTTAAATCTTTGTGTTTTATCTATCATTTTATTTTTGACATTTTTAGTTACTGCTACTGATACAGTCATCATTTTTAGACTCTCTTCCATGTCTCATTCTTCTGTCTTTTCTTTTCAGGCTGTAACACTCTTTAGTATTTCCTGCAAAGCTGGTCTTTTTGTTATAAACTCTCTCAGTTTCTTTTTATCTGTGGATATTTTACCCTTGACCTCATTTTTGGAAGATATTCTTGCTGTATATAAAGTTCTTGGCTGGCAGTTTTTCTCCTGCAATATCTTGAATATGTCATACTCTTGCCTTCTTGCCTCCATGATTTCTGAGGAGAAATTGACAGTTAATCTTATTGAGTATACCTTATGTTATTCATAGCTTTTATCTTGCTGCTCTCAGAATTCTCTTTGCCTTTGGCATTTGACATTATAATGGGTGTGTGTCTCAGAGTTGGTTGATTTCGATTTATTCAGATGGGAGTACATCGTCGTTCTTGGACATGGTTATTTACATCCTTCAATAGGGTTGGGAAATTTTCCACTGTTATTTCTTCAAATATTCCTTCTGCTCCTTTCCATTCTCTTCTCCTTTTGGGACGCTCATGACATGTATGTTTTCAAGTTTCTTGCTGTCATTTATTTCCCTAAGACCCTGTTAAATTTGTCCATTCTCTTGCTCGTCTGTTCTTTTGTATGTTGGCTTTCAGAGGCTATGTATTTGAGCTTACTGTTCCTTTCTTCTGCTTCTGCAAATCTGTTGTAATCTGCCTTTATTGTATTTTTAATTTCATGTATTGCATCTTTCACTACCATTAGTTCTGTTATTTTTCTATGTATGCTTTCAAATTCTTTTTGCTCAAAAATGTCTTATCCATCTCATTGAATTTATGAAGGAGATTTGCTTGAACATCAATGACCAGTTGTCTTAATTCCTTTATGTCATCTGCAGGCTTACCCTTTTCACTTAACTGGTCCATATTTTCTTGCTTCTTGGTATGGATTGTAATTTTTTGTTGATGTTTTCACATCTGGCTTTCCAGATGTGGTTATTCTGGGTGTAGTTTCTCCCCTTACTTTATGGTTTGCTTTCTTGTCTTTTCTTCTTTGCTGGTTGTGTAGTAGGAGGCAAGGATGTAATTGGTGCTGTAAGCTATGGGGGCTGAAGCTGCCCATGTTGCCCTAGGAATTGATGAAGTTTTTCCCACCTTTATCCTCTGTAAGTATAGCTTACAGAGGCAGAGAAAACACTAGCCCCATCATGTTTTAGGGCATGGGTTGGATCCACATGCACCCAAGAGTTCAGTCCCTCTAGGCCAAAAGTACCACCATTATCCAGAGAAGCTGTGAAGATACCAGACCCCTCCTATCCTATTGGGGTGGGACTGAATCCATAGGCATTCCACACTCCAGTCCATGCAGGCTGACAGTGTCTGCCATTGCCTAGAAAGACTATAAAAACACCAGCCCTGTCCTTTCCTATTGAGGGGTTGAGGGTGTATCCACAAGAACCCACCAGTCCAGACTGTGTGGGCCAAAACACCTGCAGTTACTCAGAGAGACTGGGAAAACACAGTCCATCTCTTGTCCTATTGGGGATAGGAGTGGAGCCACAGGTGCTCAATTGTTGAGTTTATGTAGCCAAAAGCACCTGCAGTTGCCCTGAGGGCTGAGGGAACAGCAGCTCCCTCCTATCCCATGTGGGACAGAGGTGGAGACAGACAGATTCAAAGACACTCAGAAAACCAGTTCATGTGGGCTGAAAACTCCCACCATTGTCCAGAGAGGCCAAGTATACCCAGCACCTCTCCTATCCTATCATGCAGCACCAGGTAGACTGGCTATTCACTCAGTGCAGAGGAGAGCACTTGAAGATGCCTGGAAAGCCTGGTGCAGGTCCCACCAGCTTCCTTTCTGCTGGAGGTGGAGCTGGAGTCTAGGCTAGGCCTTCAGTCCAATCTCAGTGGAGAGAAGACAGTCCCTAACTTCACTGAATTTTCAGTTTGCCAGGCTTCCCTTCATACCAGGGTAGAGTCAAAACGATGGCTACTGGACTCTTTCCAACTTGGACAGTCTCAAATTCTAGCTGTTTCTAGGATTATACTTTAGCCAGATGAGTCCACTAATCAGTAGCTGCAGTTGGTAGACACCTGTCTTGTCCTCCACTGTTTATGGGAAATACAGCTTCTAACTCCAGTGATGGAGTAGTTCCTTAGGTGACTTGCACTACTAGGGTAGGATGGGCACTGGCCTGTGTGGTATGGCTTGCAATTTCCCAAAATAGTGGTGCGGGTCCCCCCAGCTTCCTCCCTGCCAGAGGTGGGGCTGGATTTTAGGCTAGACCTGCAATCTGACCTGGGTGGAAAGAAGCTGGTCCTTATTAGCACTGTGATTTTCAATCAGCCCCACTTCCCCTCAAGCTGTGTGCAGAGTCAAAATGGCGGTTACCAGTCATCTTCTGACCTGGACAGGTTCAAAGTTTAGCTTTTCCTAGGATTTCACATTAGCCTGCCTAATTTACTAATCAGAGCTGAAGTCTGTGCCACACTGTGTTTTCCTCCCCCATTATTTTTTGGGAAATGGAGCTTTCACCTCCGGCCATGGAATAACTCCTGAGGTGGCTTGTGCCATGGGCACTGATCTCTGATGTGTAATGGGATCTACTCATGAATCCTCTCTGCATATGGGCAGTCTCCTCCTTCCATACTTTCATGGATGTTGCAGTATACTCTTCTGGTCTCACGGGTCCCCCATACAGGAGCTTTAAGTGGAACTGGGGGATTACTAACTGCCTTGTAGCATGGGCTGACTCCAGGAGCTGCTTACTCTGCCACTATCTTGGCTTCCCCTGGGAAGTGCTTTTACAATTACCAAAATGCTGGGTAGGTTTTATAAATAGGTAATGAGCATTTTTTGGAGGAATTGTGAGAGGCTTGGTAGAAAAGACCTACAGTACTTTGAAGAGAATGTTGATAGTAATATGGACTCTAAAGAAACTTTTTATGTGGACTTAGAAGAAATTGATAAAACTATTATTGGAAATTGGAGGAAAGGTGATCCATGTTTTAAATTTCAGAGAACTTAACAAGATTAACTCCTGGTGTTTTTGAAAGAAGACAGAATTTGAAAATGGCAAGCCAGGGTATTTAGTTGAAGAACTTTCCAAAGTAAACCCAGAGAATGGAGGACTGAACTGTAGGGAACAAAGAAAACAGAAACTGATTCTGGAAGTTCCAAGCCTCTAAAAATCAAGCTCCCTGTTGATAGTGCCCCATTTGAGGATGTAACTAATCTTGGAACTTGTAAATCAGTATTGAAGATGCAGTATCTCAAAAAGACTTGTGGAAATTCTTACTCTCTGAGAGCTTGGACCCCTACTTCTTGAATGCAAAACCCACAAGCTTTTTGAGAGAGTTGTATAAACAAAATCACTGTTAGCTTGCACTAAAAGGGACATGGAGAGAAGAGATTGAAGGAGAAGCAGTTTGAGAGGAAAACCAAGGAAGCTGTGATCTGGAATTAAAACATTGCCTTGAGCCAAGAGAGGAACCCCACCCATGCGTACAAAGTGGGTGACTTTGACTGAGCAGTTGAAGAGCACGGATATTCCTGCTCAATATCTGGGGAGAGTTTTGCCCCCCCAGGGTACAGAGAGGCTAGGGCATATGCCCCAAGAATTATGGCAATTAAGGTCACCATCCCAAATGTCTGAGAGTGGTGGACCTGTCCCCCATAGATTATGGAGGGCCAGGAGGTCAACTCTGAAAGGGGTGAGCCTATATGCCAAAGGTTAGGGAGGTTGTTGTTTTCACTTCATTGCACTAGGGGTTCTAAGACTCTAACCCAAAGACTGGGTACAGTGTGGTAATCACCCCAATGCTCTTGAGAGTGGTGTGTGGAGCTTTGTCAATACCTAGATATTTGATGAGGATGAAACCAAGAAAATGGCTGTTGGAGAAGTCTGTGAAAAGGTTGGGTCCTCATTAGTGCCCAGGAAGAAGAAACCATCCTCTTAAGAATGACTCTCAGACTTTGACAGCTAATTAATTATGCCTGTAGGTTTACTGAACTGTAGAGGACCCATGACTCATGCTTCCCTCCCAATTTCTCTTTATTATAATGAAAATGTTTTCCCTTTGTCCATTTATGTATTGGATGCAGATAAGTGATTTTGCAAATTTCAGAGGTCTACTGCTAGATGGGACTTTGACCCAAGAAATGGTGTTTATTAAATTGATTGTGATATTATTTTGTACTTGCATTGTTACTGATTTAAGTTGTCTTAAGGGAAGCGGACTTGGCTGAGTGGTTAGGGCATCTGTCTACCACACTGGAGGTCTGTGGTTCAAGCCCTGGGCCTCCTTGACCCATGTGGAGCTGGCCCACGAGCAGTGCTGATGTGTGTAAGGAGTGCCCTGCCACACAGGGTATCCCTGTGCAGAGGAGCCCCATGCGCAAAGAGTGTGCCCCATAAGGAGAGCTGCCCAGTGTGAAAGAAAGTGCAGCCTGCCCAGGAATGGCACCACACACATGGAGAGCTGACACAAGATGACACAACAAAAAGAAACACAGATTCCTGGTGCGGCTGATAAGGATAGAAGCAGTCACAGAAGAACACACAGCAAATGGACACAGAAACCAGACAAGGGAGGGTTGGGGGGGAGGGGGAGAGAAATTTTTTAAAGTTTTAAAAATATATTTTAATATATTTTTGGATCAGAGGGTAAAGTGTAGTAATTTGATATTGTTTATGAATTCCAAAAATAGATACCGGATTATGTTTTTGAACTGGTGTTTTCCTCTGGGCATTTTAAATTGTATTGGATTCCAAGGTTTCACTTTTACCTGATTAAATTATGATTAACACTTTGATTGGGCCACATCAGTAGGATATTGAGACCTCACCCCCTTGGTGGATAGGGACTCACAGAGAAAACTACATGGCAGAGTAGTGAGTTACATGGGGTTTTAAGATGAAGCCCAGGAAATATGCACACTTCAGAGCAGAGCAGTTGATCCCAGAGAGAATTGAGCCCCATCAAGAGAGGAACCCAGGAAGCCTAAATTCTTGGCAGATGTTGGCAGCCATCTTGCTCTGAAACATGGTAACATACTTTGGTGAGGAAGGTAATTTATGCTTTATGGCCTGGTAGCTGTCAACTTCTACTACAAATAAATACCCTTTTTAAAAGCCAACAGATTTCTGGTATTTGCATCAGCACCCCTTTGGCTAGCTAACATAGCTCTTTCAGTTTGTATTCAGCTAGTGAAATAACAGAGATTTCATTGAAATCCAGGAGCTAACAAAAACAAACAAACCAAAAGAAAAAAAATAAAGATATGTTTATAAGCTTTTTAATATAGCCCTGCATTGGCTGTTGCTCTCCTTCAGAGTTTAGTTAACCTACCAAGAATATCAGCTCAAGATAAAAGTGAGGTGCAGGTTCAGTTTTCTAAGCCTGAATCTTGTAGTGGCTTTTAATTGATATGTCCTTGAGAGCTTTGTTGTTTAGAGGAAATCAGATTTCAGTAGTCTTTTGCCCCAGTCCACTTTGATTTGTTTTGTATACTGTTTTAGCTGTCCGTAAGGTGATTTTGCATATATAGCAAGTTCTGGAGGAGCTAGTAAAAACTTCCCTGGTTCAGTATTTCAGGCTGTCACCTGGTTGGTTGTCACCCACATTAGGTACCCCCATGTGCCTGGGGGTTATTCTGCTCTCTCTAGAACATGGAAATGGACCCACAGTGGGAATACAGTTCGGCTATACATCATAATGTGAAGGTATTAGGGGAGGCACCATCAAGAGCATCCATGAGTTTCTCCTTCATTTTTAAAGCTGCATTTCCTTGATTTGGAATTCACCCAGTTACAGTACCCCTTTCATTTTTTTCTGGAGTTTTGAGGTTTTTGTTAGTCATTCAAAGATACTATGGGAGAACAGTACTTTGGAGTGTCTTACACCGCCATCATGGTCCTTGTATATCCATATCTTTCTCTCTTTGTGTCTAAATTATTTCACTCAATATGGTGTCATCAAGGTATACAGATATAGCATGTATCAGAACTTAATTCATTTTTATAGCTGAATAAGAATCCATTGTGTGCACAAAGCACATTTTGCTGATCTATTCATATATTGATGCATAATAGGGTTGCTTCCACTTTTCGGCTATTCTGAATAATGCTGCTGATAACTTTTGTGTATAAATATCAGTTCAAGTCCTTGCTTTCAATTATTTTAAGTATATACCAAGAGGGATTCTTCCATTTATGTTTTTCTTTTCAAGAACCTTCATTTTAATTTTTATTTAAATTCATGTGTACATTTAGGTTGTTCACCTTATGATTAGACTCTGAAATACAGATAACAAAAGGACTTTTTAAAATGGATTAGACACTACAATTTTGAATATTTATGAGACTTCTTTTTTGGGGAGTAAGTGTTCTTTTCCTACCTCTTTCTTTACTTTTTATTTTTCATTTTCTATTTGTCTTTATTAGAGAAGTTGAGCATTAACAGAACAATCACATATAAAATAAAGATTCCCTTAAACTACCCCCAAAACAACAACTTGCATTGGTGTGGAACATGTATAACAAGTGCTGATAGCCCATTTTTTTTTTAACTGTACTATCAATCATTGATTATGATTTAGTGTAGGATAGGATTCCTTGTTATTATAGTGCAATTCCATGTATGGTTTAAAACTTTTCATTCTATTATCATATATACAGTAAACAATTCCCCTTATAATCACATTCAGATACATATTTCAGTGCTGTTACTGACATTCTCAATGTTGTGCTATCATCAACACCATCCATTACCAAAACATTTCCATCACTCCAAGCAGGAACTTGTATATTTTAAGCTTTCGTTTCCCATTCTATACCCCTACTCCATACCCTGCTAAACTATATATATTATATATTCTGATTCTATGAGTTGGATTATTCTAATTATTTCAGTTCATACAATATTTGTCTTTCAGTTTCTGGCTTATTTCAACTCAAAATGATGTCTTCAAGTTTGATGCATGTGATCACATGCATCAGAACTTGATTCATTTTACAGCTCAATAATATGCTAGTGTATGAATAAAATACCACTTTTAATTTTTCCATGATTCCATGTTTTGGCAACTGTGAATAGTGCTACTAGGAACCTTGGTTTGCAAGTGTCTGTTTATGTCACTGCTCTCAGTTCTCTGGGTTTATACCTAGTAGTGTATTGCAAATCTACATTCATGACAAAAATGACAAATCTATATTCAACTTCCTTAGGAACTACCAAATACTCCTTCACAGTGGCTGTACCATTCTACATTATCAAAACACTTGAATAAGGATTCCCACAACTCTACTTCCTCTCCAACATTTTTAGTTTTCTGTCTTTTAAATAGAGGACATTATCATAGGTGTGGAATGATACCTCATTGTGGATTTGATTTGCATTTCCATAATCATTAGTGTTAAACATTTCTTATGTGCTTTTTCACCCTTTGTACTTCTTCTTTGGACAGTTGTCTTTTCAACTCATTTTTAATTGGGTCATTTGTCTTTTAATTGTTGGTATTTTATGTATCTTTATATATCTTGGATATTAAACTCTTATCAGATATGTGACTTCCAAATACTTTCTTCCATTGAGCCTCCTATTTTTTCACACTTTTGAAAAAGTCCTTTGAAGTGCAAACGTTGTTTAATTTTGGGGAAGTGTCACTTGCCTTTTTCTCTTTTTGCTCAGGTTTTGGATGTAAGATTTCAAAAACCCCCACCTATCACCAGGTCTTTAAAATGTTTCTCTGCATTTTCTTCTAGTAGTTTTGTGGTTCTGGCTTTTATATTCTACCCCATCTACATTACTAGGACAGATCATTTTGAATCAATTCTTATAGAGAGTGAGATAAGGGACCTCTTTCATTCTTTCAGCTATAGATATACTGTTCTCAAAGCACCATTTATTGGGCAAACTATTTTGTCCCAGTAATGTGGATGGGGTAAGTTTTTCAAAAACCAGTTAACCATAAGGTGAGGGACTCTCACTTCTATTCCATTGGTCAGTGTGTCTAATTTATGCTCATGCCATGCTGTTTTGACCACTGTAGCTTTGTAATATGTTCCAAGGTCAAACTATGAGTGTCCTCTCACATCACTCTTCTTTTCAAGGATATTTTCATCTATTTGATTTCCTTTTACTTCCATATAAATTTGTTAATTGTCTTTTCTATTTCTGTAAAGTAGGCTGTTGGAATTTTAATTGGCATTGCATTGAATCTATAGTTCAGTTTGGGTAGGATTGACATCATGATATTTAGCCTTCCAGTCCATTAATATGGAATGTCTTTACATTTGATTAGGTCTTCTTTGATTTCTTTTCACAGTTCTTTGTCATTTTATGAATCCAGGTACTATGCATCTTTAGTTAAATTGATACCTAGATATTTGAATTTTTTATTGCTGTTGTAAAAGAAATTTCTTTCCTTATTTCTCCTCAGATTGTTCAATACTAGTGTACAGAAACATTTCTGATTTTTGTATGTTGATCTTGTATCATGTCCTTTGCTGAATTGGTTTATTAAATCGAGATTTTGTGCAAGACATTAAAGAATTTTCTAAAAGTAGGATCATGTCATCTCCAAAAAACAAGAGTTTTATTTCCTCTTTTCCTATTTCAATGCCTTTATTTTGTTTATTGTCTAACTGATCTAGCTAGAACTTGGAGTACAATGTTGAATAATCATGGTTACAGTTGGCATCCTTATTTTGTTCTCAATTTTAGAAGAAAAGTTTTCAGCCTTTCTCCAATGAGTAAGATATTGGCTGTGGATTTTCACATATGCCTTTTATCATATTGACGAACTTTCCTTTTATTCCTATTTTTGAAGTGTTTTTATCACGAAAGAATGCAGGAATTTGTCAAATGCCATTTCTGCATCAATAGGCATAATCATGTGATTTTCCTCCTTCAGTTTGTTCATGTGATGTATTTCATTGATTATTTTCTTGATTTTTGTTTTGTTTTGTTTTGTTTTTGCTTTTTAGGAGGTATGGGGGATAGAACCCAGGACCTCGTACAGACAAGGCAGGTGCTCATATCACTGAGCTATATTCACCTTCCCTAATTTCTTGTCTTGAACCAAACTTAAAAGCAAGAATAAGGTGTGAGATGGTAATCCTCTTTCGTTCTTCTACATATGGATATCCAGTTCTCCAGGCACCATTTGTTGAATAGGCCATTCTCTCCCAGTTGAGAGGGTTTGGTGGCTTTATCAAATATTATATGGCTATATATATGAGGTTCTATATCAGAACTTTCAATTTGATTCCATTGGTCTGTGTGTCTCTCCTTATGCCAATACCATGCTGTTTTCACTACTGTAGCTTTGTAGTATGTTTTGAAGTCCGGTAGTGTGATTCCTCCAATTTCATTTTTCTTTTTCAATATGTCTTTGGCTATTCGGGGCCTCTTTCCTTTCCAAATAAATTTCATAGTTAGTTTTTCTAGTTTCTTAAAGAAGGCTGTGTTGATTTTTATTGGGATTGCATTGAATATGTAGATCAGTTTTGGCAGGATAGAGCTCTTAATAATATTTAGTCTTCCTATCCATGAACAGGGAATATTCTTCCATTTATTTAGGTCTTCTTTGATTGCCTTGAAGAGTCTTGTATAGTTCTCAGTGTATAAGTTTTAACATCTTTAGTTAAATTTATTCCTAAATATTTGATTTTTATTTACTATTGTAAATGGTATTTGTTTCTTGATTTCCTCCTGAATTTGCTCATTATTGGTGTACAGAAATGCTACTGTTTTTTGTGCGTTGATCTTATAACCTGTGACTTTACTAAACTCATTTATGAGTTCTAGAAGCTTTGCTGTAGATCTCTCAGGGTTTTCTATGTATAGGATCATGTCATCTGCAAATAATGAAATTTTGACTTCTTCCTTTCCAATTTAAATGCCTTTTATATCTGGTTCTTGCCTCAGTGCTTGAGCAAGTACTTCTAAGACAATGTTAAATAGAAGGGGAGACAGTGAGCATCCTTGTCTTGCTCCTGATTTTAGAGGGAAGGATTTTAGGGTTTTTCCATTGTAAACAATGTTGGCTATAGGTTTTTCATATATACTCTTTATCACAACTTATACAAAGATCAACTCAAGATGGATCAAAGACCTAAATACAAGAGCCAAGACCATAAAGACCTTGGAAAGCAGTGTAGGGAAACATCTACAGGACTTTGTAATAGGACATGGCTTCATGAATATCACACCAAAAGCACGAGCAGCAAAAGAACAAATAGATAAATGGGACTTCCTCAAAATTAAAGCCTTCTGCACCTCAAAGGAGTTTGTCAAGAAAGTAAAAAGGGAACCCACACTATGGGAGAAAATATTTGGCAAACATATATCTGATAGGAGACTTGTAACTTGCATATATAAAGAACTCCTATATCTTGAAAATAAAAAGATAAACAACCCATTTAAAAAATGGGAAAAAAATTTAAACAAACACTTCTCCAAAGAAGAAATACAAATGGCTAAAAAGCACATGAAAAAATGCTCCAAATCTCTAGCTATCAGGGAAATGCAAATCAAAACTACAATGAGATACCATCTTACTCCCATAAGATTGGCAGCTATGAAAAAAACAGAAGAATACAAATGCTGGAGAGGATGTGAAGAAAGGGGAACACTCATCCACTGCTGGTGGGAATGCAGAAGGATCCAACCATTCTGGAGGACAGTTTGCTGGTTCCTCAAAAAACTAACCCTAGATTTGCCATATGACCCAGCAATTCCACTGCTGGGTATATAACCAGCAGAACTGAAAACAAGGACACAAACCAATATATGTACACCAATGTTCATAGCAGCATTGTTCACTATCGCCAAAAGTTGGAATCAACCCAAATGTCCATCAAAAGATGAGTGGATCAATAAAATGTGGTATATACATACAATGGAATACTACTCAACTTTAAGAACAAATACACTACAAACACACGTGATAACATGGATGAATCTTGAGAACCTTATGTTGAGTGAAGCAACCCAGGCATTGAAGGACAAATACTACATGACCTCAATGATATGAAATAAGCAAGCTGCCTCACAGAGCTAGAGACTGGAAGATAGGCTTACAGGAAATCGGGGGGTGGAGGAAGGATGTGAGCCAACGTCTGCAGGGGTGGAATCTATGATGAGCTGGCGGTAAGTATGAGCACAAAGAAGAGATAAAATGGGGGCAAGGGGTTGCCTTTGGGTGGGGCTTTGCGGGTTTGAGGGGGGCTGGGGATGGGCGGAGGGGTAATATTGCCCAAAAATTTGGGGAGGAGGGAGGGGCAACATACGAACATAGGAGAGTGCCAGGTGCTGGTTGAGAATAAAATGCTGAGAAAACCGTATCAAAATATAATTAAGAGGGTTACCTCTTTAGGATGCTCGGAGGGGATGGTCTGATGCGGGAAGGACTCCTGGGGAATGTCTGAATGCTCATTTTGCCAGGGTGGGTTGTACCATTGGGAATAGACCCAAGTAGTGAGAGTGGGGGTGGACCCACATCCTGGGAAGGACTTATGCCATCAAATAGAGGGAACTGTATCTCTCGAGAGAAAGGGTGGCTCCCAGGGCATTAGGACAGTTGAGCAAGTCAGACCCTGAACACTGTTGCAAGTATCTCTGGATGTGGCTCCTCAGGAAATGGAGATTGGCTGTCACTGTGGGCCCCAAGGGGAGGGGAGAATGGATGTTGAATGGATGGAACCAAGGTAAATGTGGGGGCAAGAGAGGAGTTTCGCAAGAGTACACAAGGATGAATATAAAACATGTAATATTTCACCAAAAACATATAGAGGACGACAGACTAATAATGTAAACCACAATGTAAAACATAGGATAACTAAAAAATTTAGAAAACTGTATATCCGAAAGTATGGACCACAATGTAAGCTCAGATGTCACCTTGTTTGAAAGTTATTGTCTCAGAGTCTGTACATCAGTTTCAGTAAATATGATATGAATAAGTTAAAAGATTATCACTGTGGAAGGGTAAAGGTTTTATGGTGGATGTGTGGGAGTACTGTATATTGTATATATGAATTACTGTGATCTAGGGCTCCTGTGAAGAGAAGCTCAATAATTAGGAAAAAAGAAAAGAAAAAGATAGGATGTAGAATTTTTCCAAATCAATACGTACTCTAGATCTAACCTTTAAACTCATCGCTATATTCCATTTTACTAGTAAGGGAACCTGACATTATATTGGGCTTCACTTTTCAGGAAGTTTTGGATCCTAGAGTGGTTCAACAATGGGAGCAGAGGAATACTGGTATGGGATGTTATTGACAGGGGACATATGGTTGACAGGGAGTTATACAGGGCATTTGTCCAGGATGCATGGAAATGTTTAGATATACTCATAGTGGAAACAATTAAAAACAACAGCTGGGGGGGTACTGGATTCCTGGCCGGGGGGGCTCTGCCAAGGTCCCTAGGGGAGCAGCAGCAGTCCCCCAGGTGCAACGGCAAGGTCCAGGAAGGAATGAGATTCCAACAGTGATCCCCTGATACTGACTATGCTTGTGAGCCTATATATGTGAAATAAGAACAAGGCCTAGAGCAGCACTGTGCCTAAGAGTTCCCTCCTGACAGCCTCCATGTTACTCAAATGTAGCCAGTCTCGAAGCCAAACTCAGCATGTAAATGCAATGCCTTCCCCCCAGCATGGGGTGTGACACCCAGGGATGAGCCTCCCTGGCACTGAGGGATCACTACCAAATACCAGCTGATGGCGTAACTAGAAAATGACCTTGAATTAAAGGTTGAACGCAGATCAGCAGAATATCCTTGTCTACATATAAAAACAGGAGTTAAAAATGCTTTTTGACCTAAATTAAGGGGGAAATGGAAAGGACAGATGAGTTTATATGGCTATGAGTCTCTAAAAAATAGTCTGGAGGTTGTCAGAAGGATTGCCCTTATGCACGCCTGAGCAGAGTCTCAGAGACAAAGAAAGTAGATACAACCCCAGGTATTGGTTCTTTTGAAGGCTAAAGAGACCCACAGGTTCTATTGCCATGGCAGATGGAGTTCACTGCCATGTCAGTTGGCCCTTCTTTGGAGCTGGTGTTTCTGTATGATGGACCTGGACTCAGATGGGATCTCTTTTCACAAGCCTTTCATGCTACTTTACTGGAATTGTAGTTGGCGCTGGGGTTTAAGATATATCTAGGGGATTTGAATCTCTGGACTCACAATATGATAGCCATGCCCTGAGCCTCAACAGACGTCAGCTCCTACACTCTGGTTTATTGGACTTACCCCACTCAGCTAACATGGAGTTGAAGAATGTCAACCACCACACCATGGAGCCTAGAGTGCCTACAACTGAAAGCAGGAGGATTGCATCCAGTATCCATGTGGAATCTAAGCCCCCTCTTGATATTGATGTGGAATGGACACAACCAAGCCAAGGTCCACAGGAAGGAGGAAATACAGTAAGGATTAGAGTGGACTTAATCATATTCTATTCATGAACTATTGTGGTTAATAATCGAGAAAATGTGGCATTGGTGTGGAAAAAGTGGCCATGGTGGCTGCTGGGTGCAGGGAATGGGAAGAAGAGATGAGATGTGGAGGCATTTTTGGGACTTGGAGTTGTCCTGGGTGGTGCTGCAGGGACAATTGCAGGATATTGTATGTCTTCCCATGGCCCACTGGATGGAACGTGGGAGAGTGTGGGCTATGGTGTGGACCATTGGTCATGGGTGCAGCGATGCCCAGAGATGTACTCACCAGATGCAATGGATGTGTCATGATGATGGGGGAGAGTGTTACTGTGGGGGGAGTGGTGGGGTGGGGGCAGTGTGGGTGAATAGGGACCTCATATTTTTTTAATGAAATATATTTTTAAAAAATGAATAATTAAAAAAATAAAAATAAAAAAACAAGAATAAATACCACTTGATTGTGGCATACAATTATTTTTAATATACTGTTGGATTTGATTTGCAAAGATTTTGTTGATGTTTTTTACATCTATGTTAATTGGAAGGATTGGTGTATAATTTTCTTTACTTATAAGATCTTTATCTATTGTTGGTGCTATGATGATGTTGGCTTCATAAAATATGTTGGGTCATTTTCTCTCCTCTTCAGTTTTGGAAGAGTTAAACAGAATGGGCATTCTTGAAATGCTTGGTAGAATTCATCTGGACCTGGATTTTTCTTTGTTTGGAGATTTGTTAATAACTAATTCAATCTCTTTGCTTGTGATTGGTTAGTTGAGTTCCTGTATTTCTGTAGCATCAATGTAGTTTGTGCAATTCAAAATTTTTTTCTTTTCATCCAGGCTGTTTAATTTGTTGTCATACAGTTTTTCACAATATTCTCTTATGGTCATTTTTATTTCTGTGGGTTCAGGTATAATGCCCCTTCTCATTTCTGATTTTATAAATTTGCATCTTCTTTCTTTTTTCTCTGTTAGTCTAGATGTCAATTTTCTTGATCGTCTCAAAGAACCACCTTTTGTTTCTTTTATTTTTTTTTCTTTTGTTTTGGGTTCTCAATTTCATTTATTTCTTCTCTAATCATTTATTGTTTATTTCCTTCTGCTTGCTTTGGGTGTTTTTTTTTTAAGATTTTATTTATTTCTCTCCCCTTCCCCCCTGCCCCAGTTGTCTGTACTCTGCATCTATTTGCTGTGTCTTCTTCTTTGTCCGCTTCTCTTGTCAGTGGCACAGGAATCTGTGTTACTTTTTGTTGTGTTATCTTGTTGTGTTAGCTCTCCGTGTGTGCCGCGCCATTCCTGGGCAGGCTGTACTTTCTTTCGTGCTGGGCCGCTCTCCCTATGGGGCACACTCCTTGTGCATGGGGATCCCCCACGCGGGGACACCCCTGCGTGGCACAGCACTCCTTGCACACATCAGCACTGCATGTGGGCCAGCTCCACATGGGTCAAGGAGGCCTGTGGTTTGAACTGCGAACTTCCCATATGGTAGACAGACGCCCTAACCACTGTGCCAAGTCTGCTTCCCTGCTTTGGGTTTTGGTTCCCTGTTTTATGTAGTTCCTCCAGATATAAAGTTAATTATTTGATTCTAGCTCTTTCTTCATTTAAAAAAAATTATATGTTTAGGGCTATAATTTTCCCTCTCAGCATTGCCTTTTTTGTATCTGATAAATTTTGACAAATGTTTATCATTTTTATTAGTCTAAAGATATTTACCAATTTCTCTTACAATTTATTCTCTGACCCTGAACTTATTTAGGAAAGTATTTTTTAGCCTCCCCACATTTGTGAATTTTACCCTTTCCCATATTTTGTTGATTTCCAGTTTCATTCCATTACAATGTGAGAAAGTGCTTTGCATAATTTTAATCTTTTTTATATTTATTGAGACCTGCCTTTTGACTGAATATATGGCCTATCATGGAGAAAAGTCCAAGAGCACTTGAGAAGAATGCAACACCCTCTGAGTTGGGATACCATGTTCTGTATATGTGTGTCAGGTCTAGCTTGTTTACAATATTGCCCAAGTTCTCTGATTTTATATTAGTCTTCTGTCTAGCAGTGCTATCTATTAATATGATTTTCATGTTGATGTTTCCAAATACTGTGGAGATATCTTTTTCTCCCTTCGGTTTTGCCAGAGTTTCTCTCATGTATTTTGGGGCATGCTGGTTATGTGCAGTTATTTATGGCTGTAATTTCTTCTTGGTGGATTGTCCCTTTTATTAATATATAATGGCCTGCTGAACACCTTATAATTTCTTTGAATTTAAATTCTATTTTGCCTAATACTAATATAGGTACGCCTGCTCTTTTCTGTGTACTGTTTGCATGGAATGTCTTTTTCCAATCTTTCATTTTCATCAAATTTGTATCTCTGGATCTAAGGTGAATCTATTGTAGACAACACATGGATGGCTCAAGATTTTTTTATCCTTTCTGTCAGCCTATATATATATTTTTTATTGGGTGTTTAATACATCCACTTTCAATGATATTATTGTAAATGCATTATTTATTTCCACTATTTATTCTTTGACTTTCTTATGTCATATCTTATTTTCATCTGGCATTTTAACCTTTTGGTTATCCTTTCTGATAATCTTCTCTTCTGCATTCTCCTCCAAGTTTCTGTCTCCTGTCTTTTCCTTCCAGGCTCCAGGGCTGTCTTCAGTGCTTCTTGCAAGCTGTTTTTCACAAACTCTCTTAACTTGTGTTTATACGTGAATATTTTAAACTTACCTTCATATTTGAAGGACAATTTGGTTGAATAAAGACTTCCTGGTTGGCAATTTTTCTCTTCCAGTATTCTAAATATATCATACCACTGTCTTCTTGCCTCCACAGTTTTGGATGAGAAATCTACTCTGAGATTTTTTGGGCATTCCTTGTATATGATGGTTCACTTCCCCTTGCTTATTTGAGATTTTCCCTTTATCTTTCTCATTTGACATTCATAGTAGTATGTGTCTTGGAGTGGGTCTCTACAGATTTTTCTGATTTGAGTAACCTGTGCTTCTTGGACATGGAAATTCATTTCTTTCAGTTATTATTTCATCAAATATTCTTTCTTCCTCCTTTCCCTTCTCTTTTTCTTTGGAAATCCCCTTGCACCTATGTTATTGTGCTTTGTTTTATTATTCAACTCCCTAAGCTCCTGCTCATTTTTTTTTCATTCTTTTCTCACTCTTCCTATTTTTCTCTCTCTTCAATTTCAGCTTTTCTGTCTTCAAGTCACTTTTCATTTTTTGATGATTTTGAGTCTTCTACTCAATACCTCTAATATGTTTTTAAGCTCACCTATTGCATCCATCATTCCCATAATCCATGTTAATTTTTATTCAGGTTTTCAAATTCTTTGCACTTGCTCAGTGTCTTCTTGATGTTCTTTATCTCTTTAGCCATATTGTAATTCAACTCATTCATTTGATTTTATTTGATTTAGGAAATTCGTATGAACTTCATTGATTAGTTTTATCAAATCCTGTGTCTCATCTTGAGTTTTGATGTTTTCTTTTGCTTGAGATATATTTTCCTTTTTCTTAGTATGGTTTGCAATTTTTTTCCTGATGTCTAGGCATCTAATTATCATAGTGAGTTTACCTTAAATCTGAATTTATCTCTCTTGCTTAGGAATTTAGTAGTGGGAGACTGTGTTACTGCTGTTCTTTGATCCTTAGTTTAATCTGTTGTAGTTCTTTAAGATTTCCTGATTAGCTGCTCAAATCTGAGCCATGGCCCCAGTAATGTGCTGCAGACCCACTTCCATGGGCTGTGGGGAAGGAGCCTATAAAGGTACAAAAAGTCTCTTTTATTTATTTACTTTTATTTTCCTTACATGTACTTCCTAGTTCTTGCAGAAGATGACATTCTTCAAAAGACTTCTTGCCTCCAAGCCTGATCAGAATGTGTTTACTGTAACTAATCCTGACTGGAAACAAGGAGAGAGAGAATCCTGCTTAGGGCTATTGACAGCTTCATAAATAAAACTTTCTCAGAAGATTTTCTCTTCCCTTTGCTGACAACCCTTCCCTTTTCTCAGGTAAGAAATTATTCCACTACCCTCTGGGAACTCAACAACCAGCCCTGTTCAGTAAGGAGGGTGTCTGAGAGGTTCACATCTCTTTATTCCCCTGCTGACTCCCAGAGCAAACAATGGTGTGGCCTCACCCAGCATGGAAGGGCTTGCAGGATATTGCAGACCAAATTTGTTTTCCAAAATTTGAATCAATCTTAGCCAGATCTCTCTCTTTCCCTTACCAGGGGAGGTAGACCCCAGCAGCTGCTTTTGTATATAGCTGCCAGCCAGAGAACAGAGAATTCAAAGCTGTCAATTCTGAGGTGGGGAATGGGCAACAGCAGGTACAGCTGTAGTTATTTACTCAAAGAGATTTCCTATCAATATTCATTTACTTTTTCCTTACTCCTCTTATGGATTGTATCCTACCTTTTCCTGGTGTCCTAAGTCATAAAACATTTTTTCTGGGTCATTACTCCTTGTCTTCTATCTATTTTTCTGGAGAGAAATTAGTCCTGTGTCTCTGTACTATTTCATTTATCTGGAAAGACCAAGCTATTTTAATTCCTGTAGCTTAGTAATATGCTTTTTAAAGCATGGAATATGCTTTTTAAAGCATGGAAGTGCAAATTTTCAAAATTCATTCATCTTTTTCAATAAGTTTTTGGTTATTCAAGGCCCCTAATCTTACAAAATAAATAGGATAATTGGCCTTTACATTTCTTCAAAGAGGCTGTTGGAAATTTTATTGGGATTGCATTGAATATGTGGGTCAGTTTAGGAAGAATTGACATCATAACAATATTTAATCTTCTAATTCATGAACACAGAATACCCTCCCATTTAGTTTGGTTTTCTTTTATTTCTTTAAGCAATGTTTTACAGTTTTCACAGTATGTCCTTTACCTTCCTCATTAAATTTATTCTTAAATATTTTATTCTTAGTTGCTATTTTGAATCAGATTTTCTTTCTTGATTTCTTATTCTGACAGTTCAATGCTGGTGTATATCGACACTACTTGTTTTTGGGTGTTGATTTTTTACCCTACCACTTTACTGATTCTATTTATTAGCTATAGTAGATTTATTTTGGATTCATCAGCATTTTCTGTATATAAGATAAAATCTGCAAACAATGAACGTTTTAATTCTACCTTTCGAATTTTAACCTTTTTATTTATTTTTCTTGTCTAATTGCTCTGGCTGAAATACCGGTACACTGTGGGATAGCAGTGGTGAAAGTGGACATTCTTTTCTTGTTGCTGGTCTTAGAGGGAAAGGTTTCAGTCTTGCCCCTTGTATCAGTTTGGTATTATTTATGGATTCCTAAAATAGATATTGGATTATGTTTGTAAATTGGTTTGTTCCTCTGGGCATATTAAATTATATTGGATTCATAGGTGTCACTTTTACTTGATCAAATCATAATTGAGGCTTTTTGATTGGTCCACTTCAGTAGGATGTTGATTCCTGGCACCTTGTTGGGTGGGGACTCATAGAGAAACTTCACTGCAGAGAAGGGAGTTTGGAATTTTGATCCTGGAGCCTGGGAAGTAAACACATAGAGAAGCAGATAAATGAGGAAGGAGAGAAGGCTCTATGGGACACAGCAGATGTCCCCAGAAGTGAGACAAGTCATTTTCCTGATTCTCTATGCTGGCACTGTGGAGAGAGCAACTGATCCTGGAGAGAAATGAGCCCAGGGAAGAGAGGAACCCAAGAAGCCTGGACACTTGCAGACATCAGAAGTCTTCTTGCTCCAACATGTGGCAACAGACTTTGGTGATGGGAGTAACTTATGCTCTATGGCCTTGTAACTGTGGGATTTCATTCCAAATAAATAGCCTTTGTAAAAGACAACAGATTTCTGATATTTTGCATCAGCACCCCATTAGTTGACTAATATACCCATAATGTAGGATGTTAGCTATGGACTTTTCATATATGCTCTCTTTATTCAAATATACTTTTTATTAATTTTTAAAATATATTTAGATTACATAAAATGTTAGATAAAAAAATTAAGGTATTTCCATATGTCACACTTCCCACACCTCTCATTTTTCTCCATATTATCAACATCTTTCCTTAGAGAGTTACATTCATTGCGATTGATCAACACATTTTGGAGCATTGCCATTGAGTATGGATTATAGTTTACATTGTTACATTATAGTTACTCTTTCCCACTCAATTCTGTAGGTTATGGTAGGATATATAATGCCTTGTATCTTTCATTGCAATGTCATTCAGGACAATTCCAAGTCCTAAAAATTCCCCCATATTACACCTTTTTTCCCACTCTCTGATTTCAGCACCTGCAGCTCCCACTGCCTTCACATCAATGATACAACTTTTTAATTGCTAAAATCACAATAAATCTATAGTAGAATACCCATAAGTACACTTTAGTCCATATTTTATTCCCCAATCCTGAGGATTCTGGGATTGAGAATGGCCTTCAAACCCATATAGTTGATGGAAGGGACTCTCAATTGCTCTTGTAGACTTTTTCAGTTCCTTGGTTTGGTGATTTTTCATGTGTGCGATGTAACCACGTTGAGGAAGTTTCCTTCTATTATTAGTGTTTTTTCTTTCAAATTTTAATATTTATTACCAGTTTTTCTATAAATGCATATATAAACATTAATGCCTCTATATACATTGCTCTAAAAATACCTTGTCTGCAAACACATCTTTTTTTCCTTTCATTCTTTTTATCTCTATTTATTTTTTAAATGTTACTTTCAAAAATATAAGAGGTCCCTATATACTCCCCATCCCCCTCACCCCACTCTTCCCACATCAACAATCTCTTTCATCATCATGGGACATTCATTGCATTTGGTGAATACATTTTGGAGCACTGCTGCACCACATGGAAAATGGTTTACATTGTAGTTTACACCCTTTCCCAGTCCGCCCACTGGGCCATGGCCAGACATTTGCTGTCCAGCATCTGTCACTGCAGTACCACCCAGGACAACTCCAAGTCCAGAAAATGCCTCCACATCATATCTCTTCTTCCCTCACCCTACCCTCAGCAGCTACCATGGCAACTTTCTCCACATCAGTGCTACAATTTCTTACATTACTAATCACAATAGTTACAGAGTAGAATATCAGTAAGTCCACTCTAATCCATACACTATTCCTTCACCCTGTGGACCCTGGGATAGTTATATCCACTCCACTTCTATATCAAGAGAGGGCTAAGATTACACATGGATGATGGATGCATTTCTCCTGCTTGCAGTTGTAGGCACTCTTGGGTCCCTGGTATGGTGGTTGATCTTCTTCACCTCCCTGTTAGCTGGCTGGGATAAGTCCAGTTATCCAGAGGGTAGGAGTTGCAAGTCTGCTGAGGCTCTGATCCAGGCTGTTACTGGGGAAGGGACAGTTTTTGATGTTGGATATATGGGAGTACTATATATTGTATATGTGAATTACTGTAATCTAACACTTTTGTGAAGACAAACTTAATAATTAGAAAAAAAGAAAGGATAAAGACACTGAGAAAAAAATGATAGAAATTGACTTGCCACTGTACATACAGGGCAACACCTATTGCTGTGATGAAAGGCAAAACATCAAAAAGAAAGCTTTTTCATTTTTTTCAGTTTTTGCTACCCCAATTTATTTTTTCTTTGTTTAGTTTTTCTAAGTTAGTATGTATTATATATCTAATCTTTAAACCCATCACTATATTCCATTTTACTATTAACGGAACTTGAAATATATTAGGCTTCATTTTTGAAAAAGTTTTCAACCACAGAGAGGTTCAACTATGGCAGGAGAGGAACACTGGTGTGGGGTGTTATTGATGGGAGGCACATGGTTGGGAGGGAGTTCTCCAGGGCATGTATACAGGGCACATAAAAATGTTTGGATATTTCATAGCAGTTATAGTTAAAAATGACAACTGAGAGAATGCTGAGTTCCTACCCAGAGGAGCTCTATCACATTCCCCAATGGAACAGCAACAATCCCCCAAGTGCAATGGCAAAGACCAATAAAAAAGGATTGTCCAACAATGAACCCTTGACAGTGATGACTATGCTTATAAGCCTGTGTGCCTGAAATAGAAACTAGGCCTAGAGCTGCGGGATGTCTAAGAATTACCTCCTAAGAGCCTCCATGTTGCTCAAATGTGGCCACTCTCTAAGCCAAACTCAGCATGTAAATGCATTACCTTCCCCCCAGTGTGGGACATGACTCCCAGGGATGAGCCTCCCTGGCACTGAGGGATTACTACAAAATCAGCTGATTTGTAACTAGAAAAAGACCTTGAATAAAAGCATCGAATCAGACCAGCAGAATATCTCAGGGTACATGCAATATCCGGTGTTAAAAACTGCATTTTGACCTTAGATAAAAGGGCACAATGGAAAGGACAAATGAGTTTGTATGGCTAAGAGACTTCAAAATGTGTCAGGACGTCATCAGTGGGGTTGCAATTATGCACATTTCAGCAGGATCCCAGACTCAGCAAAAGTAAATACAACTCCAGATACTGTTGCTCCTGAGGGCTATGGAGACACACAGGTTCTACAGTCATGGCAGATGGCTCTGGTCTTCAGTGCCTTGCCAGTGGGCCCTACTTTGGAATTTGTGCTCCTGAGTGTGATGGAGTTTGACTCAGATGTGACCTCTCTACACATGCCTCTTCTGTCACTTTCACTGAACCTGTGGTTGGTGCTGCGGTTGGTGTATGCTTAGGAGACTTGAATCTCTGGACTTTTCATATGCCATCTGGGCCCTGAACTTCAGCAGAGTTGCAAGACTTACTCTCCAGGTTTTTGGGCTTACCCAGCTTAGTTAACATGGAGGTGAGTGTGTACAGTGAACACATAAGGGAACTGAGAGCATCTACAACTGCAAGCAGGAGAATTGAATCCATCAACAACGTGGGATCTAAGTCCCCTCCCAATTTAGAGGTGGAGTGGACATCACCATCCCAGCGTCCTCAGGGTGGAGGAATAAAATATGAATTAGAGTGGACTTACTGGTATTCTACTATAGAACTATTGTCACTCTAACAATGGAAGAAATTGTATCATTGATGTGGAGACAGTAGCCATGGAAATTGTTGGGAGAGGGATGAAGAGGTGTGATATGGGGACATTTTCAGGACTTGGAGTTGTCCTGAATGATATTGCAGGGACAGATACAGGACATCATATATCCTAATGAATGTAAACTACAAAGTAAACTATAATCCAAGCAGTGTAGCAGTGTTCCATAATGTATTCACAAAATGCAATGAATGTGCCACAATGATGAAAGAAGTTTTTCTTGTGGGAAGAGTGGGGAGGGGTATGGGGTAAATGGGAACGTCTCATATTTTTTAATGTAATATTTTTTGTTTTCTAATAAAATAAAATAAAGAGATGCTCATATGATTTTTTTTCTTTATAACTCTTAATGTGTTTTATTACATTGATTTATTTTCTTATGTTGAACCATCCTTGCATACCAGACATGAAAACTATTTGGTAATGGTTCAACATATTGTTGAAGATGATTAGGAATTATTTCCTTGAGTATTTTAGCATCCAGTTTCATTAGATAGATTGGTCTGTAGTTTCCTTTTCTTGTGGCATCTTTGTGTGGCTTTGGTGTTAGGGTGATGTTGACATCACAGAATGAGTAGGAAAATATTCCCTCTGCTTATATTATTTGGAAGAGGTTTATGCAGGATTTATGTTTGTTCTTTCTGGAATGATTGGTAGTATCCACTTCGGAAGTTATGTAATGTTGTGTTTTTCTTAGTTGAGAGTTTTTGTTTTGTTTTGTTTTTTAATGATTTAAAAGAAGATTTTATTACAATCTAATCTTGGAATTTGTAACAATAAATCAAAACACAAAAATCTCAGTTATTTTTTCAAACCTTCTGCAGCTGAGTTAGTGCTGTGGATCCTGATGCAGGAAATGGAGAACTTTACATAAAATAGTGGCATATGAACTGAAGACTTGTGGGTTTTATTTATTTATTTATCTTATTGTTCATTTTATTTTATTTATTTATTTTTTATTCATTTTATAAAAAGTATTACATTAAAAAAATATGAAGTCCCATTCAACCCCACTGCCCCCACCCCCCACTCCACCCATGCAACACTCTCTCCCATCATCATGACACATCCATGGCATTTGGTAAGTACATCTCTGGGCATTGCTGCACCTCATAGTTAATGGTCCACATCATAACCCACACTCTCCCACGTTCCATCCAGTGGGACCTGGGGTGATCTACAATGTCCAATAATTGTCTGTGAAGCACCACCCATGATAACTCCAACTCCCGAAAATGCCTCCACATCTCAACTCTTCCTCCCATTCCCCACACCCAGCAGCCACCATGGCCACCCTTCCCACACCAATGCCACATTTTCTCTGTGGACATTGGATTGGTTGGGTCCATTGCACATCTATGTCAAGAGGGGGCTTAGATTCCACATGGATACTGGATGCAATCCTCCTGCTTTCAGTTGTAGGCACTCTAGGCTCCATGGTGTGGTGGTTGACATTCTTCAACTCCATGTTAGCTGAGTGGGGTAAGTCCAATAAACCAGAGTGTAGGAGCTGACGTCTGTTGAGGCTCAGGGCATGGCTATCATATTGTGAGTCCAGAGATTCAAATCCCCTAGATATATCTTAAACCCCAGAGCCAACTACAATTCCAGTAAAGTAGCATGAAAGGCTTGTGAAAAGAGATCCCATCTGAGTCCAGGTCCATCATGCAGAAACACCAGCTCCAAAGAAGGGCCAACTGACATGGCAGTGAACTCCATCTGCCATGGCAATAGAACCTGTGGGTCTCTTTAGCCTTCAAAAGAACCAATACCTGGGGTTGTATCTACTTTCTTTGTCTCTGAGACTCTGCTCAGGCGTGCATAAGGGCAATCCTTCTGACAACCTCCAGACTATTTTTTAGAGACTCATAGCCATATAAACTCATCTGTCCTTTCCATTTCCCCCTTAATTTAGGTCAAAAAGCATTTTTAACTCCTGTTTTTATATGTAGACAAGGATATTCTGCTGATCTGCGTTCAACCTTTAATTCAAGGTCATTTTCTAGTTACGCCATCAGCTGGTATTTGGTAGTGATCCCTCAGTGCCACGGAGGCTCATCCCTGGGTGTCACACCCCATGCTGGGGGGAAGGCATTGCATTTACATGCTGAGTTTGGCTTCGAGACTGGCTACATTTGAGTAACATGGAGGCTGTCAGGAGGGAACTCTTAGGCACAGTGCTGCTCTAGGCCTTGTTCTTATTTCACATATATAGGCTCACAAGCATAGTCATTAGTATCAAGGGGGTCACTGTTGGAATCTCATTCCTTCCTGGACCTTGCCATTGCACCTGGGGGACTGCTGTTGCTCCCCTAGGGACCTTGGCAGAGCCCCCCCGGCCAGGAATCCAGTACCCCCCCCCAGCTGTTGTTTTTAATTGTTTCCACTATGAGTATATCTAAACATTTCCATGCACCCTGGACAAATGCCCTGTATAACTCCCTGTCAACCATATGTCCCCTGTCAATAACATCCCATACCAGTATTCCTCTGCTCCCATTGTTGAACCACTCTAGGATCCAAAACTTCCTGAAAAGTGAAGCCCAATATAATGTCAGGTTCCCTTACTAGTAAAATGGAATATAGCGATGAGTTTAAAGGTTAGATCTAGAGTACGTATTGATTTGGAAAAATTCTACATCCTATCTTTTTCTTTTCTTTTTTCCTAATTATTGAGCTTCTCTTCACAGGAGCCCTAGATCACAGTAATTCATATATACAATATACAGTACTCCCACACATCCACCATAAAACCTTTACCCTTCCACAGTGATAATCTTTTAACTTATTCATATCATATTTACTGAAACTGATGTACAGACTCTGAGACAATAACTTTCAAACAAGGTGACATCTGAGCTTACATTGTGGTCCATACTTTCGGATATACAGTTTTCTAAATTTTTTAGTTATCCTATGTTTTACATTGTGGTTTACATTATTAGTCTGTCGTCCTCTATATGTTTTTGGTGAAATATTACATGTTTTATATTCATCCTTGTGTACTCTTGCGAAACTCCTCTCTTGCCCCCACATTTACCTTGGTTCCATCCATTCAACATCCATTCTCCCCTCCCCTTGGGGCCCACAGTGACAGCCAATCTCCATTTCCTGAGGAGCCACATCCAGAGATACTTGCAACAGTGTTCAGGGTCTGACTTGCTCAACTGTCCTAATGCCCTGGGAGCCACCCTTTCTCTCGAGAGATACAGTTCCCTCTATTTGATGGCATAAGTCCTTCCCAGGATGTGGGTCCACCCCCACTCTCACTACTTGGGTCTATTCCCAATGGTACAACCCACCCTGGCAAAATGAGCATTCAGACATTCCCCAGGAGTCCTTCCCGCATCAGACCATCCCCTCCGAGCATCCTAAAGAGGTAACCCTCTTAATTATATTTTGATACGGTTTTCTCAGCATTTTATTCTCAACCAGCACCTGGCACTCTCCTATGTTCGTATGTTGCCCCTCCCTCCTCCCCAAATTTTTGGGCAATATTACCCCTCCGCCCATCCCCAGCCCCCCTCAAACCCGCAAAGCCCCACCCAAAGGCAACCCCTTGCCCCCATTTTATCTCTTCTTTGTGCTCATACTTACCGCCAGCTCATCATAGATTCCACCCCTGCAGACGTTGGCTCACATCCTTCCTCCACCCCCCGATTTCCTGTAAGCCTATCTTCCAGTCTCTAGCTCTGTGAGGCAGCTTGCTTATTTCATATCATTGAGGTCATGTAGTATTTGTCCTTCAATGCCTGGGTTGCTTCACTCAACATAAGGTTCCCAAGATTCATCCATGTTATCATGTGTGTTTGTAGTGTATTTGTTCTTAAAGTCGAGTAGTATTCCATTGTATGTATATACCACATTTTATTGATCCACTCATCTTTTGATGGACATTTGGGTTGATTCCAACTTTTGGCGATAGTGAACAATGCTGCTATGAACATTGGTGTACATATATTGGTTTGTGTCCTTGTTTTCAGTTCTGCTGGTTATATACCCAGCAGTGGAATTGCTGGGTCATATGGCAAATCTAGGGTTAGTTTTTTGAGGAACCGCCAAACTGTCCTCCAGAATGGTTGGATCCTTCTGCATTCCTACCAGCAGTGGATGGGTGTTCCCCTTTCTTCACATCCTCTCCAGCATTTGTATTCTTCTGTTTTTTTCATAGCTGCCAATCTTATGGGAGTAAGATGGTATCTCATTGTAGTTTTGATTTGAATTTCCCTGATAGCTAGAGATTTGGAGCATTTTTTCATGTGCTTTCTAGCCATTTGTATTTCTTCTTTGGAGAAGTGTCTGTTTAAATTTTTTTCCCATTTTTTAAATGGGTTGTTTATCTTTTTATTTTCAAGATATAGGAGTTCTTTATATATGCAAGTTATAAGTCTCTTATCAGATATATGGTTGGCAAATATTTTCTCCCATTGTGTGGGTTCCCTTTTTACTTTCTTGACAAACTCCTTTGAGGTGCAGAAGGCTTTAATTTTGAGGAAGTCCCATTTATCTATTAGTTCTTTTGCTGCTCGTGCTTTTGGTGTGATATTCATGAAGCCATGTCCTATTACAAGGTCCTGTAGATATTTCCCTACACTGCTTTCCAAGGTCTTTATGGTCTTGGCCCTTGTATTTAGTTCTTTGATCCATCTTGAGTTGAACTTTGTAGAAGGTGTGAGATGGTAATCCTCTTTCATTCTTCTACATATGGCCATCCAGTTCTCCAGGCACCATTTGTCGAATAGGCCATTCTCTCCCAGTTGATAGGGTTTGGTGGCTTTATTGAATATTATATGGCTATATATATGAGGTTCTATATCAGAACTTTCAATCCAATTCCATTGGTCTGTGTGCCTCTCCTTATGCCAATTCCATGCTGTTTTCACTACTGTAGCTTTGTAGTATGTTTTGAAGTCCGGTAGCGTGATTCCTCCAATTTCATTTTTCTTTTTCAAAATGTCTTTGGCTATTCGGGGCCTCTTTCCTTTCCAAATAAATTTCATAATTAGTTTTTCTAGTTCCCTAAAGAAGGCTGTGTAGATTTTTATTGGGATTGCATTGAATGTGTAGATCAGTTTTGGGAGGATAGACATCTTAATAATATTCAGTCTTCCTATCCATGAACAAGAAGTATTCTTCCATTTATTTAGGTCTTCTTTGATTTCCTTGAACAGTCTTGTATAGTTCTCAGTGTATAAGTTTTTTACCTCTTTAGTTAAATTTATTCCTAAGTATTTGATTTTTTTATTTACTATTGTGAGTGGTATTTGTTTCTTGATGTCCTCCTGATCTTGCTCATTTTTAGTGTACAGAAATGCTACTGATTTTTGTGCATTGATCTTATAACCTGCGACTTTACTAAACTCATTTATGAGTTCTAGAAGCTTTGTTGTAGAGCTCTTAGGGTTTTCTATGTATAGGATCATGTCATCTGCATGTCATCTGCAAAATGAAATTTTGACTTCTTCCTTTCCAATTTGAATGCCTTTTATATCTGGTTCTTGCCTCAGTGCTCGAGCAAGTACTTCTAAGATGATGTTGAATAGAACGGGAGACAATAGGCATCCTTGTCTTGTTCCTGACTTTAGAGGGAAGGATTTTAGGATTTCTCCATTATAAACAATGTTGGCTGTCAGTTTTTCATATATACTTTTTATCATGTTCAAAAAATTTCCTTGTATTCCGATCTTTTGGAGTGTTTTTATCAAGAAAGGGTGCTGTATTTTGTCAAAGGCTTTTTCTGCATCTATAGATGTAATCATGTGATTTTCTTCCCATCAATCTGTTTATATGGTGTATTACATTGATTGATTTTCTTATGTTGAACCATCCTTGCATATCTGGAATGAATCCCACTTGGTCATGGTGCATAATTCATTTAATGTGCTGTTGAATACAATTAGCAAGTATTTTGTTAAGTATTTTTGCATCTAGGTTCATTAGAGAAATTGGTCTGTAATGTTCCTTTCTTGTGGTGTCTTTGTTTGGCTTTGGTACTAGGGTAATGTTGGCATCATAGAAGGAGTTAGGCAATGTTCCTCTCTTTTGATTTTTTGGAAGAGTTTCAGCAGGATTGGTGTTAGTTCTTCCCGGAATGTTTTGTAGAATTCACCTGTGAAGTCGTCTGGCCCTGGGCTCTTCTTAGTTGGGAGGTTTTTAATGACGGATTCTATCTCTTTACTTGTGATTGGTTTGTTGAGATCATCAATTTCTTCTTTCGTCAATATGGGCTGCTTATGTGTTTCTAGGAATTTGTCCATTTCCTCTGAATTGTCATTTTTGTTGGAATATAGTTTTTCAAAGTTTCCTCTTATGATAGTCTTTATTTCTGTGGGGTCAGTGGTGATATCTCCTTTCTCGTTTCTTATTTTGTGTATTTGCATCTTCTCTCTTTTTTTCCTTGTTATTCTTGCTAAAGGTTTGTCAATTTTGTTGATCTTCTCAAAAAACCAGCTCTTGGTCTTGTTTATCTTTTCAAGTGCTTTCTTATTTTCTATTTCATTTAGTTCTGCTCTTATCTTTGTTATTTCTTTCCTTCTTCTTCCTGTTGGGTTACTTTGTTGTTGTTTTTCTAATTCCTTCAAATGTGCAGTAAGTTCTTCAATTTTTGCTCTTTCTTCTTTTTTGATATATGAATTTGGCTATAAATTTCCCTCTCAGTACTGCTTTTGCTGCATTCCATAAATTTTGGTATGTTGTGTTATCATTATAATTTGTTTCAAGGTAGTCATTCTTTTCTTTTGAGATTTCCTCTTTGACCCACTGTTTTTCTAAGAGTGTGCTGTTTAATTTCCAAATCATGGTGTGAAATCTGGGCCTCTGTCCCTTGCTAATTTCCAGCTTCACTCCACTGTGGTCAGAGATATTGTTTTGTATGATTTCGATCTCTCTGAATTCATTAAGCCTTTCTTTGTGGCCTAGCATGTGGTCTATCTTGGAGAATGATCTATGTGTGCTTGAGAAAAATGTATATCCTGCTGTGTTTTGGTGTAATGATCTATATATGTCTATTAGATCCAGCTCCTCTAATATACTGTTCAAATGTTTTGTTTCTTTAGTGATTCTCTTTTGAGATGTTCTGTCCAGAATTGATAGTGGTGTATTAAAATCCCCCACTATAATTGTAGATGCATCTATTTTTCCACTTAGTTTTTCCAGCATTTGCCTCATGTATTTAGAGGTGCCCTTGTTAGGAGCATAAATATTTATGATTGTTTGATCTTCTTGACAGATTGTCCCTTTCACTAAAATGTAGTATCCTTCTTTGTCTCTCACAGTTGTTTCGCATTTAAAGTCTATTTTGTCTGATATTAATATAGCTACTCCTGCCTTTTTTTGGTTATTGTTTGCTTGTATGATTATTTTCCAGCCATTCACTTTCAACCTCCATGAGTCCCTGGGTCTAAGATGTGTCTCTTGTAGACAGCATATAGATGGGTTGTATTTCCTTATCAAATGTCCCAGACTGAATCTTTTGATAGGTGAGTTTAATCCATTGACAGTCAGTGTTATTACTTTCAAGGAATTATTTGTGTTAGCCATATTTTGATTGGAGTTGTGTTTGTCTTATTTTGTTTGCATTTTTTCCTTCTCTTTTTGTCTTTTTTGTTGCTCTTACACTCTCCTCCAACTCTGCCTGTTCTGTTTTTTCCTTTCTTCCTGCAGATCTCCCTTTAGAATTTCTTGAAGGGGAGGTTTCTTGTTGGCATACTCTTTCAGTTTCTGTTTATCTGTGAATATTTTGAACTCTTCATCATTTTTGAATGCTAGTTTAGCTTGATAAAGTATTCTTGGTGGAAATTTTTTCCTTTAGTACCTTGACTATATCATACCACTGCCTTCTTGCCTCCAAGGTTTCCTATGAGAAATCAGCACTTAATCTTATGGAGCTTCCCTTGTATGTGATGGTTTTCTTTTCTCTTGCTGCTTTTAGAATTTTTTCTTTGTCTTGAGCATTGGATAATTTGACAAGTATATGTCTTGGCGTGGGTCTGTTTGGGTTTATGCCCAGTGCGGTGCACAGTGCTTCTTGGATATGTACATCTGTCTCTTTCATTAGATTTGTAAAGTTTTCAGCTATTATTTCCTGCAACAGTCCTTTTGACCCCTTTCCCTTCTCTTCTCCTTCTGGAATGCCTATAATACTTAGGTTTGAGCATTTTGCATTATCATTCAGGTCCCTAAGTCCTAGCTGAATTTTTTCTATCTTTTTGTTAACCAATTCTACTATCTGTTTGATTTCCGATGTACTGTCTTCCACATCACTAATTCTCTGCTCTCCCTCTTCTAGTCTGCTGATATTTGCTGCAAGTGTATTTTTGATTTCTTGAACTGTGGTGTTCATTCCCATCATATCTGTTATCTTTTTGCATATGTCTGCAATTTCCCCTCCAAGTGTTGTCTTCATGTTCTTAACCTCTTCCTTTACTTCATTAACTTTGTCGGTGATAAATGTTTTGAGATCTTTCATTGCTTGTGCGAAGTTCTGCTCCCCTTCCTGATTTTTAGTTTGTTCATTGGATTCAGCCATGTTCTCCTGATTACTGATTTGGTTTGTAGATTTTTGTTGCTGTCTGGTCATCATTTTATCTTGACGGGTTTAATCAGTTCCTTAGCTTCTTTTTCTAGTCTTGGAGATTAATTAGCTGTTGTTTTTGCATAAGTGTTATATCTTCTTTGTCACTTTGTTCTTCTTATTCTAATTTCTTATTGCTTGTTGAGTTCACTTTAAAGGAATGTATTAGTGCTGGGGAAAGGCAATTGTGTAAGCAAGGAAAAAGTGTAAAGTAGTATTGGTGATATATGTTAACAGAGCAACAATATGAGATCTGGGAGGATGGAGGTTAGATTCATGTAAATTGTGTAGAGTTATAGCAGTAGGTAGGGTATCTATAATGAGGTAGTTGACTGAATATGGGAGGAATATGGTATGAATTTAAAAAGCTATTGTTTTCGTGAGAGAGGGAAAGAGAAAAGAAAGGCAATAGTTTCAAGAGTGGATACCAGACAGAAAACAAAACAAAGGTATTAGAAATTAAGAGTTAGACACTTTGTGGATCAAAGAAATGGAGGTGGAATATAGGAGAGACAGTAGATGAGGGAGGCTATCAAGATGTAGGGGAAACGGGATAGTGTAGGTAGTCAAAATCTATTCACACAGAAATGAACAGTGGAGGATGAGGAAACCCAGCAAATGTGAGGTGTTCCCTGCAGCACCTATTGTATAGTTAAGATAAAATAAAATAAGAAAAAGATGAGGGACAAGAGAGAAAAAAAATAGAGAAGAAAGGAAGAAAGAAAAAGGGGGTGGGTAAAGGGTGGGGAAAAGAGAAAATATATATACACCAACCACCACAGCCACAATCCAAAAAAAAAAAAACCCCTAAATAACTGAAAAAAAAAAAGATTTTGGGGCATACGCTGGGAGAAAAGACTAGGGGATAATGCAATGTTAGCAATCAGAACATTAAAAAAATAAAATAAAAAATAAAATAGAATAAAAATAAAAACAAAACAAAACAAAACAAAAAAGAAAAAATGCAAACGTTGATGGCTAGGACATTCAGGGACCTCAAATGGACGTCAGGGCATGATGGATTCAGGGATGGAAAGTATGAGATATTGAAGACTCAAGAGGTGTGAGTGTCTGGGGTGTGGGCCACCAGGGTTTAGGGGAGTCAGACCTGGCAACCTCAAGTCTGGTTAACAGGGAACCTGGGAGCACCGCAGTGCATCACAGCCTTCAGGGATCCCTGCAGCTGTTTGCCAGCCCTATGGGTGAGGTCACATCCACAAGCTCTATCCTGTGTTCTGTACCCCACAATTAACTCACTCACTGGGGTCTATTCTGTGCATGTATCACCAATTGACTTCAGGACCCCTCCCACCCTGTGATCTCCTGGCACGGCAACCTGGGGGTGCCTTTAGACTGCAGCCAATTTAATGAAGCAGATCAATAGCCAGGCCCGGGGGTGGGGCTCCAGGCAGAAACGCTAATAACAGAGTCCAAACCCAAAATTCCCATGCTTTGCAAAATATTCCCCTAATCAGCTTCCAAATTTCTCCCACCCTGCCAGATCCTGGTGGTGTCTCTTTATTGCTATCAATGTAAGTCCACTGTAGATCAGCAGCCGGGTTTGGGGGGGGCAGGGCTCTAGGTGGATGAGCTATTGTTTGTGTCTGCAATCAAAAATTCCCCCACTTCGCAAATTCCCCCAAATCAGTCTGCAAGCACCTCCTGTCCTATTAACCCCCCAATAGGCTGCTCAGAGCTTATGAATTCCCCAGTACTGCAGAGCCTCAAAAAAAAAAAACTTGCCACGGCTCCACCACCCAAGGAGGGAGCTTTCCACGTGCAGCCGGGACCTCCGTGTATATTTTATAGACGTATTTTCTCTGTTACCTTCCCACCAAATCGATGTCCAGATATCTCCTGTCCTGCAAAAATCCTGAAACAGCCTGGTCCCAAAGAGCCTCCACTGCTGCCCAGCCACTTCTTTGCAGGTGATATTCTGTGGGTTTTATTATACCACATATTTGGTGGAAGAAAAGAAAAGGATAATTCAGCATCCTATCTATACTTTCCTATTAAGCATCCACATACTTTCTCTTCACATTGAAACTACACTGTTTCAATGTAAAGCTCACCTTGTGATGACATTGATTGAAAACAGGATTAGTGTGGAATTTATGCTACAAGTTTTCAGTAAACAATTAAGTCTGGCTACTATTGCTTTATCTCATAAATTCCAGTCACATATGTGGAGTCAGATGTTATGAATTTCACACAGATGTGGAAAGTACTTGGGGGTTTTTTAATGACTAATCCAATCTCTTTACTTGTGATTGGTATCTTGAGTTCATTAATTTCTTATTTCATCAATGTAGTTTGTGTCTCTGTTTCTAGAAATTGCTTCATTTCATCTAAATTATCCATCTTGTTGACATATAATTTTTCAAAATATCCTCTTATGATATTCATTTCTGTGGCATTAGTGGTGAGATACCTCTCCCTCATTTTTAAATTTTATGTATTTGCATCTTCTCTTTCTTCTTTTTTAATCTAGCTAAGGATTTGTCAATTTTACTAATCTTCTAAAGAACCAACTTTGGTTTTGATAAATTTTTTCTAATTTTTTAAAAAACTTCTGTTTCATTCAGTTCTGCTCTAATCTTTTTTATTTCCTTCTTTTTTCTTGCTTTGGGATAAGTTTATTGTTCTAGTTCCTCCATGTGTTCAACTGTGTCTTTTATTTTACCTCTTTCTTCTTTTTAAATATGTGTTTATGGTTATAGATTTCCCTCTCAGCACTGCTTTTCCTGCATCCCATAGTTTTTATATGTTGTATATTTATTTTCATTTATTTCAAAGTAGTTACAGATTTCTTTTGCAATTCTTGTGCAATTTCTTCCTTGACTCACTAATTGTCTAAGGTGGTGTTATTTAACTTCTGTATCTTTGTGAATACTCTGTTTCTCTGCCCCTTATTAATTTCCAACTTCATTCGGTTGTGGTCAGGTAAATTGCTTTTTATAACTTCAATCTCTGAATTTAAGAGTTGTCCTGTGGCATATCATGTGATCTATCTTGGGGATTGATCCATATGTGCTCAAGAACAATGTATATCCTACTGTATTTGGGTGTAATGTTCTGTGTATGTTTATTATGTCTATATCCTCTAGTATATTATTCAAGGCCTGTATTATTCATTAACAAGATGTTCTATCTAATGCTGATAATCATTTATTACATTTTAAAAATAATTTTGGAAATCCTTTTTATCTGAAATGAGAGGGAGGTTCATTTTTTCCACATAAGGGGAATTTTAGTTCAAAGTTGTATATGTCTTAGAGCTCTCCAGATGAGAATTGAAAAAAAAAAACATTTCATAATTAGATTAATAATGAACATTGGACTTTCTACCTACTCTCCCTAATTTTGAAAAAAAATTGTTGTAACAGTAGTGAATGCTTATAAGTGCGATGACAACAATAATGTAGTCAAAGATTAAGGTCAGTTAAAAGCATTGTGCATTTAAAAATTACATCTACACTGTAATCAAACAAAATATTTAGCATTTTAAATCAATTCAATAATGAGTACAAACACTTTGCCCTGTTGATAGGTAAGAATAAGATGTAAAAGTATTGGCATTTTTGCTTAGTGTCAATGATTCTAAGGACCTGTTCTTGACAGCCATTGTGAACGTTTGTGTTTCTTACTGCATAAATGTTTTTATGTGTATTTTTTTATCTGATTCTCACAGAAGTGGAAATTAAAACTTCAAGAATTGTGAGAGACTGGTTCACAGTTAGAAGACTGGTTCAACTAGTTAGAAAACCCTTGATTTGAACCCAGCTCTTTATAATTATGGTGTGCATGTTCTTACTCATTTCATTTCTTTGCCTCCTCTGCTTTGACCTTAGTCTAAACTGACCATCACTGTCTCATATATTTATAAAAATTACTTTTTAATAGATGATTGATTACTAACCTGATGACTTTATTGTGTTTGTTTTATATTCAAGTTTTCTGGGTGACAACTTGGAGCTGGGTGTGGATTTCATGGTTGAGATATATTTTATGAATAATTAAACCTTGGGAACATAATATAAATGGTTGTTTTCATGAAAGCATGCAGTCATTAACATAGATTTGTATAATTGTTCATTTTATTGATCATTGTAAGCTATTTTGGTGATTCTGCATAGAATACTTAAAAACCAGGTTAATAAGCCCCACTATACTTTTATTCATCTACTTAAAAAGAACATATTTATATAAGCTATGTAATAATATGTTTCTGTTAAAGGTTCAAGTGAAGACACAAACATCCTTGAAATTGGGGTCTACCTATGTAAAATGAAGTCAAAAGTTGAAGCAATTTTCTGAATGACTCATGGAAAAGCTTTATGTGTATAAGGCACATAGGTTTTTTAAATGAAAGAATAATAGCTACAATTTATAAGGTTACTTTGTCAAAAGGAATGTTTGCACAATTTAATTTTGAACTCAGTCATACTTCTGTTACATGAACAGGAAAACTGTACATGGATACCTCCAGTTTGTAAGAAAGTCTTATAAATAGGAAACACATACCTTGGAAAGCTGAACTTGATCAATTTGGTCCACACATTTGGCACTTAAGCAAAAATTATTTGTCACCCAACAAAATATAAATCTTTTTCTTCCCAAACACTTAAACTCTGACTATTTTTAAATTCATAATATTTTATATCCGTTTGAATTGTGCCTGACTTCCCACTACTACTTTCAACTAATTTTATGTTCTCACAAAAGAAACACAAAATAATTTTGCATATGGATGCACCAACTTGTTTATAATTATGATAATACCATAAACTGTTCTGAGATTAATTTCTTTTTCTTCTAATGTCAGAATCTACATTGCTCACTCTGACAGCTTTCAACTTTTCTGCTGATAAATTGTTAAGTAAAAGTTTCTGTAACCGAGTTCATCACTCTGAGGGTTTTACAGAATACAAACGTTTAGAAAATATTATTTTTTTTCTTTTTTTGTTTTTTGTTTGATTTTTGGCTACATTGCAATTATTGAGAGGCAACTTGCTTACTTTGGTGATGATTGCCAGCAGCCTGGCACTCCTACACCCCCACATATACTTTGTTTTACTCCTTCCTGGAAGCATGATTTTCCTCTGTCATTACCCCAAAGATACTTATGGATGGTCTCCATGAGAGGAAAACCATCTCCTTCCAGGGTTGCATGAACCTCTTTTCTGAACACTTCTTTGTTGGGATGGAGGCGATTGTGTTTATAGCTAGATCTATGGCCAATATATTGTATTTGCAAGCCCTTGACATACCTTCCTATCATGAACTGGAAGCTCTGTGGCATTTTAATGGGGTAGCCTGAATTCTGAATTTATGATACAAATTCTTTTTGATTTCCAGCTGCCTTGCTGTGTCCCTAATGTCTTTGAACACTTCATATGCCACTTGTAACCATTTTGGAGCTTGCCTTCATTGACACTCATATCCATGGTCATTTGTTGATCAGCAACAGTGGATTTATCTGCATGATAAACTTCTTGTTGCTCATCTCCTATGGTATCATCTTAATGTCTCTGAGAACTCATAGATCTGAAAAGCGGGGCGTGGGGAGCTCTCTCTATCTGTGCATCTCATACTGGTATTCTTGAAGTTCTATTCTTTGTACCATGCATATATTGTATGCATAAATCCATTTGCTCTGTTCTTTGACAAAATTGTGGCAACACTTTGCACCATCCAACTCCCCTGCTCAATCCTTTGATTTATACTTTCAGGAATAGGGAAGTGAAGAATGTCAACAGGAATGTGTGGGATAGATTGGTGGTGATTTTTCAGATGAAAAACAAAACATTAAATTCAAGTTGAGGAAAGAAATCAAAATAATATTAGACAAAATCTTTATGGGAAATGGACATTGTAAGACAGGAGTAATGAAATGCAATAGAAAAAGCATCAACATGGGGGTCAGGAAATGATGTGTCCACCCTTGAACACTCAACAAATCTGAGTTTCTATTCAGTATCTTTATATGTAAATTCAAGGGAGTTGAATTTTATGCTTCTTATAATAAAATTTAAAAATTGAATGAAAGAGAGAAGACACATTACCTATCAGACTGCTTGTCACTGATACTAACCTTGTATCTTACTGGAAGAAGACAACATATTTAGAGATTTAAAAAGAAATTTCATTAAACTATTTCAAGGGAAAAGAAGTTTATTTTTAGGATGCTGAATATAAAGGTAAAATAGTCTGGGCTCAGGGGGGTTAGAGATAAGGTATTCTTAGGATTTCAAGAATTCTAAGCCATTCTTAGGACTTCAAGAAGCCAGAGGTCCTCAACTGGTTTCATTCACTCAGCAGAGCAGAATAAACAGGAACTAGGCTGGGGGGAAAAGTGGGTTTATTCATCAGTGGGGACTGTAGTTGTATAATCACAAATCAGTCCCCCCACTAATGTACCTCTCACAATTTTTATGCCAGTTGAACAAAGTTAATCATTAGGGAGACATGTCTAATATGGGTCCAGAAAATGAGTTTTTGCTTTTCAGTTAATCTTAAAATATGCATGGTAACTGGGGTCAGATACTATTGGGATGATAAGCATGGGGAGGTGCTATGGAATTATCAGTATAGATAAGGATGGATGGGAGGAAAGTTATTGAGTGATGGAGTGTACAATTAACTATTTTTGGTGGAGCTAAATCTGGTTGCTGTTAAAGTTGTAGCTCTATGTGCCTCCTGATATTTGAGCAAATTTACAATGAAATTTTCTAACATTATAAGATACAGTAAAGTGCCTTAATATTTGAGCTGTACTGGGTTTTTCTAGTACTACATAGGCAATCCTGTACCACATGACTCCATTGTTTAACAAGTGTCCATTTCTGCTACAGAATCTGAGTCATCTTTTCAATTTCTTGAGAGATAAAACCTGATTGCCAAAATAAAAACAATTAAAAAAACAAAAACAACAACAAAACCCCTCATTAGCTTAGTCTTTCCTACGGATGGGCTTCTATTGGGTCAGATGGCCACTCTATGTCAATCAACTGTGGGAGAAAAAAAGGACAGATTCTATGAAAGAGTAAATCTCCCTTATGTGGTGCCTATCTCTCATTTAAGCAGAATCAATTAGGACTCCTGTGGGGCACATTACTAGAAAAACCAGTACCAAAGCTACAGGTGTAGCAAGTCAACTATATGGGGAAGAGAAACTGTAATCATGTGTAATTAAAACCTAGATTTTGAGAGGTGGGGCAAGATGGCATCTGAGTGAGTGCACCTCACAGTCTCTCCTGCAAAGAGGTGGCCATGTGGGGTTGGGGTCTTGCCAGAGTGGGCTGTTTTGAGGGTTTGCAAGGCAGGAGGTGTGTGGATGTTGATTTGGAGAGATAGTGACAGAGGTTGTGCTTGCTAAAGGTAGAATTGTGGGTTGCAAGTATGGAGGTCAGAGGCTGTGGGGAGGTGGGACCCTTTCCCTTAAGTCTGGCTGCTGCACTGTTCCCTGAGAACTGTCAGTGGTGCAGTGGCATTCCTGGGCCCCATGATCTCCAGATGTGTGGTCCCCAGGTCTGTGTCCCCTAATCCCCTGTAGCCTGTGTTCCACAGATGTACATACACTGAGTCTGCAGTATCCTGGACTTCCCTTTCCTGAGTCCAGCACTCTCAGAGGTCCAGGATTACCCTAGCCCTACAGTTTTGGATTGACTCTGTGAGTAGGAGGGATTCTGTAGGAGGTGCAGCAGGGGGCCTGGGCAAGTATAGGTTCAATCTTCTGGTCTCTCCTCCCTCCCCCCTTTCTTTGCACTTGGAAGAACATAACTGCTGGCTTGGGGAGAGCCTGGGAAGAGAGAATCTGCTGAGAAAGTCCAATTCACCCAAATACCATGGGATAGGAAAATTGGTCAGGGAGTAACTGGAGTAAAAAAATCAAGTAATCCTCCTGAGCACACTTAAAGGAAAAGGACAGTAGGAGGTGCTTTCCAAGCTGCCAATAACATACTTGGGATTCCCAGTGAGGTGTGGGTGCACTCTCTTTGGAAATTACAGTCATTGTTTTCTGTGCAGACCTGGTTCAACAAGGACCCACTTGAATCTCCAACCAGACTTCTCAGGCAGCTTTCTTGATGCCTGAAAGAGAGGGAAGTGAGGAAGGGAAAAGGGGGAACATTAGATCCCTAAGCATTTTATGGAACAACAGAGGATTCCTTGCTTGAAACTTTGTCTAGTATTTTGTTGGTTTATCTTCTTGTTTTCCTTCCTCTTTATCCCCCCAAGGTCCTTTTTTCTTTCTTTTTTCTTTTTTTTTTTTTTTGCTTGCTTCCCCCCACCCTTTGTTCCTTTTTTTTTCTTTATTTCTCTTCATTTTTATTCTTTTTACATTAGGTGCTGCAGGGAGTGCTTCACATTTACTCTATTTCCCCATCCTCCATTTCCTCTTTTCTGTGTGTATTGATTTTGTCCACCAACACTATCCCTCTTCCTCTACATCTTTCTATCCTCCATCATTTATGTTACTTTTACATTACACCTCTATTTGTTTGCCCCCCTATTTTTCTGACTTTTTATTTCTAATACATTTGTTCTGTTTTCTGTCTTATATTCATTCTTTATATTATTGTCCTTTCTTTTCTCTTTCTCTCTCTCCTGAACACACTAGCCTTTTAATTCACACCATTTTCTTCCCCATATTCAATTTTCTGACTTTTTATATGTATTCTACTTTTCTTACTGTTATAACTCTGATAATTTACATGAGTCTAATATCCATTCTCCTAGATCTCACATCAATATTACTAATATTCATTTTCTTTTCTTACTCCTTTTGCTTTCTCTGGCCCTAATATTTTTCCTTCAAGTGAACTTAGCCAACAACAAAGAAATAGAATAAGGGGAACAAAGTGACAAAGAGAAGACTTAACACACATGCAAAAACAATAACTAATTAAACCCCAAATTAGACAAAGAAGCTAAGCAACTGATTAAACCCATCAGGATAAAATGATGACCAGACAGTAACAAAAAACTACAAATGAAACCAATAATCAGGAAAACATGCCCCAATCCAATGAACAAACTAGAAACCAGGAAGAGAAGGAGAACATTGAATGAGTAATTAAGGTGCTCAAAACATATATTAGGAATCAATTTGATGAAGTGAAGGAAGAGATTAAAAATATGAAGAAAACACTTGGAGAGAATAGAGAAGAAATTGCAATCATACACAATAAGATAACAGATACGGTGGTGATGAACAGCACAATTCAAAAAATCAAAAATACACTCTCAGCAAATAACAGCAGACTCGAAGAGGCAGAGGAAAGAATTAGTGATGTGGAAGACAGTACATATGAAATCAAACAGATAGTAGAAATGACTGATAAAAAGAAAAAATCCAGCAGGGACTTAGGGAACTGAATGATAATGGAAAATGCACAAACATACACATTAGAGGCATCCCGGAAGGAGAAGAGAAGGAAAAGGAGAGAGAAGGGGTGTTGGATGAAATAATGCCTGAAAACTTCCCAAACCTATTCAGGGAGATGCATGTACATGTCCAGGAAGCACAGCACACCCTGAACAGCATAAATACCTACAGGCCTACCCCAAGATATATACCTGCCAAATTATCCAATGCTCAAGACAAAGAGAAAATACTAAAAGCAGCAAGAGAAAAGAGAACCATCACATACAAAGGAGGTTCCATAAGATTAAGTGCTGATTTCTCATCTGAAAACATGGAGGCAAGAAGGCAGTGGTATGACATAGTCAAAGTACTAAAAGAAAAAAATTCCAAACAGAAAAACTCTATCCAGCAAAGTTAGCATTCAAAAATGATGGAGAGTTCAAAAAATTCACAGATAAACAGAAACTAAGAGAGTATGTCAACAAGAATCCTGCCCTTCAAGAAATACTAAAGGGAGTTCTGCAGGAAAAAGTAAAAAACCGGAGAGACTGAGTTGGAGAAGAGTGTAAGAGCAAATAAAAAGACAAAAACAGAAAAAGAAAAGCAAACAAAATATGACAAACAGAAATCTGAAGAAAATATGGCTAATTAATTTCTTGAATGTAATAACACTGAATGTCAATGGATTAAACACACCTGTCAAGAGACTCATACTAGAAGATTGGATAAGGAAATATGAACCATGTATATGCTGTCTACAAGAAACACATCTTAGACCCAGGGATACAAGGAGGTTGAAAGTGAATGGCTGGAAAACAATCTTAAAGCAAACAATAACCCAAAAATGGCAGGAGTAGCTCTATTAATATCAGAAAAAATGGACTTTAAGTGCAAAACAATTGTGAGAGACAAAGATGGACACTACATGTTACTGAAAGGGATAATCTTTCAGGAAGAAAGAACAATGATAAACATTTATGCTTCTAACCTGGATGCCTCCAAATACATGAGGCAAACACTGGAAAAACTAAGTGAAGGAATAGATGTCTCTAGAATTATAGTGGGGTACTTTAATACACAACTTTGGACAGAACATCTCAAAAGAGAATCAATAAAGAAACAAAAACTTTGAACAATATATTAGAGGAGCTGGACCTAATAGATATATACTGAACATTACACTGAAATACAGGGCACATGGATTATTCTCCAAGATAGACCACATGCTAGGCCACAGAAAAAGTCTCAACGAATTCAGAAAGATTGAAATCTTACAAAATAATTTCTCTGACCACAGTGGAATGAAGCTGGAAATCTGCAAGGACCACAGACCCAGATTTGGCACCAAGATTTGGAAGTTAAACAACACACTCTTAGATAAACAGTGGATCAAGGAGGAAATCTCAAAAGCAATTAATAAGTACTTTGAAACTAATAAAAATGATAACACAATATATTCAAACTTATGAGATGCAACAAAAGCAGCACTGAGAGGGAAATTTATAGCCATAAATTCGTACATCAAAATAGAAGAAAAAGCTAAAATTGAAGAACTAACTGCACACTTGGAGGAATTAGAGAAAAAAAAAAACCAAACTAATGCCAAAGGAAGAAGAAAGCAAGAAAGAACAAAGATCAGAGCAGAACTAAGTGAAATAGAAAATGAGAGCACTTGAAAAAATAAGCAAAACCAAGAACTGATTCTTTGAGAAGATCAATAAAATTGACCAACCCTTAGCTAGACTAACAAAGAAAAAAAGAGAGAAGATGCAAATACACAAAATAAGAAAGGAGAAAGGAGATATCACTACTGACCCCAGAGAAATAAAGGCTCTCATAAGAGGATACTTTGAAAAACTATATTCCAACAAAAACCACAATTTAGAGGAAATGGACAAATTCCTATAAACACATAAGCAGCCTACATTGACAAAAGAAGAAACTGATGATCTCAAAAAACTAATCACGAGTAAAGAGATAAACCAGTCATTAAAAATCTCCCAACTATGAAGAGCCCTGCACAAAATGGCTTCACAGATTAATTCTACCAAACATTTCAGAAAGAATTAACACCAATCTTGCTTAAACTCTTCCAAAAAATCAAAACAGAGGAACATTGCCAAATTTATTCTATGATGCCAATATTACTCTAGTACCAAAGCAAACAATGACACCAAAGGAAAGGAAAATTACAGACCAGGCTCTCTAATGAACCTAGATGCAAAAATCCTCAAAAAATACTTGCTAATCATATTCAACAACACATTAAACAAATTATATACCATGAAAAAGTGGGATTCATTCCTGGAATGCAAGGATGGATCAATATAAGAAAATCAATTAATGTAATACACCATATAAACAAATTAAGGGAAAAACACATGATCATTATCTATAGATGCAGAATATGTATTTGACAAAAAAACAGCACACTTTCTTGATAAAAACACTATGAAAGATAGGAATAGAAGGAAACTTTCTGTATATGATAAAGAGCATATATGAAAAACCCACAGCTAACATCATTTACAATGGTGAAATCCTAAAATCTTTCCCTCTATGGTCAGGAACAAGACAAGGATGCCCACTACCACCCCTCCTATTTAACAGTGTCTTAGAAGTGCTTGGTCAAGCACTGAGGCAAGAACCAGACATAAAAGGCATCCAAATAGGAAAGGAAGAAGTCAAAATTTCACTATTTGCAGATGATATGATCTTATACATAGAAAACCCAGAGAAGTCTACAACAAAGCTTCTAGAACTTATAAATGAGTTCAGTAAAGTCACAGGTTACAAGATCAATGGAAAAAAATGAATAGCATTTCTGTACACCAATAATGAGCAATCCAAGGAGGAAATCAAGAATCAAATACTATTCACAATAGTAAAAAAAAAAAAAATCAAATACCTAGGAATAAATTTAACAAAGAGGTAAAAGACTTATACACAGAAAACTACACTACACTATTCAAGGAAATCAAAGAAGACCTAAATGAATGGAAGAATATTCCCAGTCCATGGATAGGAAGACTAAATATTATTAAGATGTTTATCCTACCAGAACTAATCTACACATTCAATGCAATCCCAATAAAAATTAACACATCATTCTTTAGTGAATTAGAGAAACTAACTATGAAATTCATTTGGAAAGGAACGAGGCCCTGAATAGCCAAAGACATATTGAAAAAGAAAAGTGGAATGGGAGGAATCACACTACCTGACTTCAAAATATACTACAAAGCTACAGTAGTGAAAATTGGGGGGAGGGAAGGGGAACATTTGAACATAGGAGTTTGTCAGGTATGTGTTTAAAATTATAATGTAGAAAAAACTCTTTTGAAAATATAATACAAAAGGTTACCTGTTTAAGATGCTTAAGGAGGTCTTCTAACACAGACAAGCTTCTAGGGAGTGTGTGAGTGCTCATTTTGTTATAGTGGGTTATATCACTGGGTGGATATTCATACAATGAGAGTGAAGGTATACCCACATCCTGGGGAATACTGATGTTCTCAAACAGAGGAAATTGTAACTCTTGAGAGAATTGGTGGCTCCCAATGGGTTAGGGCAGTCAATATGTCAAGACCTTAACATTGTTGGAAGTACTTCTGAATATGGTCCTTCAAGGAATGAAGATTGACTGTCATGGTGGACCCTGAGAGGAGGGGGAAAGAGGTGTTGAATAAATGGAATCAGTGTAACTGTGGGAAAATGGAAGTGTTCCAAAAGATCATACAATTATGGATATAGGGTATGTTAAATTACACCAAAAATGTATAAAACTCTATAGGCTAAAAATGTAAACCATAATGTAAAACATAAGATAACTAAAAATTTAGAAAATTATATAGTCTAAAATATAAACCATAATGTAAACCCAAATGGAACCATGTTTGAAAGCCATTGTTTCAATATCTTTACATCAGCTGCAGGAAATATAATATTAACATGTAAAAAGATCATTGTTGTGGAAGGGACAAAGGGTTTGATGTTGGATATGTGACAGTACCATATATTGTATATGTGAATTATTGTGATCTAAAACTTATGTGAAGACAAACAATAATTAGAAGGGAAAAAAGAAAGGATGTAGACACTGAGGAAGAAATGGAAGAAATTGCTTGCCACTGTACATACAGGGCAATACCTATAGCAGTGATGAAAGGTGAAATGTCAAAAACAAAACTTTTTCATTTTTTCATTTTTTGATACCCCTATTTATTTTTCCTTTATTTACATTTTCTAAATTACTATGTATTCTATATCTAACTTTAAACCCATCACTATTTTCCATTTTACTATTGGTGGGACCTAAAGTCCTTTTTGAAGAAATTTTGGACTACAGAGAGGTTTAACTATGGTGGGAGAGGAGCACTTGTGTGGGGTGTTATTGGTGGGGAGCATATGGTTGGGATGGAGTTCTCCAGGGCATGTATACAGGGCACATAGAAAGGTTTGGACAATTTCATAGTGATTTTAGTTGGAAATGACAGCTGAGAGAGTGCTAAGTTCCTGGCCAGGGGAGCTCTATCATATTTCCCAGTGGAACAGCAAGAATACCCCAAGTGCAATGGCAAAGACTTACAAATGTCCAGTGATGAGCTCTTGATACTGATGGCTCCAACTATGAGCCTGTGTGCTTGCCTAAAGCTGCGAGGTGCCTAAGAGTTACCTCCTGAGAGCCTCCATGTTGCTCAAATGTGGCCACTTTCTAAGCCAAACTCAGCGTGCACATGCATTACTTTCCGCATGGGGCATGACTCCCAGGGATGAGCCTCCCTGGCACTGAGGGATTACTACTAAGCACCAGTTGATGATGTAACCAGAAAAAGACCTTGAATAAAAGGATCAACTCAGACCGAAAGAATATCTCAGCCTACATGTAATATCAGGTGTTAAAACCTGCTTTTTGACTTTTGATAAAAGGGGGAAATGGAAAGGACAAATGAGTTTATATGGCTATGATTCTCCAAAAAATTTTTGGGAGGTCATCAGAGGGTTGATGCTTATGCATGCCTCAGCAGGGTACCAGAGATAGCCAAGGTAGATGGGAATCCAGGTGCTGGTTCTCCTGAGGGCTGCAGAGACCCACAGGTTCTATGGTCATAGCAGATGGCTCTGTAGTTCAGGACCATGTTAGTTGGCCCTACATTGGAGTTTGTCTTCCTGAGTGTGATGGAGATGAACTCAGATATGAACTTTCTACACATGCCTCTTCTGTTTCTTTTACCAGACTTGTGGTCAGCATTTGGGTTGGTGTATAATCAGTAGACCTGAATCTCTGAACTGTCCATGTGATGGCCAGGCCCTGGGCCTCAGCAGACTTGTAGCTCCTACCCTCTGGTTTCCTGGACTTACCTGGCCAGGTGACAGGGAGGTGAAGAGGGTCAACCACTACACCAGGGAGCCAAGAGTACCTACAGCTGTAAGCAGCAGAACTGCAAACATCATCCATGTGGAATCTAAAACCCCTCTTGATGTAGAGGGGGACTGGACATAACCAAGCCAGGGTGCACAGAATAGATGAATAGAGTATGGATTAGAGTGGAACTGCTGGTGTTATGCTTGGGAACTATTGTGATTAGTAAGGGGAGAAGTTGTAATAGTAATGTGTAGAGGGTGGCCATGGTGGCTGCTGATGGTAGGGAGATGAAGAGATATGGTGTGGAGGCATTTTCAGGCATTGGAGTTGTCCTGGGTGGGGCTGCAGGGATGGATGCTGGATGTTGTGTGTCCTGTCGTGACCCATTGGGTGGACTGGGGAAAGTGTGGACTACAATTTGGACCACTGTCCATGTGGTTCAGTGGTGCTCCAGAATGTATTTACCAGGTGGAGTGGATGTGCTGCAATGATGGAAGATGTTGTTGATGTGGAAGGTGTGGGGTGGGTGGGATGGAGGGTATATGGGGACCTCATATTTTTTTAATGTAACATTTAAAAGAAAATAAAAAAGAAAATAAAAGAAAAGAAAAATAAAACCAGATTTTAAAAGAGGCTTACATTTCAATTTACTTGTTGATTTGTTTTTTCTATTTTCTCAATGCAAACAACAATTCCATTTGAGTAATAATTAATAAAAAGATTATTCAAATTAAGACATATCTTATATATTATTCCAATAGTTAAGTGTCACTGGTGTCAGATGGTTATGTGACTTCTGGCATAACTTTTCTCACAATGAACTATTTCAATTTTCAATTTTTTCTAGCAAATAATAACAAAATGCTATCAATTCAGTACTGTGGAAAAATACTAAATAATCTTTTATTTTTCTTTCCCTTAATCTTCCATATTAGTTTTCTTCTTATGGAATGGGATTAGGATTAGAATCTAAAATATCATCTAAACAAAGTGAGTGCTGCAGTAGACCAAGTTTCTGCAAAAGCTTACACATTTTAAGGAGCTTTTCTTTCCTACTTTTCAATTTTTGCCCATTTTTTGTCTGTGGTCACTGCAAGGCTAGCTTCATATTAGGCTTTTCCCCTTGACAGGGAAGTTCTTATTGTTAAATAGTTCATTTACTCCTAAAACCTAGTTAAAGATATCATGATCTAATATAATCGGCTCGACTGCTTCATGAATGTATAAATTGAAGATGTGAAATAGTATAAAATAAAACATTATTATTTCCAGATTGTGATGAGCAATATAGATTCATATCTTATTCATAATATGTGCAAATGAAAACACTTTTTTTCTATTTAAATTTACTAACCTCTCACTATGGGCTGTGATTATATTTTTCAAGAAGAAAATAAAACAATTTTTCAGCACAAGAAAAATTTAATACTCCATGATATCTACTCAAACTTTAGCATTTCCCAAAATATTTGATGAATAAAATTTTGCAAAATTTTCTCAATATTGTTGCTTCAATTTTCCATTTCATTTTCCATGTTGATTTTGATTAGATATGGTGAAATTATTATGATTTTATGAGTTCTTCTGCAATGTAGCTGTTTTTCTGGCTTTAAATAGACTTTCTGTAATTACTGTATTTATTCAAAGCTTTTCAGAACACTGCCTACTTGAAAAGTGGTGCTTTTGATAAATGCATCTGGATATCTGAAAGAAGGTGATAGAGATTTGATTTTCAAATTAAAATAACAAAAATAACAATAACAAGAGATTTTAATTTCAAATTAAAATAACACGATTAGTAATAAATTCGAACAAATAACAACTTTGCTCAAAATCTTGTAATGGTTCTCCATTTCATTAGAGCAAAAGTCAAAGACTTTACAGTTGCCTCCAAGATTTTACCTGTTATGGATTACTATGACTTTCTCACATCTTCTCTTCTTGCTCACTCAGCTCCAGTTACACTGGGCTGTTTATCCTTCTCTGAACACCACAAAACATCTCATGCCTCAATCGCTTCAATATCCCCCTTAGCTTGCATCCTTCTTCTATGTTTCATGTCCAGCTTGGGCCTCTCCTTTCTACTGAGCCCTATTCTGTCTATTCATCCCCCTCCATTTACTCTTTATTTTTGATACCCTTTGTCACATTTTGTTATACAATATTGTATTTTTGTCTTCCTCCTAATATATTTATTGTAAGATCTGAGAAAGAATTTTTTCTTTTTGGTTCACTGATTTTTCATTAAGATCTAGAATAAATTTCAGAGGAGTCACAATAAACATCTATTGAATAAATGGATAAATGAGTATATTGTGATAGTCAAATCTAAATAGACCTTTAATGCTGACCCCTACAATTTTAAATTTAGCCAAATTAATGTAGTTATTGTTGCATTTAGACCCTTGATCATGATAATCACTACAATTCATACATTGATGTAATACAGAGGGTATATTTCAAATAAATTCTATATACTATTTAATTCTCCCATATGTACTAAAAATTAAAATAGTAGATAAAGCCATTGTTCTCTATTCTTCTTTACACTCCCCTCCTATGTTCCTTCTCCTATCTGCTGCAAAAAAAAAATGATGTTGCTCTCAGTGAACTGATTTTTATTCTGAAATAATTTCTGATACAAATTAAACAGTCTATCACAGCAATTTCCCATTTTATTAGTTGGATTTGCATTTGGCCAGAGTTTTTTAATTATTCTAGATCTCATATTAGGAAGATACAATTTTATTGGTCAGAGTTTAAGGCAGAGCTCTAATTTATCATAAAATTACAGTGAGGAAAAGTTAAAAACCTAAAATAGTTCAAACTTCATTTGTCATCTATTCCCAACTCGAAGGTTCCCATGACTGAATGAAAAAACTTAGCTGTTTCAATAAAACACTGGCAGTGCTTTGGCAGAACCTGTCATTCAGTGTACAATAAATATTTAATGAGATCTCATGGTCAACTCACCTCAGAGCTTGAAGGAACCTCAAAGTATCATTGACTCAGCTTCTTATCCTTGGGTAGTTCAATGACTTCCTTGAAAACTACATTCTGAAAAGTTTCCCTAGCTTACCTGGGTAACTTGATCATTGCTTCAGAGCTAGGAGCTAGTCTAGAGTCTTCTCACTGGGAAGTTTGATGTAAGATCTCTTTCATCTACTGTTCTTATTTCCCAAGTCATATAAGCTTATGGCATTACTGTACTTTGTTTTTAAAGGAAAATAGTTTTAAGCTTGTCATTAAGAGATTTGGATTCTAAGCTCACATGTACTACTAATCAGCTTTGTGAGCTTGGGTGAGGTATTTCCTTCTCTTCCTCAAATCCACATTTTACAGGAGGATGAATAGGAACATATAAATATTTTCATCACATTCTCTGAGCCAGGAGATCTTTTTTCTTACATGTGATCTTTTTTAGTCTTTACAGAGGCTTTCTAAAGCTAAGTCTTTATATTCCCATTTGATTAGTGGGAAACTGAGGCTCATAAATTTTTTTGTGACTTGCATAAATCATCCTCAAGGTTTTACCACCCATTTCTAATACAAAAGCTCAGGCTTGGTACCAGGGTGGATCATCCCTGGGAGTTATGTGTCAGGCTGTGGGAAGGTAGTGCATTTGTATCCTGAGTTTGGCTTAGAAAGGGTGCACATTTAAACAACAAGGAGGCATTTAGGAGTTATGTCTTAGGAGGTATGTAATATTAGGCTAAGTTTCAATTTCACAAGAAAAGGTTCATAAATACAATCATCAATATCAAGGGCCTGGCACAGTGGTCTCTCTCTCTTCACAAGGCATTGTTCTTGCACTTGAAGGTTTCTTGCTGTCTTATTAGAGAATGAAGCAGAACTACCAAGGATGGGAATTCAATATTCTTTCAATGCACCATGAACACTTGAGCATATTCATATGCCTTAGAGATGTGCCCCAGGTAAACTTCTTCCCATGTATCCTGCCATGACTGACACCCCACACCAGTGATACTCCCTGCCACTGTTGTGAGCATTCAGTGATCCAAAACCTCCCCAAAATGAAGCTAAACAATAACCAAGTAATATTACTAAGAAAAGGAAATAATAACTAAAAAATAACAAATAAAGTACAAGTTTTTAAAAATGAAGTAATAATTTTAAAAATTTAATCATTGTGACTTTCATCACTATAAGATTTGGTGTCTTGTAAGTACGGTGACATTTTCTTCCATATATTCACCTAGTGTCTTGTTTTTCATTTTATTTTCAAAGAAGCTTTAAGATACAGAAAAGTCACATGAGAATAACTCATGTTAGACCCAGGGAAGCAAGAAGCTTGCAGGTGAATTGTTGGAAAACAATTTTACATTCAAACAATAACCGTAAATGTGCAGGTGTAGGTATATTAACATTGGACAGAATAAATGTTAAATGTAAAACTAGTGTAAGAGAAAAAGAAGGGCAATATATGAATAAAAGGGGTAATCTATTGAGAAGAAAGAAGAACCATAAACATTTATGTGCCTTACCTGGGCATCTCAAAATACATGAGGCAATCACTGGAAAAACTAAGGGGAGAAATAGATGCACCTACGATTATAGTGGGGGACTTTAATACACTGTTATCACCATTAGACAGAAAATCTTGACAGAGGATCTCTAAAGAAACAGAGGCCTTGAACATTATATTAGAGGATCTAGACCAAATAAACATATAAAGAACATTACACCCAAACAAAGTGGAACATATTTTTTTCTCAAGTACATGTGTATCATTCAGCAGGATAGATCACATGTTAGGTCAACAAGTTCAGGAAGATTAAAATTATACAAAGTTACACACAGAGAAGTAGACACACAGAGAAGAACAAAGAGGAAAATAGATGGCTCCATAGACATAGCAGAGGCCCCAGGGAGAGAGATGAGCTTGATAGTCTACAGCTGACCTTGTGGAGAGAAGAGAGCAGCTGAACTCAGAAAGAAATGATCCCCAGAGAGTGTGACAAGCCTTATGCCAGCCTACAGCTGAAATGGAAGAAGCTGGGACCATGGAGCCTTACGAGGAAGGAAGAATGCTGAACCCTTGCAGATGTTGCCTGCCATCTTGCTTCAACACATGGCAAAAGACTTTGGTGAGAAACTACCTTTTATGGTAACTTGAGTTGGACTCTTCAGGCCTTCATAACTGTAAGCTTCTACTCCAGATAAATCCCATTTATAAAAACAAAAAAAATTATACAAAGTAATTACTCTGACCACAATAGAATGATGTTGGAAATCAGTACAGAGCAGAGAACCAGATTAGGCACAAAGTATGGCAGGTAAACAACACACTCTTAGACATCACACACTTAGACTATCAGTGGGTCAAGGAGGAAATTGCAAAACAAATCAGTAACAAACATGAAATAAATGAAAATGACAACACAACATATCAAAACCTATGGGATGCAGCAAAAGAAGTGCTAAGAATGGTATTTATAGCCATAAATGCATATATTAAAAAAGGAAGAAAGAGCCAATATCAAAGACATAACTGTACACCTGGAGGAATAAGAAAAAGAACAACAGACTAATACCAAAGCAAGTAGAAAGAAGGAAATAACAAAGATTAGAGAAGAGCTAAATGAAACTGAAAATTCAAAAGCAGTAGAAAAATTAACAAGACCAATAGCTGGTTCTTTGAGAAGATTAATAAAATTGACAAACCTTAGCTAAACTAACAAAGAAAAATAGAGAGAAGATGCAAATATTTAAAATTAGAAACAAGGAGGGGATATTACCACTGATTCAACAGACATATAGAGTATCATTAGAGTACTTTGCAAACTGGGCACCAACAAGATGGATAATTCAATGAAATGGAGAAATTTCTAGAATGCATAAGCAGCCTACATTGATGAAATAAGAAATCAATGAACTCAACAGAACAATTACAAGTAACAATTTTGAATTAGCCATCAAAAACTTCCCAAATAAGAAGAGCACAGGACCAGATGGCCTTGCAGATGAATTCTACCAATCATTCCAGAAAGAACTAACACCAATCCTGCTTAAGATCTTTCAAAATTAGAAACAGAGGGAACATTGTCTAAGTCATTCTATGATGCCAACATAACCCTAATGCCAAAGTCACATAAGCATGACTCATGAAAACTACAGACCATTCCCTCTGTTGAACCTGGATGCTAAAATCCTCAACAAAATAATTATATAATTGTATTCATAACACAACAAAGGAATTATAAGCCATGAATTATAAGCCAGTGGGTTCTATCTCTGGAATGCAAGGATGATTTAACCTAAGAATGTCTATCAATGTAATATATCACATTAGCAGATCTCTATAGATTTAGAAAAAGCATTTGACAAAATACTGCACATTTTCTTGACAAAAACACTTCAAAAGATAGGAATAGAAGGGAATTTCCTTAACATGATAAAGGGTATATATGAAAAACAACAGCTAACATGATATTCAATGGTGAAATGCTAAAACCTATACCTTTAAGATCTGGGACAAGATAAGGATGCCCACTGTCAATGCTCTTATTTAACATTGTGTTAGATGTACTTACTTGATCACTTAGGCAAAAAATAGATATAAAACTCATCCAAATAGGAAAGGAAGAAGTAAAAATTTCACTATTTCAGATGACATGATCCTATACAAAGAAAACCCTGAGAAATCTACAATAAAGCTTCTAGAGCTGAAAAATGACTTCAGTAAAGTCACAAGTTAAAAGATTAATGTGAAAAAATCAGTAGAATTTCTGTAAACCAATAATAAGCAAGGAGCACTGGTGTAGGGTGTCAGTGATGGGAAACACAAGGGGATGTTCATCTTGGCATACATATAAGGTATATAAATATGTTCAAATGTTCATGGGACATTGATACAGTGGGTAGAGATGCACACAACTAAAAGAATACTGTATTTCCATCCTGGGGAGCTCTGCCACATTCTCTAATGGAAGAGCAGCAATCACCCAAGTACAGGGGCAATGAACAGTGAAGAAGGATCATCCATTGACGGTCTTTTGATATTGGTGACTATGCTTATGAGCATTTTGCTCTTTAAATTTCAACTTAGCCTAGTGTTGTAGGCTCTCCTGAAAGCCTACCTATTGCTCAAATGTGGCCACTCTCTAAGCCAAACTCAGCATATAAATGCATTACCTTTCCCCCAGTGTAGGACATTACTATCAGGGATGAGCCTTCCTGGCACTGAGGGATTACTACTAAACACTGGTTGGTGATGCAACTGGAAAAAGACCTTGAATAAAAGGGGAAAATGGTAAAGACAAATGAGTTTATATGGCTAAGAGACTTCAAATTGAGTCGGGAGGTCATCAGAGAGATAATGCTTATGCACATCTCAGCAGGATCTCATAGATAGGCAAAGTAGGTACTACCCCAAATAGTGGGGCTCATGAGGGTTATAGAGACATGCAGGTCTTACAGTCATGGCAGTTAGCTCCAGAGATTGGTGCCTTTCCAGTGGGCCCTATTTAGGAGTTTGTGCTCCCAAGTATGATAGAGTTGGACTCAGATGTGACTTCTTTACACATGCCGATTCTGTCTCTTTTTTTGAACCTATATTTGGTTCTGGAGTTGGTAGGTTTATGTACAAGAGACACAAATTTCTGGACTGTCCATGTGCCAGCTGGGCCCTAAGCCTCAGCAGAGTTACCATGCCTACTCTCCAGTTCATTGGATCCATCCAGGACAACTAACAAGGAGGTGAGGATGGACAACCACCACACAAAATGAGAGTTTCTACAACTGTAAGCATGAAATTCCTATCCATCAGCCATATGGGATTGAAGGCCCCTTTCAATTAGAGGTGGAGTGGACATCACCATCCTAGAATCCTCAGTACTGGGGTATAAAATATGGACTAGAGTGGACTTACTGGTGTTTGATAGACTTATTTTGATTCTAGCAGTGGAAGAAATCATATCGTTGATGCGGAGACAGTGACCACTGGAGTTGCTGAAGGCAGGGAGAAGGAAAGAGTGGTTTAATATTGGGGCATTTTGGGGACTTGGAATTGTCCTAATTGACATTGCAAAGACAGATACAGGACATTATATATCCTGCCATAATCTAAAGAATGGAGTGGGATAGAGTATAAACTACAATACTATAATCCATGCTGTGGGGGAAATGCTCCTAAATGTGCTCATCAATTGCAATGAATGTACCACACTAATGAAAGAAGTTTCTAATGTGGGAATAGTGGGAGGTGTGGGGAGTGGGGTATATGTGAATCTTCTATTTTTTAATGTAAAATTTTATGTAATCTATGTATCTTTTAAAAAGAAACAAAAATATATTTTTAAAAATCCCTACTACAAATCTTCAGTGGTCAAAACTGCATGGTATTGGCATAAGTATAGACATACTCATCAAAGGAACAAAACTGAGAATTCTGATATAGATTTGTGCATGTACAGTCAATATTATTCTACAAGGTCACTAAGCCCACTAAAATGGGAGACAATGGCCTCTTCCACAAATGGTGCTTGGAGAACTGGATATCCATAGACAAAAGAATGAGAGAGTATCACCTTCTCATGCCCTATACAAAAATTAACTGAAGATGGATCAAAGAGCTATATATAAGAGCCAAGACCATAGAGCTCCTAGAAGAAAATGTTGGGAAGCATTATCTTATAGTAGGAAATGATTTCATAAACTTTACATACAAAACATGAGCAATGAAATTAAAAAAAATAGGTGAATAGAACCTCCTCAAAATTAAAAACGTTTGTGCTTCAAAGGAGTTTGTCAAAAAGTGAAAAGGCAGCCTACTCAAGGGAAGAAAATATTTGGTAAACATCTATCTGATTGGGGCCTAATATTCAGCATATATAAAGACATACTACACCTCAAAAATTAAAAGACAAACATTCCAAATAAAAAATGGGCAAGAGATTTGAATAGACATTTCTCCAAAGAAGAAATACAAATGGCTTAAAAGTACATGAAAAGATGCTCAACATCACTAGTTATTTGGGAAATGCAAATCAAAATTACAATGAGATATTATCTTACATCCATCACACTGGCATCTCTTAAAAAACAGAGGGATACAAGTGTTGGAGAGGATATGGAGGAACTAACATTATCCACTGCTGGTGGGAATTTAGAATATTGCAATGATTGTGGAGGACAGTATGAAATTTCCTCAGGAAACTAACTATAGAACAGCTATATGATCCAATTATCCCACTGCTGGGTATATACTCAGAAGAATTGAAGGCAGAGGCATGAACAGTTATATGCACACCAATGTTCATAGTGACAGTATACATATTGCCAAAAGTTGGAAGTAAAACAAATGTCTGTCAACAGATGAATGGATAAGCAAATTGTTGTATATGCATACAATGGAATATTACTCAGTTGTGAGAAGGAATGCAGTATTAACACAGGATAACATGGATGAATCTTGAAGACACTGAAGGCCAAATATTACATGAGCTCACTGATGTGACTTAAGCAAATTGAGCAGACTAACAGACATAGAGTATGGAAGATAGGTTTACACAAGACAGAAAGGGAATAGAGAGTGGTGAGCCTATGCCCACATGAGCAAAATCTTTGATATGGTGGAAGGATATCATTGGGCAGTGGATGGGCTTGAGAGTGGTGCAGTGATGTGATTGGGTTCAAAGGTTCTGGTCTGTTAGGGAGAGTAAGAAGGGGGTGTTTGTGGGACAGTCCATGGAATTGGGGGGAGGGTGGGGAGAAAGAGCAGGTGAAGTTTGGATTTGCAGGTGTGTGGTTAAAATTCAATGTTGGGAATGCTCTTTTGGCAAATATGACAAAGGAGGATTACTGGTGTAGAGCATCAGGTGTGGGGCATATATGGAATAAGGTGCACCTCGAGCATGTATCTATGGAATATTTAAGTGTTCACATTGTCATAGTATGTTATCTCAGTGGTTGGAGACCCACAGAATAAATACGAAAACACTGAACTCCCTCCCTGGAAGTCCAGCTCTGTTCTCAATTAGAAGGACAAGAAGTCCTTGAGCACATAGTCAGTGCCTGATAAAAGAAAATAGACCAATATATCAAGCCATTTATATTATAAGTAACCATGAATCTTATTCTTCAAAAATTAAAACTTAGTGGTTCCAATAAGTTCAAAGGAGTGTGAGAGGAAAGAGTAAAATAGAGGGACCACAAGGAATTTTTAGGACATTAGAATTATTCTGTATTTTCTTACAACAATGGATACAGGCCATTATAAGTTCATCAAAGCCTATAAAAGTATATGGCCCAAAATGTAAACCATAATGTAAACCATTGATCATGTTTAGTAGCAAGGCTTTAATAGCAATACATCAATTGTAAAAAACTTACTATCTACCTGTAAAACATTATTAATAGGGGAGACCACCCCTCCTATTGGGTATATGGGAAACACCTATATTTTATTTTTTGTAATTTTATTTTGTACAGTTAATAATTGAAAACACAAAAGTAAAAACCAAAAAGAAAACATAGTTGAATAATATACATTTTCTCATTTAAATGTACTGGATACAGACAAATGTTTTTTTTTTTTAATCATACAATATGTTACACAATATATTTGGTTCATAGTAATGCAGTCATACAGTATTTGTCCTTTTGTATCTGGCTTGCTTCACTCAACATATTGTCCTCCAGGTTCATCCATGTTGTCATGTTTCAGTACTTCATTTCTTCTTGAAGCTGCATAATATTCCATTGTGTGAATACACCACAGTTTGTTTACCCATTCATCTGTTGATGGACACCTAGGTTGTTTCTAAATTTTGGCAATCATAACTAACGTAGCTATGAACATTGGTGTGCAGATGTCTGTTTGTGTCACTGCTTTCTGTTCTTCTGGATATATACCCAGTAGTGGTATTGCACAGTCACAAATTCCTTAGGAGCTGCCAAACATGCCTCCACAGTGGCTGTACCATTCTGCACCCCAACCAACAGTGAATAAGTGTTCCTATCTCTCCACATCCTCTCCAACACTTGTAGTTCTCTGTCTTTTTAGTAATGGCCATTCTGATAGGTGTGCAATGATATCTCATTGTAGTTTTGATTTGCATTTACCTAACCAATAGTGATGCTGACAATTTCTTCATGTGCTTTTTTTTTGCCATTTGTATTTCTTCTTTGGACAAATGTTTATTTGAGCCTTTTGCCCATTTTTAATGGGGTCGCTTGTCTTTTTATTGTTGAATTGTAACTTCTCTTTGTATATACTGGATATTAAATCCTTCTCTGACATAAGACTTCCAAATATTTTCCCCATTGAGTGGGCTGCCTTTTCATCCTTTTGACAAAGTCCTGGAAGGTACAAAAGTGCTTAATTTTGAGCAGGTCCCATTTATCTATTTTTTCTTTTGTTGCATGTGCTTTGAGTGTAAAGTCCAAGAAACCACCACCTACTACAATGATTTAACATGTTTCTCTATATTTTCTTCTAGTACTTTTATGTTCCTGGCTTTTATATTAGGTCTTTGATCCATTTTGAGTAGATTCTTGCATAGGGAGTGAGATAGTAGTCCTCTTTCATTCTTTTGGTTATAGATATCCAGTTGTCCCAGCACCATTTGTTGAAAAGACTGTTTTTTTCCCATTTGTCCCATTAACATTCACCAGGTAGTTTGTCAAAAACCACCTGACTGTATAGGTGAGAGTTTATTTCTGGTTCTCAAATCTTTTCCATGGATCGATGTGTCTATCTTTATGCCAGTATCATACTGTTTTGACCACTGTAGCTTTATAATATGATTCAAGGTCAGGATTGAGATGCCTCTGATGTTGCTTTTCATTTTTGGAATGCTTTTGGATAGTCAGGTACAATTTTCCTTCCAACTGTATTTGGTAATTGTTTCCCTAAAACTGTAAAGTAAGCTTTTTGGGATTTTGATTGGTATTGCATTAAATCTATAAATCAGTTTGGGTATGATTGACATCTTCATGATATTTATTCTTCCAGTCCATGAACATGGAATGTTTTTCCATTTGTTTAGGTCATTTTAAATTTCTTTTAGCATTGTTTTTCAGTTTTCTTCAAATAGGTCCTTGTATTAGTCAGCCAAAGAGGGCTGAAGCAAAATATCAGAAATTGGTTAATTTTTATAAGGGTAGAAGCTTCCAGTTACCAGGCCATAAAGCATAAGTTACTCCACTCACCAAATTCTTTCACCACATGTTGGAGCAAGATGGCTGCCAATGTCTGCCAGAGTTCAGGCTTCCTGTGTTCCTCTCTTCCCAGGGCTTGCTCATTTTTTCAGCATTCCTCTCTTCCTGGGACTTGCTTCTCTTTCCTCACAACCAAGCTCCTCTGAGTGCTCACTTCTGGGGGCTCCAACTGAAGATACCAACCTCCCTTCTCTTGGTGCAGTTTCTCTGTTAGTTCCCACCCACCCAGGGGACAGAGATGCAATGCCCTACTAATGTGGCCCAATCATAGCCTTAATCATTATTTAATCAAGTAAAAGTAAAATCTCTGAATCCATTCCACTCTAAAATGCCCAGAGGAAAAGACCACATTACATAATCCAACATTTCTTTTTGGAATTTATCAATAATATCAAACTGCTACAGTCCTTTACTTCTTTGCTTAAATTCATTCCTAGGTATTTGAGTCTTTTTGTTGCTGTTGAAAATGGAAATTTCTCCCAATATCCTCCTCAGATTGTTCAGTACTATGTAAAAAAAATTCTTATTTTTGTGTTGATCTTGTATCCTACCACTTTGCTGAACTCATTTATTAGGTCAAGTAGCTTTGTCGTGGATACTTCATGATTTTCTAAGTACATGATCATGTCATCTGCAAACAGTGAGAGTTTTACTTCCTCTTTTTCTATTGGGATGCCTTTAATTTTCTTTTTTTGTTTAATTGCCCTAGTTATAACTTCTATACAATATTAACAATGGTAACAGTAGGCATCTTTGTCTTGTTCCCAATCTTAGAGGGGAAGCTTTCAACCTTTCCCCATTGAGTATGATTTTGGCTGTGGGTTTTTCATATATGCCATTTATCATATTGAGAAATTTTCCTTCTATTCCTGTATTTTGAAGTGTTTTTGTCAAAAGAGAATGCTGGATTTTGTCGAATGACTTTTCTGTGTCAATTAAGCTGATCGTGTGGTGTTGTTTTTTCCTTCAATTTGTTAATGTGGTGTATTACATTATTGACTTTCTTATATTGACCCAAGCTTACATACCAGGAATAAATCCCAATTGGTCATGATGCATAAGTCTTTTGATATGCTGTTGAATTTGATTGGCAAGTATTTTGTTGAGAATTGTTGCATCTCTGTTCAGTAGAGAGATTAGTTTATAATTTCCTTTTCCTGTAACATCTTTATCTCACTTTGGTATTAAGATACGTTGGCTTCATAAGATGCATTGGGTAAATTTCCCTCCTTTTCAATTTCTTTTTTGGAAGAGAGTAAACAGGATTTGTGTTAATTCTTTTTGAAATTCTTGGTAGAATTCACCTGTGAAGGCTTCTGGTCTTGGACTTTTCTTTGTTGGGAGATTTTTGATGATGGGTTCAATTTCCTTCAATGTGATTGGTTTGTTAAGTTCTTGTATTTCTTGTAACAACAGTGTAGTTTCTTGTGCATTTCTAGGAATTTGTCCACTTCATCTGGGTTGTCTAGTTTATTGGCATACAGTTTCTCATAATATCCTCTTATGATTTTTTAAATTTCTGTGAGGTTACTTGTAAAGTTGTAACTTCTTCCCTTTCATTTCTGATTGTATTTATTTGGATCTTCTCTCTTTTTTTCTTTGTTAGTCTAGATAATGGTTTGTAAATTTTATTGATCTCTAAGAACCAGCTTTTGGTTTGTTGATTTTTTTTACTGTTTTTTTGTTCTCAATTTCATTTATTTCATTTATTTCTCTAATCTTTAGTATTTCTTTCCTTCTGCTTGCTTTGGGATGGGTTTGCTATTCTTTTTCTACTTTCTCTAGCTGTTCAGTTAAATATTTGAGTTTAGCTCTTTCTTCTTTTTTAATATAGGCCTTTAGGACTGTAAATTTCCCTTTCAAGCCTACCTTAACAATATTCCATAAATTTTGATAAATTATGTTCTCCTTTTCATTTGTCCCAATGCATTTTCCAATTTCACTTGCAATTTCTTCTTTGACCCACTTATTATTCTGGAGTGTGTTTCTCAGCCTCCACACATTTGCAAATTTCCTTTTTTACTGTCTGTTATTAATTTCAAGTTTCATTTTATTATGATCAGAAAAGGTACTTTGTATAATTTCAATCTTTTTTTTTATTAATTAAGAGCTGCACTGTGCCCTAACATGAGGTCTGTCCTGGAAAAAGATCCATGGACACTTGAGAAGAATGTATAATCCACTGAGACTCTGTGCAATGTTCTGTATATGTCTGTTAAGTCTAACTCATTTATCACACTATTCAAGTTCTCTGTTCCCTTGTTTATCTCCCGTTTAGTTGTTCTATCTAATGATGTCAGTGGAGTGTTGAAGTATACAAAGATTATTGTAGAGATATCTATTTCTCCTATCAATTTTGCCAGAATTCATCTCATGTATTTTGGGGTACCCTGGTTAGGTGCATAGATATTTATGACTGTTTTATCTTCCTGATGGATAGTCCCTTTTACTAATATATAATGCTCTTCTCTATCTTTTATAACTTCTTTGCATTTAATGTCTGTTTTGTTTGATATTAGTATAGCTACCATGCTCTTTTGTGGCTTTTATTCATGTTAAGTATCTTTTTCCAACCTTCAACTTTCAGCCAGTTTGTATCCCTGGATCTAAGATGAGTTTCTTGTAAGCAGCATATGGATGGCTAATATTTCTTTATCCATTCTGTCAGTCTGTATCATTTTATTGGGGAGTTTAATCCTTTCACATTCAATGATATTACTGCAAATGCACTATTTACTTCCTCCATTTTATTCTTTAGTTTTCATATGTCATATCTTATTTTTGTCTGTATTTTTCTCTGTTGTCTATCCTTTCTGCTATTCTTTCCTTTATACTATCCTCCAAGCCTCTCTCTCCTGTCATTTTCTTTCAGGTTCTAAGGTTTCCTTTAATATTTTCTGTAATGTTGTATTCTTTTTTGCAAACTCTCTTAGTTTCTATTTGTTTGTGAATATTTTATACTCACCTTCATATTTGAAGTATAATTTTTGCTGGATAAAAAATTCTTGGCTGGAATGTTTTCCTTCTATTATCTTAATTGTATCATACCACTGTCTTCTTGCCTCCATGGTTTCTGAAGAGAAATCTGTGCTAAGTCTTACTGGATGTCCCTTTTATGTGATGGTTTGCTTCTTCCTTGCTGCTGAGCATTTTCTCTTTATCTTTGACATTTGACATTTTGAGTAGTCTGTGTCTTGGAGTAGGTCTACTTCTACTTGGATTTATTCTGATTGGGGTACTGTGTGTTTCTTGGACATGTAAGTTTGTTTCTTTCATAAGAATTGGGAAATTTTCAGCTATGATTTCCTCAAATACTCTTTCTGCCCCTTTTTCCTTCTATTCTCCTTCTAGATTCCCCATGATATGTATGTTGTTGCATTTTGTGTTGTCATTCAACTCTATGAGCTTCTGCTCAATTTTTCCCATTCTTTTCTCTCTTCATTTTCAGCTGTTCTGTCTTCAATATCACTTATTCTTTCTTCTGTCATTTCAACTATGCTCTTGTATGCCTCACATGTGTTTTTAATCTCACCTATTGTGTCTTTTATTCCTATGAGCTATGCTATTTTTCTGTTCAGGATTTCAAATTCTTCTTTGTACTCAAACAACATCTTTGTCATGTCATTTATTTCTTTAACTATATTGTCTTTCAACTCATTATTTGATTTTGGAAATTTGTGCCCATCTCACTGATTAGTTATCTCAAATTTTGCACCTCTGCCGTGGCTTTGCTATATATTTCTTTTCTTGGGTCATGTCTTCTCTTTCCTTAGGATGGCTTGTGATATTTTGCTGACATCTCAGCATCTGATTAGGATGTTGTTTACTCAGATACCCAATTTATTTCTCTTTTGTAGGAATTTAGTAGCAGGAAGCTGTATGTTACCACTGCACTTTGATTTTTGGATCAATATGGATGGTTAGGATTGCCCTACTGGTGGCTTAAAACTGAGCACTGGACCCAGCAATTGGTTGTAGAGTTGCTTCTTAGGGCCTTGGGGAGGAAGGCTATAGAGATCAGAAAAATCCTCTCCTACTTATTTTAATTTTCTTGACTGTACTTCCTAGGTCTGCCAGCAGATGGCAGGCTTTGGAAGTTCTCAGGTCAATGCCTGTTTGGATTGTATTTGTTGCAACATAGACAAGCTCAATGTGAGCATTTCCTGTCTGGAGGGTGTGAGACTTGTAATTCAAAATTTCTCTGAGACAATTCTCAAGCCTTCTCTGGCAGCCCCCTCCCATGGCAGAAATATTTCCACTCCTCTCTGAGTCAGCAACAATCAGTCACTGTTAGTATAGGAGGATATTGGGAGTGTTACATATCTTTATCCCCTTGCTAGCTCCAAGGCAAACAATGATTCAGCCCCACCTAGCCTGAAAGGGCTTCTGAGATATTGTGGGTCAGAAGTAGAGTCAGCCTTAGGCTGTGTCCCTTTTTCTCCCCTTTCCTGGGGTGGGAGATTCCTGGAACCCCCTTTGTCTGTAGTTACAGGCCCAGAGGCCTGAGAGTTCAAAAGTGTCTTTTGTGTGGGGATGATGCCAGCAGCAGCAGTCACTGATTTCAATTCACTTTTCTGTCATTGTTATTTCCTTCCTTTGTCCCTCTCTCCTCTGGGTGATGTTCAGTCTTCACCTGGTATCCTAAAACCTAGGAGATCTTTCTCTATTCTGTTTCAGCCTATTCTCTAGCTATTTTTCTGGAGGAGAAGAAAGTCTCGTGTCTTTCTAGTTCACTATCTTCCTGGAAGTCCAACACCTATATTTTCTATGTGACTTTTCTGTAACCTAAACCTTCTTTGAAGATAATATGAAAACATTAAGACACTGGGAGAATATACAGAAGAAAATGTGTCTGTACATACTAGAGAACAGATCTTACAGTGATAAACAAAACAATGTAAAAAATTATATTATTTCAATTTTTAATTTTTTTAAAATTTTAATAAATTAATTATATTTGTTGTTTTAAAAACTATTATTTCATTTCCTTATGAATATTTACTTATTTTGTTAACTCTTTTTTGGAGAGGTTTTGGATCACAGAAGGGTCACAACTGTTGCAGGGATGGATCACTGGTGCAAGGTACCAGTGGTAGGGGGGATATAAGGGGAGGGGAGCACCTGGGGCATACATTTAAGGCATAAGAATAGGTTTAAGTGATCATGGATGGTTGTCTTGGTAGGTGAAAACACACACAATAACCAAAAGAATATTGAGTTCCCATCCTTGACATTTCTGCTACATTCACTAATAGGATGCCAAGAATTCCCAAAGTTCATGGGCAGTGCCTAGTGAAGAAAGAAAGACCATTACACCAGGCCCTTGATATTGATGATTATACTTATGAACCTTTACTTGTGAAATTGAAACTTAGGCTAGTATTACATAATGATTAAGAGTTCACTCCTGAAAGCCTCCTTGTTACTCTAATGCAGCCTCTCTCTAAGCCAGTCTTAGCACATAAACACACTACCTTCCCCCCCAGCATAGGACATGACTCCTGGGAATGAATTCCCCTGGCATTGAGGGATTATTATTGAGCACCAACTAGCAAAGCATCTGGGAAAAGACATTGACCAGAGGGGAAATATTAAATATGAAGGAGATTTTTGGCTAAGAGATTTCAAAGTGAGTCTGGAGGTCATTCCAGAGGTTATACTTATGCACATCTCAGTATCTCATTCACTGCCACAGTAAATGGTGTCTCAAATAAAGGGGCTCTTGAGTGCTCTATAGGCATCTAGACACAATAGGCATGGCAGACAATCTCAGGAAATCAGCACTCTGTCAGTGGGCTTTACCTTGGAATATATGTTCCCCAATGTAACAGAGTTAGACTCATTTATAATTTCCCTACATATGGTTCTTCTGTCCCCATTTATATGAACCTATATTTAGCATTATACTCATTAAAAATATGTTCCAGAGGCTTAAATTTTTGGTCTGCTCATGTACCAATTGAGTCTTGAGTTTTATCAGAGTCACAGCCACTCTCTAGTTCATTGGATTCACCCACGGCAACTAATAAAGAGATAATGTTGGATGACACCCATCCTAAAGAACAGAGTACCTGTAACTACAAGCAAGATAGTTCCTTTCATATGCCCCATGAGATCTTAGGTCCCTCTCAATTATAAACAGAGTGGGCATCAACATGCCCAAATTCTCAAGAACGGAGAATGAACAATGGACTAAACTACACTTACTATTAATCTAATATAGACTTATTATTTTTCTAGCAATAGAAGAATTTTATTATTGATGTAAAGCCAGTGTCCAATAGAGGTTCTGGGGGAAAGAGAGGGAAGAATAGGTGTAATAAGGGAGCATTTTCTGGATATTGGAATTGTTCTGCATGATGTTGCAATGACAGATACAGGCCATTATATATTTTGTCATAACCTATAAAATTGTGCATAATAAAGTATAAATTATACTGTAAACTATAGTCTACAGTTAGTAACAATGATTCAATATGTTTTCATCAATTGTAACAAATATACCAAACTAATGAAACATGTTTTTAATGTGAGAAAGTGTGGGAGGATGATGGGGCAGGGCATATGGGTACCCTCTATATTTTTATGTAATTTTTACATAATATAAAATTTCTTTAAAATTAGAAAAGTGCAATTTAAAAATTTGCACTTATATACAGCCTATTAAAATCTAATGAAAGTAAGTTACATCCACTTATGTCCCTATTATTTGTTTCCTACAGAAATAATCAATAGTATTAAATAAATGAAAGAAACTGAATGTATTAGAATGAGGATGGATATGATAATTTTATCATTATTTGAATATTATATGATTGCTTGCATGGAAAATCCAAGAGATGAAACTGAATATTTACTACATTAAACAAGATAATTTAATAATTTAGCTTGGTACAGAATTACATAAATCCAATTTTTCATATCTAAACATAAAGAGCTTTCAAATAGTGAGGAAAGAAAAGTTTTATTTCAAAAGAAAAAATCTTAAAAACCTAGGATTAAATTTACAAAAATATAGAGGTTGTATCAGAAAATATTCCAAAATGTGCCTAAGTTACACAACAATATTTGAACAAACCAAATGCTGTAGCATATTGTACATAGGAATAATTAACACCCTAAAAATGTCAACATCTTAAGGTTTCTAACTCTCCACAAGTAAACTGATACATCAAAATGTTCCTCAAAGTAAATCAGTTGCAAGATACTTTTTAACAAGGAATATTTTTTTCATACCAAAAAATAAACATGCCAAATGTAGTCAGGTAAATTTGAGCAAAATAGTGGGAGTAAAGACTGACCAGAGGGGGGATCTTGGGGCAAGACGGTGGCTGAGTGAGCTTACCTGACGGTCTCTCCTGCAAAGAAGCAACTGGGCAGCGTTGGAGGTTCTCCGAGACCAGGCTGTTTCAGGATTTTTGCAGAGCAGGAAGTGTCTGGACATCGATTTGGTGGGAAGGTAATGGAGAGGATTATAACGGTCTATAAGATATAATTGAAACTCTATTGCATGAAGGTGAGAGCTGCATGGGGGACACTCCTTCCGGGGGGGGGTGGAGCCATGGAACTAGCACTGCGGTTGGCTTTTTTGGAGGCTCTGCAGTACTGGGGAATTCCCAAGCCCTGGGTGGGCTGTTAGGGGGTTGACAGGATGGGACGCCTCTGTTGACCGATTTGGGAAGACACACGGGAGTTTTGTTGCAAAGCAGGGAATTTTTGATTGCGGACACAAGTAATAGCACTTCCACCTGGAGCCCTGCCCCCACAAGCTGGCTGCTGATCTGCAGCAGACTTAGATTGCTGGCAATAAAGGGACGTAATCGGGAGGCTGTTACAGGGTGTGGAGGGTGGGGAGGACACGTCTGGAAGCCGATTGGGGAATATTTTGTGAAGCTTGGGAATTCCAGTGTTGGACTCTGTTGTCGGCATTTCCGGCTGGAGCACCACCCCCGGGCCTGGCTTCTAAACTGCATCATTAAATTGGCTGCAGTGTAGAGGCGCCCTCAGATGGCCATTCTGGAGGCTTACAGGGTGGGAGCTGTCCTGAAGCCAAATTGATGATACATCCACAGAATAGACCTCAGTGAGTGAGCGAATTGCGGGGTTCAGTCATAAGATAGAGTTTGCGGATCTGACTTCCCCCATAGGGCTGGCACACAGCTGTGGGGATCCCTGAAGGCTGTGTTACACTGCAGTGCTCCCAGGCTCCCTGTTGACCAGATTTGAAGTTGCCGGGTCTGAGTCCACTAAACCCTGGTGGCCCACACCCCAGAGACTCACACCTCTTGAGTCTTCAATATCTCAGACTCTCCATCCCTGAATCCATCATGCCCTGAGGTCCATGTGAGGTCTTTGAATGCCCTAGCCCTCAACGTTTGCATTTTTTCTTTTTTGTTTCATTTTGTTTTTATTTTCATTTTATCTTATTTTTTATTTTTTTAATGTCCTGATTGCTAAGATTGCATTATCCCCTAGTCTTTCCTCCCAGCATATCCCCTAGAGTCTTTTTTTTTTTCAGTTATTTAGGGTTGTTTTTTGTTGGTGTTGCTGTTGTGGTTGGTATATATCTTTTTTTCCTTTCCCCTACCTGTTCCCCACCCTTTACCCACCCCCTTTTTCATTCTTCCTTTCTTCTCTTTTTATTTTCTCTTTTTTTCTCTCTCTCATCCCTCATTTTCTTCTTATTTTATTTTAATTAATTATACAATAGGTACTGCAGGGAACACCTCACATTTGCTGGGTTTTCTCATCCTCCACTACCTCATTTCTGTGTGAAGTGATTTTGGCTACCTACACTATCCCCTTTCCCCTACATCTTGATAGCCTCCATCATTTACTGTCTCTCCTATATTCCACCTCCCTTTCTTTGATCCACAAAGTGTCTAACTCTTAATTTCTAATACCTTTGTTTTGTTTTCTTTCTGTTATCCACTCTTGAAACTACTAACTTTCTTTTATTTTTCCCTCTCTCATGAAAATACTAGCTTCTTAATTCATACCATATTCCTCCCATATTCAGTCCACTACCTCATTATAGGTACTATACCTACTGCTATAATTCTACACAACTTACATGAATCTAATATCCATCCTACCAGATCTCATATTGCTGCTCTGTTAACATTTATCACCAATACTACTTTACACTTTTTCCTTGCTTACACAACTGCCTTTCCCTGGGCCTAATACTTTCCTTTAAAGTGAACTCAACCAGCAATAATAAATTAGAATAAGAAGAACAAAGTGACAAAGAGAAGATATAACACTTACACAAAAACCAGCTAATTAATCCCCAAGACTAGACAAAGAAGCTAAGGAACTGATTAAATCTATCAAGATAAAATGATGACCAGACAACAACAAAAATCTACAACCCAAACCAGTAATCAGGAAAACATGGCTGAATTCAATGAACAAACTGAAAAATAGGAAGGGGAGCAAAACTTCGCACAAGCAATTAAAGATCTCAGAACATTTATCACCGACAAAGTTAATGAAGTAAAGGAAGAGGTTAACAACATGAAGACAACTGAGGGGAAATTGCAGACATACGCAAAAAGATAACAGATATGATGGGAATGAACACCACAGTTCAAGAAATCAAAAATACACTTGCAGCAAATATCAGCAGACTAGAAGAGGCAGAGCAGAGAATTAGTGATGTGGAAGACAGTACATCAGAAATCAAACAGATAGTAGAATCGATTGATAAAAAGATAGAAAAAATCCAGCTAGGACTTAGGAACCTGAATGATAATGCAAAATGCTCAAACATATGTATTATAGGCATTCCAGAAGGAGAAGAGAAGGGAAAGTGTTCAGAAAGAGTGTTGCAGGAAATAATGGCTGAAAACTTCCCAAATCTGAAAGAGACAGATGTACATATCCAAGAAGCACAGTGCACTCCACTAGTCATAAACCCCAAAAGGCCCACCCCAAGACATATACTTGTCAAATTATCCAATGCTCAAGACAAACAGAAAATTCTAAAAGCAGCAAGAGAAAAGAAAACCATCACATACAAGGGAAGCTCCATAAGATTAAGTGCTGATTTCTCATCGGAAACCATGGAGGCAAGAAGGCAGTGGTATGATATAGTCAAGGTACTAAAGGAAAAAAATTTCCAACCAAGAATACTCTATCCAGCTAAACTAGCATTCAAAAATGATGGAGAGTTCAAAATATTCACAGGTAAACAGAAACTGAAAGAGTATGCCAACAAGGAACCTCCCCTTCAAGAAATTCTAAAGGGAGTTCTCCAGGAAGAAAGGAAAAAACAGGACACGCCTAGTTGAAGGAGAGTATAAGAGCAACAAAAAAGACAAAAAGAGAAGGGGGAAAAAAGCAAACAAAATAAGACAAACACAACTCCAATCAAAATATGGCTAACACAAATAATTCCTTGAAAGTAATAACACTGAATGTCAACGGATTAAACTCACCTATCAAAAGATTCAGACTGGGACATTGGATAAGGAAATATAACCCATCTATATGCTGTCTACAAGAGACACATCTTAGACCCAGGGACTCATGGAGGTTGAAAGTGGATGGCTGGAAAACAATCATACAAGCAAACAATAAACAAAAATGGCAGGAGTAGCTATATTAATATCAGACAAAATAAACTTTAAATATGAAACAATTCTGAGAGACAAAGAAGGATACTACATTTTAGTGAAAGGGACAATCTGTCAAGAAGATTGAACAATCATAAATATTTATGCTCCTAACAAGGGCACCTCTAAATATATGAGGCAAACGCTGGAAAAACTAAGTGAAAGAATAGATGCATCTACAATTATAGTGGGGGATTTTAATACACCACTATCAATTCTGGACAGAACATCTCAAAAGAGAATCACTAAAGAAACAAAACATTTGAACAGTATATTAGAGGAGCTGGATCTAATAGACATATATAGATCATTACACCAAAACACAGCAGGATATACATTTTTCTCAAGCACACATAGATCATTCTCCAAGATAGACCATATGCTAGGCCACAAAGAAAGGCTAAATGAATTCAGAGAGATCGAAATCATACAAAACAATATCTCTGACCACAGTGGAGTGAAGCTGGAAATTAGCAAGGGACAGAGGCCCAGATTTCACACCATGATTTGGAAATTAAACAGCACACTCTTAGAAAAACAGTGGGTCAAAGAGGAAATCTCAAAAGAAAAGAATGACTACCTTGAAACAAATTATAATGATAACACAACATACCAAAATTTATGGAATGCAGCAAAAGCAGTACTGAGAGGGAAATTTATAGCCAAATTCATATATCAAAAAAGAAGAAAGAGCAAAAATTGAAGAACTAACTGCACATTTGAAGGAATTAGAAAAACAACAACAAAGTAACCCAACAGGAAGAAGAAGGAAAGAAATAACAAAGATAAGAGCAGAACTAAATGAAATAGAAAATAAGAAAGCACTTGAAAAGATAAACAAGACCAAGAGCTGGTTTTTTGAGAAGATCAACAAAACTGACAAACCTTTAGCGAGAATAACAAAGAAAAAAAGAGAGAAGATGCAAATACACAAAATAAGAAACGAGAAAGGAGATATCACCACTGACCCCACAGAAATAAAGACTATCAAAAGAGGAAACTTTGAAAAACTATATTCCAACAAAAATGACAATTCAGAGGAAATGGACAAATTCCTAGAAACACATAAGCAGCCCATATTGACGAAAGAAGAAATTGATGATCTCAACAAACCAATCACAAGTAAAGAGATAGAATCCATCATTAAAAACCTCCCAACTAAGAAGAGCCCAGGGTCAGACGACTTCACAGTTGAATTCTACAAAACATTCCGGGAAGAACTAACACCAATCCTGCTGAAACTCTTCCAAAAAATCAAAAGAGAGGAACATTGCCTAACTCCTTCTATGATGCCAACATTACCCTAGTACCAAAGCCAAACAAAGACACCACAAGAAAGGAACATTACAGACCAATTTCTCTAATGAACCTAGATGCAAAAATACTTAACAAAATACTTGCTAATTGTATTCAACAACACATTAAATGAATTATATACCACAACCAAGTGGGATTCATTCCAGGTATGCAAGGATGGTTCAACATAAGAAAATCAATCAATGTAATACACCATATAAACAGATTGAAGGAAAAAAATCACATGATTATATCTATAGATGCAGAAAAAGCATTTGACAAAATACAGCACCATTTCTTGATAAAAACACTCCAAAAGATCAGAATGCAAGAAAATTTTTTGAAAATGATAAAAAGTATATATGAAAAATCTACAGCCAACATTGTTTACAATGGAGAAATCCTAAAATCCTTCCCTCTAAAGTCAGGAACAAGACAAGGATGCCCATTGCCTCCCCTTCTATTTAACATTGTCTTAGAAGTACTTGCTCGAGCACTGAGACAAGAACCAAATATAAAAGGAATTCAAATTGGAAAGGAAGAAGTCAAAATTTCATTATTTGCAGATGACATGATCCTATACATAGAAAACCCTAAGAGCTCTACAACAAAGCTTCTAGAACTCATAAATGAGTTTAGTAAAGTTGCAGGTTATAAGATCAATGCACAAAAATCAGTAGCATTTTTGTACACCAATAATGAGCAAGATCAGGAGGAAATCAAGAAACAAATAACATTTACAATAGTAAATAAAAAAATCAAATATTTAGGAATGAATTTAAAGAAAGATGTAAAAACTTATACACTGAGAATTATACAAGACTGTTCAAGGAAATTAAAGAAGACCTAAATAAATGGAAGAATATTCCTTGTTCATGGATAGGAAGACTAAATATTATTAAGATGTCTATCCTCCCAAAACTGATCTACACATTCAATGCAATCCCAATAAAAATCAACACAGCCTTCTTTAAGGAACTAGAAAAACTAACTATGAAAAATTTATTTGGAAAGGAAAGAGGCCTTGAATAGCCAAAGCCATATTGAAAAAGAAAAACGAAATTGGAGGAATCACACTACCGGACTTCAAAACATACTACAAAGCTACAGTAGTGAAAACAGCATGGTATTGGCATAAGAAGAGACACACACAGCAATGGAATCGAATTGAAAGTTCTGATATAGAACCTCATATATATAGCCATATAATATTTGATAAAGCCACCAAACCCTATTGCGGTCACCCCTTGGGCTGAAGTGTGGTTTGCTGGCCTGGTGGGGGAGCAGCCGCGGCAGGCCAAGCCGCTGCCCCCATAATAGGGTGGCTGGTCGGACTCACCGCCACCCCCGAAGGGAGCTCTGCATGGGTGCAGAGTGCCCTCGGGTCTCCCCTTCTCGGCAGCCATGCTTCCGCGGCCTACCCTCCTCCCGGATGGCGCCACATGATGCCTGTGGGGCGGCACCCTTCTTCTTCTTTCTCCCTGCGCAGGCGCAGGGCGGAAAATTCCAGTCTGCCCTTTTCCCCTCCCCCAACAGCAGCAGCAGCCAGGCGTGGGCAGAGAAATCCAGTCTGCCCTTTTCCCTTCCCCCGACAGCAGCAACAGCCAGGCATGGGCGGGAAACTCAAGTCTGCCCTCCACCCCAGCAACAGCAGCCACCAATCCCTAAACCCTGCCCCTTCCCCCAGCAACAGCGACAGCCAATCCCTAACCACCACCCCTCCCCCATCCAGTACCACCCACTGACCTTTTGCCAGCAACCAATCAGAACAGGGTGTGGCTTCGACCAATCAGCCTTCCCCAGCCCCTATAAAACTGTTGCCTCTCCCTCAATAAAGTGGACTTGCTTGTTTACCTTGTCTCCGCGGTAGTTCTTCTGCCGTGCGCCCTCCAGTCCTGAGAGCCCCCGACAAGGGCCTGGCCTCCCTTGTCCCCAGTTCATCGCCTGCTTCTCCAGGCGACCCCTTCAACACCGGCTTCGCCGGGCGACCCCTTCGTCGCCGGCTTCACCGGGTGACCCCGTCAGCCGAACCGCACAACCCCTTGTGAGACCGATCCCTCGTCTGCTGCCAGACCGAGCCCTTGTCCCAAGTGGGACCGACCCCTCATCCAGAGCTGGACCGACCCCTCGTCCGCAGCCAGACCCCACCTCTACCGACCGAGCAAGCCGCCGCACCCTATCAACTGGGAGAGAATGGACTATTCAACAAATGCTGCCTGGAGAACTGGATAGCCATATGTAGAAAATGAAAGAGGATTACCACCTCACACCTTATACAAAGATCAACTCAAGATGGATCAAAGACCTAAATATAAGAGCCAAGACCATAAAGACCTTGGAAAGCAGTGTAGGGAAACATCTACAGGACCTTGTAACAGGAAATGGATTCATGAATATCACACCAAAACACGAGCAGCAAAAGAACAAATAGATAAATGGGACTTCCTCAAAATTAAAGCCTTCTGCACCTCAAAGGATTTTGTCAAGAAAGTAAAAAGGGAACCCACACAATGGGAGAAAATATTTGGCAACCATATATCTGATAAGAGACTTATAACTTGCATATATATAGAACTCCTATATCTTGAAAATAAAAAGATAAACAACCCATTTAAAAATGGGAAAAAGATTTAAACAGACACTTCTCCAAAGAAGAAATACAAATGGCTAAAAAGCACATGAAAAAATGCTCCAAATCTCTAGCTATCAGGGAAATGTAAATCAAAACTACAATGAGATACCATCTTACTCCCATAAGATTGGCAGCTATGAAAAAAACAGAAGAATACAAATGCTGGAGAGAATGTGGAGGCATGGGAACACTCATCCACTGCTGGTGGGATTACAGAAGGATCCAGCCATTCTGGAGGACAGTTTGGTGGTTTCTCAAAAAACTAACCATAGATTTGCCACAAGACCCAGCAATACCACTGCTGGGTATATAACCAGCAGAACTGAAAACAAGGACACAAAGCGATATATGCAAACCAATGTTCATAGCAGCATTGTTCACTATCGCCAAAAGTTGGAATCAACCCAAATGCCCATCAACAGATGAGTGGATCAATAAAATGTGGCATATACATACAATGGAATACTATTCAACTGTAAGAACAAATACACTACAAACACACGTGATAACATGGATGAATCTTGAGAACCTTATGTTGAGTGACGCAACCCAGGCATTGAAGGACAAATACTACATGACCTCAATGATATGAAATAAGCAAGCTGCCTCAGAGAGCTAGAGACTGGAAGATAGGCTTACAGGAAATCAGGGGGTGGAGGAAGGATGTGAGCTGATGCCTGTAGGGGTGGAATCTATGATGAGCTGGCAGTAAGTATGAACACAAAGAAGAGATAAAATGGGGGCAAGGGGTTGCCTTTGGGTGGGTCTTTGAGGGTTTGAGGGGGGTTGGGGATGAGCAGATGGGTAATAGTGCCCAAAAAATGGGGAGGAGGGAGGGTCAATATACAAACATAGGAGAGTGTCAGGTGTTGGTTGAGAGTAAAATGCTGAGAAAACCGTATCAAAATATAATTAAGAGGGTTACCTGTTTAGGATGCTCAGAGGGGATGGTCTGACACGGGACAGACTCCGGGGGAATGTCTGAATGCTCATTTTGCCAGGGTGGGTTGTACCATTGGATAGAGATCCAAGTAGTGAGAGTGGGGGTGGACCCACATCCTGGGGAGGACAAATGCCATCAAAAAAGAGGGAACAGTATCTCTCGAGAGAAAGGATGGCTCCCAGGGCATTAGGGCAGTTGAGCAAGTCAGGCCCTGAACACTGTTTCAAGTATCTCTGGACATGGAGATTGGCTGTCACTGTGGGCCCCAAGGGGAGGGGAAAATGGATGTTAAATGCATGGAATCAATGTAAACGTGGGGGTAAGAGAGGAGTTTCACGAGAGTACACAAGGATGGATATAAAACATGTAATATTACACCATAAACATATAGGGGATGACAGACTAATAATGTAAACCATAATGTAAAACATAGGATAACTAAAAATTTAGAAAACTGTATATCCTAAAGTATGGACCACAATGTAAGCACAGATGTCACCTTGTTTGAAAGCTATTGTCTCAGTCCATACATCAGTTTAAGTAAATATGATATGAATAAGTTATAAGAATATCACTGTGGAAGGGAAAAGGTTTTATGGTGGATGTGTGGGAGTACTGTATATTGTATATATGAATTACTGTGAGCTAGGGCTCTTGTGAAGAGAGGCTCAATAATTAGGAAAGGGGAATAGAAGGAGATGGAATGTAGAATTTTTCCAGATCAATACATATTCTGTATCTGGCCTTTAAACCTATCGCTATATTTCATTTTACTGGTGGGGGGTCCTGACATTATATTGGGCTTTGCTTTTTGGGAGGTTTTGGATTGCAGAGTGGGTTGGTGGTGGTAGCAAAGGAATACTGGTGTGGGATGTTATGGACAGGCAATGTATGGTTGACAGGGAGTTGTACAGGGCATATGTCCAGGTTGCATGGTAATGTTTGGATATACTCATAGTGGCAACAGTTAAAAACAACAGCTGGGGGGGGTACTGGGTTCCTGGCTGGGGGTGCTCTGTGTGGTCCCTAGGGGAGCAGCGGCAGTCCCCCAGGTGCAGCGGTGGGGACCAGGAGGGAGTGAGGGTCCAACAGATACTAATGACTATGCTTATGAGCCTATATGCCTGAGGTGAGGGCAGGGCCTAGAGCAGCACTGTGCCTGGGAGTTTCCTCCTGACAGCCTTCATGTTACTCAAATGTGGCCAGTGTCGAAGCCAAACTTAGCATGTAAATGCAATGCATTCCCCCCAGCGTGGGACATGACACCCAGGGATGAGCCTCCCTGGCACCGAGGGATCACTACCAAGTACCAGCTGATGATACAACTAGAAAATGACCTTGAATTGGGAGTTCGACGTGGACCAGTGGAGTATCCTTGTCTACATATAATAACAGGAGTTTAAAATGCTGTTTGACCTAATATAAGGGGGAAATGGAAAGGAGAAATGAGTTTATATGGCTGTGAGTCTCTAAAAATGAGTCTGGAGGATGTCAGAAGGATTGCCCTTATGCACACCTGAGCAGAGTCTCAGAGACAGATAAAGTAGATACAACCCCAGGTATTGGTTCTTTTGAGGGCTAAAGAGACCCACAGTTTCTATGGTCATGGCAGATGCTGTTCACTGCCATGTCAGTTGGCCCTTCTTTGGAACTGGTGTTTCTGCGTGATGGAGCTGGACACAGACAGGATCTCTTTTCACAAGACTTTCATGCTACTTTACTGGAATTGTAGTTGGTGCTGGGGCTTAAGATATATCTAGGGGATTTGAATCTCTGGACTGACAATATGATAGCTAGGCCCTGAGCCTCAACAGACTTCAACTCCTACACTCTGATTTATTGGACTTACCCCACTCAGCTAACATGGAGTTGAAGAATGTCAACCACCACACCATGGAGCCTAGAGTGCCTACAACTGAAAGCGGGAGGATTGCATCCAGTATCCATGTGGAATCTAAGCCTCCTCTTGACATAGATGTGCAATGGACACAACCAATCCAAGGTCCACAGAGGAAATGTGGCATTGGTGTGGGAAAAGTGCCATGGTGGCTGCTGTGTGCGGGGAATGGGAGGAAGAGATGAGATGTGGAGGTCTTTTTGGGACTTGGAGTTGTCCTGGGTGGTGATTCAGGGACAATTACTGGACATTGTAGATCCTCCCAGGGCCCACTGGATGTAACATGGGAGAGTATGTGCTATGATATGGACCATTGACCATGAGGTGCAGCAATGCCCAGAGATATACTTACCAAATGCAATGGATATGTCATGATGATGGGAGAGAGTGTTGCTGTGGGGGGAGTGGTGAGGTGGGGGTGGTGGGGTTGAATGGGACCTCATATTTTTTGAATGTAATATGTTTAAAAAATGAATAAAAAAATTAAAAAAAAAAAGCCATTGATTATACACTTTGGATATAATAGCCAGAAACAGCATCTGTATACAGTGGGGAAAGTGCAGAGGGATTGAGAGGTAAGGATTTTTCTCATCTGTTTTTACATTTATTATTATTATTGAAATAATGAAAATGCTCTACTAATGATTGAAGTGATGAATGCACAACTATGTAATTATTGCAAATACCATTGATTGTACACTGTGGATGAATTATATGTTTATTAATATGAATTAATAAAATTGCTATTAAAAAAGACTGACTAGATATTAATCATAGCACAAAGCTGCAATAATTAAATAATGTGATATTGGAAAAAGAATAGACAAATTAGTGGAAATGAAACACATACCTCCAACATAGGCCACAATAGATATGGGATTTTAGAACAAGGTTAAATTGGTATCTCAAATTACTGGGAAAAATGAATTATTCAAAAAGTTTTAGGGATGGTATGTAGCTATATGGAAGAATATTCTTTCCATCTTAATAAATACCAAAGAGATCAAAATTTGATGGAAAATATATGCAAATATAGTAGAGGAAATTGTAAAAATTATTTTACAACCTGTCAATGACAAAGGGTTTTCTTATGTCACAAGTGCAGTTAGACATGAGAACATTTCATGACAAGAGTAATAAGATAAGGAAGTTAAAGACTGAAAATAAAGACAAGGAAAATAGTACAGTGAAAGTGGCAAGTTTCTTAAAATTGCATTGAGAAGAATGGACTGTGTTTGATATTTCAGGAATCTCTTCTGAGTTTTTGAGTATTTGTGGATATACATAAAAGCTCAAGAATGTCCAACCTCTTGTTTTCATAGGATCTTGGATTCCTATGATTGATGTGTTTGAGAAATTAATTGTTCACAAATACCTTTTCATTCCTCAGGCTTACCAAATCCTTAAGAGCATGGAATGAGATGGTGATGTGCAAGGAGGGTTCTGTAGAAGCCGGTGATCTGGGCTGGTGTCCAAGAAATTTATTGTGTTCAGGGAACAGAGAAAGATTGCAGTGGGGAAAATGCTGAGAATCTGAGTCTTCTTACATGTTTTATTTGTGAGCATTTTATAAGTAAGATTAGGTATAAATATGTATTTATTTTTGCAAGTGTTACAAATGTGCCAATATTAGTGATGTTTATGAAACTGTATTAAATATTTAATTAACATATTTCAATTATTTTAAAATAGGAAAAGAGATTGGTAGCTAATATAAATATTTAGAGAGTGCATTGGCCACATAAAATGTTAAGTAGAATAGTAAGGCCCTTTTATGCCAAAAAATCATTGTAAAAACTTAAATAATTTTAAATCGAGTTAAAATAACATGGGTTAGTGTACATCAAAATTCTAATCTTTATGTAAAAATTTTATTTTTAGCATATATATTAATAAAAATTAATCTTTAAGAATTTGTTTCATTTTTAGAAATGTAATTTGTTAAATTTAGTTTTGTTTCAATTTAAATCAGTTTTTGAAAATTCTTCACATTATGTCATGATGGATTATAAACAAAATGTCTGTTTTGCCATTTCAAAATATCAGAAGGAGGCAAACTCCAAAAATGTATAATGACATAAATGGTAAATCATAATTTTAAAATTCAGATATAATAAATAATACAGAGAATGAAGAAAAAATGTTAGAAAAAGTAAGTTAAAGAAGGTCATTATTCAAGCTAAAATAAATGTAATCAGTTGGTTTTGTAATATTTAATACCTGGGGCAAGTGCAGAAGTGGCAAAATATATGTTGAGTAGCATTTGTTTCTATGCCAAGAACACACAGACCCTGAGTCTGTAGAAGCCAGTAACAAGATGACCAAGAACAAACTAATGAGCACTTTGAGCCCTGCCTCAATCCACTCCAATCTGGAAGTATGTTTCATTATGGATTCCTGTGACCTAATGTGGGAAGTTCTGATCTCTATACCCTCAGGGGTCTGGGTCCCTACACAATATGCCCCACAGAGCTATTTCCACATATCACCCAATATTGGTTCACTTAAATATACACTGCTGATATTACAGCAGCCTCCCTACATACTCAGATGTGCTGGCACCCCCTTTTGGATATCACAGAGCAAGAACAGAAGTCTCGGTCATTGTTAATTATTTTTTCAATCTCAATTGAGTGTGTAGAAACTAGATATCAATTTCTGTTGCAGCATGCTCTGCTGGAAAATGATCCAGGGAGATCATTTGGAAATCTTCTTGGTGGGTATCAGAACCAGTACCTAAAGCATCCACCATCCCCAGATGGTCCCATGAAAAGCTTATTTTCCTTCCCTCCAAAGACTACGAATTTTAAATTTGATCCAGTATACTGCTTTGATTTTTTCTTTCTGCCTTTCCTCTTTCCTGCTGTATCCTTGAAATTTTCTTCACATCTCATTGGAGGAATTCACTCAGACACCATCAAATGACCATCATCCTTTACAATCATCCAAAAGAAACAAAAGATTAAAATACTATTGAAAGACAAATTCCATATATTTTAAGATATTTTTTTTGTGTGTGCACTTAGCAAGTGCATTGCACAATTCAATATTATAGAGTAATGCTAGCTTTATCATATAATTTTATTAATTAGTTAAGGCAAGAAAAAGAAGAAAAATGATCCCCTTTTTTAGCTATGTGGTATTAGGTTTAAAAAAAAGTAAGGAAGAAAAAATTGGGCAATTTAATTTTGCTTGTCATCCTGTTCATTTTTCTTCTGGAATGATTTTCTGACCACAGCATCTGCTGTATCTGTGTTCACGTTTTGGGGAAGAGAATGTATTATAATTCTTTATATTACAAGGATGTTAATATTGTTAATATCATGTTTGACATGTTAAAGAAAACCAAAGAGGAAAAAGTAAGATAAATAAAATATATTCTCAGGTGTATACAGAATGTTCACTAGTAGTTGAAAGTCATATAAATAATGAATATGAATACCATGATTAATTTGCAATAGCTCTGTTATGCAGATGGGCATTATAGTAACATATGCCATCATAACTCTGAGGTGTGAAATTGTCAGAAATGATCCTGAAGTAGGGGTACAGAATTTTTGGACTTACCAATGTGTAAGTCTAAGCTGGAACATGATTTTGGTTGAATACCAAGGCTGAGTCTGAAGCTGCATTCCTATTTAACAGTATTCTACAAGTTAATTAAATTTAAGAAATAATAGTCCATATATTAATAAAGCACCCTCAGGTGTCATGTATATAAACCATGGAAACTTTGAGAGGAAATGCCAGTCTTGAAATTTAAAAAGGTAGCTGTGCCATGATCTGAATATGAGGGAGGGTAGAAGAGCTGTCTCAGAAAGATGCTATGTGTAAGATTTGAGAATTGGCATGAACTCAATGGTGGGGGAAAGGAAGAAGACCTGAATCACAGTTCTTTTTGAGGCAGTGCAACAGAGACAGAAACACATGAGGGGGCTGATGTAATTTCTTCAGAGAATATTTTATTATGTTGGAGAAATTGAAATCTGCAAGTAGGATCCATTTTCAATTGTTCAATAGTAGGATCAAACTTTGAAGCATCTTGCCTAGGAAATTTGGCTCCTAAAACTTATCACTAGGGAGTTGATAAACAACAGTGCTTGTTAGTTGAAAGTGGTTTTTGGCACCAAGTATTATGAATAATTAAGACATTGCATCAGCCTTGGAGACCAAGGGACCATGCAGAAAGGAGATAGTGCCTACAATTTGCTGTATACCTGAGGGAATTCATTTTTTTCCTTCCCTGCTTAATGAGCCAGATGCAGGGGCTGGAGTTCCAGGGAATCTGTACATTAGATGGATCTAAAATCTGTCAATACACCTCAATACAGCTAATGATGCCAAGAAATTTACCCTAGAAAGACACTTGACATGTACATATAAACCTCTATACATTCATTAATAAATCACATTGGGTTTTTAAAGTATGAGATAGAGTGTAGAAAGATCTATATTTGATTTTGCAGTCTTTTTGAATGTTACTCTTTAAGTGATTTCTTTTTCTTTTTTCTTTTTATTTGTCTTTTAAAAAAAGATACATAGATCACAAATAATGTTACATTAAAAAATATAAGAGGTTACCTTATACCCTCACCTCACCCCACCTCACTCCTTCCACATAAACAACCACTTTCATCACTGTGGCACATTTATTCCATTTGGTAATACATTTTGGAGCATTGCTACAAAACATGGATTATAGTTTACATTGTGGTTTATATTCTCCCACAGCCCAGTCAATGGGTAATGGTAGGATATATAATATCCTGCATTTGTCCCTACTATTTCATTCAGGACAACTCCAAGTCCTGAAAGTGCCCCATATCACATCTCTTCTGCCCTCTCTCTGCCCTCTGCAAGTCTATCTCCACATGAATGGTATAATCTCTTCCATTGCTAGAGTCACAATAGTTCTATAGTAGAATACTTGTAAGTCCACACTAATCCATATTTTATTCCTCCATCCTATGGACCCTGGGATGGTGATGCCCATTCCACCTCTAAATCAAGAGAGGGGCTCAGATCCCACATGGTTGATGGATGCGATTCTCCTACTTGGAGTTGTAGACACTCTCAGTTCCCTAGTGTGGTGGATGACCATTTTCACCTCTCTCTTAGATGAACTGGGTAACTCAAATGAACCAGAGAGTAGGTGTTGCAACACTGCTGAGGCTCAAGGCCCAGCTGGTATATGGTCAGTCCAGAGATTCAAGTTTCTTGAGTATACACAAACTCAAGAGCTAACCACAGGTTCAGTAAAGTGACAGAAAAACCATGTGCAGAAAGGACACATCTGAGTCCAACTCTATCATACACAGGAGCAAAAATTTCAAAGTAGGGCCCACTGGCAAGGCACTGAACTCCAGAGCCAACTGCCATGACCATAGAACCTATGTGACTCTCTAGCCCTCAGGAGCACCAGTACCTGGGGTTGTAACTACATGGTCTGTGTCCAGGATCCTGTTGAGATGTGCATAAGTGTGACCCATTTGATGACCTACTCACTCATTTTGAAGTCTCTTAGACATATCAGCACATTTTTCTTTACCATTTCCCCCTTTTATTCAATGTCTCTTTCTAGTTGAATCACCAGCTAGTGATTGGTAATAATCCCTCAGTACTAGGGAAGCTCATCCCTGGGAGTCATGACCCACACTGGGGGGAAGGTGATGCATTTACATGCAGAGTTTGGCTTAGAGAGTGGCCACATTTGATCAACATGGAGGCTCTCAGGAGATAACTCTTAGGCACCCTGCAGCTCTAGGCCTAGTTCAAATTTCAAGCACACAGGCTCATAAGCATTGTCATCCGTATCGAGGGCCCATCATTGGACCATCCTTCTTCACTGGTCTTTGCCCTTGCACTTGGGGGATTGTTGTTGTTCCACTGGGAAGTGTGACAGAGCTCCCCCAGCTAGGAACTCAGCATTCCCTCATTTGTCATGTGTAACTCTACCTACTGTGACAATATCCAATGAATATCTGAACATTTTTATATACCCTATATACATGCCCTGGATAACTCCCTCCAAAACATGTGTCCCCATCAATGACAGCCCACACCAATGCTCCTCCCCTGCCATAGTTGAACTCCTCTGTGATCCAAACTTCTTCAAAAGTGAAGCCTAATATATTTCCAAATTCGATTAGTAGGAAAATGATATAGTAATGTTTGGTTTAGTGATTGGAAATAGAATACATGTTAATTTGGAAAAACCAAAATAAAGTAAACTGAGGTATTAAAAAATCATAAAACTTTGTTTTTTGACAGTTTGCCTTTCATCACTGTAATAGGTGTTGCCACGTATGTACAGTGGCAAGGCAATTTCTTTCATTTCTTCCTCAGTGTCTACATCTCTATTTTTTATTTTTAAATTTTGTTTTCAAAATGTTTTAGATCACATTAAAGTCACAAAACAATTAGGGGACTCCCCTATACTCAACATCAAACCTTTTACCCCTTCCCCAGTAATGCTCTTTTTACAGGTGGATGTTATATTTGCTACAGTTGATGTACAGTTATTGAAACGTATCTATTAACCGTGGTTCCATTTTGGTTTACATTATGGATTATATTTTATACTGTACAATTTTCTAAAATCTTAGTTACACTTTTTATAAATTTTTGGTGAAATTTAACATGGCCTATATCCATTATTGCATGATCTTGTGGAACATTTCCATTGCCTCTCAGTTACCCCTCCTCCATCTATTCTATCCCTCTCTCCCCCTTCCTTTGGGGCCTACAGTGACCACCAAGTTTCACTGCTTGAAGAATCAGATTCATACATGCTTGCAACAATGCTGAGGGCTTGACACACTAGAATGTCCTTCCTAACTGGGAAACACCAATGCTCTCAAGATACACCCTTACATCTGTTTTAGAATATCATGCCTCCAAAGGATGGGGTTACAACACCTTCCCACTCGCTGGATGGGTCTCCATCCAATAATATAACACATTATGACAATATGTGCACTCATACACTCCTGAGAAGCCTGCCTCAGGTAAACCCTGTGCCAGATGTTCCCCATCAAACACCTTACACAAGTAGCCCTTCCTTACTATATTTTTAAAGAGTTTTCTCAACATTATAGTTTCAACAGCATGCCTGGCAATCTCCCAAGTTCACCTGCTCCCCCCAAAACCCTCACCCAATTCCATGGTCATCTGACCCATCCTCCCAAGCCTAGAACCCTTCAAGCCTGCAATGACCCACCCAATAGTATCCCTATGCCCCAGTCTTATCCCTTCCCTGCACAACTACTTATCTCCACTTTATCATTATTTTCGCCCATGTAGGCCTCACAAGCTTCCTCTCCCCCCACAATTTCCTGTAAGCCTATCATCCAGTCTCTAGCTCTCTGAGACAATTTGATTTTCTTAGTTCATATCAGAGAGGTCATGTAGTATTTGTCCTTCAATGCCTGGTTTGCTTCATTCAATACAAAGTCCTCAAGATTCATCCATGTTGTCCCATGTATTAGTACTGTATTTCTTCTTACAGCTGAGTAGTATTCCATTGTATATATATAACACATTTTGTTTATCTATTCATTTGTTTTTGGGCATTTGGGTTGATTCCAACTTTTGTCAATAGTGAATAATGCCACATTGGTGTGCATATATCGATTTGTGTCTTTGTTTTCAGTTCTTCTGGGTATATACCAGCTATGGAATTGCTGGGCCATACAGCAAATTTATAGCTAGTTTTTTGAGGAACTGCCAAACTGTTCTCCAGGATGGTGGATACTTCTGCTTTGAATGAGGTTTCCCATTCTTCCACATCCTCTCCAGCATTTGTAGTCCTCTGTTTCTTTAAAAGCCACCAGTCTAATGGATATAAGATGGCATCTCTTTGTAGTTTTGATTTGCATTTCTCTAATAGCAAGTGATTTTGAGCATCTTTTCATGTACTTTTAGCCATTTGCTTTTCTTCTTTGGGAAGCATCTCTTCAAATCTCTCCCCCGTTTTAAAAATGGATTATTTGTCTTTTTTGTTGTTGAGATATAGTATTATATATATATATGCTGGATATTAGTCTCCTATCAGATATTTGGTTAAGAAATATTTTCTCCCATTGGGTAGGCTGTCTTCACTTTCTTGATAAACACCTTTGATGTGCAAAAGGCTTTAATTTTGAGGAGGTCCCCTTTATCTAATTTTTTTCTTTTGTTGCTTGCACTTTGGGTGTGAAGTTCATGAAGCCATTTCCTGTTAATATGTTCTGTAGATGCTTCCCTACATTGTTTTCCAAGGTCTTTATGGCCTTGGCTCTTATATTTAGGTCTTTGAACCATCTTGAGTTGATTTTTATGTAAGGTGTGAGATGGTAATCCTCTTTCATTCTTTTGCATATGGATAGCCAGTTCTCCAAGCACCATTTGTTGAAGTGGCCATTCTCTCCCAGTTAAGTGGGCTTGATGGCCTTTTCAAATATCAGATGACTGTATATGCAAGGATGTAATCAGAACTCTCAGTTCATTTCCATTGGTCAGTATGTCCACCCATGTGCAAATACCATGGCATTTTGACCGTGTAGATTTGTGGTATGTTTTAAAGTCAAGTAGTGTCATTCCTCCAATTTCATTTTCCTTTTTCAATATATATTTGGCTATTCAGGGCCTCTTCCCTTTCCAAATAAATTTCATAGTTAGTTTTCTAGTTCATTAAAAAATGCTGTGCTGATTTTTATTGAGATTACATTAAATCTATAGATCAGTTTGTGTAGGATAGATATCTTAAATGAAATTTAGTCTTTCAACCCATGAACATGAATATTTCAACCCATGAAATAGAATATTTTTCTATTTATTTAAGTCTTCTTTTATTTCCTTTAACAGAGTTGTGTAGTTTTCTGTGTATAAGTTTTTCACATCTTCAGTTAAATTTATTGCTAGGTGTTTGATTTCTTTATTTACTATTGTAAATGGTATTTTTTTCTTGATTTCCTCCTCAGATTGCTCATTATTTAAATGCAGAAATGCTCAGTAGCACATTGGTATTAAGGTGTGATGTTATTGAACTTATATAAGTTCGAGAAGTTGTAGATTTCTCAGGACTCTCTATGTATAGGATCATATTATCTACAAATAGTGAAATTTTTACTTCTTTCTTTCCAATTTGGATGCCTTTTATATCTCATTCTTGCCTCAGTGCTTGAGCAACTACTTCTAACACAATGGTAAGTAGGAGGGTGATAATGGGCATCCTTGTCTTGTTCCTGATCTGAGAGGGAAAGATTTTAGGATTTCACCATTGTAAATCATGTTATCTGTGTTTTGTTTTGTTTTTATCCCCCCCATTGTAGCTTTTTGTGAGCTGTCTGCAGCTGTCCATGGAACGGGCAGTGCTCTGCAGCATGTGGGTGACCCTGCCTTCACAGGGAGGCCCTGGGTTTGCATCCCAGGGCCTCCCATATTGTAGATGGAAGCCCAACTGATTGAGCCACAGCTGTTTCCCAAACTGTGGGTTTTTCATATATATATCCTTTGTCATGTTCAGAAAGTTTCCTTCTATTCCTATCTTTTGCAGTGTTTTTATCAGGAAATGGTGCTGTATTTTGTCAAATGTTTTTCTGCATCTATATATATGTTCCTGTGATTTTTTCCCCTTAAGTCTGTTTATGTGGTGTATTACATTGATTGATTTTCTTATGTTGAGCCATCCTTGCATACCAGAGATGAAACCCACTTGGCCATGGTGTATAATTTATTTGACGTGTTGATGAATATGATTAGCAAGTATTTTGTTGAGGATTTTAGCATCTAGTTTCATTAGAGAGATTGGTCTATAATTTTGCTTTCATGTGTTGTCTTTGTTTGGCTTAGGTATTATGGAAATTTTGGCATCATAGAATGTGTTGGACAATCTTCCTTTTAATTTGATTTTTTTTTTAGAGAGTTTAAGCAAGACTGGTCTTAGTTCTTTCAGGAATGTTTGGTAGAAATTACCTGTGAAGCTGTCTGGCACTGGGCTTTTCTTATCTGGGAGGTTTTTTATGACTGATTCTATCCCTTTACTTGTGATTGTTTTGATGAGATCATCATTTTCTTCTTTTGCCAATATAGTCTGCTTATGTGTTTCTAGGAATTTGTCCATTTCCTCTAAATTGTCCTTCTTGTTGGCATATAGGTTTTCAAAGTATCCTTTTATGATCTTCTTTATTTATGTGGGGTCAGTGGTGAAATCCCTTTCCCCATTTCTTATTTTGCATACTTTCATCTTCTCTCTTTTTTTCTCCATTAGTCTAGCTAAGGATTTGTCAATTTTATTGATCTTCTCAAAGAATCAGCTCTTGGTTTTGTTTATTTTTTCTAGTGCTTTCTTATTTTCTATTTCATTCAGTTCTGCTCTGATCTCTGTTACTCTTTCTTTCTTCTTTCTTTGGGTATAGTTTATTGTTTTTTTACCTAATTCCCCCATGTGCAGTGAGGTCTTTGATTATAGCTCCTTCTTTTTTGATGTATGAATTTATGGCTATGAGTTTCCCTCTCAGTGCAGCTTTTGCTGCATTCCAAAATTTTTGATATGTTGTGTTCTCATTTTCATTGGTTTCAAGGTATTTATTGATTTCTTTTTAGATTTCCTCTGTGACCCAATATTTGTCTAATAGCATTTTGCTTATCTTCCATATCTTTGTGCCTAATCTGGTTCTCTGACCCTTGTAAATTTTCAGCTTCATTCCCCTGTGATCAGAGTAATTATTTTGTATGATTTCAATCTTTCTGAATTCATTTAGACTTTCTCTGTGGCCTAGCATGTGGTCTTTTCTGGAGAATGTTCCATGTGCACTTGAGAAGAATATATATTCTGCTGTATTTGGGTGTAATGTTCTGTATATGTCTATTAGGTCCAGATCCTTTAATATATTGTTCAAAATCTTTGTTTCTTTATTGATTCTCTGTTGAGATATTCTGTCCAATGGTGATAATGGTGTATAAAAGTTCCCCACTATAATTTAAAAGGCATCTTTGTTTACTTATTTGTTTTAGTTGTTGCCGCATGTATTTGGAGTTGCCCTGTTTAGGAACATAAGTGTTTATGGTTGTTCTTAATTCTTGAAAGACTGACACTTTTACTAATACATAGTGACCATCTTTGTCTCTCACAATAATTTTGCATTTAAAGTCTATTTTGTCCAATATTAATAGAGCTACTCCTGACCTTTTTTGGTTATTGTTTGCTTGTAAGATTGTTTGGCAGCTGTTCAACTTTCAACCTCCTTGGATCAATGGGTTTAAGATGTGTTTCCTATAGATAGCATACAGATGGGTCATATTTTCTAAACTATTCTGCCAATCTGTGTCTCTTGACAAATGAATTGAATCCATTGTCATTCAGTGTTATTTGTATCAAGTAATTACATTAGCCATATTTTCTTTTGATTTGTGTATGTCATATAATGTTTTTCTTTCTCTGTTTTTCCTTTTAGTTGTTCTTACACTCTCCTCCAGCTCTGTCTCTCCTGTTTTTTTTCTTTTTTCCTGTAGAACTCTCTTTAGTATTTATTTAAGGGCAGGTTTCTTGTTGATTTACTCTCTTCATTTATGTTTATCTGTGAATATTTTGAACTCTGTCATTTTTGAATGCCTGCTTTCCTGAATAGAGTTTTCTTGACTGAACTTTTTTTTTTCTTTTAGTACCTTGACTATGTCATACTACAGCCTTCTTGCCTATAAGGTTTCAGATGAGACATCAGTACTTAATCTTATTGAGTATCCCTTGTATGTAATGTTTCTCTTTTCTCTTGCTGCCTTCAGTATTTTCTCTTTGTCTTGCACATTGGATAATTTGACAAGTATATATTGATGTAGGCCTGTTGGGATTTATGCTGGACATGTACATCCATCTCCCTGAATAGGTCTGGGAAGCTTTTAGCCATTATTTCCTCCAATATCCCTTCTGTCCCCTTTCCCTTCTCTTCTCCTTCTGGGATGCCTATAATGTGTATGTTTTTGCTTTTTGGGTTGCCATTCAAATTCTTAAGTCCTTGCTGGATTTTTTCTGTCTTTTTATTGATAAATTATATCATCTGTTTTATTTCAAATATACTGCCTTCCACATCACTAATTCTTTCATCTGCTTCTTCAAATCTGCTGTTATTTGCTGATAGAGTATATTTTTAATTTCTTGGATTGTGCCATTCATCACCATCATATCCATGATCTTTTTGCATATGCTTACAAGTTCTTCTGTATGCTCCTCAAGTGTTTTCTCAATATTCTTAATCTCTTCCTTCACTTCATTAAGTTGGTCCATATTTGTTTGGAGAGCTTTGATTAGTTGTTCTGCTCCTCTTCCTGTTTTTGTTGTTGTTGTTGTTGTTGTTGTTGTTCATTGGATCGGGCCATGTCTTCCTGATTATTGGTATGGTTTTAAATTTTTGTTGCTATCTAGCCAACATTTTATCTTGATGGGTTTGTTCAATTGATTAGCCTCTCCATCTAGTTTGGGGTTAATTTAGGTGCTGTTTTTGTGTGTGTGTTAAGTCTTTATTCTTTGACAGTTTATTCTTTGTATTCCATCTCCTTGTTGTTGTCTAAGTTCCCTTGAAGGAAAAAAAATAGGGCTAGGGAAAGCTAAGAGTTAAGAAAAGAAAAACTGTAATAATAGTGTTCATAGTAAATATCAGCAGAACCATGTAAGACCTAGGAAAATGAATATTAAATGATTTTTAAATGAATGAATATTAAACTCATGTAAGATGTATAGAGTTATAACAATAAAAAGTGGAGTACTTACAATACAATGGGAAATTGAAAATGGAGAAGAATAGGATATTAATTAAAAGGCCAGGGTGATCTGTATAGAGGGAAAGAAAAAAAGAAAGAAGAATAACATAAAGAGTGAATAAAAGATAAAATACAGAATAGGGGTGTTATAAATAAAAAGCCAGAGAAATTGAGGGCTAAACAAGGAGAGTTGGAATGTGAGTGCAACAACAGAAGATGGAAGATAAAAATATGTACAGGAGAGGTGTATTGTTGGTGCCCAAAATCAGTACACAGAGAAAAGAGGAAACCAAGGATGAGGAAGTACAGCAAACAAGAAACACTGCCTGTAACACCTGATAGAAAAAAAGAAGAAGAAAAAAAGGGCAGTGGGGGGATAAAGAGGGAGAAAAGATAAAGAAACAAACAAACAGTAAGTATCAGACAAGTCCTCACACAAGGAGTCCTCTTTGCCATTGAATAAACTGCTTAGAAAACTGTCCTTCCGCCTTTCTCCCTTCCTCATATCTCTCTCCCAGTGCAGCAGGAAGCTTGTGTGAGAGCACCCCTCCAAGATTCAAATGGGACCCTGGTGAACCAACTCACCAGAGAAAATAATGACTCAGTCTTCTTGAGAGCAAGCACCCACACCTTGCAGGGAAACCTGAACATTCTCTTGAAAGCCTACCAAACATGTTCTAGTGCCCCTCCCTTAGGTGTGTTACAAAGGACTAGTTAATTTCCTTACACCACTTTCTCACATACCAATTTTCCCTATCCAGGGACATTTAGGTAAATAGGGCTGCCTTAGAAGACTCACCTCTCCTCTCTTCCTAGCCTCTCTCCAAGCTAGCTGACATGCACCTTTGAGCTCAAAAAAAGGGGACCAGACAATTGAACCTATAGATCTCAGGCCCCTCTGCACCTCTCACCAGAACCCTTCCACTCTTGGAGCTTGTCCAAGACCGGTGGACTCAGGGGAATGCCTGGCTTTGGCTTGGGGAGTGCTGGCTTCAGGAAATTTGGGCTTGGGGAGTGAGGGCTCTGGGAATGTGGGTTAGGGGATCACAGGTTTGGGGGAACACAGGTTCAGGGATAGTATGTTTGGGGAACAAGGGCGTCGGGAACACCACCGTGTGACCGGTGGTGTTCAGAGAATGCTGTGGCTATCAGCCTTAGGGAAGAGTTTAGTCTTCCCATAGCTTCTGGCACAAGTACTAGAAATCCTCAGTTTAACTTGAGCAAGCACTCCTTTTGTAGCACTCTCAACAAAGAGATGTCCAACAAAGAGAAATCTCCTGCTTTGTGGGTTCCCAAAACAGCTCACTCAGGAAGCATTCTGTCCCCATTCAGCTCATTTTTTGCAAGAGATATGATGAGGGTTCACTCACTCAGACATCATCTTGCCCTGCCTCCTAAAGGATTTTTTAAAAGCTGAAACAACTGAATTCATAGTCTGGAATTAGACAGTGTCAGGTCCTCTTGGGACTCAAGGTCCTGGAGTTTCACCTATTTCTTCAACTGTGTAACAAATGGGTAAGAGAGTAAATGTAGTGCTTCTCATTTTCATTTTCCAAATGAGAAACTTTTTCTACTTGGCCAGACTTTGGTGGCCAGGTTATATTCTAGGAAACAAAGAACTGTATGATATCATGCAATACTGTAAGATTCTTCATTATTATACCTCTCCTAACCTCCACAAGGCCATCTTTACTATATGCCTCAAAATTCCTGGAAGGAAGAAGGGTATGAATGTTTGTAAATGTAGATGTAAATATTTTTAAATAAATATTCCTCTTTTTAATAAAAGCTAATTTCTAATCATTAACTTAATTTTCTAGGCCACATTTTAATAATATTTAATAAATAAGAAGAAGACTTTCTGCCATCAAAGAAATTATTTCTCTCCTTCACAGGGAACAGTCTATTTTAGTGTTCTAAAAATTGCATTCCAAATATGACACAGATCAAGGGATTAGTAACTGACATTTAAAAATTGATATTAAAAATATAAACACAGACTTATTTGTGTATTACCAATCCATGTTCCTGCTTAAAACAACAAAAAAGCCTTCTGTCTTAGTGTGGAGATTATTTGGGCTATTCATAAATATTCCAGTCTTCTCCTTTTTTAGCACAACATCTTGTTGCATTTCATGGACAACTTGTGGAAATTTAAAATAGTATTTTGTAAAGCTAAATAATTGAACTTCCTGTACTATATTATTTCATTTTTAGGAGACATGTTCAAAAAATTCATAGTAACCCTGTTCATAGCAGTCAGAATTTTCATTAAAAGGATAATGGTTGAAAAATTTTGAATAATCCCAAAATCAAATATGGTATAGCAGATGCAGTGAAAATAAGTCTATAACTACCTTTAATAATCAATAAAAACAGTAATTTAAAGTGGATTTTTTTTTAAAAAGGGCAGTTCCTAGGTGACTGCTTTTGAAGTACACAAAATTCTTTAAAATTCAAAAACAGGCAAAACTTACGAGTGTGAAAAATATATTTTATTTTTTAAAAAGCAAGATGTTTATACATTTAATATCAAGTTATTTGTCACCTTTATGGTTAGACAAGTGGCAGGATAGAAACGATTCTCAAATGTAGATTTAATTATTGGCAAAAGTTTTAGTTCCTGGAATGGGAGGTAAGTTTACATATTTATTATATCATGTAAATAAATATAAAAATAATAATTTAGAATAAGTAAAAGATGGTAAAAAAGTTTAGTTATGGATGAATTCTAGTGTTCAGATTTTATTATAAGAACTGGTTTTGTTTGTTTATCTGTTGTCTTTGCTTCCTTTGTGTTGGCTCCATTTTCAGTCTGCACTGTGGTAAGATTATAGGCAGGAGCTCTGGGTCTGTCTTCTCAGAAGGTCTGTTAGGGAAAAGAGAGTTGCTTTTCCTAAATAGAACAAACAGAAATACTAAGTTTGCATCTAATTAACTGATACATCCCTAACTCAACCTTCCAACTTGGGGGAAGAGGTATTTTCTGATTGTCCTAGCAGAAATCATATTTCCACCCTTGGAAGACAACAATATCCAACTCATAAATATATACTGAAGATGGAGAAGATTTGGTTCCTCAGAGGAAAATCAGAGTTCAGTTACCTGAAGAAGGAAAATGGACTTCCTTCATGCACAAAGCATCAGGGCCCACTAAGACACTTTTTATACTATATTTTTGGCATCCTTTGAAACAGTTAAGATGTATCTGCTAAGATGCTTAGATATTGTACCATAAAACAAGGTATGCCCACCAAAGACTGGATGCATTCTCCATATTGATGCTATACTGCACACAACCTCATGGAAAATACCAGAATCTATTTTGGATGCAACTTATCATTTTTCAATATTCCACAATGCTTTTGATTCTCATTTCTATTAAAACACATCAATAAAAGGGATTCCTAGAGGAGGATTTTTTTGCACCAAATCCTGTGCTCACTCTACCTGTTGTCATACCAAATTTATGGTCCTAGCATACTTCAGACAGAACCAAATCTACTTATTTCTTTTACCATTACATAAGCAATTTTTCAGAAAAGGTAATTATAAAATTTTCAATCACCTTTTTTCAATCTGGTTATGTTTGCTTTATTCATTCTTTTAATTACTAAACAATTGATTATGGAATGCTTTCTCTAAAGGGTTGTTTATTTAATAATTACTATGGCATCTACAGTGGGGAAAAAGCTAGTTATGTTCCCTGTTCTCATTGAGTGCTTACAGTTTAGCAAGACTTGCTATGAGTTTGAGGAATGAAAGTGGAATTCTTTCCTGCTTTCTACTCCTTATGCAAACTTCCCCCAATTTAAATTTCTCTAGTAAGTGTACTTTTCAATCAGGGTTTGCAAATGTATGAGTTTTAGGCACTAGGGCTCATGTGGCCTTATGCAGAAGTCACTCTTTCCTCCAACTGTACTCCTTGGGTTTCACTTCTTTGATGATTTTACTCATGATTTTTTGAAATTGCTTGTTCAGCAACTTCTAGGATTCTTTTCTATCTCTTTCAGTTCTTTAATTATTGCTGTAAGTCTATGTCATGTCGTTGACTCACTACCCTAATCTCTCTACCTATTTTCCTTGGTTGATCTCATCCAATCTCATGATTTCAACTATCATTTACAAATAATAATGTCTAGATCTATTTCTGCAGCACTGACTTGAATTTTATTCTTTTTAAAATCCAACTGTCTACTAAACATTTTCACTTGTATATTCTCTGTACACTTGAATTTCAACTTGTCATTATCTTAAAATTAATTTTAAACTCACCAAGCTGATATATCATTCCTTAACCATTACCTATGTCTTTCATCATGATTGTTTTCTAGTACTCCCTGGTTTTCAAGTAGGTTAGTGTGAGGAAAATATGTTGACAGAGGACAACTCATGGACTAAGACAGTAATCAGTGAGGATTTCAACATTGAACTTACTAAGTGTGGTACTTGGTTAAGCTGCTTAGGTTCCATGTGTTTCAGATTTCTCTCCTATAAAATGTTAACATTAGAACCAACAACATAGAATCAACATATGAAATAAAAGATGTTACTTATATAAAAAGATAAATCCAAAGCCTAGTATATAAAAATATTCAAGAAAATATTTATTGAAGTTTTTATAACAAATTTAACACAAATGCTCCCTTAATAATACTCTTAACTGACATAAATTAGTAAAACAAATGAAAATAAATTTGAAAATATGAAATATCTATTCAGTTTGAAGCAATGTTTATATATATATATATTTCCCCAAACAATAATATATATATATTATATATATATATATATGTATCCCCAATATCCGTGGTATAAATCTGTTTCCTTATTAAGAGATATATGGAGTCCCCAACATAGAACCATAAGTTGTACAACACCATGTTCTCCACCCTGAATAGTAAGTTACAAATATATTACAAATAACATTTGCCTTCTAATAGAGGAAAGGGTAACTTAGGGTATGTGGTGTGTCTGGAGCTTTCTTTGATGATCACTTTCCTCTTTATTAAATGTTCTACTCTTTCTTCTGTCTGTTTTCCAACTCCATTCTCACGTAATTTGAATTTTTCCTTTTTTCCTGGTAACTTTGGTCTTCTTGAGGCTCCATACATCTCCAAACTCTTGTTACTATGTATGAAGAGAGTTTAACTTGATATTCTTACGGTTTCAGTAGACAAACCAAAAGTTAAACTTTACAAAATCTGGAATGTACAAAATCTGGGATGTTTCTGCCTAACAAAAGAAGGAAAACTTTAAGGAATTATAGTATCGAGGATACCAGTAGCTTACATCTTAAAATACTCACTCTGGAATGTAGAGAGGAACTTTTATTCAGCATTCTATAAACAGGGTGGTATCAAAAAGGGATGAACAAATGACCCTAATTTACAGTCTTATAACAGATACATGATAAATTATTTCCATCTTTATGAACTCAGGGATATATCATTACAGAATAATCCACATATTCTTCTAATGTTCTTGCCTATGTCTTATGACTATACTGCACTCACATCCTCTGAGAAAGGAATAGAAAAAAAATGAACAAACTAATGATTTTAGAGATTAACCATTAGAATAAGAAATAAATTGATTGAAATGCAAGCTTTGGCGAATATCAATCTTCTGAATTCAACAAATATTTCATGAATATCTGGTATGTAAAAAAGTTGTCAATATTGTATGTGGACAGAAGGATGAATTCCTTTCATATGTTAAAACTTCTTACAGTTTCTTCAAATGGCAGAGTGTAGAAAATTTTAAAGATTTTTTAATGCAAGGTGGCAGGACAAGGAAAGTCCTCCCTAAGAATTGTGGGTGATAAATGAGATTATGCCTAATGAGAAAGTAGAGAAAATACTAATAAACATGAGGATCTTGTTCTAGTTTCTGGATAATGCCAGATTTTCCATATCTCTTTGGCAGCATTGAATCAAATATTGTATATCACAATATAGAATAATTACTCCTCAAATGTCTCCAAGCATGATGTCTAAAGAATGTAATTTTTAGATGAAATACTTTATTACCTTTTTTATAAAGATACATAGATCACCCAAAATGTTACACTAAAAAATATAAGCAATTACCATATATGCCATTCCCAACACCCCCCACTCCTCCCACATCAATAACTTCTTTCTTTAGTGTGGTACATTCATTGCATTTGATAGATACATTTTGAAGCACTGCTACACAGCATGGATTACAGTTTATGTTGTAGTTTACACTCTCTCTCAGTCCATTCAGTGGATTATGGCAGGATATATAAAATCCTGTATCTGTCCCTTCAATATCATTCAGGATAACTCCAAGTCCCAAAAATGCCCCATATTGCCTCTTTTTCAGTTGACACATACTTCTGAGATTTGGTTAGATAATTTGAATAAGTATTTTTCAGAGAGCGTTCAGAGCACACATAATAATGAAGAGGATATAAACTATATAGAGAAGTTCAAGGATAGCATTCCTTATATGTTGGTGGGGAGTTCCTAAAAATTTGTCCCTGTCCAGCTTCCTTCTGCTTGTCTTCTTGTCGAACTGTGTTCCTCCACAATGCTCCTGCTTAACTGCCTGATAAGAGTTAGGGAAACAAAGAATTATATGTTAATTTCATGACATTTGGGGCATCCAGACATAGGAAGCATAGACAATAGATATTTAATTTTATGGCATCCTTTTGGTTTTCTGGCCAGCCCATTTCTAGGGTATCTCTTGACCAGATAGCAGGAGCCATGGGATTAAGTTAAATAGTATGCAGAGTTCAAAGAGGGTAGTTTATATCATTCTTTAAACTGGTCTTTTGAGAGTTAAAGAAGCTGGAACAATCTGTTAACCTTCCCAAAGAGAATGGACTCTACAGTACAGAAGTAAAGAAATAAAGGGATTGTCCTAAAAATGGAAGCCTCATGTAACTGAATTTGTTGAGATCAGTTTAGGAGAGTCCTTAAGGAGGAGCAATGCTTCTCACTATAACCTCTGGAAAAAATAACAGCTTACCCCCCCTTTTGGATTTTAAAATCTTGTATTCTTTTTTCTTTTATTAATTGTATTTTTTTGAAGATACATAGATCACAAAAAATGTTACATTAAAAAATATAAGAAGATCCCATATACCCCTATCCCATCCCCCACACTCCTCCCACATCAACAACCTCTTTCTTCATTGTGGAACATTCATTGCCTTTGGTTTATACATTTTGGAGCACTGCTGCACTGCATGGTAATAACTTAGATTATAGTTTACTATCTCTCCCAGTACAATCAGTGGGTTATGGCAGGATATATAATGTCTGGCACCTGTCTCTGCAATATCATTTAGGACAACTCCAACTCCCCAAAATGCCCCCACATCACATCTCTTCTTCCTTCTCCCTGCCTTCAGCAACTACTGTGACCACTTTCTCCACATCAATGCTACAATTTCTTCCATTACTAGTCACAATAGTTCTATAGTAGAATACCAGTAAGTCCACTCTAATCCATATTTTATTCCTCCATCCTATGGGCCCTGGATGGTGATGTCCACTACACCTCTCTAGATGGAGCCACCTCACAGTCTGTCTTACACCATTATCTATTTTCCACCTTCTCCCAACTACTGTTTTTTGGAACTTCTTTGTTTCCCCCTACACCAAAATATTCCATTCATAATTTTGTTTTGCTTTGATAAATTTAGCCATTCAAAAGCTAATCTAAAGTTGGCCAATCTTGTTTGTAGAATTGAGGTAAGTACAGTAGTTATTAGAAGATGTGCTATTTTACCATTGCTAATTTGTCTCCATAACATTGTAACCAATTTTTGTGTCACAGATTTCTCTGAGAACCTGTTGAAAAGTGTATATACTATCCTGGAAAAAAATGAGCACATGTTCATATATCAGTTTTGAGAGAATATGAACAATGTAAATCCACTGATTGAATGATTAATGCAAAAAAATTCCAGTGCTTAAGGTAATCATTTTTCTTCTATCATGATCTGGGCTTTAGGTGTCTTACAACTTTTAAATTAATGGATTGAAGGTATGGATGGGGTTGGGTGGGGAGACAACAGACTAGGTAAATTGTTAGATTATATTTAAATATATGACATTTCATTTTATATTTTTACTTGCATGTAGTGTGCCTTCCAATATCATATAGGCAAAAAAGATAGAAAAAAGTTTTTGTTCTTGGATGTAAAGCCTATGATAATGTTCCATTCCAAATTTGAAAAGCAAATTCTTGTTGAAAGAAGTAACATTTCAAAGTTCTATAATCATTGACTTTTCCAGGACAAATTTAACAAAGAACTCAGTTACTAACTAGCCACTCTCCTTACTTTTTTTTAAAGATTTATTTTATTTAGTTCTCTCCCCTTCCCTCACATTGTCTGCTCTTTGTGTCCATTCCCTCTGTGTTCTTCTTTGTCCACTAGCATTCCTGTCATGTGGAACTGGGATACCCTGTTGCTTTTTTGTTGCATCATCTTGCTGCATCTGCTCTCCATGTGTGTGATGCCACTCCTGGGCAGGCTGCATTTTTTTGTGCAGGGTGGTTCTCCTTGCAGGGCACACTCTTTGTGCATTAGGCTCCCCTACATGAGGGACACCCCTGCATGGCATGGCACTCCTTGTGCATGGCAGCATTGTGCATGGGCCAGCTCAACACATGGGTCAGGAGGTTCTGGGTATAGTACCCCAGACCCTCCATACAGTAGGCAGATGCTCTATCAGTTGAGCCACAACTACTTTCCTCTCTTTATTTTCTAAAACCACATCTCCCTCCCTCTTCTGCTTCTCATCTCTATTCCAGGAATATGATATTTTCAGAATCAGGATAAAACAAACTTCATTGCCGGTTACAACCATGATTTTGTCCTAAACCAAATTCCCATTGATCGCCCCTCTCACCCACCAACCCAGGTCTAAAATGCTTAAGCTAAAACTTGAATGTAAAAACATGAGCTAATGATTAAGACTCTCCTCCCACCATTTCACTTAGAAACGTAACTCCAGGGTCTCTGTGTTCTAATAGGTGTTTTTCAGAAATTAGAAGATGAAAAAGATGAAAAATTGAAATGGGGATATTTGAGATATCTTATTACCAACTAGCAAAGAGCATTCCTTTTTGTTTAGTATATGTCATGTACTAAATATTATTAAGTTGTTTGAAGGTGGAAACAGATTATATAGAAGGTATAATTGTTTCCTGCTCTTCTCATTTTGCTGGAATATATGAGAGAGATTATGCAGTGAAGAAGTGAGACAAATTATATTTTTGTAAGTAATATAAATTCATATAAATATGCATATCTTATATGTAATGTATACATTTATGTATAAATAAGAGATTATTTTGGGGGTGGAGGGTGTTTGGATTACATTAACCTTGCAAGGGCCAACAAATATATATTAAATGCTAAATGACCAACCATGAAAAAAAAAAACAGGTCCCAAGTAAATAATAAATTGAAGTAAATAACACTGAACTAAATAAATTGGAGCCATATGTTTAGACTTTATATTCATTTAATAAGTCAAAATAAGAAAAGCAGCACCATTCCAAAGCTAAGAAGGAGTGCCATTTGAAGAGTATTTCCGGAACGTATCACCTTTTAAGCTAATTTGAGTAATGATGACACTATGAAATATTACCAAAAATTGGGTAACACCTCCATTACCCACCAGTTACCCCCTCTTCCATCTACTTTATTCCTTTCTCCCTCCCCCCAGGACACACAGTGACAACCAAGCTTCATTGCCTGAAGGACAAGATCCACAGATGTCTGCAACAATGTTGAGGGCTTGAGACACTAGTCTGTCCTCCCCCATTGGCAGCCAACCATGCTCTAGAGAGACAAACCTTTCTGTTTGAGAATATCAGGCCTTCTTGGATGAGAGTACAATACATTCCTGCTCATTGTATGGGTTGCAACCCACAGATATAAAAAAATATTACAAAATGAGCACCCACATATTCCTTAGAAGCCTGCCCCAGGAGCACCCTGTGCCAGATGCCCCCATCAAATAACTTAAACAAGTAATCCTTCCTCGCTATATTTTTAAAGAGTTTTCTCAACATTATAGTTTCAACCACATACCTGAAAATCTCCCATGTTCAACTGCTCCCCCAAAACCTCCCCCAATTCCATAAATCATCTGACCCATCCTCCCAACCCTAGACTCCCTCAAGCCTGCAAAGCCCAACCCAGTAGTATCTCTATGCAACCTCTTATCCCTTCCCTGTACAACTACTTACCTCCAATTTATCATAGATTTCACCCCTGTAGGCATCAGCTCAAAACCTTCCCCTCCTCCCCCAATTTCTTATAAGTCTATCATCCAGTCTCTAGCTCTCTGAGTCAGCTAGATTTGCTTAATTCATATCAGAGAGGTCATGTAGCATTTGTCCTTCAATGTCTGGTTTGCTTCACTCAATATAAGGTCCTCAAGATTCATCCATTTTATCCCATGTGTTAGTACTGTATTCCTTCTTACAACTGAATAGTATTCCATTGTATGTATATAGTACATTTTGTTTATCCATTTATCTGTTGATGGGCATTTGGATTGATTCCAACTTTTAGCAATAGTGAATAATATCACAATGAACACCGTTGTGCATATATCGGTTTGTGTCCTTGTTTTCAATTCTTCTGGGTATATACTCAGCAGTGGAATTGCTGGGTCATATGGAAAATCCATAGCTACTTTTTTGAGGAACTGCCAAACTGTCCTCCAGAAGGTGGATACTTCTGCATTCCCACCAGCATTGGATGAGATTTCCCATTCTTCCACATCCTCTCCAACATTTGTAGTCCTCTGTATTTTTAATAGCTGTCAGTCTAATGGGTGTAAGATGCTATCTCATTGTACTTTTGATTTGCATTTCCATAATAGCTAGTGATGTTGAGCATCTTTTTATGTGCTTTTTGGAGATTGTATTTATTCTTTGCAGTAGCATCTTTTCATTTCTCTTCCCCACTTTTAAAATTAATTGTTTTTTTTTATTGTCCAGATATAGGATTTCTTTATATATGCAGGATATTAGTCTCCTATCAGATATTTGATTATGAAATATTTTCTCCCATTTGGTAGGCTGTCTTTTCACTTTCTTGATAAATTCCTTTGAGGAGCAAAAGCCCTTAATTTTGAGGAGGTCCCATTTATCTATTTTTTATTTTTCTTCTCATGCTTTGAGTATGAAGTCATGAAGCCATTTCCTATTACAAGGTTCTGTAGATGCTTCCCTACATTGTTTTCCAAGGTCTTAATGGTCTTGGCTCTTATATTTAGGTCTTTGATCCATCTTGAGTTGATTTTTGTATAAGGTGTGAGATGGTAATCCTCTTTCACTCTTTGCATATGGATATCCAGTTCTCTAAGCATCGTTTATTGAAGTGGCCATTCTCTCCCAGTTGACTGGGCTTGGTGACCTTGTCAAATATTAGATGACCGTATATGCAAGGATTTATATCAAAACTCACAACTTGGTTCCATTGGTCAGTATGTCTATCCTTGTGTAAACACCATGCGTTTTGACCACTGTAGCTTTGTAGTATGTTTTAAAGTCAGTATTGTTATTCCTCCAATTCTATTTTTCTTTTTCAATATGTCTTTGTCTATTTGAGGTCTCTATCCTTTCCAAATAAATTTCATAGCTAGTTTTACTAGCTAATTGGCTCACAGTCTTCCTCTCCAACCCATTTCCTGTAAGCCTATCTTCGAGTCTCTAGCTCTCTGAGACAGCTTGATTTGCTTAATTCATATCTAAAAGATCATGTAGTATTTGTCCTTCAATGCCTGGCTTGATTCACTATCATAAGGACCTCAAGATTCATCCATGTTATCCCATGTGTTAGTACTCTCTTCCTTCTCATAGCTGAATGGTATTCCATTGTATGTATACTGCATTTTTATTTATCCATTCATCTGTTGATGGGGATTTGGGTTGGTTCCAACTTTTGGCAATAGTGAATCAGTCACTTATGAACATTGGTGGGCATATATTGGCTCATGTCCTTGTTTTCAGTTCTGGGTATATACCCAGTAGTGGAAATGCTGGGTCATATGACAAATCTGTAGCTAGTTTTTTGAGAAACTGCTAAACTGTCTTCCATTGGCTCCTACATTCCCACCAGCAGTGGTTGAGTGTTCCTATTCCTTCACATCCTTTCTAACACTTGCAGTCCTTTGATTTTTTATTGTATTTTTTTGCTGATGCAAAGATCATGAAAAATGTTACATTAAAAACATAAAAGGTTCCCACATACCCCACACCCACCCTGTCCCCCACCTCCAATCCTCCCACATCAACAACCTCTTTCATCATTGTGGCACATTCATTGCATTTGGTGAATACATTTTGGAGCACTTCTGATTTTTTAATGGCTGCCAGTCTAATGGGTGTAAGTTGGTATATCATTGTAGTTTTGATTTGCATTTCCATACCAGATAGTCATGTTGAGCATCTTTTCATGTTTTTTTTCAGCCATTTGTATTTCTTCTTTGGAGAAACATCTGTTCAAATTTATTGCCCATTTTGTAAATGGGTTGTTTGTCTTCTTATTTTCAAGATATTGGATTTCTTTATATATGCTGGATATTAGATTCCTATCAGATATAAGATTACCAAATATTTTCTTCCTTTGTTGATAAATTCATTTGAGGTGCAAAAGGTTTTAATTTTGAGAAGGTCCCATTTATCTATTTTTTCTTTCCCTGTTTGTGCTTTGAGTGTGAAGAACATGAAGATATTTCCTATTACAAGGACCTGTAGATGCTTCCATAATTTGTCTTACAAGGTCTTTATGGACTTGACTCTTTCTATTCAGGTCTTTGATCCATCTTGAGTTCATTGTTTAAGGTGTGAGATTTTATTCCTCTCTCATTCGTTTACATATGGATATCCAGTTCCCCAAGCATCATTTGTTGAAAAGGTCATTCTCATCCAGTTGAGTGTGCTTGGTGGCCTTGTGGAATATCATTTGACTGTTGCAAAGATCTATATCACAATGGATGCAGTCCATGTTAAATTTTACCAAAAATTTATAGAGACGTATGGGCTATAATGTAAACCGTAATGTAAACAATAAGGTAACTATAGTTGGTAGCTGTTTCAAATTTTGTACATTGATTGTATCAAATGCAACATCTACATGTAAAAAGATCATTGCTACCGAGTGGAGAGGAAGGGGATGATTCTGGGTATGTGTGTGCACCCTGTATTCTATATGTGAATTTACTGTGACCAAAAATTTTTTGGAAAACATAATAAAAAAAAAAAGATGTAAGACACTGAGGAAGAAATGGAAGACATTGCCTTGCCACTGTACATACAAGGCCACATGTATTACAGTGATGAAAGGCAAAAAGTCAAAAAATTTCTATGATATTTTTCATTTTTCAGTATCCCAACTTATTTTTTACTTTATTTGTTTTTCTAAATAATTATTATTTTATTTCTAATCTTTAACCCTATCATTACTATTTCATTTACCTATTAATTGAATTTGGCAATATGTTAGGCTTCATTTTTGAAGAAGTTTTGGATCACAGATGGGTTCAACTATGGCAGGGGAGGAACATTGTTATGGGATGTCACCAACGTGGGATGCATGCATGGGAGGGAGTTTTCTAGGGAATGCATATAGGGTATAGAGATATGTTCAAATGTTTGCTGGCTATTGACTTATTGAGCAGGGTTTCATATGACAACTGAGGGATTTCTGGGGAGTTCTGTCACATTCCCCAAAGGATCAGCAGCAATTCTCCAAGTGCAAGGGCAAAAACCAGTGAAGGAAAATGTCCAGTGATGAGCCCTTTATACTGATGGGTATGCTTATGAGACTGGGTGCTTAAAATTTCAAACTTGCCTTGAGTGCAGGGTGCATAAGAGTTACCCCCTGGGAGCCTCCATGTTGCTCAAATGTGGCCACTCTCTAAGCCAAACTCAGCATGTAAATGAACTATCTTCCTCCCAGCATGGAATATGACTTCCAGGGATGAGCCTCCCTGGTACTGAGGTATTACAACCAAGCACTGGCTATTGATAAAATTTTAAAAAGACCTTGCATAAAAGGGGAAATGGTAAAGAAAAATGAGTTTATATGACTAAGAGACTTCAAAACGAGTCAGGAGGTCATCAGAGTGGTTGTGTTTAAGCACATCTCAGCAGGAACTCAGAGACAGCCAAAATAGATACACCCCCAGTCAGTGGTGCTCCTTAGGGCTACAGAGACACCCAAGTCCTATGGTCATGGAGATAGTTGTGTAGGTCAGTGTCTTGCCATTGAATCCTACTTTGGAATTTGTGCTCCTGAGTGTGATGATGTTGTACTCAGATGTGACTTCATTGCATATGCCTCTCCATCACTTTTACTGAACCTGTGGTTGGTGCTGGAGTTGGTATATGCCCTGGAGACTTGAAACTCTGGATTTTCCATGTTCCACCTGGGTCCTAAGCCTCAAAAGAGTTGAAACACCTACTCTCCATTTCATTGGACTTATCCATGTCAGTTTACAAGGAGGTGAGGATGGTAAACCACCACACCAAGGAAATGAGAGAGCTTACAACTACAAGCAGGAGAATCCCATCAATCAGCCATGTGGGATCTAAGCCCCCTCTCAATTTAGAGGTGGAGTGGGTATCTCCATCCCAGGATCCTCAGAATGGAGGAATAAAGTATGGATTAGTGTGGACTTACTGGTATTCTGCTATAGAATTATTGTCACTCTAACAAAGGAAGAAATTTTATCATTGATGTAGAGACAGTGGCCATCGGAGTTGCTGAAGGCAGGGAGAGGGAAAAAGAGTTGTGGTATGGGGACATTTTTCAGGACTTGTAGTTGTCCTGAATGATATTACATGGACAGATATAGAACATTATATATCCTACCATAACCCACTGAATGGACTGGGAATTAATGTAAACTCCAACATATACTATAATCCATGCTTTTTAGAAGTGCTCCAAAATGTATTCGTTAAATGCAATGAATGAACTACACTAATGGAAGAAATTGTTGATGTGGGAGAAATGGGGGGTGTGGGAAATGGGGTTTAAAGGAACCTCTTATATGTTTTAATGTAATATTTTGTGTGATTTATGTATCTTTAAAAAAAATGAAAATATTTTAAAATCTGAAAAAAATTGAGTAATAAAGATTTAAAGTGAATTAAGAAGAAACCACAACTTGACTATCCCTGATGAGGAATATTTATTTTGCTTAAAATAATCTATATCATTACACAGCACAATGAATTAATTTGCTTATGTCATTCCATAAAAATCACCATATAATAATTCCATTGTTTTTGCATATTAACAATTTCTCACATCTTCTCCTCATTCATGAAATCATTCACCTTCATAATAATGGTACTGAGTTTGTTCTGGTTGGGTTGACCCAGGATTCTTTTGGGAAAAAAATAAGGTTCATCATTTTCTTATTTTTCTACCTGAGAAGCTTCCTGGGTAACTTACTGATTATTGTCACCATCAAGAACAGTCAGGTGCTTAGGAGTCCAATGTACTTCTTCCCATTCTACTCATCCTTATCTGATACCTGCTTCTCTACTTCCATAGCTCCTAGAATGATTGTGCATGTCCTTTCAAAGACCACTATCTCTTTCACTGAGTGCATAATCCAGTTTTTTTTTCATTGAATTTCTTTGGCTGCCTGGAGATCTTCATCCTTATCCTCATGGCCATTGACTGCTTCATTGCCATTGGTAAGCCCCTGCACTATGAGACCATCAGGAGCTGGTGGGTCTATAGTGTGTTTGTGGCTGTGGCTTGGGTGGGATCCTGTGTGCATTTTCTAGTTCAGATTTTTCTTGCCTTAAGTTTACTTTTCTGTGGTCCCAATGTGATTGATCAATATTTTTTTGAACTTGCAGCCCTTGTTGAAACTTACTTGTTGTAGCAGTTTGATATAATTGATGAATTTCAAAAAGAAATATTAGATTATACTTGTAATCTGATCTGTACCTGGGCATGATTGAGTTATGATTAGGGCATGGACTCCCCACCCCTTGGTGGGTGGGGATTCACAGATAAAAGGAATGGTGAAGAACAGAATTGGGGATTTCTGGTGGTAGAATTTTAATGTTGGAGTTTGATGTACACAGAGGAAAGAGAAGCCAGTCCCAGGAAGGAAGGAAACTTGAACCCAGAGGAAAGCAAGCCCCAGGAATGTAGGATCCCAGGAAGCCTGAACTCTTGCAGATGTCAGCCACCATCTTACTCCAAATAGACTTTGGTGAGGGAAGTAACTAATTCTTTATGGCTAGGTATCTGTAAGCTCTGACCCCAAATAAATAACATTTATAACATCCAGCAGATTTCTGGTATTTTGCATCAGCACCCCTTTGGCTGACTGTACAGACTGCTATGTGATCAATTTATTATTAGTGTCCAATAGTGGGGCCATTTCCATAGTGAGTTTTATCATGCTGATGTTTTCCTATGCTATCATTCTACACTACAGTGCTGAAGGGAGGAATAAAACCCTCTGTACTAGTCAGCCGAAGGGGTACTGATTCAAAAGAGCAAAACTGGGATGGTTTTTATAAAAGGTATTTATTTGGGGTAGGAGCTTACAGATATCAGGCCATAAAGCATAAGTTACTTTCCTCATCAAAGGCTATTTTCACGTTGGAGAATGATAACTGCTGACATCTATGCAGTTTCAGGCTTCCTGTGTTCCTCTGGGCTCAGCACCTCTGTTTTCTCCACAAGATCAACTGTAGAATATGAGGCTCTCCAGGCTTTGCCTCTCTGCACAAGGTCACCTGTAGACTATCAGGCAAATGGCTCTGTCTCCCTGGGGCTCCAGCTTAATACTTCAGCATTAAACTCCAACATCAAAACTGCAACATTAAAAGCCCCAACTCTGTCCTTTGCCATGTCTTTTATCTGTGAGTCCCCACCCACCAAGGAGTGCAGACTCAACACCCAACTGACATGGTCCAATTAAAGCCCTAATCACAACTCATTCATGCCCAGGTACAGACCAGATTACAAACATAACCCAATATTTATTTTTGAAATTTATAGCCATATCAAACTGCTACAGCCTCTCTGCCAGCATCTCTCACATCATCATAGTTATCTTGTTCTTTCTTCCTTGCATATTTACATACACACATCTTGCAAACATCTATGCCATGGGTAAGATGATAATTATATTTTGTACAACTGGAACACTTTTGCTCAATCCTCTGATTTATACGTTGAGGAATGCAGAAGTAAAAATTGCCAGGAGGAAATTATAGAGGAAGACATTGATCTCATATGATAAAAGATGAATAGACATTTTCATAGTTTGGGTTGAACTAGAAAATTTAACAGAAAGTAATTTCTTGTTACTGTGGTTTCAAGATATAACCCTATCTTAGAGCATGGGAGTTAGTTCTTTCACAAAAATAGACAATGTGAACATATACAATGTTAGGATTGAGTCAATTCTATGTAGAAGAAGAGACAGCACCAGGTTCAAAGAGGTATGTTAGACCCATTGCCTTAGATGTTATTCGTTCTTGTCTGTCTACTTCTATTGCCTGCCTACTATTACTCTTGGTTTTGATTTGGTGTTTCTCTGTCCCTCTTTATGTTGATGCCTGGTATTTTCCATTTATAGTTACTCCTCTATATATTTATATTCCCAGAATGGGTACATGTTTCCTCCTCCAGACTGTTTCCTTTATTTGACATTTCAGTCCCAGCACTTCTGATCAAGGATTCAGCAGAAAATATGAAATTCAAATAATCATAGATTTTTCATGTTGAAAAGGAGAGTATATATATATTTAGGTGATCTCCCTTCTAATTCACAGTTTGTACTTGAAAACTTTACTATGTGTTTACTTAGCTCCTTTTAGAACAGGGCAGGACATGGAGAGAAAAAATTATTCTTCTGAAGTTCTTTATCATAGGAAGGCTTTGACTATTTGGATTGTGTATTAGTTATGGTTCTCTAGGGAAACAGAACTGATGTCAGAAATATTATGAAATTTTATAAAATCGTCTTCCATGACTTTGGGAATGTATGAGTCCAAACTTCATAAGGCAGGCTGTATACTGGGAACTCAGATGCAGATTTTAGATTAATTCTCCAGGAGAAGCTGGCAGACTGAAGTAGAAATGGGAATTCTCTCTTCTGACTGCAGAAGTTTCACTTTCTCTTACTTAGATACCATGCTATTACCTCGTTTGAAGAAACTTTCATGAAATGATGTTTTTTTCTCCTCAAGGGCTTCTTCTTACACCCCATATTGCTTCCAAACAGTTAACCCTAAGAAAGTATTAGGAAAGTTCAAGCATGAAAATACAATACTTTAGAAGGTAATAATAAAGATATGGAAATTGCCGGACCAGGCTAATTAATACAGGGATATCCAGGAGAGCACTTCACATGGGAGGGGATCTTGATATAAGTCTGAGGACTGAAGAATTTTTGACATGAGGGTACTCATCTGTGACTTCAGGTCTGATGTTCTGACAAGGACATGTGGAGCTATACACAGGATGATAGCTATATTCATTTTTTAATGTTCCTGTAACAAATTACAGCAAATTAATATTTTATAAATATTTATATAACTCTAAGTTGAAGTGTCACAGGACTTGCTGGGCTAAAATCAAATTATCAGCAGGGCTAAGTTCTTTACTGGAGGGTCTAGGTGAGAATCATTTCCTTGGCTTTTCCATCCTCTAGAGATGCCCTCATCCCTTTAATCATGGCCCCTTTCCTCTGCCTTCAAAGTCAGAAAAGTTATATCCCTTTAGATTTTTCTTCCACTGTAACCTTTCCTTCTGAATGACTCTTCTGCCCTCTTCCATGTTTAAGGACTCTTGTGATTACATTAAGTCCACCCTGATAATCCAGTATAATCTACTATTTTATGATCAGCTGTTTAACAATCTTAATTCCATCTGTAATTTTAATTCCCCTGTGGTATATAAACTCTCATATTCACAGGCTCCAAGGATTACAGTATGGACATCTTTGGGGCCATTATTCTGTCTACTATAATAGCCCTAGATAAGTGAAATGAAGATGGAGGAAGCGCCTTGATTTACTATTGACGAAGGGATTAGAAGGTTCAGAGCATTGGGAATGTAGAATCTAAAGACAGAGAATCAATGAGTTGACTATGTTTACTCAGAGAGCCCAGAAGACATTCCTTTCACTTAATAAAACAGGAGATGCAGTGGTAAGAGGGGCACAAATATTTTTTAGATACTTTGTGTGAATGATAAATGAAGATGCTTCCCTAGGACTTTGCTCCCTGGTATCAATGAGAATTATGAGATTTCAGAATGCCAGATAGCAAGAGTTAATAAACAGTAGAGGCAAATTGGATAAAATTATCACAATGGCAGCAAAGACAAAGTGCAGTCAGGTGCCTTTTTCTTCAGAGTTCTATGAGAATGGAACTAGATAATGATGTTTTTAGGAAAGAGATAGATGGACAACTAACTAGGATATGCCTTGATAAATAATGATAATAACAAGACCTGATAAGAAAAGCATTGATGTCAGTTGCTGCAGTGGAAAATTGTAGTCCTTCACCTATGTGCAGAATTAAATGATATACCAGACCCAAGGCTCAAAGATTCAATGGGATGTTGGGTTCACTTGAGGCCAAGTCCAACTAAAACATACATAAATATCCATTTGGTAATTATTCAGAGGAATGTATAGTGCCTGTGCTACTTTAAGTAGGGAAAGAAGAATGCCTATAATCTTCAAGGGTTATTAGATATGACTTCAGAGCTGACAATTATAGCAAGGGTCCAAAATGCTATTATGGGTCCTTTGGTTAAAGCAGGACATTACAAAGAACAGGTAATAGAGTTCAGGCCAAGTTCATCTTTCAGTGAGAATAATGGGTCTATGGATTCAAATCATGTTAATTTCTCTGTATCTGAATGTATTTAGTAGCTAAAACATCTTTATTAGCTCTTGTTCTGTGGAGTAAGTGTCCATTTGGTATAAATGACCAAATGGAAGCTCCTGGAACATTCCTTTACCCACTCCAGAAAAGAAAGTAAATCGGAAGCAATGTTTCATCTTGGGAAGTATTGCACAGATTAGTGAAAATACCAAAGGAATGAAGAATGCAGAGGCAACATTATCCATCATATTTCTGTCTTATTGAACTGTCTAGTCTTTGAAATGTATGGTGAATGGCAGCAGGGCTCTGATCACAGTGCTTTTTTCTAAGCGTTTCACATTTGGTATAATTCCACAAATACTGCCATTTGGTGAATGCATTTTTCTTGATGTCATGAATAGGGACAATCAAAATCAGTTCATGTTTATATTGAAACTATAAAATTATACAGTCATTGTCTTGTTTTAGGGAAATGTTATTTCCTCCTTTTTCTTCAGGGAATTTTATCTTCTGAATATTTTTCAGAATATATTAATGGCATCATGCACCTGGACCTGTGACCAGGAATTGGCAAGTACATTAATTGCCCTAGTAAGATAAATCCATGACATATGGGGGAGAGAAATCTCATGAAGGCCTAGGAGTCTGCCATATGGACGAAGTTTTTCTTCATCAGAGGGATAGAGAGGATAATAAGCTAATTCAGCTGCAAAACCCCTAAGATGCTAGAATCTTGGAGCATCAGGTTCCACAGAGAGTGTAGAGATGAAACACACATTGAATTACAGGCAGATTATTTTATTGCCCTAAGCCATTTTCCACACAGTTAGTAAACACCTCTTCTAGATTTTCCTGTAGAAATTTGGAGCTGCTGTTGTGCTTGTTTAGAGAAATTGTGCTATGGGGACAGTGAAGAAATATGCAGCTGCATATGCAAAGACTAAGTGAAAATCTATAGTGAACCATGGTGTCCTTACCTAGTGCTGCTTCCAGGATCCCAGCTATCAGAACAAATAATTACTTCACCAATCCCTCATTACCATAACACATCCTAGCTAGGAGGGTTGTTTGGTTTTTGTTTGGTTTCGTTTGGTTTGGTTTTGTCTCCCAGGAGAAAGTAAATGATTGATATTACACTGCCTGGTTACCCATGAGGTAAGCCCTCAAGTGTACAAATGTTTCTCATACATTTAGAGATTCCTTAGCTTTCAATATAAATTGAGTTTTAGCATCCAAGCAGGATTGGTGAATTAGAAGACTTGTCAATAAAAGTCTATCTTCAAATCAAAGCAGAGGAATGTCTTTTCTCCATATTAGTGCAGCAACTTCTCTGTTTTCCTTAACAATTCAGATCTGGCATAAAACTGACAAATAAAGGCCATGCAATTGATAAAACCCATCTTCCTAAAGTTGGTCATCTATTAACATGAGTTGGTTTCTAAAGGTTATCACCTTACTGTTCATCCCAAGGAAACCAGCATTGTACTTCTATCACTTATTTTTCAGTTCTCTACAGATTTTCTGTTAAAAGTTCATCTCTTATCTTTTCCTTACAAAAGAATTGTGGGTTACTTTTAATTGCTTTACTTTATAATAAAATTGCAATGGGTATTTTAGTGGTAATGGTAAGGAACTGGGGTTCAATCAATCTCATTTATTGATTTAAAAACAAAGTCTGATCTTATTCTTATAATATCAAGTTAATCATAAGAAGCCTGATAGACTTGGGGAGAAACTAGAAAGTCATCAGTAGCTCAGGATGCTGGGGAGCAGTTTCTTGTCATCTTTGTTATTCTCAGAGCTTGTATGTGAATTCCCTTCTTTATTTTAACCTACTTAAAAACTCTCTGTATGTCTTTTATTTTTTATTCTTCCTATGTCTTTATGATCTCTCAAAAATGTCTGCTTACACAGGGCTTTGGGTTGCTAAGACACAAATTCTCCTTCCATGCATCATTCAAGCTTCTCTCTCCTCTCTCCAGCCTAAGTTCATTTAGAATTCCAGAGAGAAAATCTGATTAATCTGCTTTTATATTTGAATAGAGGAGACTTAAACTTTGGTCACAGGCCAGTCTGCAGAGTAACTTTCCTAGGTCAGCTGCTATCTCTCACATAACCCTATGAAATTCAAAATATAGAAACATAAAATGCTTTTCCAGCATAGAATGTTGTCTCCACACTCTGAAAAAAAGGACATGTTGTAAACTAATTAAAAATGCTATCTGCCCGTTTTATTCATTGACTTGTTTTCTATGCTCCATTGAGTTTTCCAAAATCTTAATGATTATTTTCTACCAAGTTGATAAATCACAGAAACTGAATGTTCCAGATTAAGATTTTTTTAAAAAATTATTCTAGCCCAGGGGTTTGAGAAAATTATTGTGAAATTCTTCCTCATCATAAACATATATATTTTCCCGCAAATGGATACATTTGTACTGTGACCAAAACCCTTGGATAGTCTTCATAGATAAACCTAAGACTTCAATATGTTTAATTCAATTTACAATATACCTTGATTTCTAAAATACATTTTCTAGATGAACAAGGGATATACACCTCTAAGATGTTAATTACTAAATTTCTCTGTTCATAGAGAAATTCCCCAACTGTTTCTGTTCAATTTCACTTTAGTTAAGGAGTGATCACATTCTCATGACCACATGGCTAAGTCCACTCCCTCATTCAGGAAGACATACACATTTTTAAGACTGCTAAATTTGGATAGTTCTAATGTGATGAGTCTATGGAAAAGCGTTGGGCTGCACATAAAGGTATCGCTTGCCTTTTCAGTTCTTTCTGTGCCAATCCTTTGTCCTAGTATCCTCCTGACTTCCATCAGCCTGACTCACACAAAAAGTTAGGAAGGGGCAACTTACAAGCACACACACCCAAGGGCTGCATTATCAGAAGGCAGCCAGCAATATCACATGGTGGAAGAGAGGGGAAGTGCAGGAAGGACCTCTACCCCCACTACCCACCCACTTTCTGGTTACCTCACACTTCATAGTGACCAGAGACCAATCACTACCAGTCAACAGAGCCTGTGGGCAGCAGGAAGAGCAAATCACTGCCAGACAGCAAGCCTTAAGAGAATCAAATCTCCCAATAGAGTTCCCTGCTTTTTCTAAAATATGCCAATCAGTGCAGAACCTGAAGTCCTATACTCCCATAAAACAGGGGACCCCAGGACAGAACTTCACATTTTCTCCCTTGAAAACGCCCACTTTCAACCTCAAAGGTGTGCTTTCTGTTCCTCCATTTATCTTCTAATAAATTCTTTGCTTGCCTGATTAACTTGTGGTTTATCCTTGAATTATTTCTCATGATGAAGCCAAGAACTTAGATACCTAGATACTGTCTCCAATAACAATATGGTATATATCTTTACTTTCTATATATTTATATATCTTTTAATAAAATTCATGGAGGGGATTTCAATTTCAAGGATAGGACAGGTCAATCACCATTATAATAACATAATTTTCAAATAAAAAATATTTTACCACAGCTCAAGACCACTGCAGTTGGATTTTTGCTTATGTGACAGTGATACTTCTGGAGATTTTGAAAGAAATTACCCAGAATGTATTAAGGTGGAGCTCTTGAAAGTTCTAGAAAGTGGAATAAATGACATAAATTAATAAAAAAAACTTCTCACTTAGAATGGAAAGTGAACATGAAATAAGATAAATTCCAGGAAGCCATAACCATGCTAGAAACATGACAGCACCCCTGCCTGTGCATCATGATCATGAATTTCCCTTCTGTGACCCCAATCAGATAGATGATTCTTCCACTAAACTGCTAAAGCTGGCCTGCATCGATGCTAGTCTGTTGGTTATTAAGATCATTACACCACAGGAATAATGTCCATTTTGACCTCTGTTGCCTTGATAATTTCCTACTTCATTATCTTGTCCACCCTAAAGACCTACTCATTTGATGACCGCTGCAAAGCCCTTTCCACCTGCAGTTTGCACATCACTGTGGTGCTCATATTCTACATGCCCCTCATCTTCTCCTATGTCCACATGGCTGGTTCTGTCCGTGATAACAAGATGATTGTCTTGTTTTACACCATGGTTTACCCCATGTTCAACCCCTTCATCTACATGCTGAAACATGCAGACATGAAGAACACCATGAGGAAAGTGTGGGCCAAGAAAAACTGTTTGAAGGAAAATGCTGCCTCCTGTTTTAGTCCTTTGACTCTTCTTGTTCTTTACACAGAATCATTTTTGTTGAAAAAGCCTGCTAATTTTAAGATTCCATGCTTCCTTCAAAAGCTGCAAGCCTCAAAGACAGAAGAGCTGTCATCTACTCTTTTTCTGCTACTTTTCTTCTTTGAGCCTGTATACAACAGATCAGATGATCCTGTCACATTCAACTCTGATACTCTGGAACTTATTTTGTCCTTCATGATCTCAGACATAATGGGCTCAACAGAGATAACAGCAGATCAATTTAGAGTCTAGTTTTGACGAGGAACCTGTGGTGATTACCTCCTGGTTATCTAATTCAGGAAGGTAAAGATCAAGGGAGATGTCTAGTGTTATGGGCACTAATAGATGGGCAATTGTTAAACTTAAGCATTTAAGAAGACTCTTGGTGATGCATATGTAGGCCACATTTTACAGTAATGGATTAAATTAGCTAATTATGAAAAATTTCCTATTTTGTTTCTTTGAAAAGGAGACAGGCCTTTCAGGATTCTGTTTGAGCATGGCTTGTGTTTAACGTTTGTTAACCCTCTTCCTTTAATTTATCAATAAGGGAGGGGTGAAATGGAATATACCCAAGCATAGTTAATATGTATGTTAATCATAGAAGAAATAATGGAAGGGAGGTTGATTGCACACTTATGTATTTAGAATTTCAGCAGTTATGTGCTGTCCCTCATGCCCATTCTCTCTACAATATGTCTTTTGCACTGCTCCTTGAAAAATGCCTCACACTAAATATACAGTAAGCTTTATTAATTTATGAACATATATAAAAATCCCCACTCAAATTATGGAATTTGACCCTACCATTCTTGGACCATTCATGTCAATAAATCTGTATAATAAGACATTCAAAAATTCATGGCTTATTCAACAAGCATTTAATTCTAAATTAAAAGGGGCTCATCTGTTCTAGGCTGGATTTACCTGGGCTTAAATCCCGGTTTCACATTAGATTCATGTATAATCCATGTAACTCTCATTCTTTTTGTGCAGAAAGATGTTTTATCTTATTCTGTTCTGGTCATATTATATTCAAAGTTATGGAAAAACTAGGACTCAAGACTACAGACAAAATGAATTATGCTCACTCATGTACTACAAAAAAAAAAAAAAAAGCAACTTTCTAGAGACCCTGACATGTGAGAAATGTTTTTATCTCCTGAATATGTTTAAATAAATAAAAGGGAGACCAAATGGAGGAATATAGATGTTATCTTTAAACATTCAATTGAGCATTTCATGAAAATGTATTTAAATTGTTTTGTGTTCCAGAGGACAGATGTATAATCACAAGTTCTAAGATACAGGGAGACATATGTTCATTTTTTGACCATGAAACAAATCCTTTCATCTGAAAAATGAGAAGTAGTACCATTTATTTTCATCAGTGAACCAGTTTTTTTCATTGCCACATGCTGCCCTGCAGAATAAATTGGCATTGTTGACCAAATTTACCCCTCAAAAGTAGAGAGTCGAAGTTCTCATCTTTCTTGTTCATCCTAAAAAAACAAGAGGAGACTTTCTTAGTGCCTCTTATGGGGATTGACTTAGAAACTTCTGTGAATAAGTTCATAAAGTTACTGGCAGAAACTTCAGTACATATGCTCCCCTTCTCGGTATTTAAGAGTCAAAATATGTCAACTTTTACCTTCTTAGGGGCCACAGACTTGCCACATCTCTAATATTTTATCCCCTTATATTCAAACATTTAATGCAAAGGAATATAGAAAATAGTATTGTGGAGACAGAGAGATTGTAGCATATAGACAAAGTGAGGATCTTTGGATTCCACTTACCTACAGATCTCTTAAACTCTAAGAGCATCAGATTTCTTGTCCCAGTGTTTCCGAATACACATTTCCTGAGCAGTGACCATTGCCTAAAATTCACTATCAGAGATTTTCAAAAATACAGATTTTTATAGGCCTCTTAATCTTGGCTCTCTCAAACAGAATCTTTTGGACTAGATTCTGTTATCTGTTAAAAAAATCTCTTAAGGTGATTCTAATTATCATCTAAGCTTAAAAAAACACTAATCTAGTTGGTTTTTTCCCCTTCTCTCTTTATTTTTTTATGTTACATTAAAAAAATAAAAGAGGTTCCCATATACCCCCACCCCCTCACCCTGCTCCTTCCACATCAACAACCTCTTTCATCATAATGGGACATTCATTGCATTTGGTGAATACATTTTGAGCTCTGCTGCACCACATGGATAATGGTTTACATTGTAGTTTACACTCTTTCCCAGTCCCCCCAGTGGACCATGGCAGGACATACACTGTCCAGCATCTGTCCCTTCAGTACTACCCAGGACACCTCCAAGTCCTGAAAAAGCCCCCACATCATATCTCTTCTTCCCTCTCCCTACCCTCAGCAGCTACTGTGGCCACTTTCTCCACATCAATGCTACAATTTCTTCCATTACTAATCACAGTAGTTCCATAATAGAATATCAGTAAATCCACTCTAATCCACACTCTATCCCTCTATCCTATGGCTCCTGGGATGGTAATGTCCACTCCACCTCTATATGGAGAGGGGGCTTAGATTCCACACTGATGATGGCTGCAATTTTCCTGCTTGCAGTTGTAGGCATTCTTGGCTCCCTGGTGTTGTGGTTTACCTTCTTCACCTCCCAGTTAGCTGGCTGGGATAAGTCTAATAAACCAGAGGGTAGGAGTTGCAAGTCTGCTGAGGCTCAGGGCCTGGCTTTCACATGGACAGCCCAGAGATTCAGGTCTCCTGAGTATACACCAATCCCAGCACCAACCACAGGTCCAGTAAAAGTGACAGAAGAGGCATGTGTAGAAAGGTAATAACTAAGTCCAACTCCATCACACTCAAGCAAACAATAATGAAAAAAAGGGCAGGAGTAACTATATTAATATCAGACAAAATAGACTTTAAATGCAAAACAGTTGTGATATACTAACCTAGTTTTCATTTTAAAGCTAAAGGAATGGAAGACCACTGGCACTCAGTGAGTATAAGTCTATGCTGGCTTCTGCATTTCCACCAGCAGTGGATGAGTGTTCCCATTCCTCCACATCCTCTCCAGCACTTGGTCTTCTGTTTCTTTGATAGACAACAGTCTTATGGGAGAAAGATGTTATCTCATTGTAGTTTTGATTTGCATTTCCTTAATAACTAGTGATTTTGAGCATTTTTTCATGCGCTTTTTAGCCATTTGGATTTCTTCTTTGGAGAGTGTCTTTTCATTCCTCTTGCCCATTTTTTAAATGGGTTGCTTTTTTTTTAATTTTTGAGATATATGTTTTCTTTATATATGCATGATATTAGTCTCCTATCAGATAATATGGTTGCCAAATATTTTCTCCTATTGGATTGGTTATCTTTTCATTTTCTTGACAAACTCCTTTGAGGTGCAAAAGGTTTTTAATTTTGAGGAGGTCCCAATTTTCTATTTGTTCTTTTGCTGCTCATGCTTTGGGTATGAAGTTCATCAAGCCATTTCCTATTATAAGGTCCTGTACATGCTTCCCTACATTCCTTTTCAAGCTCTTTATTGTCTTGGCTCTTATATTTAGGTCTTTGATCCATCTTGAGTTGATTTTTGTATAAGGTGTGAGATGGTAATCCTCTTCCATTCTTTTGCATATGGATATCCAGTCTTCCAGACACCCTTTGTTGAAGAGGCCATTCTCTCTCAGTTGAGTGGTTTTGGTGGCCTTGTCGAATATCAGATGACTGTAAATATAAGGAACTATGTCAGAACTCTTAATTTGGTTTCAATGGTCAGTGTGTCTAACTTTGTGCCAATACCATGCCATTTTCACTACCCTACCTTTGTAGTATGCTTTGAAGTCAGAGGGATTACTACCAATCACTAACTGGTGCACTGATGCAACTAGAAAAAGACCTTGAATAAAAGGGGAAGTGGTAAAAACAGATGAATTTATATGGCTAAGAGTCTTCAAAAACAGTCAGGAGGTCATCAGAGGGGTCATGCTTACGCATGCCTCAGCAAGATCCCAGAGGCAGACAAAGCAGATACAAACCCAGGTACTGGTGCCCATGAGGGCTACAGAGACACACAGGTTCTACAATCATGGCAGTTTGCTCTGGAGTTCAGTGACTTGTCAGTGGGCCCTCCTTTGGAATTTGTGTTCCTAAGTGTGATGGATTTGGACACAAATGAGAACTTTCTATACATGCCTCTTCTGTCACTTTTATTGAACCTGTGGCTGGTGCTGGGGATGGTGTATACTCAGGAGACTTGAATCTCTGGACTTACCATGTGCTGGGCCCTAATCTTCAGCAGAGTTATAGCTCCTACCCACTGTTTTGTTGGATTTGCACAGGTCAACTAACAGGGTGGTGAAGATGGGCAACCACCACACCGGGGAACCGAGAGTGCCTATAACTCCAAGCAAGAGAATCATATCCATCAACCATGTGGGATCTAAGCCCCCTCTTGATATAGAGGTGGAGTGGACATCACCATCCCAGGGTCCACAGGATGGATGAATAAAATATGGATTAGAGTGAACTTACTGGTATTCTACTATAGAACTACTGTGACTAGTAATGGAAGAAACTGTAGCACTGATCTGGAGAAAGTGGCCATGGTAGTTGCTGAGGGCAGGGAGAGGGAATAAGATGAGATGTGGAGGTATTTTTGGGACTTGGAGCTGTCCTAAATGATCTTGTAGGGACAGATGTCGGACATTATATATCCTGCCATAACCCACTGAATGTACTGGCTGAGAGTGTAAACTACAGTGTAAACTGTAATCCATGCTGTGCAGCAGTGCTCCAAAATGTATTTACCAAATGCAACTTGCCACAATGATAAAAATAGTGTTTGTTGATGTGGGAGGAGTGGAGGGTGGGGTGTGGGCTGTGTGGGAACCTCATATATTTTTTAATGTGACATTTTTTTTGTGATCTTTGTATCTTTAAAAAAACCAATTTAATAAAAAATAAAAATAAATAAATAAGCCTATGGTGGTCAATAACCATGGATTTGTGTGATCCTCAGGTAAAGTGTCTTTATTTTTTTATTGTAACTTCTAACCCAGGTTTCTTGCTGCTTTGTTCTTTCCTGTCTTTAATGCTGTGGTGGTAGTAACATCAGCAAGAATTTCTAAAGTGTTAATTATGTGTAGCCCTTAATGTGAGTAATGTTTACACACACACAAACACAAAGACACACCACACACACCATAACAATAACCATGCATGCAGTAACTGGATAATCTGGTGGACAAGACCATGGGACGATTGAAAAGGGATAGTCAATGATATATTCACCTGTCACAAGAAAAAAGCCCAGGTTGTGTTTTGTAATGAAGGAAAAACGTATCACTGAGGCAAGTATCGTTTCCTTGAGAAGAGCATGTTTTTTTTTCTCCTGAATGAGTTTCTCTGGAATTAATAGCTGAAAGCTGTGATTAGGTAAGTAAAAATAAACAAACAAACAAACAAAAAACTGTGAGAAATGGCACACCTGTATTCATTAAAGCTGTTTCGTTCAGACATTGAAGGAAATATGGTTTCAATAAATTGTATTTACCCTGAGGATTTGAGTCACAGTCACCTATTTTTCACAGGTGACTGTTTTTATTCCGTTTCTTCCATTTTTATGGTTGGTCATTTTATATTAATAGGGACTCTCACTATGGAGTACAGGTAAAGATTAGATTCCAGTTAGCAGAAGCATACCTATGAGCTGTTAAAAATAAAAGGGAGGTCTTAGAGGTAAATTTGTCCAATATCCTTATTGTTTTTGTTTGGGCAAAGAAAGTGAGTCTAAGAGAAAGGTAACATTTTCCCCCAAGATCAAAGGATGCCAATAGGTCTTTTGTTCTTTTAAACTTGGCTTACCTCTTTCACATTTTGCTCACTCCGCCACTCTCATTGTAAGTTTACTAGGTTTAATTCACTCAGAAATCTCTGGTTGGGAGCACTCATATCAGAATGCTTTAGTTCAGATCACTGCTAGTTATTTACATATTCTTTCTTTAGGCAACATATGGAAACTGAATGTTTAATATGCTCCAATCACAGTTCTAAACACTAGAAAACAGCATTAGATATTTTGCATTAGATTTTCACTCTTTAAAGAAAATGGCAAAAAGACAAGAATGGGGGAAGAGAAAACAATGATGCTGAAAAAGGTCATAACAAATATTGAATTTAATAAAATTTCCCAGACCTAGATATTTTAGAAAAATTATCTAATTTTAAAATATTAGATAAATGTAGTAATAATGTTTATAAACATTACCTTATTACTGTAAAATATGTTATTTTTATATTTTTCATCCCAACATCTCTGTGAGGTTTGTATTATTGCCTTCACTGTGCGGATGAGTTTGTTGCAGAAGTCCAGGTCTGGCCAAAAAACCCAAGTGTGCCCTCAGAGAGATGGAGGAACTCAGGTTTTATTACATGCACCAACCCAGAGGAGAGTTTCGTCTCCAAATTCTGGGCCCCAAACTGACGTTTTCAGGGGCTTATATAGGGGGCAGGAAGCAAGCAAAACAGCAAATTTTGCTGTTAGCTGAGATAAAATGGACACAAGCTGAGGCAAGTCTGCTATCTTAGATCAGCCTGCTGACTCCCACAAGCAAGTTCTTACCAGTACACACCCTGCAGCCCTCAGCACTCACACATACCCAAGGGCAAGGGCTGCATTATCAGAAAGCAGCTCATTTCAGTATTGCACAACGGGGAAGAAGGAATGGGAAAGGGGTTCCCTTCAGAAAGGGGAAGGGGATTCCTTCAACATTCTCCCCTTTGATGCCCTTAATAATTTTGTGGGGCATCACCCTTTAACACAGAGTACTGTTCCCTTGTGCCTAGTGGTTGATATCTCACCTGAGGCATCACTTGGCACATTAAGTCGTTTAGTACCATGTCAGGCATTGCAAGATGAGGTTATGAGGAAGAAAATCATGGCTATTACTGGCATAAATGGTAATATCCAGGAGGGGAGATATTGCAGGTAGCTTCCACTGGCAGCTGCCTGGTACGCTTGATCTAAGTGGGCTCTGGCACTTTCTTTTAGTGAAGCTATTTTGTCCCTGACTATACCTAAAGAGCTGGCACTCTTCTCCCAGGGCCTGACAAATCCCCTCTTGGCTGGCAGTCAGCAAGTCTAATCATCATCTATTATGCAGTACCACCTCTGTGAGTGAGTCTATTTGGTTTTGAATCCCACTGAGGGCCCCCGTTATTTCCTTGAGGTCTTTTGATGTTTCCCATGCCAGGCTTTGCAAACCCTGCTGACCTACCGTGAGAGAGGCCCCAGCTGCTACCACATTTGCAGCTATCCCTAGTCCCAGGAGTATAGGGATCACCTGTATTGCTCAGTTGGTTTGGGAGAGCTCTCCAGGTAGCTCATTCCCATATACCAAGAATGATGGCACTAGCCAAGCTAGGTAGCATATGCCTTGGCCTGCTGGGGGCAAGCATCTGTACCCTTGAGTGCCACAGACCCAGAGGGTGGAGTTCTTGGCACACTGTCTGGTTTATTTAAATCGGTGAGTGATATTACAGTCAGTTTTTCTGAGGGAGAGGGCAGCTGGTGCGGGAATGGGGCCAGGTTCCGGGATTACTTTCATACAGGTAAATAGTTCCCCTAGGGGCTCAGTCACATGAATGGGAAGGGGGTTTATTGTCCACTTCCGAGCTGCTCCCAAGGTATGAGGTCATGTCCCCGAAAATGGGCACTGGAAAGATGGTCAGGCTGGAAGAAGCACATAACCAGCAGGAGGCTGCAACACTGGGCAGAGTCTTGTTCAGGAGCTGATAGAAATTTTGGACTTGACTCAGGAGTATATTCTGGGGTATCTTCCTGAGCCTAGTCTCCAGCTTTTGGGTGACCTCACTTACATTTCTCTGTAGGACCTTCCCAGGGGAGGGGGCTTCCTAAGCTGAGAGGGCCACCCCTCAGGGTATTTACTTGCTGAGACATATATTCCTATGCCGAGTCTCCTACCTGAGTTCTCTGAAAGGTGTCAGACTGATTTAAAAGGGTGAGATTTACTTGGACACAAGATACCCACTCATGGTAGGCCCCAGCCTGGTTATACTGTGGTGGGTTGGGAATATTATGCAGCAAGTAGTGGGAGTTGTGTGGGACCCACAAGGGTCCCCAGGGTGTGGTGGCTGCTATCTGATATGACCAATCACTGCAGAAGTATTCTCCACCTGACCTCTTGCACAGATTCTTTTCATAGGTTGACATAAACAGGGCATCCTGAACAGCCTTCACCATGTGCTATGGTAGACTCTTCCCTTAGTGCCAAACACACATCAAACAAAACGGAGGCAGAAGTGGTCCCTGCTGGAAAAGGGGCTGAGGCATTTAGGACTCCCTGACTTCGCCAGACCTTACTAACCTATAACCTTCTAATGAGTTGGGGGTTTGGTTCCAAGGGACCAGGTTAGGAGGAGAAGTAGAAGCAACTCAAGGTAATGAAGAATCTTATTATGCTCCAGTAAGTGATAGCAATCAGAACCCTATTCCCAATAGTCCAGTCTGAGGGGGCCACAGCAGTGAGCCCAACTCCAAATGTCATGGCAAGTAGGCAGTACAAGGATAGGCTCCATCAGGAACAGGAGTCCTTTCAGCTGTTGTTCCATGTGGCTGAGGTCTGGGGTGTCTGAGTGATTCACACTTCAGGGGATGGTTGGGCACAGGTTGGGCTACCCAGTCATCTGGCCCTTCACTGGGATGTGCCCTCTTGACTTTGGAATGATGGACCCAAGGGACAACACCTGCAACCTTAAGAGCAGTGGGGGTTACAAGGATCACTGTGTGTGGCCCTGTCCAAGAAGGCTGAAGGGGTTCCTATTTCCAGTCTTTAACACAAACTTGGTCCCCAGGTAGGTAGGGGTGAACTGGGTGTCCCAGAGGAATGAGGTTCTGGGACAAAATTGTTTTGTATATCCAGGCTAGGACCTCACTTAGCTGCTGGAGGACAACATCCTGGCTGGTTTCCCCTAGGAGCCTGAAGTTTCCCTTAAATGCCCGAACAATAGGGGGTGTTCAACCGAATAAGATCTTGAAGGGTGAATAACTGGTGGGTCCTGGGGTACATCTCATCTGGAGAAGGGCTAAGGGAAACAAGTCCACCCAAGTGAGACCAGTTTCCTGGCAGATTTTGGCTAGGGTGGTTTTGAGGGTCCAATTCATGCACTCAACTTACCCTGAGCTCTGAGGCCTGTAGGCGGCATGGAGTTTCCACTTGATTCTCAACATTTTTGCCAGTTCCTGGACTATGGTCGCTACAAAAGCTGGGTCATTGTCACTTCCTATTGATATTGGCAACCCAAGCCATGAGATTATTTCCCTAGTAAAGCCTTAGTTACTTCTCTTGCCTTTTCGGTGCAGGTGGGGTATGCGTCTACCCAACTTGAGAAAGTACATACTAATACCAACAGGTATTTATAAACCCCCAGCTGGGTTTTACTTTTGTAAAGTCCACTACTATAGCTTCAAAGGGGGCTGTGCCTCTGTGTTGGACCCTGCTTAAACACGGGGACCCTGCACAGAGTTGTTTTTAGTGCAAACCTGGCATAGGTTGCTGACGGTGGCACAGAGGGAGGCCAGTCACGCTATGTAGTAGTATATTCCCAGCAGATTTTCTAGTGCAGTCTTTTCCAGGTGAGTGAGCTGATGGTACCTCTGGACTTGAGCATAGGCACCTTCCTTGGACATGAAAACCCAATCATCTGGAAGTATCCAAGCTCCTTGGAGGTTCAGCTTCCTCCCTCTCCCTCAATCCAGTCCTGTTCTTCTTTGGTGTAGACCAGTGGGTCAGGCCTTTGCCCTAAGAAGGACAGCTGTGGGACTAATTCCGGGGCCAGCTTTCCATAGTTTTCTCCTGCTGCTTGTTTCACAGTCTCGTCCATGAACCTGTTTCCTCTGGTGAGCATGTCTTCACCCCTTTGATGTCCCCAACAGTGGATGACAGCCACTTTGGCTGGCTCCCAAATTGCCTCTAGCAGCTGAAGAATTTCCTCTTTGTGCTTGATTCCCTTTCCCCTAGCAGTTAGGAGACCTCTCTCTTTATAAATGGCCCCATGGATATGGATGGTTGTGAACGTGTATTTGAGTCAGTGTAGATGTTGACCATTTGTCCTTTGGCCAACCGCAGTGCTCAGACCAGCACCCAGAGCTCTGCCCACTGTGCTGACCATCCTTGGGGTAGGGGCACCACTTCTATTACCTCCTCAACAGTGGTGACAGCATACCCTGCACATCTCTTTCCATCCTTAATGAAGCTACTCCTGTCAGAGAATAGTGTTCACTCTGGGGAAGGGAGTGGCTTGTCTTAGAGGTCTGGGTGACTGGCATAGAATTCCTCCTTCGGTTCTTTGCAGTTGTGTTCAGGAGTCCCATCTTTTTAAGGTAAAAATGTAGCCATATTCAGGTTATGCACAGTTTCTATGGGTATCCAGGGATACTCACAGAGCAAGCCCTGGTAGGACACAAGCTGGGAGTTGGATATCCATCAGTGTCCATGTGAGTTCATCAAGGCAGTGGCAGCGTGTGGGACCATGACATGGAAAGCCTATCCGAACATCATTTTGTCAGCTTCCTTAACAAGTGTCACTGTGGCTGCCAAGGCCTTCAGGCAGGGTGGTCATCTGGCAGCTACTAAGTCCAACTTCTCGGAGAGGTAAACGATGGGTCTTTGTCAAGGCCCAACTGTTTGTGTGAGGACCTGCAGGGCCACCTTGTTTTTCTCATGCACAAACAGGTTGAATTCCCAAGTTACATCTGGGAGCCCTAAGGCCAGTGCCTAGGGCCAGGTGTTTTTTGATTTCCTGAAAATCTGTTTGTTGGGCCTCTCCCCAAATGGGAAGGTCCCTCTCTGGGCCCACTAAAATTTCATAGAGGGGCTTGTCTATTACTGCATATCCGGGAATCCAGATGCGGCAGAAGCCCGCTGCCCCATGGCTTTTTTCACAGAGCTGCCTCTTTGTTGTGGGGATCCAGATGGTGCAAATCACCTTCTTCCTCTTGGGTCCAAGTGTCCGGTGCACCTGTGTGATATTGAATCCCAGGTACCTGACCTGTTGTTGACAGATCTGGGCCTTCCTCCAGGACACCTTGTACCCAATTTGTGTCAGGAGCTGGAGAAGGGCCTGGGTCCCTTCCCAACAATCCTTCTTTGTTCTAGTGGTGAGCTGATCATCAACATACTGTAGGAGGGTGCACCTGTAGTCCTCCTGGGGGTAGGTTGCCAGGTCTGCTACCAGTGCCTCTTCAAAGAGTGTGGGAGAGTTTTTGAAGCCTTGCAGGAGCTGGGTCCAGGTCAGTTGCATTTTCTTTTTAGTATTGGGATCTTCCCATTCAAACGCAAACAAAGGTTGACTCACAGGGGCCAGTCATAGGCAGAAGAAGGTGTCTTTCAGGTCCAGACAGGTAAACCAGGTGGCTTCTGGCAGCAGCTGCCCCAGTAGAGTGTAAGGGTTGGGGACAACTTGATGCAGGGTGAGGGTGGCATTGTTGATGGCCCTTAGGTCCTGCACTGGTCAATATCCAGTCCCATCTGGCTCCTTTACTGGGAGTAGAGGGATGTTCCAGGGTGGCTGGCACTCAACTAGGATCCACTCTTTCCTTAGGCAGTCTATATGCTTGGTTATGCCCAACCGCACCTCAAGGAGAATAGGATACTTTTTGTCGGATCGGGTGTACCCCGGGTTTTAAGTTGACAATAAACAGTGCGTGATTCCATGTCATCCCTGGGGGGTTATTTACTGCCCAGACATTGGGAAACAGTTCTCTTAATTCTTCCAGGTTCTGGATTGGGTGCTAGTCTGAATGTAGCCTCCATTCTTTGTCCTAGGGAATGGAGACTAGGAGAGTGAGACTGGTCCTGAGGCTTAGGGTTGTGGGCCCTCCAGGTTCTAAGGCGATCTGAGCCCCCAGTTTGGTCAAAAGATCCCTTTCAAGCATGGGGATCAGCATTCAGGCAGGTATAAGAATTCATGGGTCACCTCGTGGCCACTCAGCCGGCAGGTCCTCGATTGGCAAAACAGTCATGAGCCCGTTCAGCCCCCATCACTCCTATGATGTTAAGAGTTTTTCCGCTGAAGGGGGTGATGGAGGTTGTGACCACAGAGTGCTCTGCACCGGTTTCTACCATAAAGTTCACTGTCTGGCCCCCAACTTGTAACCTGACCATGGGCTCATGGGGGCCAAGTTTCAATGAGCCTGGGTGCCCCTATTCAATGTCCAGGTTTGCCAGTCTGATCAGGTGATCCTGGGGCTCAGGCCAGTTTTCCTTCTTAGAGTGTGTCCTTGGTGTGCTTGAGTCTTTTGTGGGCATTCTTCCAGTGTCCACTCTTCTTGCAGTAGGAACTTTGGTCTCTGGCCAGTGGGATCCTCTTGGCATTGATCCTCCCTTTCCAGGATGGCTCTTCTCATCCAGCAGGGTTGTTTCCCCAGGGCTGCTGCCAGTAAGGAGGTCTGCTGCTTCAGCTTCTTTCTGGCTTCCCTTTCAGTGACCTCCTCTCAAATGACAAAGACTTTGTTCGTGACTTCTAGCAGTTGGGTGATATTCGTACCCCTGAAGCCATCAAGCTTTTGTAGCTTCCTCTTGGTCTCTGCAGCTGCATGTTCAATGAAAGCAGCATCCACTGTTCTCTGATTTTCCGGGACTTCTACATCAAAGGGATTGTAAACCCATAAGTCCTCATAGAGCTGTTTGTAGTAGCCCCCTGGAGATTCATCAGGCTTCTGAACAACTGAGGTTATCTTTGTCATGTTCGTGGGCTGCTTGGTGCTCTCTCAGACCCTTCGAAGGATTGCCTCTAGGTAGTGTCAGAGTGTGGCTTGCCATTGTTCAGTGCTGAAATCCCAGTCGGGCTGGGTGTCTCGGACTGCCATTTGGGCCCATTCTTCTGGGTCCAGGACACCGGGTGGGGCGTGTTCCTGCAGCCACTTCCAGACCTTTGTCAGGACTCACAGTCTCTCTGTATTGAACAGAGTTAGGAGGAGTTGGCAACAGTCATCCCAGGTGGGACTGTTGTAGAATTTGAGAGAAGTTCAATTACTTGAGTATAGACAGGCCAGGACTCAGGAATGATTTTGAGAAGGAAAAATGGTTTATTGACGGCCGGCCGGACTCGGGAACTTTCTGTTTGAATCCCGAGCCCTGAACAAGATTTTTTAGTCCCTTTTATACAGAGAGGAAAGGCCAAATGGTCCTTTTGTTTCAGTTCTCAATAGGCTTGAATTAGCATATATTTCCTCATCTTAGTAAGCTTTTAGCATGGACCTCAGGCATTCGATAAGCTTTTAGCATATTTGCTTTGCATTTCCCCTGAATACTTAAAGTTTATAGACCTTGCATTGTTAAACTGTCTCCTGCTCACCAAGGGCAGGACTGCAACCTTTCATCATCCCACACCCACAAGTCACAGTTTAGGTTATCTCTGAAGAGACAAAGAGCCTGCCACTCATAGCCCACATCTGGACAATGGGTCTGAGAAATGGACTCCATGAGGCTGATGAGGGCCTGGGGCTTTTCAGAGTAAGAGGGGGTGTGGTATTTCCAATTCAGGAGGTCTGTGGTTATAAAGAGCTGATAGTAGAGGATAAGCTGGCCAGGCTGGAGGGTCCCATTCTCGTCCAGATGGGGTGGGCCCTGTGTCTCCTGGAGGGGCATCTGGAAGTCTGGCTGAGCTGACCAGAGCCTCCTGGCCACTGGAGTCCCCGAGTCTCCCCCCGAAGTGGGCACATGGTCCAAGGCAGTAGCTGGTGGAGGGGGCAGCAGGAGGGTCTGCTTGTGGGTCCAGGACCAGAGGAGAGACCAAAGGAGATTGAGTCTCTAGGAGACCAGGTAATGTACCAGAGTTTGGGAGAGGTGGTGGTGCAGTAGGGGCATATGGTGCTGGTGGAGGGAGGGGGTCCTATTCTGCTGGTCCTTGGTGAATGATTGGTTTCTGGAGCCTTGCCTCCTGAGTTACTAAATCTGACTCTGTCCCTTCTTCCCGGTGTATATTCAGACCCATGGGGGCAGTGATTGGGCAATCTCTAACCAGGAGTCAATGTAGGAGAACTGGTCAGTGTGCCCTGGATCTTTGGTGACCACTGATCATACTGCACAAACCCTGGATAGATCCTGGGTCCCCTCTGAAACCCAGTCAACACCAAAAGCTGACCAATCCATTTTACAGAGTGTTTGGAGTTTCTTTGGACACATCTGGATGCCATACTCTCCAGAAAAGCCCTTCTTAAAGATTCTAAGCATGCAGGTCATATGGTGGGTTTCAACTGTGATGAACCCATCCCCATGTTGGTGGCATGAGGCAGACAAAGGATTGGGGTGCTGCTTTTGAGGTCTCTCAGATACCCTCCTGTCCATATCTCTCATAAGAACTTAGGCTCATCTTAGCTAAGGTGTCTGAGTAGAGTCTGGATTGGCTGTTATGCCATAAGATGTAGCTGTGGAATGCAGGTTGGGGCCCACTCACACTTCATAGTGGAACCGTGGAGCCACAAACTGGCACAACAGGGTCAGTCCCCTGCCATCCTCATTCACTCACACTTCCACTTCAGAGTTTAAACATAACCTCCTGAACCCATCCCTGTGTTGGTGGCATGAGACAAAGTATTGGGGTGCCCCTTTCAAGGCCTCTCAGATGCCTGCCTATCCATGTCTCTCATGAGAACTTAGGCTCGTCTTAGCTAAGGCATCCTAGTAGTGTCTGGATTGGCCATTATGCCCTATGACATAGTCACCAAATGCAGGCTGGAGCCCAGTAGGACTCCATAGCGCAAGTCATGGAGCCACAAACTGGTGTTGTAGAAGTTGAGAGAGGCTCAATTATTTGTATATAGAAAGGCCAGGACTCAGGAATAATTTTGAGAAGGAAAAATGATTTATTGATGGCCAGCCAGACTCGGGAGCTTTCTGTGTGAAGCCCGAGCACTGAACAAGATTTCAAGTTCCTTTTATACAGGTTGGGGAGACAAATGGTGCTTTTATCAAAGGAAACTATTTTCTTTGTTAGTTAAGTCTTTGCCTGAGTACCAGATAGGTTTTGAATTAACATATTGCCCACATTTCAGGTGAGCTTGAATTAGCATCTGGCCCACATTCCATCTGGATGTAACTTTGAATACGCATTTAGTTTTACATCATTTCTGAACATTCAAAGCCCACATCACTTAACTGGATTTCTAGAGAGTAGGCACACTTGGATACAGAATTAGATGATTTTAAATTTATGCACAGACTATATTATATTTCCCATTTGAGGCCAAGTCCAAGTTCCCTTAAGTTTCGGCATCACCACCATCAGTTTCCCTGGACTGACTGGTATGTATATAGAGTTTGCATTGCTAAATGGCCTCCTAGGACTGGAGTCATTGCCATGGTCACCAAGGGCAGGACTGCAGCCTCTTACTGTGCTACACCCATAGCCCACATCACTATTACAACAGAGGCAGACCCCTGCCATCCCCATTCACTCACACTTTCACTCAGAGTTTAAGCATAACCCACCTCCCTCCCCGGGTTTGCCCTGTTCTGTGTTCTTGCTACCTGAGAAGCTAGGAGGTGATCAGTATCCTCTTCCCTCCAGAGAAGGGCCTGACTGGGGCTGGACTTGGCACCTGGGGCCCTACCTCTTCCGGGGTCTTCTGGCACTGTTTGGTCCCTCTCTTCACTGAGTAGAGCTGGGTCACAGGCTCACAGCCCCTGCGCAAAATCCTTAGAAGGAGGTTCTGTCAAGTGGACTGGTGGCGCCTACGTCATTCTTCAGGAGTTCACCGCTGGCCAACCCCACTGTCTCTCAAGCTGGAGATGCAATGGGCCTGCTCTGCTGGGTTTCCTGGTCAGGGAACCAAATGTTGCAGAAGTCCAGGTCTGGCCAAAAAACCCAAGAATGCACTTGGAGAGATGGAGGAACTCAGGTTTTATTATACACGTGGACCCAGAGGAGAGTTTGTTCTCCAAATTCTGGGCCCCGAGTTTAAGTTTTCAGGGGCTTATATAGGGGGTGGGAAGAAAGCAGGGGTACAGAAGCAAATTTTGCTGTTAGCTGAGATAAAATGGGCAGAGGCTGAGGCAAGGCTGCTATCTTAGATTAGCCTTCTGACTCCCACAAGCAAGTTCTTACCGGTACACACCCTGCAGCCCTCAGCACACACACATACCCAAGGGAAAGGGCTACATTATTAGAAAGCAGCTCATTTCAGCATTGCACAATGGGGAAGAAAGAAGAGGAAAGGGCTTCCCTTCAGAAAGGGGAAGGGGATTCCTTCAACAATTTAACTAAGGCTGAGAAAATGTAAGGTAATCAGCTTAAAATATCATTACTTCCAATTATTTGCCATTAGTCTCTCAGAAAACTTTCCTGCTCACAGTGTCTTATTGCATTCTTTACTCCTGCATTTCTCAGTATATAAATCAGGGGATTTAGTATGGGGATAATAATGGTGTAAAATATAACCAGCAACTGATCCTCTGAAAATATAGTATTGGGGTATGTGTACATGAAAGTACAAGGTCCAAAAAGGTTGATTACCACAGCAATGTGGAGCCACAGGTAGACAGAGTTTTGTATATGCTCTCTGTTGACTGCCTTCTCAAACACATTAGAATGACAGTATAGGAGGTTACCAGGATAACAAAGCTTGCCAGGGAAATGACCCCACTTTTTGTTGTACTGACACCAACAACATATGTATCTGTGCAGGCAAGTTTCAGTACAGGGTGGAGGTTGCACAAGTAGTAATCAATCTCATGGAGTTGGCAAAAGGGAATCTGGACCACCAGAGCCACCTGGACAATGGAGTGTAAGAACCCACCCATCCAGGTCTCCAGCAACATTTCATTGCATCTGTCCTGGTCCATGATGGCCATATAGTGTAGAGGTTTACAGATAGCCACATAATGATCATAAGCCATTACAGTAAAAATGAAGATCTCAGTACAACCAAAGAAATGTGTCCCAAAGAGTTGCTGATGTGGGCTATGGGTGGAAGACTCTTTGTCTCTTCAGAGATAACCTAAGCTGAAGGCTGTGGGTGTGGAACGTAAGAGGCTGCAGTCCTGCCCTTAGGAACAATGGCAACAGGCTCCAGTCCCAGGAAACAGATTAACAATGCAAGGGCTATAAACTTTAAGTATTTAGGGGAAATGCAAAAAGTAAATATGCTAAAAGCTTATCTAGAATATCTGGAGTCCATGCTAAAAGCTTACCTAAGATGTGGAAGATATATATGCTAATTGAAGCCTATTGAGAACTGAAACAAAGGGACCATTTGGCCTTTCCTCTCTGTATAAAAGACGTTTGAAAATCTTGTTCAGGGCTCGGGATTCAAACAGAAAGCTCCCGAGTCCGGCCGGCCATCAATAAATCATTTTTCCTTCTCAAAATCATTCCTGAGTCCTGGCCTCTCTATACTCAAATAATTGAACTTCTCTTAAATTCCACAACATTTTTGGCGACTCTGGCAGGACAACAAAGGAAGGCCAGAGACGGTAGCATTTTGCTGCCCCTTCCAAATCCCCGAGGAAGCCGGGAGGACTCGGGTGAACCCCAAATCTGGGCGCCCCTGGATTAAATTTAATCCAGAAAAGATGTGGGCTCCACCGGAATCTTCCCGACAAAAATCGAGGGCAATGGAAGGTCTGAAGAGAAAGATTCTGGGAACGAAAAAGAACTCCGAACATGGAAGAAGGTAAGACTCCCCGGGTGAGCAGAGTCTGGAAGGCTCTAGCTTTAATTGCTAGGAAGGGGAGGCTGATCACCTCCCGAGAGAACCCTAGTAGCCCCAGAAGGCTGGGGGGAAGCCATTCTCTCTAGGCTTGGGAAAAGGAGAAAAACTGGAGAAAAGCCCTGGTGTTTTGGGTTTGTCTAACTGCATGTTAGAATCTGGTACTGGTCTTATATCCACTAAAGGAGTGGAGTCTCGATTTTAATAGGAAGGGCTATTTATAGGTTCAAGTCCTAATGTCCTGGAAATTGGTCTAGATTAAGGAAAACAAAACTTGGTTACAGGAAAATGGATCGGCTTTTCTGGTGGAGCTTGGTCTGGGTGTAAAGTTTAAACAGTGGGAAAAGTCTAGCTGAAATCTTTTTTTATGGTGCTAATTCGTGAATGAATTTGCTTTACACCAAATGTTAAGTGTTCTGAGGTTTGTGATGGCTGTGGGGGCAGCCATGGTGAAAATAAATACATAAACTTGTGGGTCAGATTAGTGACCTTTGTGTTTCTGTCTGTGTCAGCTCAATGCTAGTGTTGGAGTTGTGTCCTTATGTAAAGTAGAATTACAGCTGAGCTGGAGCCCTCCCTTGCCACTGGAAAGGGGGTGAAATGATTCTGGGGCAAAAGCTGAGGAGTCTGGATGTTTGCGGAGTCTAGATGTTTGTCATGCTCTGCTGTCTTGTCTCTGGTCTGGCCCATAGCTGGGGCTTGGAGGCCATCTGTGTCCGCGCCACGCACCCAAGTTTGTTGGGGATGTCCCAGTCAGGGTGGCTGGGTCCCCGGGAGAGTTGCCAAATTTGAGTAGGTTCTGTCTACCCATTTTGGCTGAAAGCTGGAAAGCGGGGAGCGGCTTGCCCCTTTCCAGGGAGTCCACCCTTCTATTCATAAGCCGCATTCCTGTTTGTTGTGCACCCGACTGCCTGGAAGGGGGGGAAGTGAAGGGGGTGAAAAGCAGAATCAGAATAAATGCAGTAAATTTCCCTCCCTAGGGTGTCAAAGCCAAAATACCTTTGCATTCTGCCCAGGTTCTTAGAAGGTATTGTAGTAACTTTAAGTAAGAGAATGTGTTCTGTGAAGGTAAAATTTGTCTTAAGGGTATAAATAATTATAAAAGTTTTACAAAGCATTGTTTAAATTAAGGTATTTAAATGGCTAATTGCAGAAAGTCATTATTTAACAAAACTGAATTGATAATAATAATAATAAAAGGCAATTTTATAACAAACTTATTCGGCAGCCAATCTCCCCTGCCAACTTGCTTCCAAAAAAACTGTTTCTGGTATTACATGCTACTAAGTATTTAAAGTGAAGAAAAGTTCATTATTTTAACAAACTTGTTTAGTATTAATGGCAATTACATGTTGTAAGAAGTTTGCCTGGTAACTTAGTATGTGGGATATATGGAGTGTGTTTTTATTGTTAAGGAAACAGAAGATGATTTTGTCCTAAGATAAAATGATTGATTATTGGAAAGAGTAGAGTGTGGGACAGAACCTGAATGAATACTGAAAGTGTAGAAGGTTTGTGGAAGGAAAATTTTTATGATTAAAATTGAGTAAGATCAATATACAAAGAAAATCTTTTATCAATAGCTTCTTGTGCTTTAACCTCATCATTTCCTCAGTGTTTGAAGAAGAGTCTTACCTCTTTTAAAAGAACATTTATGTCCTAGAAATCAAATCCTGAAAAGTAGCTTTTTATTTCAAACTAACTGCAAGAGATTTATTCTTTCACTTTAATGGAAAAATTAAAGTAATGGTTAAGTTCATTTAATATGTTATAAGTTGAATGAAAGGTATTTAAAGGTGTTATAAAATTAATAGGTTTTAAAAAAATTAATAAAAACTGTAACTAAGAGTTAAAATCATTTATAAATGCATTTATATTATAAAACAGTGGAAAGACAATAACTGAGATTATAGCTGGGTGAATTTAGCCTGAAACTATTATTTAAGTGTAAATTCTAAACTAACCTTTCCTTTGTTTATGGTTATTTCAAGCCTAACCTCACCCTTTGCCTTTGCCTATGGTTATTTCATAATTGAGAAGAGCTGGGACATCACTGTCTCCTCTCCTGGTATTAGTAACCCTTTCTCTCATGAATTCAAGTGTAACCTAAATAAATGGCTGCCTGATGGAATAAGTTTAAATGACCACTGGAGTTTTATTATCTCCAAAATAAAAAAGGGGGGTGGAGGGGGAGAAGTCCCCTGCCTTGACGGTCAGTGTTCCTAAGAGTGGCAATTCATGAGAGAAAGCAGTCTGTCTCCCTGAGGCTTCAAATAGCCTCAGTAAATATATATAAAATTAATCTTGTTGCTTATCCAAACTTCTGCTAATTTCAAAGTAAAATATAAAGTTCTAAAACAAAATGGTGCTAAGGCATTGAGAACATTTTGGTTATTACAGTCCATTAAGTAAGAAGGAAAATTCTTGTGGTAAACTGCATGGTCATAGTGCAAGTTAAGAAGAGTTTCAAGAGTCTTTGAAATGTTTGCAGTCACACTTGTTTTGTAAAGATTAGAAGTTTAAAGTAATTAAAGTTATGTTTTTGTCTCAAACTATTTATATCTGCCTATTTGCTCAAATTGTTGAGGTTAAATATGCAGTTGTGAATGCCCCGGCCAGCGGGGCTGCGAACTGGGGCTCGTGGCTTGCGTGGAGGAGAATGATGAGACAGGAGACCCGAGGAATGACAGCGAGACAGGGTGAGGATCAAGCTGCAAATTTTATTGAGGGGAACAAAGGATATATACTCTTGGGAAAAGGAGGGGTAATGGGTGGAGGTGAAAGTTAGGGATTGGTTGTGGTCACTACTGATATGTAGAGTGGGTTTCAGTTTACCTGCCTTGTGCCTGCGCACTGCCTTGTCAACCTGGGCAGTGGTGGGAAGACAGAGAACAAAGACCTGAAGGGGAAGAAGAATGAGGAAGTGACAAGGCAGATTTGGATTCTGCCATGTTGTGGGACCTGACATATTGTGAGGAGCTAATTATAGTTTGCTTAATTGAGAGGGTTGGCTCTTCTCTGGCAGCCGTGCTACTGACTCTCGCTGAGTTCGACATACATTCTTTTTATCGCTCCCAACATCTCCTCCCTTTTTCTTTTATTAGCACAGTACTTTCTGCATGACTGACTGAGGGAAACAGAGGCCTCATTTTCTCGATGTGAAGAGGGCTTTACCGACTGCACTACAAGGGCGAATAAAAAGGGGGGACCGTGCCAATCTTAGGTCGGAACTGCACCTGGTGAGCCGTTTTAGCTCACTCACACACGTGACCAGTCTTACCCGTCATTGGGAAGCATGGCAGCGAAAGGCCATGTCCCTGTCTTAGGTTGACTGTTAGGTCAGTTCAGTTGCCCGTCATTGGCTAACCAGCCCAGCTCCCTGAGTGGCCAGTGATGCTGTTGATGCATCCCACCTACCTGTGCAGGCTGAATGCGGTCGAAGCACCCTGCCTCGTGGCCCTTGCGAACAGAGCGGGTCCCCTAAATTAGTGAGGCATGCTTCTCAGAGAACAGCTAGGTTGTGCTTACCTCTAACCGTCTCTTGCAGTGTTGTACCTTGCACTCAGCAGCTTATTAGTGGGGGGAGTTGGTATCATAGGGGAGACAGTCTGGATGGTCCATAGATATACCTTGATCAGCGAGGTGGATTAGTGCACTTGAATGGGCTTACCAAGAGCGGAGTCAACCTGGTACTTAACTAACTGAATAATTCTTTTTACGACCCAAGGTCCAAAAGACAATATGAGGAGTATAGTTATTAGTGGGCCCAATATGGGAAGAATATAAGGGAGGATTCCATTAATCCCCCAGGAGAAATTTCCTTGGGTTTCTCTTTATTACGCTTTGCTGGTCCATTTCTGAGCTGAGCTACGTTATTTCTAATAAGGCCGGAATGATTAGCATAAAAAAAGCATTCCTCTCCTAATGCCACATAAATCCCTCCCTCTTTAAGAGGAGCCTTCTGCAATTTTGGAGGACAACCTCAGATAATGAATTTAGGGACTTTTCTAGATGGGAAATGGAGGTTTCGATGCGGGCTATATCTTCATCGATGGCTCGCCTGATAGAGGAGAAGGAAGTTTGTTGTGTAGTTAGGGCTGCTACTCCAGTGCCAGCTCCAGCGAGACGATCACCATCATCAGAAGTTGTAGAAGTCTCCATCTCTTCATTCTGGAGTTTAATCCTTTTCGCAGATAACTAAATTTGTTCTCCATTTTCTGAAATGATAAGAGCATAGCCTCACCCCCTTACTTTAATCCTGCCTTTTTTCCACACATTGCTTAAAATATCTTTCCAGAATATTGGTTGATCTTCATTTCCTGTGTCTACTGTAGATGTTTGACATTTTCTAAGTGACATTCCACAGGTGTTAATGAATTATAAACATTAAGAGAATGTAAAGTAAATAAAGCTTTAGCTAATTGATCTTTTGGTGTTATAATACCATCATCTCCCCCTTTTTGTTTTAAAAGCATAGTTTTTAGGGTATGATGGCTGCATTCAACTATGGCTTGACCTGTAGGATTATAAGGAATGCTGGTAACATGTTCAATACCATATTTTAGACAGAAAGATTCAAAGGATTTACTAATGTAATAAGGTCCATTATCAGTTTTAATTTTCAGAGGGCATCCCATTACAGCAAAAGCAGACCAGAGGTGTGAGTGAACATGATGAAACTGTTCCCCACTTTGAGCAGTAGCCCAAATGAAATGAGAATAAGTGTCAATATAAACGTGAACAGATTGTAGTTTACTAAGGGACGGTATGTGAGTAACATCCATTTGCCATAATTGATTAGGAGTCAGGCCTCTGGGATTAGTCCCAGCCTGAAAAGACACTGTAGTTAAGGGTCCACAGGTGGGACAGGTACAGATAATTCCTTGTGCCTGTAGTCTTATTAACTTTTGATATTTATTTCACAGGCCTTTAGCATTAATATGAGTTAAAGCATGGCAATTATGAGCACTTTGTAAACACCTTACCAATTAATCAGCTCGAGCATTATTTGATGTCATAGGACTAGGCAAAGAGGCATGAGAGATATATGAATAATGTAAATAGATTCTAACCTAATGAGATGTTGCAAATCAGCGCAAAGTTGAGATAACTCATCAGTAGCAAAGATATGAGCTGTTTCAATATGCTTGACAGTAAGGCATACATATTCAGAATCAGAGACAATATTCAAGGGCTTTTAAAACATTTGTAAAACTTTAATGATGGCTCAAAGCTCTGTGCATTGAGCAGATGAATAAGGAGTTGGCCAAACCTGTTCTTTTTGAAAAGTAACGTATGCTGCTTTTCCATTACTATTACTATCAGTAAATACTGTACAGGATGGTTGGGCTATGCACACAGCCTTGAAAAGCACTGCAAAAGTTTATTGGGTTTTTTACAGATAAAGGAATGCAGCTGGCTTGATTTGTCTAAGAAGACACTAAAGAAAGTCTTAGCAAGTTTTAAAACAAAGTGATAGCAATACAGCTGGACTTTAACTTTTTGCAACAAACTAGCAGTGTTTGGGATTGCTGCATAGTATGTTGTTAATCTATGATAAGAGGTTGTTTTGTGATACTCTTTTATAATAACTAAAACCATGAACAACCACATTGTACTTTTCTTTAATATTATGCTGAAATATTGGTAACTTTGTACACTTTTAAGCATTCATAGAAACCTTTTATCCATACGACTTTAATTAATAGAGGGTTTAAGGGAAGAAAAAGTTGTTAATTTTATAACACTGTGAAACACCTTTATTTAGCTTATAACATATCAAATGAACTTAATTATTACTTTAATTTTTCTTTCAAGGTAAAAGAACAAATCTCATAATTAGTTTGGAATAAAAGGCTACTGTTCAGGATTAGGTTTTGAGAAAGCAGTTTTGAACATTATGTTCCTTTAAGAGATAAAGCTTTCCTTCTTGGAATACCTAGGAAATGATAAGCACAAGAAACACAAGACAGACTTTCTTTGTATACTGACTGAGGATAAGAACTTTACCAAAACAGATTAATGGTGAGAGGCTTTGAGAAAGAACAAAAAAAATTAACTTTGCATCAGCATACTACTCGAAGACTCATTAAATTTTATTTAACTTTAACTGTAAAAATTCCTTTTCCACCAACTTTCTGCAGTTTCAGCATTCACTCAGGTTCCGTCTTATACTCTACTCTTTCCAATAGTCAATTATTTTATCTCAGGACAAAATTATTTTCTGTTTCTTTAATAATAAAAACACATTCCATATAGCCTACATCAAAGTTATTAAGCAAACTTCTTATAATACTGAGAACACTAAACAAGCTTGTTAAAATAATGAACCTTTCTTTAAATACTTAGTAGCATGCAATATTAGAAATGGTTTTTAGAAGCAAGTTGGCAGGGGAGGCTGGTTGCTGTCAATCTTTCCTGTTATAAAATTACCTTTTATTATTATCATCATCAATTCAGTTTTATATATATTTAAGAATGACCTTTTGGAATTAGCCATTTAATACCTTAATGTAAACAATGCTTTATTAAACCTTTTATTTATAACCATATGGACTATTGAAGACAACTTTTATCTTTACAGAACACATTCCCTTACTTAAAATTATTACAATATCTTTTACAACTTGCCACATGCAAATTAAGTTTCAAGAGTTTATGAAAAATTAGCCATTCTACTTTAGGACAAAACACCTTTTTGCAAAGACTTATTAAATTTCAGTTGGCATTTTCACAAACTTTTAACCAAATGTTCATTTAAGTTTTACATCCTTCATATTATCCTGTGAAGAAAGATAAGTTATTTATTTCAATCTAGGCAAAAACCATTTTTTATGAAAAGGCATAGTAATTTTGTTAATCAAGACTCACAATTTTTATTATTGTAGATATCTTATTAACATTTAAACTTATGTATTAATATAATAAACTTAAGTATTAATATAAGCGCTTATTTAATTTTTGGCCATTTGAATAGAGCTCTTTTAAAAATTTCTAGTAATTTATATTTACCATCCGGAGGTATTACAATATACATTGACATTGAACGAACAGACAGACAAACACAGAACAATTACAACACATTAACAGAAATATATAATTTATTTACAATTGACTCATAACTCTTACTTTCTTGGTATAGCTGCTTTTAAATCTTCTGTTATATAGCATATCATAGATTATACCCTTGAAGATTTCTTCTGGACTTCATGTTGCCTGTAATATGAAAGCTTGTGCTTGGAAACATTTTTATTAGTTATCAGCAATCAGTTAAAATAACTTGAGCAGCATAAATGTAGTTAAACTCTAATTTAGCAGTTTAGACCATTAACACAAATTTTTGGATTATTATTCTGTAAGACTATACTGAGACTTGAAGTTCAGGAGTAAACTACTGATCTAAAACTGAAAATTCTTTTTTAAACCTTGATAAAAATTTTGTACTAATTTTATTATCTTGGTTAAATAAGCCCAATTAGAATTAGCATGGAAATAAAACAGAACACCAATGTTGCCATGTTTTTCTCTTTTTTCAGTGGCTTAACTCTATTAACCCCCACTAGCCCACAGCTACATTGTCATGTAGACAGCAGGGAGTTTGAAAAGTTGCGAAAGTGGGCTAGTGTTTGCCTGGATAAAGTTGATTGCCTCATAAAGTTTGTTTGGATTTTGGGGCTTGTGGCTGCCTTTGTTTCCCACTTCCCTAATGGGAAGCAGGGGCAGTGCCTTGCTCTTCGTGGTGGCGTGGATTTTGGCGGGCTTCAATCAGCAGGCACTTAAGCCCGAGCCCGCTGAGCACAGGGAGGGTGCTACGGCCAGGAAGGCTTGGGCTGAGTGCTGCCTGCTGCACGCTGCGCTCCCCCCAGCCAGTGCCTGAGGCAGGGCTAATTTCAGAACAAAGCCTGAAGTAACCTGACAAGTTCTCCTACTTTCTGTAAGGTCTAACTCCTGCCTGATAAGCTGCATTTGCATTTACAAAGGCAATTTGCTTTACAAAGTCTGTTTCTGTGTTGATATCGCCAGTTTTTCTGCAGCTGTGCACAATTTGCCTACAAAATTTGAAAAGGGTTATTCTGGCCCCTGCTTAATATTAGTGAGGGAGGAGGCAGGGCGGAAGTGAGAGCAGTTTAAGATTACAACTTACATCTTCATTGGGAGTTTCTGGGTTGTTTTCACAGACCTCATCCTTGGGGGAGGGGGTAGAAGGAGTGGAGGGTTTGTTATCAAAGGAAATTAAACTGAGGGGTGAGTTTGAATGTAAGTGATGGGGTTGCGAGTGATGCTCAGACTTTTTACTGCAACTCGAAGGGGGTTGAGAACTTAATTTTAAAGCAGTCTCCCCTTCTGTGATGATTTCAGTAACATCAGGGAAGCGGGGGGGAAGCCCGAATCATCTCATATATCAGTTGACAATAGCTAAATGCAGTGACAGGGATTCGGGAGGGACCAAAAGTCTTATAATAGTCATTCAAGCAGTCACTGACTCTTTTCCAACATCTTTCATCTATGGTTCCCTCCTCAGGGAACCACGGGCAAGTTTTTATGATAAACCTAAAAAATTCACTAAGACCCTTCTTTTTTACCACAATTCCTCGCGCCTGAAGTGCTTCCTTTACTTGATTAAGAAATAGATCGTGTTGTGATTGTTCCTGTCCCATGGTAGAAAAAAACTTTAATTTTAGAAAAAGTAAGAAAAATGAAGAGACTAGAAGAAACTTTACCTCGAGTAGGTCTTCCCAGGACTCCCTCCTGGACAGGATCCTTCCCGGATGCCTGGACTTCTGTGCCACTAATTTCGCCTCTGCATCGGCCAGTAGTGAAGAGAGCTCTCTATCTTGGTGGGTGCGGCGGTTCCCTCTCACATGCAAGCCAAAAGCCCCACGTTGGGCGCCAGCTGTGAATGCCCCGGCCAGCGGGGCTGCGAACTGGGGCTCGTGGCTTGCGTGGAGGAGAATGATGAGACAGGAGACCCGAGGAATGACAGCGAGACAGGGTGAGGATCAAGCTGCAAATTTTATTGAGGGGAACAAAGGATATATACTCTTGGGAAAAGGAGGGGTAATGGGTGGAGGTGAAAGTTAGGGATTGGTTGTGGTCACTACTGATATGTAGAGTGGGTTTCAGTTTACCTGCCTTGTGCCTGTGCACTGCCTTGTCAACCTGGGCAGTGGTGGGAAGACAGAGAACAAAGACCTGAAGGGGAAGAAGAATGAGGAAGTGACAAGGCAGATTTGGATTCTGCCATGTTGTGGGACCTGACATATTGTGAGGAGCTAATTATAGTTTGCTTAATTGAGAGGGTTGGCTCTTCTCTGGCAGCCGTGCTACTGACTCTCGCTGAGTTCGACATACATTCTTTTTATCGCTCCCAACATGCAGTTATATAAGTAATATGTATTTCTGGACCCCTAATTAATTAAGCTAAACAGTATATAAAATAATGCAAATTATAAGTAATATCAATGAGTTGTGTTTGTGTCTAACTCTTTGTGTCTGCCCATTTTAAAAAAATGCTCAAAATATGTCTTCATACATCAGGATAATATCAAATTAACAAATAAAAATTCTTAAAAGAGGTCTATTCAAATTGTTAAAATTTAAATATGCAGTTATATTTATAAATATTCTTAAAGCCCAAATTAAACTAAGCAGGATGAAAAAGTCATAGAAATCTGATTATAGAAACAATTGGGAAAGGGCCTCCTCTTTGCAAGAGCTTTTAAGGCAAGACTAGGTGTGGCAGATTAAACCTATCTACTAGGCTAGGGAATTAAGAATCAGTTTGCCTGGTAATTTCCCAGTTTAAACCTTTGTCAGCCATAAAATGCAAAAAAAAGAAAAAACAAAACAAAGATTAGGTTAATTTTCACATAAGAAAAATGTTGATGTAACCTGGTGGCCTGCTGCCTCAGTCTTCCACTCCCGGGTTGGACAGCAGTGGAGGAGACCAGTTTAGGCCAGTCCTATGGGCAGTGGAAGGATGCCCAAGAAGGAGCTAACTAAGTTGGTGCCATTTCAGCACTAAATTCTATTCCTTATTTGAAAAAGGGGGGAGCAGGTAAAAACTAAAATGGTTGGAATGTGATAGAGGAAGCAGTTAAATCAAACTTTTGCGTGGGAAAGTTAAATCTCAGATAAGCTGTAACTTCTGAAGTATCCAATCTATGGAAAACAGAGGAAGAGCTTGCATGCTAGGCTTAGGGGTATAAATTGTGTCATTTTTCTTTGTTCATGGCACCAGCCATATCTGGCTCTGCACCCCTTCTTGCAAGATTGAGAATAAATTATTTTCTTCTCCACAATCTGGTGAGCCTTATTTTCTTCCAGAAGATTTCTTTCCAACAAAATAAAGGTAATTAGTGGCTCTATTAACAAATTTCAGTAAGTAAAGGAAAGCCCATAAAAACTATGGAGAGATCTTTCCTGGGTTATGATTTTTTAAAAAATTAAGTAATTGTGTAATGTGTTTTAAAACCTGGTAGTCAGTATGCATGTGTTTTAAAACCTGGTAGTCAGTATGCTTTTAAATTAATAATTTTCATAACTTAAAGAAGTTTTTAGCTTCTTGTAAGGGAAAAAGAGAACATTCCTTGCATAAACTATTATGGTTTCAATTTTATTTAACTTGAGTGTAATCTCCCATAGTTAATTTATAAACTAAATTAACATTATGTACGAAATCTTTAGAGTAATGAAAATTGTAAGTTCACATTGGTGAAATTAGGCTAAAGGAAAAAGATTGTAGATATGCTCTCTTAAATAAAGAGTGAATTTCTTTCATTGGTAATTGTAATTTAGTAAGTTTATTTAAACATGAGGTGGCTAGTCAATGTGGTTATAGTCAATTATAAAGAGTTTGTAAAACATCTTCCAAACTGAAAATGTTTAAATAGTTCTAGTTGTAGAAGTCATTGTTAACTAAAAAAACTTAGATTGGTATTGGTAGCAGAAATAACTTTATGATAATAAACCTGTCTGAAGGCCACTGCAAAGTACACATTTAAGTAAATGGTAATAAAAAGTTGTCTTGATTCTATTGGAAATATTCTGTTTTCATTCTAGCAATGAAAAATAATATTTTTCCTCTATTACTAAAGTACCTACTGTTATCTTCATAGTAAAATTGTGTAAGTAAACAGCCATTTGATATATGTATTGCATTAAGTTGTTTAAAATATATATATAAAAACAAGGAATAAACTTTAACATTGTCAAAATCTCGTGCATTCAAACTAGGCCTTGAATACATTACAGGTGGCCTCTCCATGTGAGTTATTGGCTAGGCTGGTCACTGACCCCTCAATTAAAATATGTGCTATATCAGTCTCTGGTTCTGCTCCTGAAGTCGATGGAAACTATATTGCAGTTTCAAGCTCCTGCAGCCAATAATGACTCGGTACAGCCAAGTGTACAATGGATATCGCCTCCAGACTGGCACTGTTCCATAGTGCCAGAGAGCACTATGCACCAGGCTAGTGGAATACTGGAAAATCTCTCTAAGATGAAGGATGCTGCAACTTGCTCACTGCATTGAAGAACATGCTAAGTGGAGCCATGATACCAGGATACTGTAAGTGAAACTTAAACACAATTGGCATTATGGCCTGCTCTCATGGAGAGATAACATGTAAGGTATTACAAACCTGAAACTCAAAACTAATAATTGCAACTCTGAATCCTTATGCATTAAGTAATACATTAGTTAATATTAAGTGCTGTACTTTTATCCTGTACTAACTATATGCCTAATAATTGTAATGTTATCTTTTCTATTTTGGATCAAGTGCAGAAGTATATTAGACATGTTAAATTCCTGGTAAAATCATTTTCTAAACAGTTAATAACATGTCTAAAGAATAAGGTGGCAGTCTCAGCCAGTCTCAGTCAACTTCTATATTCTGCTGTACTCTGCTGTGTAGCAAAAGTGAGGCTTGCTTGCTGATGGTGAGTCACCTATTGAACAAGTCAAAATTGATAGAAATTGTACAATGAAAACCAAGGTGTAAAAATCTTTATTCTGTAGTTCTGATCACTCCCACAGATGAAAACTAAGAGTATTTCCAAATTAGTGTTCTAATCCTGAGTGAAGCCAGTTGCCCAAGGAGTGCCAGTTCACCAGGAGCATCTGACAGAGCGAATGAGTGTCAATCATTGAACAGCTTGGAATGTGTCTTCAGACAAAGCTAAGTGTCTGTTGCAATTTATCTCTAAAGATGGATAACTTAAAAAATATATATATATATGCTGTTCCCACCAGCTTTTAAGGAGTGCCATCTTTATAGTCACCTAACCTTGTCTACCTCTGTAATCCAATGTGTCCTCTTTTAAAAACGGGTATTCCAAATTTTTAATTAAGTTTGTTTCTTTCAGAGTGAACATCTTATTAACCATATGAAAACTTCATCCAACTTCGTACAGAATGCCAGATCCATCTTCCTCCAGTTAGAATAAATTAAGAGTTTTACACCTTATTAGGCAATAACTACAGCCCATGGCCAGCAGGAAGCAGTTACAGAAAAGAGATCATCTCCCTTCAGCACCCCTTTTAAATTAAAGGTGTAAACTCTTTAAGAGTAAAATAAAAGTAATAGATGGATCTGGAACCTGACTGGAAATCCACGTGAGTGCCAGTGGCAGCAGAATAACTGCAGGAGGCCCCTGCCCAAGATTCTGCTGTCCAAAATGAAAAGTTCTAAACTTCTAAAAACAGTCCTGGATGCTGTACTAAAGACTGATAAATAATCAATCAAAACAACAAACAGCCATCCACCTCATAGCTCCAACAATAATTATGCCAAAGCTTAACAAGTTAAACTTTGGCAAAAGGGGGGGAATGATGTGGGCTATGAGTGGAAGGCTCTTTGTCTCTTCAGAGATAACCTAAGCTGAAGGCTGTGGGTGTGGAACGGTAAGAGGCTGCAGTCCTGCCCTTAGGAACAATGGCAACAGGCTCCAGTCCCAGGAAACAGTTTAACAATGCAAGGGCTATAAACTTTAAGTATTTAGGGGAAATGCAAAAAGTAAATATGCTAAAAGCTTATCTAGAATATCTGGAGTCCATGCTAAAAGCTTACCTAAGATGTGGAAGATATATATGCTAATTGAAGCCTATTGAGAACTGAAACAAAGGGACCATTTGGCCTTTCCTCTCTGTATAAAAGACGTTTGAAAATCTTGTTCAGGGCTCGGGATTCAAACAGAAAGCTCCCGAGTCCAGCTGGCCATCAATAAACCATTTTTCCTTCTCAAAATCATTCCTGAGTCCTGGCCTCTCTATACTCAAATAATTGAACTTCTCTCAAATTCTACAACATTGCAACATACCTCCCACATAGGAAATGGCTTTATTCTTGGCTAATAAGTCAACAATCATCTTGGGAACTGTCACTAAAAGTAGCAAATGTCCACAAGGGAAAAATATTTGAGAAAAAATACATATGCAATTTGAAAAGATTGCCATTGCAAACTGTCAGCATGATAAGGATGTTTCCCTGAAGAATGACTATGTAGAAGAAAGAAAACACCATGAAACAACCTTTTTCAACTTCTAGGTTCTAAGAAAGGCCCCAGAAAATGAATTCAGTTACATTCTTTATTTTTTCCATGGAATTTATCTAGCAGGGCACCTTCCTAAGAAACAAATTACCTGAGAGAAAAATTTACAAAGGTCCGGAAGCATTGTTTTTAATGCAGAACTAAAAGATATTCAAAGTAGTTAATAACAGAAAATGTGTTCTTACTGCTGTTTGGCAGGAATACTCAAAGAATTTGAAGTGTATATATTCTGGTCATTTTATCTCTATGTAACTGTCAAGTCATTCACTTCAGATGAGGAGACAAGGTCCAGAGAAATAAAGCTAATCCTCTGTGAGTCCTTCCCACTTTTTAAAGGTTTACTCATGTTTTTTTATTCTCTAAAAATTTATTTTGTCTGTATTTTATATAAGGCGCTCAACCTACTTCTGAACCAAACTTGTGTTTAGGAATATGGTAATATTTGTATATCAGGAAAAGTTCACCTCTTATATGACACTGAAAAGAAAACAAATGTCCACATTTTCCCTTTTGAATACAGGTAGGCCTGGTCATTGCATTCATTGGGATTGAGTGACTTTTGCAGGTTCTCCTACTTAATGAAACTCAGATCTTTTGCATATTTCAGGTTATGCTTTCCTACTTGAACTCAAGCTTTTTACAGTCAGGAGGTGGTATGGCATTATAAAAAGGGAAGCAAAATTAAACAAACCAAAGTTATACAAACCTGATTAACTGGACTGGTATCTTGGTTGAATAATTTAAATTCGTGGGCTTCTGTTTCTCTGTTTGTGAAATGAGAGAATTTTGATTTCACTGTTGTCTCTATGTTTCTAAGAGTTAAATTTACCATGACATTAAATCACTTGTTATTCTGTAATAGCCCCAGGGTTCTCAAAAAAAGGTAGAGATAAGAGAAGATAAAGTAATAAAAGAAAGCTGTTGGAGACAAAACAAGATCTGATCTATTAGATTTGAAAGGTGGGGAAGTGAATCATTCCTGAGTCCTGGCCTCTCTATACTCAAATAATTGAACTTCTCTTAAATTCTACAACAATAGTGAATATCTCAAGGCCTATTGTAATACTATATTGAAAGCATCCTATAAATAATTTTCTGGTTACTTTAACACAAGCATTAAGTAAGAAAAAATGGTTTATAGTACAAGCACATTATTAAAATCTCTGATTCAAATATATGGAAGTTTATAAAAACTATATGATAAAATTGAATGGGTCATCTTTGTACATGATGTTACTGTGCCCTGCAGACATTGAAGAAATGGATACCAAATTGGAAACATGTTATAGATAAATTAAGGATTTATTTAATTTATTTTTAGATACTAGCTTGCTTAAAAGGCTGCTGTTGAGTTAAGAGCTTTCTTCTTAATAAACCAGAATGCAGATTCAGAGTTGGGAAAAAAGTTTATGGTCAGCAATGGCAAAAAGGAGCCCTCAGGGATAGAACAAGTTACACTGATTTCATAAAAGCCACCAGGGTGAGGTCAGAGCATAGAAAAAAAGATGTAAGCAATTCAGGTGCATTCAATGTGAGTGTCAGGATCGTAACCTAGATATAGTATGAATTGAAAGGCAGAAAATCTATAGAGAGGAAAAACTCTTGAGCCATAATTATTTTAATTAATTGACACTCATCTTTCTTTGATACCAAAAAAAAAAAAAATAGACATTTAACTTGTCTGTGAATGAGGGAAAATATCAACCCATGACCTTACAATCAATTGCATGGCCTTCCCACAAATAAGATACTATTGTTGTAGAAGTTGAGAGAGGTTCAATTATTTGCATATAGAAAGACCAGGACTCAGGAATGATTTTGAGAAGGAAAAATGATTTATTGATGGTCCGCCAGACTCAGGAGTTTTTTGTTTCAAACCCAAGCCTCGAACCGAACCTCAAACAAGATTTTCAAGTGCCTTTTATACAGGGTGGGGAGTCAAATGGTGCTTTTATCAAAGAAAACTACTTTCTTTGTTAGTTAAGTCTTTGCCCGAGTATCAGATAGGTTTTGAATTAACATAGCTCCCACATTTCAGGTGAGCTTGAATTAGCATCTTGCCCACATTCCATCTGGATGCAACCTTGAATACACATTTAGTCTTACATCCTTTCTGAACATTCAAAGCCCAAATCACTTAACTGGACTTCTAGAGACTAGGACACTTGGATATAGTATTTGATGATTTTGAATCTATGCACAGGCTATAGTATATTTCCCATTCAAGGTTAAGTCCAAGTTCCCTTAAGTTTCAGCATCACCACCATTAGAGTTTCCCTGGACTGACTGGTATATAGATAAGAGTTTTCATTGCTAATTGGCCTCCCGGGACTGGAGTTGTTGCTATGGTCACCAAGGTCACCAAGGGCAGGACTGCAGCCTCTTACTGTCCCACACCCACAAGTCAGGACAGACAGCTTAGGTTATCTCCAAGGAGACAAAGAACCTCCCACCCATAGCCCACATCATTATCATACTTGATGTATGTACTGAGTAAGTAATTGGAACCCCATCATCGTCATCGTTTTAATACTCCATAACTACGATGATGTGAGAAGTATAAGTTGAGAGGGCTTTTTCTCTCCATTCTGCACTGTGATTTCAAAAAGAATGTAAGATGATAATGTATGAGATTATCAAAAGCATGAAACTGCTTGAGCAGATGGCCCAACTATTGGACACTAGCAGTGGTTTGATCACATAATTGTCCATGCAGGAAAGATTCAACAAGGGCTGCAAATTGCAGCAATAATGGTAGATCAAACTGGGTCCACAGAAAGGCAATCTCAAGGCCAGGACAATCTGAGCTGTAGGATGAATGAAAGATCTTTTCCAGGCAAAAGCAACCAAATTGATGCAGATCTAGGGAAGTTTATGTGGCTCAACTGATAAGACTGCTTGCCTGATTTCATAGGGTGGCTCAAAAGGAAAATAATGAAAAATTAAAGGATTTTTTGGTTATTATGAACTTTAATTTTGTGAATTTGGCCCAAGTACATTATTTCCTGATCCAAATGTATTTCTTTAGTTCTCAGCATACCTTTCAATATTAGGGTTAGTGTGTTACAAAATTAGAGAAAATGTATGCATAGTTTACTTCACTGAGCATTTAAATTTCTTCAACTTGGTAATCCAGTCATAAAAGACTCTTTCAACAATGTTATGAACTTTCAGTGAATGATTGTATAAACATTTGAGAGTGTCTTCCTTAACAAAATTTAAACACAAAACATGCACACACACAAATACACACATATGCACAAGCAGATAATAAAGTGAAGATTTCAACTTATCGAACAATTTTTGGGTAATAATGAGAGACAAATAATGCAATTAACAACAAGCCAACAACTTGTCATCCTGGTCCAGCATAATCATATTTTACCTGTTGTAGTGACTAAGTATATTTCCTTTTATTTTACCTCTCAAAACTTTCTAGTTGTTTCTTGCTCTAAATTCAACCTCTCGTTCAACTTTGAACATTTTTATCCAACTATGTAGTCCACAATTATATTCTTCCCCTTCATTATTTTTCTGACTGTCTCATCAAGATTTCTAAGACACAAAGATACAGTGAGAATATCTATAGAAAGGAAAAGGAGATGATTTGTCATAAATCAGAATATTCTTTCAAAATTCAGGTTTACAGCTTAAGCACCAGGTATTTAGAAAAGGAACTCAGGAAGCTCTAAGCAATATAGCTGAAGCAGATAAGTAGAATTTTTGTCATTAATATTTTTGAGTGTCTCGTGCTCCTACTTCAAAGAAAAGAAAGAAAAAGTGGACTAATATTTATTCATATATACCTATATACCAGATACTGGAAAAAATGTTTTATATATATTACCACATTGATTTCCCCATATAGTACCATAGGAAAAGTAACAGAAGTACCAAACTAATAAAATTTATTTCAACACCAAATCCTAAATTTTTCACATATAAATAGATTTCATAATTCAGTATTAAAAATAATTGCACAAATGATTAATGAGCAAAAGAATTTGCCTTCTCTTTTGCAAAGGATTAAGCATATGAAAGATAATCAATTTCATTCATAATTAAATACAGTGATAAAAATTACAGTTAGATATATTTTTCATCTATTATATTAGTTAAATGATCTTTTGATGAATGTTTTTTAACATATAGTGCAGGCAAAGATGTGGGAAACCATCAATCATATATTTTGGTAGAAATTTAAGTGGGTACAGTATCTTGGGGTGATTTCAATACTTGTAATGTTACAACTGCACATAGAAATCAGGTCAGTGATCCCATTTGCTACAGTTACTCAAATGTACATAAACAATAATTTAAGCCTTGTCCATGGAACCAATGGTGGGAAATAACATAAATGTCATCAGAAGGAGATTGACTTACCCTGGCCAGCTGACATGGAGGTGAAGAGGGTCAACCACCACACCAGAGAGCCAAGAGTGCCTACAGCTGCAAGCAGGAGAATTGCATCCATCATCCATGTGGAATTTAAGCCCCCTCTTGATGTAGAAGGGAACTGGACATAAACAGTCCAGAGTCCACAAGATGGAAGAATAGAATATGGATTAGAGTGGACTTACTGGTGTTCTGCTTGGGAACTATTATGATTAGTAAGGGAAGAGATTGTAATAGTAATGTAGAGAGGGTGGCCATGGTGGCTGCTGATGGTAGAGAGATGGAAGCAGAGATATGGTGTGGGAGCATATTCAGGGTTTGGAGTTGTCCTAGGTGGTGCTGCAGGGATGGATGCTGGATGTTGTGTGTCCTGTCGTGGCCCACTGGGTGGACTGGGGGAGAGTGTGGACAACAATGTAGACCACTGTCCATGTGGTGCAGCAGTGCTCCAGAATGTATTCACCAGGTGCAGTGGATGTGCCACAGTGATGGAAGAGGTTGATGTGGGAGGATTGGGGTGGGTGATTTGGGGGGCTCTATAAGGTCCTCATTTTTTTAATGTAACATTTAAAAGAAAATAAAGAAGAAAAAAATGCAAAAAAAAAGAAGGGGATTGAATAAATCAGGAGGATACTATGATGCAACCATCGATAAAAATGGAGCAGATATATAGGTAATGATCTCTAAAATATATTGAAAAGTGAAAAATCTGAGGACAGAACTATATGCTAAAACTTTTATTAAAGATGGTAAAATTTTTACTGAAAGCAGGATATTATATATTACACATGCACTTCATATAAGTGCCTTGTGTTTATAACAGTAACAAGGAAGGGTATAAAAGCTATAATCTCTGGGGTAGTGAAATACATTCTAGGTATCAGAGCTGAGAGGAAGCCCTAACTTTTGATATCCCTTTGCTGATATTTGAAAATTCATCATAATTATGCACTGCATTAAAAAAATAAAGTTTTTTTTGCTGTGTTGCATAAGTTTTGATATGTTCTGTTGCCATTTTCATTAATTTAAAGGTAGTTACTGATTTCTTTTGAGATTTCCTCCTTGACTCAGTATTTGTCTAAGAGTGTGTTGCTTAACTTTCATATCTTTTATGCCTAATCTGGTTCTCTGACCCTTGCAGATTTCCAGTTTCATTCCACTGTGGTCAGAGAAATTGTTTTGTATAATTTCAATCTTTCTGAATTCATTGAGACTTTCTCTGTGGATAGCATGTGATCTGTCTTGGAGAATGATCCATGTGTGCTTGAGAAGAATGAATATCCTGCTGTATTTGGGTGTAGTGTTCTATAAATGTCTATTAGGTCCAGATCTTCTAATATACTATTCAAAGTGTTTGTTGCTTTATTGATTGTCTTGAGATACTCTGTCTAATTGTGATAATGGTGTATTTAAGACCCCACTATAATTATAGAGGCATCTATTACTCCACTTAGTTTTTCAGTGTTTGCCTCATGTATTTTGAGGTGCCCTGGTTAAGTGCATACATGTTTATGATTGTTCTTTCTTCTTGAAAGATACCCCTTTTACTAATATGTAGTGTCCATCTTTGTCTCTCACAATAGTTTGGCATTTAAAGTCTATTTTGTCCAATTTTAGTATAGCTATTCCTGCCCCTTTTTTGGTTATTGTTTGTTTGTAAGATTATTTTCCACCTGTTCATTTTCAACCTCCTTGAATCTCTGGGTCTAAGATGGGTTTCTTACATACAGAATATAGATGGGTCATATTTCCTTATCCATTCTGCCAATCTCTGTCTCTTGACAGGTGAGTTGAATCCATTAACATTGAGTGTTATTATTCTCAAGGAATTACTTTATCTCACATATGGCTCATGCTTCTTAATTGGCAGGGAAGGTGTAGCAGTTTGATATAATTGATGAATTCCAAAAAGAAATATTGGATTATGCTTGTGATCTGATCTGTACGTGCACATGATTGAGTTATGATTAGGGCACCAAGGGGAGGGGACTCACATATAAAAGGCATGGCAAAGAACAGAGTTGGCGCTTTTAATGCTGAAGTTTTGATTTTGGAGTTTGATGCTGAAAACTTAAACTGGAGCCCTGGGAAGTCAGCATGCAGAGGAAAGAGAAGGTAGGCCCAGGAAGGAAGGAAACTTGAAGCCAGAGTAAAGCAAGCCCCAGGAACATAGGAACCCAGGAAGCCTGAACCTTCATAGATGTTGGCGGCCATCTTGCTCCAAATAGACTTTGGTGAGGGAAGTAATTTATGCTTTATGGCCTGGTATCTGTAAACTCCTACTCCAAATAAAAACCTTTATAATGCCCAGTAGATTTCTGGTATTTTGCATCAGCACCCCTTTGGCTGACTAATTCAGAAGGGATATACATTAAGGAATGATCTTCCCCAGGCTCAGATATTTTACATCATTTATCCAGATTATCCTCAAGGAAAGGCAAAAAAAGAAAGGTCTTCCCAGTTAAAATCTTGTGTGATGGGATGAAACTAGAAACAATTTAACTTGTCTTATAGCAGGCTGGTGAGAACCTATGCCTGTCTGTGAGATCAAAGAGGTACTGTTTACAGAATCATAAGTCAGCATTTTAGCACTTTTACTTCTTATTTGAGTAAGTGGTTTCCAGATTACCTAGAGAATAAAAGAGGGCAACTGAACATTTTAACATCCACACAAAAGCTGGTAAAATTTTTATTTGGTAATAATGTATTTGAATTTCTTAATACTCAGAGAAAATAAATCTGTTTGATTCCATGTTAACTATCTAATACATAAAATGGATTGTGGAAAGAGAAAGTGCAGGCACTTTTCTAGGACTGGTTTACAATTTAAACTGAGAAATTGGAAATAAATGATGTGCCTGTCAGTTCTTAATGGGTAAGTGCACTTAAGTAAGAGCTCTTGACAGTAGTGAGAGGGACAAGCAAATTGAAATAATATCTGTTTGTTCTAGGAAATATTTCATGGAGGTAATGATTTTGCCATGGATATAGTAGTTTGCAAACTTCCCATCTCCTCAGTGGAAAGTAAGTACAAAATAACATAGGACATTATAGTATTGTACCTATGTGAGATCCTCATCAATCTTTTCATTCATTCTAAAATTTAATTAAGTGATTTCTTTTATTTTAGATGAATGAATTTAGCAGTGAACAAGTTGACAGATATCTATGTCCTTATATTGCTTTATTCTAATGTGTGCCATTATTATGGCATATCATTCTACTGTATATTAATCACATGAATAATACTCACGTATGCATGTCTGAATGTTTATATCTATTTATTTATGTGAATACTTAGTTGATAGAAACTGCAAAAAATTTTTTGTTTCTTTTTGCACATGAGTTTTGACAAAATATACATTTGGAAAACTTCCATGAATGCAAGTGAACCTATAGTTAATGACAATGTGGTGGTATAAGGTGTAAAGAGTGCTGACTTTCAGAAGTACCTTTATCTGATCCACTATCTTTCTTAAGCTCCTGAATGTTAATATGGCCCTAAGAATATTGCTTTTCTTCCTTACTATGTCAGAAGAGAATTTTGAAGTCTTAGTGATGTGCAAAAGAATATATATAATCAAATTATTTCCTAAGTTAAGATTTATGAAAACTTCAAATTTTACTATTTTAAAATGTATTGTGTTTAAACATATGCAACTCTAAATATCCCATTTTAACCCCTTGCAAATGTTCAATTCCATATTATTAATTACATTTACAAACTTGCCACTATCATCAGAACAATTCCCAAAACTTTTCCATCATAGAAAAGTTCCATCACATCCCCAAATTCCCCTGTGCCCTCTTCTTTTGTATTTTGAAACAAACACAAATTTTATGAATCTTTTTTGAATTTTAGTCATCATGAAAGAATCACTCTAAATGAAGTAACACAATTTAATACACACATAAAATTTCTGGTATCATTTGTCTTTTTTTATTTTAAAGATACATAGATCACACAAAATGTTACGTTAAAAAATGAGATTCCCATATACCCCAACTCCCCGCCACCCCACTCCTCCCAAATCAACAACCTCTTTCATCAGTGTGGCACATTCATTGCATTTGATGAATACATGTTAGAACACTGCTACACAGCATGGATTATAGTTTGCATTGTAGTTTACATTCTCTTCCAGTCCATTCAATGGGTTATGGCCAGATATATAACGCCCAGCATCTGTCCATGCAATATCATTCAGGACAGCCCCAAGTCTTGAAAATGCCTCATACCACACCTCCTTTCCCTCTCTCTGCCTTCAGCAACTCCCAGGGCCACAGTCTTCCCATCAATGATACAATTTCTTCCATTCCTAGAATCACAATAATTCTATAGTAGAACACCAGTAAATCTACTCTAATTCATATTTTGTTCCTCCATTCTGAGGATCCTGGGATGGCGATGCCCACTCCACTTCTAAATTGAGAGGGGGCTTAGATCCCCCATGGCTGATGGGTGGGATTTTCCTACTTGCAGTTGTAGGCTCTCTTAGTTCTTTGGTGTGGTGGTTGACCATCCTCACATCCTTGTTAGATGACCTGGGTAAGTCCAATGAACTGGAGTGTAGGTTTTAAAATTTTACTAAGTCTCAGGGCCCAACTGCCATATGGACAGTCTAGAGATTCAAGTCTCCTGGACATACAACAACCCCAGCACCAATCACAGGTTAAGTAAAAGTGACAGAAGAGGCATGTGGTGAGAAGTCACATATGAATCCCAACTCCATCACACTTAGGAGCAGAAATCCCAATGTATGGCCCACAGGCAAGGCACAGAACTATGGAGTCATCTGCCATGACTGTAGGACCTGGGTGTCTCCACAGCCCTCAGGAGCAACACTACCAGTGTTGTATCTACTTTGGCTACCTCTGAGATTCTGCTGAGATGTGTGAAAGTGTGACCCCTCTGATGACCTCCTGACTCATTTGGAAGTCTCTTAGCCATATAAACTCATTTATCTTTACCATTTCCCCCTTTTATTCAATGTATTTTTCTAGTTGCATCACCAGCTGGTGCTTGGTAGTAATTCCTTGGCACCAGGGAGACTCATCTGTAGGAGTCATGTCTCCCATGCCAGGGGAAAGGTACTGCATTTACATGCTGAGATTGGATTAGAGAGTGGCCACATTTCTGCAAAATGTACACTTCCAGGAGTAACTCTTAGGCACCCTGTAGGTCAAGGCAAAGTTGAAATTAAAAACCCATGGGCCAACTGAATCTTTGGACTGTCCATGTGATAGCCAGGCCCTGAGCCTCAACAGACTTGCAACTCCTACACTCTGGTTTATTGGACTTACCCCACTCAGCTAACATGGAGGTGAAGAAGGTCAACGACCACACTAGGGAGTCAAGAGTGCCTACAACTGAAAGCAGGAGAATTGCATCCAGGACCAATGTGGAATCTAAGCCCCTCTTGATATAGATGTGGAGTGGACATGGCCATACTAGGGCCCACGAATAGAGAATGGATTAGAGTGGACTTACTGATATTCTATTCATGAACTATTGTGATTAGTAATTAAAGAAAATGTGGCAATTGTGTGGAGAAAGTGGTCATGGTGGCTGCTGGGAGTAGGGAGTGGGAGGAAGAGATGTGATGTGGGGGCATTTTTGGGGGTTGAAGTTGTCCTCAGGTGGTGCTGCAGGGACAGTTACCAGGCATTGTATGTCCTCCCATGGCCCACTGGGTGGACTGTGGGAGAGTGTGGGCTATGGTGTGGACCATTGACCATGAGGTGCAGCAGTGGTCAGAGATGTATTCACCAAATGCAATGAATGTCAGGATGATGGAGGAGGTGGTTGTTATGGGCAGAAGAGTGGGGTGAGGGGGTGGGAGGTATATGGAAACCTCATATTTTTTTAATGTAACATTAAAAAAATAAATAAAGAGAAAAAAATACCCATGGGCTGATAAGCATAGTCATCAGTATCAAGGGCCCATTATTGGGCCATCCTTCTTCACTGGTCTTTGCCCTTGCACTTAGGGGATTGTTGCTGTTCTATTGGGGAATGTGACAGAACTCCCCAGGATGGGAGCACAGCACTCCCTCTGTTGTCATGTGACACTCTACCCACTATGTCAATACCCAATGAACATCAAAACACATAATATATACCTTATATGCATGCCCTGGAGAATTCCCTCCCACCCATGCATCCCCCATCAATGACACCCCACAGCAATGCTCCTCCCCTGCCATAGTTGAATCCTTCTATGATCCAAATCTTTTCCAAAAATGAAACCTAATATATTGCCAAATTCAATTAATAGGAAAATGAAATAGTAGTGATAGGTTTAAATATAAGAAATAAATTACATAATAATTTAGAAAATCTAAAATAAAATGAAAAATAAATTGGGGTTTAAAAAGGTGAAAAATATAATTTTTTTTTTGACATTTTGCCTTTCATCACTGTAATAAGTGTTGCCCTGTATGTATAGTGGCAGGGTAATCTCAAGTTCTTCATTGTCTTACATCACTTTTTTATGTCTTCAAAAAAGTTTTAGGTCACAGTAAAGTCACATATAGAAGGCTGGGGACTCCCATATATCCAACATCCTTCCCCTTTTCCCATGTCCCCAGCAATAATATTTTTCAATGTGGATGTTAGATTTGCTACAACTGGTTTACAAATATTGAAATATAGATAGTAACCATGGTTACATTATGGTTTACATTATGGTTTACATTTTAGACTATACACTTTTATAATTTTTTGGTGAAATTTAACAGCCTGTATTCATCATTGCAAGATTGTGCAGAAAACTTACATTACCCCCTTTTATCTCCTCTTCCATCCATTCTATTCCTCTCTCCCCTTCTCTCAGAGCCCACAATGATGACCAAGCTTCATTGCTTGAAGGACAAGATTCATAGACACTTGCAATCTTGCTGGGGGCTTGACACACTAGTCTGTCCTCCCCCATTGGTTAGCCACCCATGCTCTTGAGAGACACCCTCCCCTCTGAGAATATCAGTACTCCCCAGGATGGTGGTGCAAGGTCTTCCCACTCATTGTGTGAGTCTTCACTCACTGATATAACACACTGTGACTAGATGAGCACTCACAAACTCCCTAGAAGCCTATCCCAGGTGCACCCTGTGCCAGATGCCCCCATCAAACACCTTAAACCAGTAACCCTTCCTTATTATATTTTATAAAGGGTTTTCTCAACATTATAAAAGGTCCAAAGTCAATTCAATAGAGAAAGTACAAACTATTTATTAAATGTTACTGAAGTGCTTAGACATTCATGTGCTAAAAGTAACTTTAGATTTCTTGAATGTAGAATGACTATTTATGAAGGAAAATAGTAAAAGAATGAATCATATTACACTACATGAAAAAAACATAAAACTTTTAGAAGAGTAGATAGAAGAAAATATTTCTGATATTGGATCAGGCAATGATTTCTTAGTTCTGAATCAAAAAATACAATCTGCAAATAAAAATAATTGGATGGTTTCAAAACTAAGTGTGTCTTTGAAACAAAGTCAATTTAAAAGAAAAAGAAAAAGCCACAAGCAGAAAGAAATAAGCAAAAATATTTGAAGAGGCACTTCACCAAATACAGATGGCATCTAAGAAGATGAAAAGATGCTCAGCATCATGTCATTAAAAATGGAAATTAAAACCTTGATGTGATGTCACTACACAAATATTATAATATCTATATTTAAAAGCCTAGTGGTTCCAAGTGTTAGTGAGGTTGTGAATCAACTGGTATTGTCATTCACTTCTGAGGGCTATGTGAAATTACACAACCACTTTGAGAAATACTTTAGCAATAGAATACTACATAGAAAATTCTAGAAAATTTCAAAGTTCTCAATATTTTCTAATCTTATTGCAAATCTTGTCTTTCTCTTTAAATTACATTTTTGGTTGTTTGTTGCTAGCTCATAGACATAAAATTGTTTTGTGTACATTAATTTTATTGTTGATCATTATGCTGCTCTATGTAACACTATTTCTCTCATTATATGTAGATCCTTTGGGTTTTCTACATGGAAGAACATGCCATCTGCAAATAAGATAAGCAGTATTACCTCTTATCCATTTCTCTTCATCACTTTTTATTGCCTCATTGTGCTGCATTATAATATGTTGACAGCATCTTTGTCCTTTTTTTCTTAAGAGAATGTCCTGTTTGTCTTTAATATTTCTCCCTTTTGCTCAAGATCTTTTTCCAGATGCATTGCTATTTTGCATTTAGTAATAATCCCTGGTGCCAGGAAGGTTCATCCCTGGAAGTCATGCCCCATGCTGGGAGGAAGATACTATGTTTTTATGCTGAGTTGACTTAGAGAGTGGTAACATTTGAACAACAAAGAGGGTTTCAGGAGGCAACTCTTAGGCAATATATAATATTAGGCTAAGTTTCAATTTCACAAGGAAAGGCTCATAAGAACAATCATCAAACCAATGGCCTGGCATAATTGACTATCTTCCTTCACTTGGCACAGCCCATGTACTAAGAGGATTCTTGCTTTTCTGTTAGAGAATGAAGCAGGATACCTCAGGATGGAAATTCAATATTCTTTCACTTATTTTATGGGTCTCCACCCACTGAGACCATGTCCCATGAACACTTGAACATATTCATAGGTCTTGGAGTTATGTGCCAGGTACACCCTTCTTCATACATCCCTATCTCACCAACACTATGCAATAGTGATCCTCCCCTGCCACAGTTGTGAAATGTCTGTGATCCAAACCTCTCTCAGAATGATGCCAACAAAGCGACCAAATAAAATTAATAAGAAAATGGAATAATACTTTTTAAAAATAAATAAAATGCAAAAATAAAAAATAAAAAATTGAAATAAAATTTTAAAAGCATTGTGTCTTTCATCACTATAAGATCTGTTTTCATGCATGCACAGTGACGATTTCTTCCATATATTTCCTCAATGTCTTTTTTTCATTAATCTTCAAAGAAACTTTAGGTAACAGAAAAGTCATATGGAAAATATAGGAGGTTCCTATATACCAATGCACTCCCTGTCTTCCACACTCCCTTATTATTAACGTTTTGCATGTGGATGGTGTATTAGTCAGCCAAAGGTGTGCTGATGCAAAATACCAAAATTGGCTGGTTTTTATAAGGGTATTTGGGGTAGGAGCTTAGAGATACCAGGCCATAAAGCATAAGCTACTTCTCTCACCAAAGACTATTTGGAGCAAGATGGCTGCCAATGTGTGTGAGGGTTCAAGTTTCCTGGGTTCCTATGTTCCTGGGGCTTGCTTTACTCTGGTTTACTTTCAAGTTTACTTTCTTCCTGGGACTGGCTTCTCTTTCCTTTGTGTGCTGATTTCCCAGGGCTCCAGTTTAAGTCTTCAGCATTAAACTCCAACATCAAAACTCCAACATTAAAAGCCCCCAACTCTGTCCTTCACCATGCCTTTTATCTGTGAGTCCGCACACACCAAGGGTAACTCAATCATGCCAACGTACAGATCAGATTACAAGCATAATCCAATATTTCTTTTTGGAATCATCAATTATATCAAACTGCTATAGATGGTATATTTGTTACAATTGATGTGCAAACATTGATGCATTGTTAATAACCATGCACAATGGTTCACATTATGGTTTATATTTTGTACTGTACCATTTTATAGGTTTTGATGCAACTTAAAATGACCTGTATCCATTATTGCAAGATCATGCAGAATAATTCTAATGCTTTAAAAATGTCCTATGTGCCATCTATTTTATTCCTCCCTCTCCCATGCCTCAGAACCTATGGTAGCCACTAAGCTTCAATTTTTGTAGAATAAGATTTATAGTTACAATAATATTGAGGGCTTGACATTTTGACCTGTTTTCTTTTATTAGCCACTGCCTATGTTCTTGAGGATTCTTGTCCCTCTAATTGAGAACATAGCTGGAATCTCCAGGATGGGAGTTTAATATTTTCTTTCTTATTGTGTGGGTTTCCACCCACTGAGATACACTCTATGACAAGATGAATACTTACATATTCCATAGAAGCCTGCCCATTTGCACCCTATCCCAGTGGGCATCACCATTCCCAAATCCTCAAGATTAGGAAATGAGCAATGGACTAATAGACTTATTATTCTATTATAGACTTTATTATTCTAGCAATGGGATAAGTTTTATCATTGATATGAAGGGAGTGATCATCAGAGCTTCTGACGAGAGGGAGAGGGAAGAATAGGTGTAATATGGGAGCTATTTTAGGACATTGGAATTGTCCTATATGATATTGCAACGATGGATACAGGCCATTATTGATTTTGTCATAACCTATAAAATTGTGCAGGGCAGATTATAAACTATAATATAACCTATAACCCATGGTTAGCAATGCTTCAATGTGTGTACATCAATTGTAACAAATATACCACGCTAATGAAAGATGTTGTTAGTGTGGGTAAATGTGGGAAGGCAAGGAGGTGGGAGGTGAAGCATATACTAAACCCCTATATTTTCTGTAACATGTAATCTAAACCTGTGTGGGAGGCAGGCACTCAACTGCTTGAGTCATTTCTGTTCCCAGCAATATAGCTTCTCCATATGTAGCATATTCTTAGATATAATAAAAGAAATAAGCATTTTTTCCTTACATTCTTAAAAAATATAAGAGACATAAACTAGATTGGAATTCTGTTCCTCCATGATCCCACCATAGGTGGCAGTGTGTTATACTCTTTCAGGGGGAACAGTTCACCCTCACTTGCCTCACCAGATATATGCTCCAGATGTAAGTGGCCATTTCCTTACATGGAGCTACCTCCCTGACTGTCCTTATTAACTGGGTGGAGAATAGATATTTATCTATAACCAAGCCATACATATAACCTCATCCTCTGCCATGGTGATTGGTCCAAAAGTTGGGCACACAAACCATCCTGGCTGTTTGGTGTCCTTCCTCAATATTTTCTCATTTGTGCTGGGAGTATGAATCTCTTCCTGCCTTGTGATAAAAGTTTAAGAATTGAATTGATTCCAGGTACATTAAGATGCCAATTAGAAATAATGAGAAGTAAGTAAAGAGATGGAAAGGTAGGATCAAGGAAGCAGATGTAGCTCAAGTGATAAGGCCTCTGCCTACCATATGGGAGGATCTGGGTTCAATCCCTGGGGTCTCCTGGTAAAAAAGAAGAGAAAGCATGCCTGCAAAATGGGCCAGTGTCTGCACAGTGAACTGATTGCCCACACGGTGAGCTGAGTGCCTGTATGGCAAGCCAAGTGCCCACATGAGTGCCCACACAGTGATTTGAGTGCCCGCATGGTGAGCCAGTGCCTAAGCAAGTGAATCACCCACCAAGATGATGATGCAACAAAAGAGAGACAAAGGAGTCAAGGTGAAGCACAGCAGAGACCAGGAACTGAGGTGGCACAATTGACAGTGAACCACTCTCCACATCAGAAGTCCCCAGGATTGAATCTGGGTGAATCCTAGAGGAGAAAGATGAGAAGAGAAGACAAAAAAAGAGAAATAGATACAGAAGATTACACAATAATAGACAGCAAATACAGTAGGGTGGAGCAAAGGGAGGGAGAAAGGAAGGAGGGGGGAGAGAAGAAAAAGATGTGTGAATTATAAGATTTGTGAACTAAATGTCAATAAAATTATTTTAAAAAGGAAAAAATTAAAAAGCAAAAAAAGAGACTGTCTCACTTCCATTGAGATCATGTTTTATGTAAGATTTTAAATTAACACTATGTTTTGTGGTAAGCAATATCTACTGTATTCCTTAATATAGGATGGGTTTTGTTGTGAAATTATGTAATTTCATCACGATTTTTCTAATGCAATAATTGATTTTTCACTTTAAAATTTCTTAATTTGTAGGTAAAATTCATCAGTGACCTAAATAATAAATGAAGAAAACTGGGGATAAAGTTAACTTAGTATTGGAGCATTAATTATTTTTTATAAAAAGGAGTAAAAGTAGATGTGTTGGTTTGAGTCTTTCAGGTAGACCTTTGAAAATTTTGTTCTTAAATTGAACCTATTGCAAATCTTTGATTAGATTAGAGCAATTAGGTGCTTTTTGATGAGATTGGAAATCCAAACCGAGGCACCATAAAAGGTACTTTCTCACCAAAGTCAGCTCCTGTTGATCCTGCATGTTTCCTCATGGTGAAGCAAGATGACCACTAATTTCTGCCTGGGTTTAAGTCTTCCCCTCCAGCTTAACCTTTCCTCTTGAGGTGTTCCCCAGGACCCAGGCTCTTGGACCCATGATTAAGCAATTCTGTAGTCATCTCTCTTATGGCATATGTCTTATTTTCTTTCTGGGCCGCTTATATCACTCTTGGCTGTTCCACTCTCTTCTGAAGTTCAGCTTTGAGCTATCAGGCATATAGCAGGTCTGGACTACTCTTGAGCTGCTTGGTGGGCTCAGCTTCTTGGGGCTTCATGTTTAAGCAATCCTCTCTCTTACACAGCAGGATCAAACATGAAAGCTTCTTTCTTCTCTGTCTCTTCCTGCAGTCCATTTATATCAGACCCAGCAAAGGGCTAGAGACTAAACCTGAGTTACTCCTGACAGTCCAATTGAAAGTCCTAAATCAATCTTCTCAAGTAATCTAATCAAAGGCCCTTCAACTGAATTCAGTGCAATCAAGGAGTATCACATCCAGAGGAATATATTAGTTTACAGACATCATCTTTCTCCTTTCTGGATTAGTAAAATAATCTCAAACTGTCACAAGAGGAAAAATCTATTTTTGAAAATATTGCAAATATTTATAAGCCCATTTGTGTCTAATATTTACTGTATGTGACTTTTTAAACTCAGTTTCTTATATGTTACAAACTATCCAGTTTTTATAATTCTTTTCAAGTCACTTTGGTAACAGATTTTTCCTGGAAACATCATTTTTTTCCTACATTTTAAAAACTTGGAATTTGTTGTTGGTAATATTCTATACTTTCATTTTCTTTTTTAGCAATAAACTTCATTTTTAGATTTTGGAAAAAGTGCACACACAAAAAAAATACAGATAGTTTCCATATATCTCACCCTACCACAAACACATTCTTCATTCCCCTATTACATCACAGTAATTTGTAACAATTGATGAACCAATATTATTGATACTTTTCCTTTAACTAAAGTCTATAGTTTACAATAGGATTCACTTCTGTTGTACGGTTCTATGGATTCTGAAAAATGTGTGATACCATGAATGGACCATTATGTTTTCAAACAGATTACATTTTCTTAAAAATTCCCTATGGTGGAACTCTTAATCCCTCCCTCTCATCTTGAGTCTGTGGCATCCACTGGTCTTTTTACTATTCTTAGTGTTTTGCTTTTTGAGACTGCCCAAAAGTATATAGCTCTTTCAGACTAATTTTTGTCACTTAGCATTGTGCATTTAAGTTCTCTATATGTCTTCTAGGCATGAGGGCTCATTTTTATT